>NC_092521.1:50904147-51521022 GCF_037038585.1 Patagioenas fasciata | reverse complement strand
ACCTCAGTAATGTTTTTTGACAACAATTATTTGTGCGTGGTATTTATGAAGTCTGACAAGATGAAAAAGACATGGGATCTCTCCAGAGCTTTCATTAATATTTTCAGTGAATATCTAATGCCCGGTAATCTACCTGAAAGAAGATAGAAATTCTGCATCAGAAGCAACTGTTGATAATATAATGTCAGAAGCAATATTTAAGGGACTATTTATCACTACCTATCATCTTTTGGTTCATTTGTTCCTTTTCAAGTCTGTTTACCATTAATGCAATACCAATGTAAACCTGATAAATATGACTAAAAATAATTATTAGAGTGGCTATCCCTTATGGTCATTATGACCCAACAAGCAAAACTTTAAAGTTTCAACTTTCTCCATAAATGGTAATTTACATAAATTACAGATGTGCTCTACATAGTGAGCAAAATACTTTACAATTGCAATCATGATGTTCTCTGATTTTCAAAGGGTTTTTTTCTGTACTTTTGGGGCCAAATTCAGAGCTGAAGACTTGTAATTTAATATTCCCCTGGACCTACTTACACCCACTTGTTGAAGCGTCAGGGAGTCCTGGTGGGTGTAACTCACAAGCTGGAGAGCCAAAATATATTTCAATAATGTTAACTTAATCTAGGGAGGATTCATTCTCTTTTTACTTTATTTTCTTGCTGTGCCTTTCTCCTGTGGCCAAGCAGTACACATGCCATACTCAGTTTCTGACTCTTAGGTCTATACTACAAGGCAAGAGGTCAAGAAGACCATGTATGATGCATTTGGATTTATCATGTGGACCTATATTGCCATAACCAGCAAATTTGTGGAGCGGACACACCTGAAGCAAGCCATGTCAATGTCTGTAAGTAGCACAGCATTGCTGGCTGGGCGAGGGAGGTGATTGTCCTGCTCTTCCCTGCACTGCTGCAGCCTCACCTGGAACACTGTGTGCAGTTCTGGGCAACACAGGATAAAAAGGATATTGATCTACTAGAGAGTGTCGAGAAGACAGCTGCAAAGTTGGTGAAGGGTTTGGTGGGGAAGCCATGTGAGGAGCAGCTAAAGTCACTTAGTTTGTTCAGCCTGGAGGAGACCTTATTGCTGGCTACAGCTTCCTCACAAGGGGGAGAGAAGGGGCAGGTGCTGATCTCTCCTCTCTGGTGACCAATGACAGAACCCAAGGGAATGACAGGAAGATGTGCCAGGGAAGGTTCAGGTTGGACATTAGGAAAAGGTTCTTCTCCCAGAGGGTGGTGGAGCACTGGAACAGGCTCCCTGGGGAGGTGTCACAGCCCCAAGCCTGACAGTGTTCAAGAAGAGACTGGAAAATGCCCTCAGACACATGGTGTGAACTGTGTGGTTGTCCTGTGCAGGGACAGGAGTTGGACTCGATGATCCTTGTGGGTCCCTTCCAACTCAGGACATTTTATGATTCTATTATTAGATTACACCAGCTTCCACTCCCTCTAGTGCCAGGTGGCCTTACAGAAACACCACTGTGCATCACCTTACACCTCAGAGAAGTCACACAGGAGCGTGCAGAACATATCCAGTTGACCCTGAACTGGAGATGAATTGTCTGGCATGTAAGGACAGCTAGAAGATGCCTCTCTGGGTTGACAAAGCCCAATTCTGGGTTTCTGCTTGCTGGCTCCCACTGAAGATAACTGGAAGTCGAACGTCCTTTGCATTTGAACAGTCTCAAAACATGACAACATCTTTACTTCCTTCAATCAACATGAACCAAACCTTGGCCAGGATTGTTTTGATAGCACTCCAGCCAAAGAGCTGACGTGGTTACACCTCCAGCAATCAGAAATTATTTCTGAGGAAATTAGAATTATTTTACTCTGTGTGTTGAAAGAAACACACGCTATGAACAAACAAAATGCTATTACTAATGTATAAAAATCTACTTCTGCACGCATTCTAATAAAATCTGGCACTAATTATTCGGTCTTGGTTTTGGTGTCTTCAACATTTAAACACTCTAGCAGTAACAGAATTACTTTTCATTATGTGATATTTCCATGCGCAAAAGGTGAGTATTTTATTGGTTCAAAAAATCAGCAGAAGCAACAGCTACAGTTGTTTTCAGTAATTTTGACAAAACATTGTGCAAGGAAATTGGCCTATTAATTGCTCTTCATTCAAAATAAGAATAAAACCTATAATGATGTGTTTCATCAAATACCAAAAATATAAAAGTGGTCCCTAAATATCGTCTGCAGTTAATTGTAATACCTGTTCTTTTAGTTGCATTCCAGCATTTTGCTTTCCTTAAATTTAGGGCTATTCTATAGCTGTCTCGTGTTATCCTTCCAAGAAATCCAGGTTCTCAGAGAAAAATGTCACAGCAATTGAAAGGCAAGAGAACTGGCCCATAGGCCTTTGCATGATCAACATCCAAACCAGAGCTAGAACAATTCTGTATCTCTGAGTAACTCTGGTATGCTGAAAAGATAGCCAGCTGCTTGTGCTGCCTTCAGAATTTCCTTCCGTTTCCCAGTTAATCAAAAAATAGGAAAGGAAAAACAAAACCCAAACTCATTTGTAAGAGGTAAGTCTAGATAACTAAATACTTTCAAATTACAATGCTAATTACCCAGATGAAGAAAAAACTCATTGTGGATTTAACAAAATTATTAGTAAATAACTTCACCATTTGTTCAGGATCATTTACAAACTCATTACCCAGATCCAAGGATAATGTCTTCTCTCTGGGCAGAGATCCAAAATGGTCATTAACAACAATATGACATTGTTGTGGAGAAAAAGATTTATCATTAAAATATGTTATAATACTCAACTCTTACTTTTCAAATGTACATTTTGTATTGAACCCAAATGGTGCTTACTTCAGACAAGTGATCTCCCACATCTGGTTCCCATGTCACATGCAGTTCTCCTCAATGATGCATGCAATTCTTTTTCAGATTTTTAAAATTTAATTATTGCCCTTTGTATCACATCTGGGCTCAGGCAATGAAAAGGCTGCCAGTCAAAAGAGAATGCCACACATACCTACCTCCATGTGCGTGGACTAAGGCTTCCTCCAGCATTGCTCTAAGACTCGCCAAATCACCGAATAGCTTGTGGTTAGAGAAGAGAGGAACGATGCTGACACAATTTTGTAGGTTAAGATGTGTTAAAGAGCCAAGTGAGGGTAATGGTCCATTGTCAAGTTGAATCAAAGTGAGCAGGAACTGTGAACATTACCTCTGTTTTCAGATCACTTCAGCAAAGTGCATCTAGGGAGATCAGATCTGCAACTTTTTCTTTTGGATTACTGCCAAATTTGAATGTGATTTGCAGATTAACAGTGAGTGTGAACCATTATAAATGAACTTCCTTGATATTCAAGAGAAGACTGTAGCAAGGAAATAATGAACAACACACACATGGCTGGTAAGTGCTTCAAGTCACACTATGACAGAGTAACTGCAAAGTGCTCACTTCGGTTCCTTGCTTCAGCATTCGATGAATAAATGGTAATAGTTCCACATAACCAAGCCATATTAAGCCAATACGTAAACATTTCTAATCAAGGATGGTTTGTTTAGATCCCATAGACCTTGTCTGAGCCTGAGTCTGGCTGCAATGTGGCATCACTTTGTGACAGGCAGCACATCACAGTAGTAAGATGTTGTCATACTATTATTATTAGATTTAAAAAGGTCTCATAATGCATGTCCTGAACTAGAGTAACAAAAAAGTCCGCAAAATGAAGTTTTTCGGTGAAATTAGATTTCTCTAGAACACAATTTAAAGTTTCCTAAAAATAAAAGAATATGAAAATATGCTTGAAACTTTTTCTGAGAAGATCTGTGGTTTTAACCAGAGAGGCAGTGTAATTGTGTTTGGCAACTCACACTGCAGTCTTAAATGAAACTTGAAAAAATATAAAAAGTTCAAGCTCGTGAAGGTCCAGGACCAGGTAATGTTAGTTGTATGTTGCACCCTGTATCACGTCTTGTATTGCACCTTAAGTATGTACGTACTCTGTGGTTTACCTGGCTAGTAGGAGTATCTCTTGATCCCCATGTAGTAAGAAATGGAGATAAAGCTTAAGGTCCAAGTTTGGGGGGAGCTCGCATCTAAGCAGAAATAAGAGGAGAAGTCTGCAAGTAGCATCCGATTCAGATGTTCAGGGTTAGTATTTGTCTGAAACCCAGGCAGTGGAAGGATACTGGAGAGAGGCTGCCTCTTGTTAGCTGAAATAAAGTATGCTGGGGTATCTGCACAGTAGGTAGGGCCAAAATTTGGGAGAACTGTGCTCAACTGTTTTTCAGGTCACAGGTTGTGTCCCTGGGTGGCTTCCGGTGTTCTTGTGCCCGAGTATTCTTGTGGGCAGAGTTCAAAGGGCACACGAAGAGAAAGGGAAAGATGCCCACATCACAGGACAACCACACCATCTAGCTCTGAGCTGCCCCAGTAGAGCAATCTGGTTTCACCCAGAACAATGAATGGTTCAAACCTTCGGACCTGTGTTGCCACTTCCTCCAAAATCAGCCTGGAGAAGAGAAGGCTCCAGGGAGACCTTATTGCAACCTTTCAGTACTTAAAAGGGGCCGATAAGAAAGATGGGGACAGACTTTTTAGCAGGGTCTGTTGTGACAGGACAAGGGGCAATTTTTACAATGAGGGTGGTGAAACACTGGCCCAGGTTACCCAGAGAGGTGGTAGATGCCCCATCCCTGGAGACATTCCAGGTCAGGCTGGATGGGGCTCTGAGCAACCTGATCTAGTTGAAGATGTCCCTGCTCATTGCAGGGGGGGTGGACTAGATGACCTTTGAAGGTCCCTTCCAACCCCAAACGATTCTATGATTCTAAAATACTCCTGGAAGGTTGTCTGGAAAAAGTGACACAGGGACTGCCGTGTCTCCGTTGTCATTGCCCGCTCCAGTACTGTCACCCCATACCTCCACCATAACCTGCCCCAGGGACACACCAGCAGCATTTCGACTGCACCCCACAATCCACCTCCTGCAGGTAGGATGGGCTGTCAGAAGCCAGACTAAACATAAGGCAGGTGTCTGGATGTAGTGGCTCAAACCATCATTTGCAGAGCACTAATTGAACAAGAACTGGAAATTTGGGGAGCTGTTCACACGGGCAATTGAAACAGAGGCAATGGAAAGGGGACTGGAGGGTTGAACCTGTTTACATATTGGAATGGACACACTCTCACTGATTTTTAAAGCAAATATTTCTAAACTGTGCCACTCAGTGGTAGGGGTAGGGGGTGGGGGGTAAGATCTAGAATTCTCTTGCTTAATCAAACTCTTTTTGATGAAGAGAGCATATGCTCCATAATATCAATAATCCACTGATATTCAGCTCATTAGGTATGCTTGCTCAATTAACCCATGTCCATGAATCACAATCTGTCTTTCCCTTCATTAATCCCAGGGTTGATAAAGGTGGTGACAGTGTTTAACAGCTATACTTTCATCTGGTGGATGGAGATGGCTCAGTGGGAAGAAGAAAGGAACACTTACTTCAGACACCAAAACATAAAATACTTGGTTTTAGAGGAAAGATTGAACACATGAAACAGTTCATGAGTTTCCTGAGTTTCTTTAATAACACTAGAATTTTAAAGTAGTACTAGTAGAAGCTCATCAGCCATTTAAACATATAATGTATTTACAAGAAATCTGATTGGAATACAACTTACATAATTAAAAGAAAATATAGAAGCTGACTTTGGAAATATGAAGTGTCTCACTATATCCACAAATTAATAAATATTTTAAATTCACAAGAATGGAGGTAGATTTCAGGCCTAATGAACTGATCATAAACTGTATGAATTCAAAATACTAATGGTTTTTCTTTCAATTAGTAAGGAACATGTTTTCCTCAGAGACAGCAGTTCACTCATCAGTATCTGCAATTTGTGGTTACTATCCTTCATTTCACTAAGGTTACTGACTGAAGAATTAGGAAAGTGTTATCAGTTACTGCTTTTGAGGAATTTTCTTAATTCCTGCACAGTCCTGCTACTTATACATTCCCTGATGACGCAGGTTTAAAGTAGTATTCTTCTTTCTTCTTCCTTTTTAAAGCATTCTCTCAGCACTGTGCTTTCAAACAGAAATACTTTTTCTTCGGAGAAATGGAGCTTCATTATTCATTTTGTTCAGTCTATGAGAATTAATGGAAAGATTTCTTCTTGAAAACATACTCATGGGCCTTGGATCAGAGTCTAGACAGTTTTCAGTTTGGGCAACTGAATGATTCTTCAAAACAAAAATTTTGAGTTAATTTAGGATTAAAAATAAACCACACAGCTAAGCATTAATCCATTTCATAAACACTGTAAGAGCTATTGTCCTAATCCAACACAACACTACAGGACATCCATAATTACCTGATGACTGTATTCAGATTTAGGTGTTTTATAATACTCACAACTTCTACCAAAAAAAAAAAGATATTCCAGCCAACTACCAGAGCGTAAACTAAAAGCTGAGTCAAGTCTCTTTGATATCTGAACCCTCCTTTAAAGCAGCAAATGGCTACTGCAGCTGGTGTTCAAGTATTTTGGGTAATCCCACACTGAAGGTACTGCCTCCAAGTCAGCAAAACTCACTCAAGCGGATGTCAACTCAAGTCATCAGACCAACTGAAGGAATTCCAATTTCTGTTTTTTAACGTTTGCTCTACAATGGTTACTTTTTTTTGTGGATTTAGACCTCCATTCCTTGCTCTAGTGTGATTGTATCTGACAGGTTTCCAAAGCTTTTTGTCCTGGTGTTAAACTAATGCTGTGATAGTGCATCATGACCTTCGTGGTATTTTATGATCCTTATCAGAGCCGTAGGCCCCCTGAGAAGACTGTGTAGCATAATAATTTCACTGGGCATCTCCTCATTCAACAGACTGTGATACCAATAATTGCAAAGACAAAATCATCTGCATCTCCTCTCTGCGGTGGGACTCCCTGGTGCCTCCGCTACCTTGTTGGCCCCCAGAACGAATTGGTGCACATTGTATTAGCTCTGCTTTATCAGCACTGAAGTAAAGTCTGGATCACAGTTATCACCATCCTCAGTTGGGCAATTTGCAGGAAATTAAAGTGCGCCTTTCATAAATACAGGAGCTTGGAAATGTTTCATTATTCCTGACAACATCCAGAACTAGAGAAATAAAAGACGACTGGCCCGTATCTCCCTAACCCCACAAATATTTACACACGTGTGTGCACCACGCAATCCCATTGAATCCCACGGGCCTGGCTCGAGGCTCTTCGTTCTGCGCCAGGGTGAACTTCGCACGTCCTGCAGTCTCTTCCCATCTGACCGACACGCACTCAGAGCTGCGGGATCCTGTCGCTCGGCAGACCGGGCTGTGAGACACGCTGCCGTGGCGAGCCCGGGCGGTGCGACACTCACGACGACAGCTTTAGCCGAACTCCCCCCCGTCCCGGGTGCCTGCCATGTGTGTGGGGAGGGCAGGGAGAGAACCGTTCTCCCTCCCGGCAACACCACGTCCCACTCAAGCTCCCCGGTCACTGCTGGGTGCTCTGGGAGTCCTGTCCTGAGCTGCTCCCCACGGGGCAGACTCTGTTGCCCACGGTCCCGCGGGACGCGGCAGAGCACAGTGCGACTCCCCCAAACCCCAGCCGCCGGCGGGGCCCCAAGCCCGCCCCCCACAGCCCGGCCCCGGCCGCGGCCCCTTCCCCGGGGCGGAGGGAGGGAGGCGGGGCCGGGCCGCGGCTCCGCGGGGCCGGGCCGGGCCGCACGGGGCTGGCGGCGAGAGCGCGGTGCCACCGGTGGCCAAGGAGCGACGGCGAGCGGCGGCGGTAGCGGCAGCGACCGGGGGTGCGCAGCAGGGCCCGCGGCGGGGGCTCGCCCGGCCCCGGGATGGCCCGGCAGTAGGCACAGAGCACCGCCCGCCCGCCGCGCCCAGTCCGTCCTATGCGACCCGCCCCGGCGCCAAGATGAAAGGTGGGGATGGCAGCAGGACGCCCGCTCCGCTGCCCGCACACGTGCACCGCCGGCACCGGGTCCCGGCAGGGCTGGGTGTGGGCAGGGCGGGCAGGGAGCGGGAAGGGAGCAGGCAGGGTGCAGGAACTATCGGTAGGATGCGGGAGGGGTGCAGGCGGGGCACTATACGAGCAGGGTGCAGGGAGAGGAGATTTCGGGCGGGGTGCAGGCTGGGTCACTGTACGGGCAGGGTGCAGGTAGGGAAGATTTCGAGCAGGGCGCAGGCAGGACAGTATTGGGTAGGGTGCAAGCAGGCTAAGCCGACTGCAGGCAGGGTGCTGGCAGGGCACCGTGCAGGCAGGTTGCAGGCAGGGCAAGCGGGGGTGCGGGCAGAACAGCAGCGGGCAGCCCGTGCCGGGAGAGGCAGAACGTGAATCTTTCCGGTACCCCGGGGCGGACATGGGACAGCCCCGGCCCCGCGCACGGGGATCTGCGCCGCCGCTTCGGTTTGGTTCGTGTTGGTCAGTGCCGGTCCGGGGAATGGAGTGTCCGGGTGTACGTGTCCCTGTCATTTGCGCGCTCCTCAGCGCATTTTCTCTTGGCACCCAACTTCCCTCACCCCGGCGTCCCAAGAAACAGACTTTTATTTCTCCCGAATTCTTTAATTTTTGCCAGCGTTTTGTGATGTTCTTGGTGTTGCTTCTAAACATCTGGCAGTGATTAGGTGCCAGTAGAGGCTTAACTGGCTTGTGAAATGTATTTGGCATATTTGTCCTCAACATCCACCGACTGGAAAATATTTGGTCTTTGCTTTGCATCTGTTAAAGCTGAAACCTTACTGCTTTTTCTCTCTCTCTCCCCCACTCCCCCTTTTGTTTTAAATGGGTGAAACATGCCACTTCTACCGGTTGACCATGTCCTACAAAGTTGTCACAGAGAGGTACTAGATAATACACTTTTAAAATCAAATAAAGAAGCATATTGCTAAATTGCTACACTGTAACCTAGTAAATACCTATTGGGGGGGGGGGGGGGTGTTGCAAGAAAGCCTTCCATTTATGAAAATTGATGGCCTTACAGCAAAAGGCAGAGAATTTCCACACTGGGTAATAGTTACAATGAAAACATCAAAGGACATTAGAGAAACTTTAGGAAGTAGTTGGGAGTTTGTGAGAGTCAAATCTAGCTTTTTTTCAGAGGCAAAAATAAACTTGAAGGGTGGGAAGGAAAAAAACATACACACAAGAAAATTGCTTTTGGGCACCAGTGTGCCTGTGCTTGGATTGCAGAGTTTGATTCCAGATGCCAGGAGGTCAGTAAACACCATGACAGTTACTCTTAGTTTCCAGAGTCTGGGACACCAAATGATGTGATTATTTATTCACTTGCCAGAGTAGCTGCCTGAAGGGAGGAGAAGCTTTTTGGGTTTTTTTTTTCTTGCAAGCCCACACACACTATTTAAGTTACTTCTGGCACTGCAACATGGTGTATCTACAGAGCCGTGCAACATACTAATAATGTATTTACAATGTTCTTTATTTATAGGGTGCTCATGCCAAAAGTTTTGTCATCAGCTTGTCATTATCAGCTTAAGTGTAACGTGAGGAACAAACCAAAACAATGGGAATCCAGTAATATAAATCCATGCGTGTTATCACTGAAAGCCTTACACTCTATTTTTGTTGGGACTGCGGCTGCACCAGTTTTGGGGGGAGAAGGGATGCAAAGGACTGGGGATGGCAATAACATATAATGCGACTTGCATCTCCTTTTCTGCCTCCATCGCTTTTCTTTGCAAAATGAGTAAGTGGCATTTGGAGGGAAGATGTTACTCCTGCTGGGAGCACATGTTGGTGCCCCACACTCCAGCAAGAGGGAGATGATTCACTCTGGTTGCGAGTCCTTACTATTCAGTTTCCTTAAGAGACATCACAGCCATCTTATTCCTTTCCCCCGCAGAGTTACGGAAATTGGTAATAAAACACGCAATGAAGAACCCTTCAATGACTGTGCTAATAACAAGCAAAAAGAGAGACTTTAAACAAATCATCACATCAAGTGCCCTTACCAGTGTTATGGAAGTTAAGAGAGCCAAACCAAATTTTGACTCTATGTTTTCCTTTTCTGGGTACAGACTTGGTTTTTGATATTTTCTCTTTAAACTTGATGGTGGGCTCAGTGTAGTTACACATTTTTCTCAATAGCAACAAAATGATCTGTTGATTGCAGCTGTCTCTGTATCTGCCCTCTCTGGAGAACGGAGGAATATCTAAATAATTACATCACTAAATATCTGTAAGGAATAAATTATATTTTCCATTGCTGCTATTTGTAATGTGTTATGTTTTAAATCAGTATAACAAATTGAAGTTCATGTTTAATATGCTAGCAGTTTTATTTCCAGCAAACTACACTGAGCTCACAAACTTTGTGATACTCTTTAGTAATAATTCGTGTGATTTATAAAGGGACTTGACTGCTTTAGGATCAGATGTATCTTCATCAAATGACACTTCTAAGTTGTAGTTGTTTATTGGGTATGAAGCAGTATTTGTTGCCTGGGAAACAAATGAAAACAGCTTCCTCATAGTCAAACACCACCACATATTCAAAAACATTGGTCCTAATTTAAGACAGGGACGAATGTTGTTAAAACTGAGAATTTATTTCTATATATCTGTGATATCTTTTGTAATTATTATTTTAAACTGTATCTGTAATCACCACTGTCTCGGCAGTTCCAGTGATAAGTGTTTTCAACTGAAATGTGGATATTATTTGGGTAACGACTTCATACTAATGCCCAAGATCAGGCAATGACAAAATCAAGGTGGTCACTTTGGGACTGTTGCTCCAGGATGACAGAGGAGCTCTGCATCACAATGCCCAAGGTAGCTCAGCTACTTCTTTCCACTGATCCTCCTCGTCCTTCTCCCTTTCTGCTGTCACAGGCACCTTGCTATGTACTACCTGTATAGTGATGGTGTTGGAGGACGAAATGTCTGGTGTTTTGCGCTTGAGGACTGGAATGTGACCAAATACCCTGTCCTGTGCGTTTCCTCTCATTTAAAAATAAAAGATGCTCAGAGTGAAGCAGTGGGGCAGATTCATCCTTGGGTGTGCTCCACTGAAATCAGTGAAGCCGGCACTGCCTCAGGAATGGTCTAGTCTCAATGCCCAGCTTTCTTAGTCAACCAGTTTGCCTCAAAGGCAGCTCTATGTGCTTTGTACACAGTTTTCAGTACACAGAGTACATTGAGCTTTCATGGGGTATGCCAGTTTACCTCGTTTGCAGTGTGCAGTGCACACTTTAACAGACAATTAATGACGTATCACCTGCATTTCTAAAATCATCCCTTCTGTGTTTTAACTTGGAGATGTAATCTGCAGGTATAGCCTTTTTTGCAAGAGTTGAGTGTCATGCAAATTCAGTTGCTCTTTCTTAGCTGTGTTGAAAAAGTCTTAAAATAAATAATCTATTTATGTGATGTCTACCTTCTTAACCGATTTCATCTTTCTAACCATTTTGATGCCAGCCACCACTGTTTTTAAAGGATTAAACATTCTAATTTTCTAATACTGGAGAAAAAATTCTGGATTTCTGATCTTCACGTGCACAAAATCAAATGAATAGCCATCTGCAAAAAGGTCTTTCCTGGATAGAAACTTCAAACTGCAAATTTAAAAAAATCCAGTCCATAGCATTTTGCAGAAGCCAGAAAGCATCTTAAAACCAAGGATTAGAAGTGGAGTGGTCCAGTTATACTTAGTCCAGTTATAACAGAGTTCATATGAATATAGTGACATAAACATGAAACACATGCAGGAGATCTGAGTGGTGTGTGTTGGACATGTCACAGGACCCTACTGCAGAAGTTCAAAGGAACAAGCAGTTATAATAAATGTGTGATACAATGCAGAACAAATCCCGAGCAATGCTACTATAGAGTCAGTGTGTATCCTGAATTGGTAGCAAAAATGA
Organism: Patagioenas fasciata; assembly: GCF_037038585.1. Classification (NCBI taxonomy): domain Eukaryota; kingdom Metazoa; phylum Chordata; class Aves; order Columbiformes; family Columbidae; genus Patagioenas; species Patagioenas fasciata. The sequence continues at coordinate 51,509,107 of NC_092521.1, read as the reverse complement.
TTTTAAACATATGGATGAGAAAGATGATCATGCATGCATATGTCTAAGGATATTCTTGTTAACAATAAAGAGGAAAGCAGAGTGTTAAAAGCTGTGAAAACAGAAGAGAAATCTGTTATTGCACAGATCAAAATGTTACTGTACAGCTGTAGTGGATATTGAGCAGAATTAACATATAAGCTATTTATGGCAGAAGTATTTTTGGTAAGAAGTTGTAATTGTTCGTCTTCGCTTTCAATATTCTACTTTTCCCAGCCACATACGACTAAGAATAGCATTGGTGAGCCTACCCCTGTGAAGATGGGAGTTGTTTCAAATCTCTTGTGGTTCTTTCTTCTCCTACTTTGGATAACATAAATTTATTGTAGACTGATTTCACTACAGATGAGAGCTGAACAGAGCCCTTTTTTTTTTGTCACAACCACTGAACAGTTTGCATAGATCTGCAAAGACCATTGTGCCCAAAGGTTCAAACACCTTTGCCTGCTAGGATAAGGAGGGAAAAGTAACCTTGAGAGAGATAGAGCTGATTAGGCCTTGTAGAGCAAAACTGGAGTAAAATAGAGAGAGCTGGAAGAAGTGTCAAGAATTAAAGCAATTCAGTGCTGCGAAGGATGCGTGCCCAGTTATCTTCAGCTTCACAAAACGTTCCTTATCCTGAGGTTCTGTGTGTCAAAACAGAAATTCCCCTCTTCCAGCCCTCCCCTTGGAAAGGAAAATAAAGACGCTTTTTACCAGGCACTGAAAGTGAACCTGATCCTCCTAATAATGTGAGCGTGGTCTGTACAAGTGACAGATCAAGCTAAGATGAATTGTCTTTCAAGGAGTTTCACTGCTTCCACCTTAAACTGCAGTCCCTTTCCGTGCATAAATTTGAGGTGAGGACTGGGACGTCACTGGGGAACAAAGTGAATGAGTTATGGGACGTAATAGAGACATGTGTTGTTAGGAATGCATATGCCATTTTAATGCTGTTGTTAATTGCCTCCTCTAACATTTTTCAGTGCCCTAATGAGAACAGATCTGTTTGCTCTTAAATCATTACACTGAAATACGATATGATTTAAACTTTTAACTTCTAAGGGTGACCCTCTGCACTGTGCAGCTGGTCCTGACCCCAGTGCTGTAGCACTGCTCTGTGGCACTTATGGGCAGACAAGTTTTGTTCAAGATACACCCTTATTTACTGTCTTCATTTTGTGCCTAAAAAGCAGAACTAGAGCTGTCATTCTTATAGCTCTGAATTTCTTAATCTCCTGTCTTTTTTTTTTTTTTTCGTTCTTAATGTGAGCTTTCACATTTTTCAGGCATAGCAGTGGGGAAGTAGATCAAGACTGGAATATTAAAACACACCCATTTGTCAAGATTCTTTGTTTTGTTTTATTCGCGTGTTAGGTGATGAGAGACACAATCCAAGTCTAAGATCGTAAGTGTCAGGAGAGGATCTCCATTCTGAGGCCTTGCCTCTTGCTTTCTTGCAATACTGAAAGCAGATAAATTCCCTGATTAGGGGCCTTAAGGACAGAGGTGGGGAAAAGCCTCAGTCTTGTTGTCAGAATCCAGGCTCAAGCAATATCCCAAAGGATGCTTCAGGATGCAGGGAGGTGGGCTCCCTTCCAGAATTACCTCAGCTGAACTTCTGCCACAGCTTCCCTAAAGACCAGGTACTCCGCAAATGCAGAATCCATGTAATTCCCATCCAAAGGAGCTTACTGCATGAAAAGTTGGACAAAGGACCAGGTGGAAAATATGGGCACAACACACAGAGCCAGCAACAGTGACATTTTGTGATGTGTCAGCTTGGGAATCTCATCAATAGGGGAGAGGTTTAAGTACGGGGTAGGTTTTTATGAGGGAGGGCTTATCAAAATAGAAGCAGAGAGAAGGACTTGAATATGAAAAGGAGCTGTAAAGAAAAAGTAGCAGAGAAAGGCAGAAGAAGAAGACAAGTGAAACAAAGCATCTGTGAAGAGAGAGGGGAATGAACAGCCTGTTAGCACAAGCAGGAGGCTGTCCAGAATAAAAGCTATGAAAACCAGTGGAAACCAATTAGACTGATGAAGTCATCAACATCTGAAGGCCACAGCTGCTTGCTGTGCTTCTGCTGGCTCAGTTTCACCTCTAGGTCAGCACTTTGAATGTAGACCCAGTTAATGGTGACCAGAAATGCATATAAACCTGGTGGCTGCTCAAAAAGCTTTTGAAATGTGATATGAGAAAGATATTGGTGTTCACTGTTCTCATCTGTTTGAGCAGTTGTTAATATTACAGAAACCTCACAAGTTGACAAGTTTTGCCTTTCCCTGAGAGGGCTGAGATGGAGAGAGGAGGCAGAAATCGCTTTTCAACACTGCAGGTGGTCCCTCTGGCTGGATCCTGGATGCACTTGTTACATGGTCTGAACAGAGTTCTGCATCCACGCTGACTTATGGATTAAAGAGAGGAATATCATAATTTTCAACTAATGGTACAAAAAAAAAATCTGTTATTGATAATATTAAAATGAATTTTACAGAGTTGCACTGGGATGCAACTATGTAGTTCCCACTAAGTCAGTGGGAAAGGCAGGATCCTAACGGTTACAGCTCTTTGAGGGAGAGATTTGTTTTAAAGGAAACTTTTACACTGGATGTCTTTGTTACTACAAATTAGTCTCATAGTCCTGAGTTAGTCAGGGGTAAGTTCTTGAGTACTGTAAATTCAGTTTGCAGGGGGATTATAAAGTAGCTTCTAAAACCTGAGTTGAAACTCAGCATGGCAATTTTTAGTCTAGATGCCTCATTCTCTCCTGAAGCAGATTTTCATAGATTTTGAAATGCAGTATAGAATATTTATGTCTTTTATTAATTCAAGACTTCGAACAGTGTCTTTAAACGAAGACTTTAAATCCAGTTGATTGCACTCCAAAGGTCTAGAAAGGAGTGGATACTATGTGTCTGCAGCCACCATACGACCAAACATCTCTAGTGGTTCTGAGGTCTAGTTCGCTTCATTAGGTAATTATGTTTAAATGCCTGAGCGGGCTGTACCATTAAAGGGTGACAGCTGGACATGTACGTTAGCGGCTTTCTGTAACACCTTCTATATACCAACAATGACACCCAAAAAAAGGAAGGAGAGAAAATGGAAACAATTTCCCAAAAATCACCTTGCACCAAAGGCTCCTCAGATCTGGTGCTGTTCCAGCAAAGGGCCTGAACAGTGTGGTGGTGGTAGGCCCTATATAGTCCCAGGGCAGCTTTGGCATCCTTTGTGGCTTCAGGCTAGCTCTTTCTTACTTGACCTCAGACTGACTCTTAAGTGGTCCATGATTAATTTATTTAAGATTTAAGAAAAAAAAATAGAAATTACACAGTTCTACTCCACAGATTTTTGCTTTGCCTCTAGCACATTAATCAAATGAGAGTCTAATTTGTTTTAGATTAAATGAATTCCCTCTGTTCACTGTGTTAATCCCCAGCTGAACAGCCTTTTTATAATTTCCACTCCCTTGAAGCATTGTACTATAACTTATTTAACTCTACAACTGTATTTATTAGAGGTGTTACAGTAAAAAATCGTAACTGGAGGGCAAGCAGAATTTGGCATAGGTACTTGGTGGGGTGTGGATATTTGAATATTGCGAAAATATCTCAAAGCTTTTTCTTCTTTTTTGGATCAGAGCTCTTGCTTTGTACCCACTCCCTAAAATTTTTGATGTACTGCCACTCAGCTATAGCTAACCACTTGTTTTTAGTGGTTTGCTGTAAGCTCCACGTGACAATCCGTTGTAGCCTCCAAGGAGACTCTTGTAAACCTGATGAAACGGGAGATCTCTGGTGGTCCTTCCCCTACATGGTTAAATACAATTGGTTGCTCACATGTGTTTCTGTTCTGCCCAAAGTTCACCTTTTTTATGGACCTTCCTTCTGCCAGAGCTCAGTAGAAGTCAGTGAAATAAGAAATTACGTTTTAACCAGCTTTTCATGTTCCTTCATCTTTCTTATTCTAGATTTCCTCTCTTTTGGCACACAGCTGAGAGCTCAGTAGAGCAGTTCATAACTAAATTATACCTGTCTTTCCACAAGCGCTAAAGAGTTAATTGCTCCAGCTGAGGTGTAATGGATTCTGCTTTGTTATCTGCTTCCAGGATGAGTCTTCTCATCATATTTTTAACCCAAGAAAAGAAGCCTTGCCTACATGAAATAAGCCTTGCCTATATAGAAATGTATGTGTATGTAACAGAAATATTGCATTAATTCCAGTCCTTTTTGTAAACAAGAAGGGTCGGATTTAAACTAAAGAAAAGTATTTCTAACTTATGGCTTTCACAATGTCAAACAAACTGCTCTTACACCAGTTGTATCCCTGCTCAAGTGTATGGGCACCACTGATGTAAAAATGCAAAAATTCCCTTTGTAATATCAGCCATGGTGCTCAAAACTCAGGAGTTTCTTCCACTCCAATTTCTGATGCCGCCCTTAAAAGCATAAGGCATAAAAACATGCTGGAGGTTTTCTTACTATTTGCTTTCCTACTTGGTGTGTATTTTCTTAACCTCCGTAATTCATCACAGATCAAATTTTCATCGTTTTCCCTAGAAAAGCTGTTCCCTTTTTGATGAAAACTGAAGTTCTCCTGTATTTTCATGATTCAAAGATATCAGAAAGCTTTGAAATTTTTGTAAAATTTGTGACAAAACTTTATTTATTTTCAGCACTGGAAGTGGGAGCTGAGGGCCAAGATTCTGTTGCCTCCAATGAGCACAATACTGCCCAAAAAGCATGGGAGGAACAGGCTGGGGCACATGGCATTGCCTTGGGACTTAAATTTATAGGCTTGTTTGTCAGCTGCATTTTTAATATTCCAAGCACAGATTTCTTTTGAAGTAGGACTTTCAGCCCAACCTAATCTCCTTTTTTCTGAAGGACACAGTTCTGTTCATTTCTGAGCATTTAGTTTATATCTTGTTTTATTCATTTCCTCTTCCTATCTTTATTTTCCTTAAACTTGTAACATTACCATTAATACTGTAAAATATTTGCACATGATTGGAGAAAAGTGCCTAGTGGCAATCGTGACTGAAAGACGGCCGAGCTTAGTATGTTAAATAATTTTAACAGATTTTCCCTGGAATACTTTGCTGCCTGTTGATATATTGGCTCACAGGGATTTAAAAAAAGTTTGATCTGATGTTTTAGATTTTAGTGAACATGGAGCCAGATCATCTGTTAACATAAGTGCCCTTGCTTGTCTGCACTTCCTTTTTTGAATGCACAAGCGCTCTTCAAAATTAGGAGGTTAATGAATAGTTACAAAGTATTCACAGAATCACAGAATGTCAGAGATTGGAAGGGACCTCGAAAGATCATCTAGTCCAGAACACCTAGATGAGGTTACACAGGAATGTGTCTAAACCGGTTTTGAATGTCTCCAGAGTAGGAGACTCCACAACCTCCCGGGGCAGCCTGTTCCAGTGCTCTGTTACCTGCACTGTGAAGAAGTTTCTTCTTATATTTAAGTGGAACCTCCTGTGTTCCAGTTTGTATCCATTGCCCCTTGTCCTATCATTGGTTGTCACCGAGAAGAGCCTTGCTTCATCTTCATGACGCTCACCCTTTATATATTTATAAACATTAATGAGGTCACCCCTCAGTCTCCTCTTCTCCAAGTTAAAGAGACCCAGCTCCCTCAGCCTTTCCTCATAAGGGAGATGCTCCACTCCATTAATCATCTTTGTGGCTCTAAAAAAAAGAGCTTAAAAAAAAAAGCTTAAAAAAATAATCCCTAGCAAGCACAGCATGCAGTGTTGCAAATATTAAAAAGTATATATGTATTTTAAAAGTATACAAGTATGTATATAAATTTATAATTTTTTTATATATGTATACAAAACATATGTATGTATGTATGTGTGTGTGTGTATATATATATATATAAAAGTCAAAAGAAACAGAAACATGACTATAAATACATGGCCAGAGGGCAATGCCACTGGGCTAAGTGTGAAAAACCAAACAACTTGAGAAGAGGCTGGCAGCCCAGGAGGAAGGTCTTGGATGAACCTGCAAGATTTAAGCATGACCATGCTGCGTACATCACATATGGATCAGATAAGCCAGGTTACAGCTCCTGAGAAACAAAGGAGGCGATTGTGTTACACCCTGATAGCAGGAGAGGGCAGGAAGCAGAGGGCTCTGGAGCTGATATCTCTTCTTGTGCAGCATTTCATCTTTTGTGCAAGAGGGGAAGATTTTTCCTGAGTAGCTCACTGCTGGGATGAGCAACTCAGTTGTTGATTGTTTATGCTTCATCAGTATTTGTCATGTTTTGGCGGGTGACCTTGTCTTCAGATAACATTTGGTACAATTGTGAGGATTTATTTGTTTTTTTTTTTAATGATTCTTTCAGCCTTCAAAATGAGTATGTGCTTGTTTTGCCTAATGAGCATCCACTGGTTCCTCCACTTTTTAAAGTGCACTTCTGAATTTTGGGTCTAGCTTAAGATATGGACAGGAGTGCCTCTGGCTGTTTGCAAAGTATATGTTACCCAGGGAAGAAGATGAGTTTTGAGCTGTTTTATCAAAAGTGCTGTCAGAGTAAAGAGTGACATTCTGAAAAATTACGCATTTCATGGACTCCTTTGCTTCTTCAAGGCAACTTCTCCCTCAGACTTCCGTGTGTGGCACCTTGCAGGTTGGAAGGAGCAGGTCACGTTTGTTGCTAGATGTAAACTCAAATCATTTAGGCTTTGTTGAGCCTGGATGAGGACCATATCTTTACTTCACCTTTGAAGTGAAGGCTCTGTTGTGGCCTGAGTTAGATGCGGCACCAGTGAGCCCAGTCTCATGACACAGAGCAGCCTGTTCACACGCAGTGAGTCTGTGGACAGCCAATTTCTAACTGAGCACAGGCTTCACTCCATCAGATTTGTTTGTCTGCTTTAAGCATGCTTTTCCACCACTGCCCATTCAGTGTTCCCTTCTGGTGAACCCCTTGATTGGCTTTTTGTTTCCTTCTCCCCTCGTGCCACGGAAAGGTCTGTATGGAGAGGTTGCAAGTGAGCGAGCTTCCTCAGTATCCTGTGCTGGAAGAGTGGCACAAGCAGCCACTGAAATTCTCTGAGGTGCTGAGTCTGCCTCCCACCACTGCAATGCAAACGAAAGCCTGGGACTACACAGGTTTTGGGGACCAGTGATTGCCATCAGTCCCTGGCAGTGTTTCTCACAGCATGGAGGCAGGCTCGCCCTCCTGCTTCTTCTCAGAAACATGGCAAAGGCAACATGATTCCCCAGCATGGTGGTGGCTGCGAACCACCAGCTGCCACTTGGGAAGCCGTATCCAAGGTCCTCTTTAAAGAGAGCGCTGTGGGGGCTACCCCCTACGTGAAATGGTGCTTGTAGGAGGGGAACCAGGTCTCCTTTGCTTTCCCTGGGAAATGGGGAAGAAGGAGATGGGCACCCTGAGCTGTGCTGCCCTCACGGCCCCAAGCCTGACAGTGTTCAAGAGACTGGACAATGCCCTCAGACACATGGTGTGAACTGTGGGGTTGTCATATGCAGGATCAGGAGTTGGACTCGATGATCCTTGTGGATCCCTTCCAACTCAGGACATTCTATGATTCTGTTATTCCCTGGTGCGGGGGCTGCTGCTGCTGGAGAGGCAGGGCTCTCGCCTTCCCTGACTCAGCAGAAAGAGGAATTGTGTTGGTAGAAAGAGGCTGAACACACAAACAAAAACATATCCTTTTTTAAAAAAAATAAAAGTCGTGTGTGTGTTTCTTCTGCTGATGCCAGCCTTTTCCTTTGCTGCTGGAAGGAAGTGGAGAAAAACTAGGCTTCCGACAAAAATACATTTGTGATTATTAGCATTTTACTCCTTGCTCGGTGGTGAAGTTGAGAAAAAAAAGGACTTAAATGGCTTTTATTTTTCTCATCTGTTTGAGATCCTCAGTTCCGTTTCCCATTTTTTAATCGGTTCTTGCCTCTTCAGGCCTAGCTTGTGCCTGTGAGAGGTGGTAGGTGAACAGACAGCCATGCTCTCTGACTCCTCTCGTTACTTGGCATAGCTACACATAGCACTTTGTGCAAAGGGCCCAGCTGGTGCGTGTATAACCCGAGCCTGACCACCCGCACAGTGCAGGCAGAGGGTTGGAGTGAGTGCCGTGGTCTGGGTGAGCCTGCCCAAGCAGCACAATGGTGACAGTCGTGGCCATCGTTGTGATGAGGGACATGTCTGCTCTGGTCTATACTTTGGTGGCCAACCAAGCCCCAAGATAGCTGCCAGGTGATAGAGCATTTGTAGTCTGGATTTCTGCTGGTGATACTGGTTTGGGGGAAACGCTCTGAACTGCTTTTCTACCCAGGGACAGAGGTGGCATATGAGCAATGGAGGGGGAGAATCAGTAACATGCCTTTTACAAACTCATTAAACTTTCAAGTACATTAATTTAAGAACATGCGCCTATAAAAACTTCTCGTATTTTTCCAGTGGTAGTAGTAATATATTCCTCTGTCTTTCTTTCTCCAGACGATTTTGCAGAGGAGGAGGAGGTGCAGTCCTTTGGCTACAAGAGGTTTGGTAAGTGGCAGCAGGTCTTTCAGCTTGCTATTGCGTAGTGCTTTGGGTAAGTCAAACACTTGCTATGAAAATCTCTCTTGCTGGCAGCTTCAAAACATACAGGTACAGTCCCTTTATCCACTTTAGTCTAATATCTGCCCAGAGAAAGGTGTGATTTTTAGACTTGGTTTATTTTCTTGACAAATTTAATGCTTCAGAAAGAGCCACGATCAGAAACAAGAAGTAGTTGATTTCATTATTTGGTCATTTTCATTATTAAAATGAAGCCTCAACAGAAATGAATGTGCTGACTGTTAAAAAGGGTCCATGCCTCTTACACATCTTTTGCCCAGATGGGCTTTCCTTTGACCCACAGACCGATGTGCAGTGAGATTTGTAGGTATTCCCAAGAGTGGTAGCATGGGATGTCCTGCAGACTCACAGAAGTTGCATTGACAGCTGAGCCAGGACATATGTCATGCACTCCCCTCAAAAAGAAAAATTAATACAAGGTTGGTCACTTTCTTGCCATTTTTTTCTGCTTTCTTTCCCTTTTTGATGTTTGTTCACTGAAAATGCCCTTTTCATGTGCAGAAGACAGTGCCACACATCTCTGCATGGAGGGCAGCAGCTTTCAGGCTCTTTTCAAGGCTCTTGTGCTCTCTTTCCCTCGGGGAAGGGTTTCAGCCTCTGCAGCTGATGGCTTTGCCTGGGGTAGGCTGACTGCTGTCCATCCAGCCATGAGGAGGTGACATGGTGGCCTCAGAGCTCCCACAGCACTGACTCTGCCTTGGCGTAGCCAAACAGGTTCATCATCCAAGCCACTAGCTGCTTTTTCAACTGTAAGCCATCAGGATAAAAGTTCACCTTGTTTTTTCTCTCCTGGGAAAGTGGCTGAAACAAGAGTCACCTTCAACAACCCCGCTTGGCAAACGGGTAGGAAAGTCAGGCTGAAAATAAAAAATAAGTCAACAATTCCTTCCATCCCAAAAGGAGGAGAGGGAGCAGCGTAAGAAGATGCAGCGTCCGGGAGGTGGGGATCACATTCGCATGACCTCTTCTACCCCCTGAACTACTCCACCGCTCCCTGCTGTTGAGCTTTATTTTGGATAGGTCAGCCAGCCACAGAGCCAGCATCTGTGGCTTGGAAAGTCCTGCCACAAGGCTACACATAGGGTTTTTTCCTACTGTTTTTTTTTTTTTTTTCTGGATTGGGCCCTGGAATAGCAAAAAAGAAAAAAAAAATCTTGAGAAATGGGAAGAAATGCTAACTCTTCATTTCTGTCACCTCCAGCTGAATAAAAAATATTAAGATTTATTAACACCTATAGAATAGCTTCCCTCTATGTTGTCCCCTACATAGCTATCTCTGGTAAGTATGCTCTTGCAGTGAACTGCAAAAAGTTTTAGCAAGGAGTGGATACCCCACTGTTGCTACTATCCCAATAGTAAGCGCACTCTTGTCACACAATGGGATTTTTGCATGTTAACTTGCTTTAATTTCTCTCCTTCTCATGGGTAATGTGGTGTTACCAATGTGAGTCATGTCTCCCCTTAAAAATGCAAGTTTTATCTGAGGTTTTTCAGAAATGCTTGTGCTGTTGTGCTTCATGGGGTGATGAGAAGGGAGGAGAGGGCCAGCAGTTTGGTGATGGCAGGAGGAGGAGATTTCACCACAAAATGAGGAGGCAGTGTAGTTCTGCCCATAGGCAACAACCATAACCCCCATGCTCCTTCATGAAAACAACATCACTGTGGTGAGGGAGGTGTCCCAGATGTCTGTAATACTTGAGAGTTAAACTCCAAATCATTCCAAACCCTTCCTTCCTTTGGAAGAGCCTCATCAAAAGGCGGAATGGGACCATGAAGCCATAGCAATGGCACTGATGAGAGTTGTGGAATTCAGTAGTGTCCTGATCCCAGAAGCCTTCTTTGTCTGCACCACTTTTAAGCCCAAACTTCCTCTCATATCCCCTTTGTCATCTTTAGGGCGGCACAAGGAGGAGCTGACCTGACCTGGTTTCCATACGTTCCTTTACGAGCACGCGTGCTGTTTGTGGCTTTTGTGGTCTCCTAAAGGGGTTATTTCCTCTCCTTCAGAAAACCTGACTTCGTGTGTTCCTGTTTCCACAGTCCTTGCTGCGTTTCCAGGCAGCCTCTGAGCAGCCTCTGGAGGGAGTGGGAGCCACGTGCCTTCAGCAGCACTGGCTGCTTCACCTGGCAGCAGGCTCCTCCATTCAGGAATGTGACATACACGTCTTTGAAAAACCACAAATTCACTGGCCAGCCAGGCTGGCATTTCCAGTGAAGCACCAGACATTGCTCTTGGGGTTGAAATGCAGCTGAGTAGTTCAAGCTCCTGCTTGACCAGTAGGAAATGTTATGCCTGGTGGTCCCTCTTTACCCTGTGTCCTCACTGGTGAGAGAAGGCAATATGAGGGAAACCCAAGGTGAGAACCAAGTTTTGTTGTACAAAGCCTTGATGAAAGGTCATTTTGAAAGGACTCTTGTCCTGTCTGCTGGCTGGCGCTATAGAACTCCCAGCACTGTTCATGTACAGCCTGCTGGAGTGGGCAATGATAACAGCAGCAGTGGGTTTTTTGTTTCAGGAGCCATGGTGTAAGAGCAGTTGTGTTCATATATTGTGCCCAGAACAGTCCCTGTATGCTCTGTTGACATGAGACATGGTAGGAGGACCATGACTCAAGTGCCTTTGACTCCATGGTTTGGAAGTGGGAGTCTTTGTTTGGAGTAAAACGTGCTAAAGTACGACTGGTTTGTAAAAAACATGGCTTATGGTGAGTCACTGCTGGCAGCTGGGAACATGTGTTGGTCAGCACTTGGCAGGCAAAGCCTTGACCAAACTGCTTTCCTAGAGTTCAGCTGAAGAGTTTATTATTAGTTTCCTTGTTGCTGGAGCCTGTAGTTTGGTTCAAGGAAGGAAGAGATCTGCGGAGGGAGGGAAGGAGTCTTTCTCCAACAATTCTCATTTTGGGGAAGAAGCTTTTGAAAAGAGCACTGAATACGTGCTTTCCTACACCACTTCCCCTTTTTCGGAATCTTTCTGTCTCTCCTCCTCAGATAAGCTGATTTCAGAGAATTTATCATGCTACTTTATTTTTTAGTCAGCAGAAAATTAACTGGTCATATTAAGCCAAACACACAAAACATATCACACTAACATATTAAATAACAATGAATACAGATGCAGAGAACTCCAAGATGCTAGAAAAATACACACCAGCATTTTTTCTCTTTTGAGCTTGGGACAAATTTGCTGCAGGGGATCAGAGAGGCTGAGGAAAAAGTTCATTCCAGATGACTGATGCTGTTTACTTCATCTCAGTGGATGCTGCAGATGTGCAGAGCCGCTGCCAGAGTTGGGATGCTCAGCTGCAATGCTTCCAGATCACTGCAGTGAGAAAGCATGTGAGGAAGCGTGTTTCTTATCACCATTATTTCGTGATCAGTCACTGCTCAGGCTGCTTTGAAGTTATCTGCTCCAGATAACAAGCTGTGCCTCTCCACTGGTTTTCCTCTACTGGATTGCCACTGATGTTAACTCTTTCGTCAATCAGTGTCATTGGTCTGTGCTACTGCATACACACCCCACTTTGGGAAAGAATGAATGAGAAAAAAGCAAAACTTGCTTTTCAATATTACACAGTTTTGGGATGCTAAATTCCAGCCTTGAGAGCTCAGACTAGTTTCTAGGTGGTAGGTAGCAGAATGAGATCTCTTCACCACAGGGTTTTGACTCTCAGATCTGGGGTCCAGGTGTAGCCGCAGGCAAAGGAATTGAAGGAAACTAATGGACTCTGAGGTGGCAGTTCTGGTCTTTCTAGCTTGTGGCACTCCTAGGTAATACATATAGAGAGCATGGTGAAATTTGTTTCTTCATGTTAATGTTCTAGAACTTAAAACCTGCACTTTACTGAATAGTGTGTTTAATGTAGGAATTTCAGTGTGAAGTTATTAATTGCGTAGTTTGAAGCTACGGCACAATATGGAACAGCTGAAAGCAAAGGGGATGATCATTGAATGGTTGCCAGGCACATTTGTAATGGTTTAGAAAACAGGCTTCCAAGAAATGACCTGAAAGCCCTGCTGATGAAGAGAAACCTCCCAAGGAATCAAAAGATAGGGCCAGTACACTACAGATAAGTAGGAGACTAAACAGCTTGTGTAGGATAATTACCCTTTGCCCTTGGCAGACACAGACAGAATTCGAGACTGTAAGCCTGTCCTCTGTGGTACAACCCGTCTTGGTCATGCCCCTGCTCTAGCTCGTGAGTCAGGATCCTCCCCACCTTCACCTTCCCACTGCCACAGGGCTGAGCCATCAATAGGTGATGGTCCCTTGTGTCCCCAGGTATCCCCAGTGCGCACCAAGGCAGTGGTCCTCTGGCCTTCCCCACACCATGTAGGTCAACAACTGGCAGGAGGGGAAGGGATAAAAGTTACTTTGGGGACCTCTCAAGTAAGGTAGGTACTTTATTAGGTCTCTTCTGTAGGGTATGCAAGAGATGCCTAGGTCAGGATGTCACTTCTATGCGCTTGTGAACAACCTAGCTCCTGAGCATCATTCCAGATGTAAGGATTACACCTAGGAGTTTCTGGGCCAAAAATGGACAAATCATCCTGCCATATGGCAATGAAATCTGCTATACTAAAATGACATGGGGGGGAAAAAGTACTGGTTTTAAAACATATTTGGAAAATATGATTTTTTTCCCCTGATGAGTGTTTTGGTAGCAGTTGAACTTGATACATTTAATAACTGTTTTCTCACTATATATAATTTGTAGTATTTTATACAGTGAGAAGCTATGTATTTTGTCTCCACCTTTGACAGGCTGCAACCTGGAAGTTTTAGGAGTGTAACAATTGATAAAAGCTTTATGAATGGTTTACAGTGAAGAATGAAAACTTTGAGATAGAAAAGGGTTTTTTTTCTGCCCATAAATAACAATTCAAACATGATCATGGTAAATTCTTCTTAAAACCCATGGCCTGGAATTTTATGATAGTTTACAAATAGTGTTTATTGATTAACACTGCAAAGACAGAATAATTTTAGTCCTCATCTCTGGATAAATCTAGGCCATTATTCACATCTATAATAACACACACAAAAAAAATGTCTGGCATCAGTTTGGTGTTGTGCTATATCTACACAAACCTTAAGTTCCTAAAAAAAAAAAAAAAGAAAAAAAAATCTAAGCTTTGGAAATTTGTCAACTTTTCTTTATGGTCTGTAAATGACCAATGAGGGATTTCAGGTGCCACAAGCCACATCCCTCCCTGGGCATTCTTTCACATGTATGCCTGCAGCATGTAATTGTACAGCTCAATGAAAAGTCACAGGGTCACTGATACTCACAAAGCCAGAGGAAAGTCAGGCACATTGCTTCCAGTTCACTGGCCTGGCCGTATTTATCAGATGAGGATTTTGTCTGCTGGCATCCTGGGGTAATTAAATCCACACTGAATGGCAGTGCCTGTGTGGCTGTTCATTTTAAGCTGAGAAATTTCATTTGGAGTGACTCTTTAATTGTAGTGGTCAGTAAGGTGGAGGGGGGCTAAGCCAGTCCCTTCCTGAGGTGAGCCCTGAGCAGTGGAGACTGCCCAGCACCCTCGAGGTTTGTGTTGGGGCTTCAGTCCCACGTGTCAGGGGCTGCATGTGGAGGCACTGCCTATGTAAGGGTTTATCTTTGTTATCTTTTATTTTCCAGTACATATTCAGAGTATTGAGGCAATTGGCAGGGAACTGAAGTCTTAATAAATAAACAAACACTGACATGCGTGCGGTTGTTGCCATTGCAGAGGAACATCAGGGTGCTCACAAGCTGTCAAGGTGCCTGCGTGCCACCGGCTGTGTCCCTCCTCTGTCAGTAGCTTCTGTCTCTTGTGATGTAAAAGGCATGGGTGTTAAATGGATTATTGCTGATACGTCCAAACCACAAATTTAAAACCACCAGTCTTCCTAAAGATGGAAAATAGTTGGTGCACCCTGATAAATCTGTCAACGTCAGCAGTAATAGCGAGATCCCACAAGTTAACGTATCTGTATGTCCTGTGCTAACTTAGGAGCTGTAAGACCCCTTCAGGTTTGTGGGTTTGGAACTGCCCCTCTCCAACCTGTCCTGCTGTGCCTGGCTAAAGGCACTTTCCTTCTAATCCAAACCCAGAAATAGGCCTCTTAGCAGTGCCGTGCAGACTAAAGTCATTCCAGCTGTGTGCTCTTATGTAGGCAATCTATTTTCTCTTAGTTACGGGTTTTTCCTATCTAGTACAATTAAAATTCTTGACATGTTTCTTCATATATTGCATTTGCACACTTGGAGCAATACCAGTTTGACCAATCTCAGTCTTTTATAGCAGTGCATTGAAAGGTGGTATGGTCACCATTATGTGTAGATTTTGCTCTCTATTTTTCATTAGAACTATAAAATAGGTGTGTGGGCTGAACAGTGTGTTGTATTTACTAATGGAATGAAAATTATTGGCCACACTGTAAGCAACATCTGGGGATTTTGTATTTATTTCCCTGTACACAAGCTGCACAAATAATGATGTTTGGTAAGGTCAGCTTGTTGCCAAGACACCTAAGCTGCCTTATGGGCTGTTTGACTTCGTAACATTACCTGTGAAACTGATGTCTTGGAAGGAAACTTAAGTGTTGTATTTTCAGCACTTGTTACTATTATGTTTCCATGCAAAGAAGTAACACAGGAAAACTGTGAGAGAAATGAAAATTTCAGATGAGAAGCCATCACAAGAAGGAAGAAAAAATAGTTGAAAATACCTGTGAGCAGACTCTCCCCCACTGCTGTGAGATTGTGCCACACATCAGCATTACTCCTGAGCTCCTCTTCAGCTTTATTCAAAATACAAGTCTGCATCCGTAGCCAGCTGCTACTATACTCTTTACTGCATGCTGTTAACTCTAAGGCTGCAAGTCCTCAAATGTGTCTAATTGATCTTTAACTTTTCTGTACCCATTTTGGAGTCATTCCCTATCAGAAAGTGCCTGTGCTGTGCTTACTACCAGTGACAAAGACAAACTGGTGTCTTGTGAGAAAGGGGGTGCTATTTTCCCTTGAAATTATGCTGTTAGATGTATCTAAGAACACAGGCAAATAAAACACGTATCTGTCGAGTGCTGCTTACATTGGTATCCTAGATTCCTTATATTTCTTGGTAATTTCCTCAAAACATCCCTGAGCTCTAACACCGATGTTAGGTGACATGGCAGAGGTGGCATCCAGTGACCTGATTCTGCAGGGCACTTAGCCCTTTGCAAATGCTGGTCAGACCCTCGAACGTGCAGTCTGCATGAAGCGGTGCTGCTGCCATTACTTTGTCAGCAAATTTAGGAACAACAAGTATGCTAACAGCCAAGAGCTGCATGTTTTAATTAGCAGCTACACAGATAAATAGTTGGTACAAGTCAGCTTGACAGATGTGTTAATAAACACCTGTGCTACTTCATACAATACGCTCCTTGCTGTCAGATTAGGAAGTCTCTCCTCCTTTGGCCACCTTGCTCAAAGGCCCCTGTAGTCATTCCTGTTTGCTACATTTAAAGGAGCAGCTGTGTCTCCTGCTGTCCGCTTCAGCAACATCCCAAAGAAAGGGAAAGATCAGATTCAATTGTTAGTATGGTGTTTTGTCTGCTGAACTCTCAGAAGCACTAGAACAAAAGTGCCAAGGTGTTTTTGACATAGGATGTCATTTAATATTACATCAAGATTTCCCTTTGTTTGTCTGGAGCCACTGCAAGAGAGGTAAAAAACCTCACCAGCTTGGCCCAGACCCAAATCAGGACATGTACCTGGACCTAGACACAGACCCAGCAGTCTCTGCTGTCCCCCACCCATCACACTCAGCAGCTCTGAGCCCGGTCAGTATGCTGGGACAGGTGACACCATGAACGCGGTACATCATGTTGTGGTACTTGGCAAATTTCTTGATGATTTCACAAAGAAAATTTTACATCTGAAGATAGACTTTCATGTGAAATCCGAATGTAAGTCTTAGCGTGGGATTAGTTCTACCTACTTTTAGGGAGCTTAGACATCTACTTCTCTAAAGACACCCATCCTTAAAATGGCAGTAGCAAGGAGAGGCTGATGCTGCATAAAGGGGCTTCCATGCTGAGTGAGAGCTTTGCTTATAGTCATTTTGAGTCACTACATAGAGATCTTCAACTCCAGATCTCTGTATTAGGTCCTATATAAATGCTGGGGAAGGCATATAAATGCCTAAAGAAGCCTGTGAGAGAGAATGGTAACAGGGATGGGACAAATAAAGAATCTACAAGTATTTTAGGCTCATTTTGCCTGTTGCAGACACTAACAAGGGACAGTATGTTGTTTTGTTAAGTCAAAACCAATTCAAACTCCACTGTGCTGCAGTACAACAGATTAGCCAAAGGAAAGCTGGAATAAGATTTTATCCAGTCTTGATTAACCTTCTGCGCATGGGTAAACTGAAGTGAAGCAGCCAGGGAGCTGAGAAATCTCCATTTGTCCTGTTTCAGCCTGAGTTAAGTGAGTAGGCTGAGATTCTGGAAAGTGAAGGGGGTTGGGAGGGAGGCGTGAGCGGGAAGGAGCCTCGTTCTGTGCCTGGAGCCGGCATGGACAAATGTTGTGCAATGAGTGCGTGGAGAGGTTTGTGTCCTGAAGATACTCTTCAGCCTGGTCAGGAATGCATCTGGAAAATCTACCCAGCCAGAGAGAGAGATTGATGCCTTAAATAAATAAAAAGTGAATGTGGGTTTTTTTTGTGTTTCAGCTTGTGACTCCTAATGGAGGCAGCTGGAGGTTTTGTAGGAGACTGAGTGCAAGACACCAGGACCCACTTCTCTTCAGCACAGCTAATGCTCATTAGGAGATTTTTGTGTTAGAAGTCTTGTGCAGACATTCAGGCCAATGTAACAGGACTTTGTAGCATCTTTTCTGGCAGCTATTTCATAATGCTACAGAGTCACGACAGATAGTATTACAAAATCATAGAATGGTTTAGGTTGGAAGGGACCATGAAGATGCCCCTTCCAACCCCCCTTGCTTTGGGCAGAGACACCTTCCACTAGACCAAGATGCCCAAAGCCCCATCCAACTTGGCCTTGAACACTTCCAGTGATGGAGCATCCACAGCTTCTCTTACAACCTGTTGCAGTGCCTCACCACCCTCACAGTAAAAATTTCTTCCTAATATCTCATCTAAATCTACCTTCTTTCAGTTTAAAACCATTGCCCCTCACCCTATCACCACACTCCCTGATAAAGAGTCCCTCCTCACCTTTGGCTGCTATAATGTCTGCCCAGAGCCTTCTGTTCTCCAGGCTGAACAACCCCAACTCTCTCAGCCTGTCCTCACAGCAGAGCTGTTCCCGCCCTCTGATCATTTTTGTTCCACTTAAATTTGAGAAGAAACTTTTTCTCAGGGAGGGTAACAGAGCACTGGAGCAGGCTGCCCAGGGAGGCTGTGGAGTCTCCTTCTCTGGAGACATTCAAAACTCACCTGGATGCCTTCCTGTGTAACCTCATCCAGGTGTTCCTGCTCCGGCAGGGGGATTGGACCAGATGATCTTTCGAGGTCCCTTCCAGTCCCTAACATTCTGTGACTCTGTGATTCTGTGGTAGAGCCAAAGGATATTTTTCTTCCTTCCTCCCTTCTCCCTAGAAGTTAATTGCTTCAGGTGGAAATACAGCATATAATACCTCATGTAACTGATGATTTCATTTTAAATCTGACCTGTAAGACTCAGCTTTGGGGTGGGAGAGCTCCTGTCCTTAATTAACATTTTAAATGGTCTGAAGCCAGAATAATCTGCACACCTGCTGTCAAGGTTTTAACATAGCATCTGTGCACAACTAAATCCACTTGTCCCCAGAAGTTATTGCATGCCACTGCTTGTGTATGCAGGTGTTTGTATTTAAACCTGTGTGCTCCGTTTTATATTAATACATCCAAATTGGATTTGGGTCAGTGTGTTGGACTATGTAACAGCACGACTTCAAATATACAAAAACCAGACCCATGGATATTTAGATTGCATGTAGGTTCCATCTGGAAATTTGTACTTTAAATGTGTTCCCCAGCATATTGTTCTCTGGGTCTGGAAAGCCAAAAATCTGAGAGGTGGTTCTTGCCCTCAACCTGTTCCAAGTCCCGAGTCACAAGTCATCTTACTCCCCTAAACAGTGACGCTTCCCTAAAACAAGCCAACTAGTCATTGCTCCATAACTTGTCTCCTTAGGAAAACAGGTTTCTGCTTGATTAATGATACTGCATATTTAACCTCTTACAAATTTATAAAAATTACCATATGCATATTTCAGTATTAGGCAAAATTTCCGTACTAAAAGTGCCTTGCAGAAAGCAGGAGAGGCAAGGACTGGAGAGCAGGTAGGGTGGATCAGTGTTAAGGGGAAGCAAACAAACCAACATCTGGTTCTTCTGCTCATTGCAGAGGAGCTGAAAAAGCTTTCCAAAATATTGAAAACTTTAAAATTGGTGCCTTTGTAAATAGTTGGTCACAGTTGATTAAAACAGGAGAAAACTTTGTGGTATCAAAGTAATGAGTTTGGTGTGTGTGTGGAGCAGAACCAACTGAAATACTGCTGGAAGAGGAGAATTACATGTCTTTACTGCCTCTCTTTTGGGTTATCAAACAGAACCAAAGTAAAGACCGTTTTTCAGAGGGCCGTAACTCAACCTCTCTTTGCCCCATCCCTGCTGGTCTTTCCTCTGTCACAGGTCAGACACATCCTTTCTGCAGCATCCAAAACAGCACGTGAAGCCACCCCCTTGGACAATCCCTCTGCTTTGTGCCATATTCACAGTTCAAGTTTTAGTTCAGACTGCCCAGGGGGGTTGTGGAGTCTCCTTCTCTGGAGACATTCAAAACCCACCTGAATGCCTTCCTGTGTAACCTCATCTAGGTGCTCCTGCTCCGGTGGGGGGATAGGACTAGATGATCTTTTGGGGTCCCTTCTAATCCCTGACATTCTGTGGTTCTGTGATTCTGTGAAGAAAACAATGTGCTTTCTGGAGACAGTGGTCTGTGGTACCGTAAAGGAGCAGGAGCAAAGCAGATGTGGCTGCAGTCCCTTTTCTCTTTAGCTGAGACTCTGCTCCTTATTCCCCCCATTCTCTTTGCCCATACGGGTTAAGTCTGGAGTAGTCCAGCAGAAAGTAAAAAGCACATCTCAGGCTCAGTACTGAGCCCTCCAAGAGGACACAGCAGGGAAATTTGGTGGCTGCAGTCTGCACCCCGTAAATGCCATAAACTTCACAGGTTGCCTCTTGCTTCAACAAACCTTGACTGTGGGCCAGGAAGAGACAAAGAGACGGCACAAGTTCTAACCCCTTTATCCAGCGTGCTACTGCTGTGCGCCCTGACACGCAGGGTGGGAGGGTGTCAGCTGGGGCCCACCATTGCAGCAATAGCCACATCTGCTCCTCTGCTGCAGATCTGACTCCTGAGAAACTTGTATTCTTGGCAAGCTGCTTTGTGAAATACAGCATGGTGGGGCTGGTTTTATTCTCAGTCTATGCAAGAGGTTACTGTGAGTAGTCCAGTGTTTTAATACAGAGAAATGGAGCTGTATTCTCCACTACAAGCCCTTTTTATTATGCTTGGTTTGAATATCAATTGAGCCTCTAATCATGTCTCCAATGGAAAGAAGATCACTTGTGAAAGCCTTTCATTTGCTGCAGAGAATGAAGTCTCACATGCATGAAACCAGATTACAAAAAAACCCTCACAAAATAACCATAAGAGCTACCAAGAATATGTGTTTGTTCAAGTTGGTCTAGAAGAGACTAAGTGGAAGTGTCTTTGTAAAAGGAAGCAGAAGAGCTGACTGTGAAATTAAACAGCATCTTACGTCAAATACTTAGGTCACTGTAGTTCTCTTCATTTTGAGCTTGCGGATTGAGCTAATGTGGCACTATAATAATTTCATTTTATTTCTCCCCTCTGGGAGGTTTCTGAAACAGTGTTTTAGAAAGAAAAGTAAATAATCTGTAATGTCTTCTCAGTTGTTCTTCTGGGAAGACTTGTGGTGAGTTAAAAGAAAATACTCAGTGAAGCTGTGAATGGGTGTTCCAGGGTGGGTGTGTTTTGAGGTTTGTTTGGGTTTTTATGCTACTCTACTCCTATGTCTTCTTTTTTTTTTTTTCTTTAATAGTTTTCATGTGCTTTTAATACAGTGGAAACTGAATTAGGAAAGCCTCCCTATTCTGCCAGTTGCGGGAGCTTTGCAAGGGTGGTGTGTTATAGGGCTATCACCACCTTTGCAGATGTGCCCTTCAGACAGTTCTGCTGGAAGGGACCCGTGGTCCCACTCTAGTCCTGCAGCCTGTACTTGGGCAAATTTACAGCAAGCATTTTTGGCAGGCACTTGGCTCTCCTTTTGCTGTGGGAATCGTATATGAAATGGACTCGTAACCTCTAAGTGACTGAGGTTGAGCTTGCTACTTCAAGAATGTCTGAGCTCCTAGCGGGAACTGAGGGTAGTGCTGTGCTCATTACAGTCTAGTGAGAAATGTCCTCTTTTCACCAAACACCTTCATTTGGAGATCACGTAGCTTGCTCCTCTTCTCCTTCACAATGGGCAACACTTTGCATCACAGGTAGGACTTGTTCCTAAAGTACTCTGCCACAAAGTGAAAAACCAACACCTAAAAGCACATCAGTACTTGGATGGTGTTGGTGATGTGTTTGCACAACTTTCCTCTAGTTATTTTAAACAAAATACTCCCAGTCCTGCAGAGCTGATCTGTTTGATGAAAGACATTCCCTCTCCAATGGAGACATTGCTTTGAAACATTTGCATGAAACCCAGCAGTTGAGGGCACAACTGTTTTTTTGGCGCTGGAGTCAATAAAACTGAATGAGGTCAGCTGGGGTTTTCCTCCTGCCGTGTGCTGGAAGCAGCAAAAAATGGAGAGCCAGGCTGCAAAGCAACGGAAACGTTCTGCGGCTGCGGGGAAGCTCGAGCCCCAGTGGCAACCTGGCAAAACCAGGCAGAGCTGGCAGAGAACAGTGGGGAGAGGGTCGTCCCAAAGCTCAGCTGAAGGACTCCGTCACGGGAGTTTGACTACTATCATTTGGACACCGTTCAGCAGGGTTCACATTTCCAAGCCCATTCATAGAAAGTGATGTAAAACCCTTTGGACTGCTCCAACTGGTGTCTGTTGGGGCTGTTCCTACGCTGCCTTGAATTGCTTTCATTTAATCTTCCGGGCTCAACTTCACCAGAGCAAAGCATGCCACACGGGTGCGTTTCAAGACAGGGTTAAAACCATCTGCAACCTGGAAAACCGGCAGAGTCCCTGGAGAGGGTGTTAAACCCCTGGAGTGCTGATCTGTTTCCTGCTTTTGTTATGATTTCTGCCCTGTAACCCAATCTCCCCCACAAACCAGCCCCAGCCCCAGCTCCAGCCCAGCTGTGTCAGCAGGGCATAGACTGCCGCCGCTCACGTCGGCACGGCCAGCCTCCGAAATCCTGGCTGAGGGTTTATTAATTTGCTGCTTAAGCCGTGCCGGGTGTGCCCTGAAATCGGTGGCTGCTCGCTGCCTTCTCACATGTGCTTGAGAAAGGAGAATGAAGAGGAGGAGAGCAGGGGGTGGAGGGGGTGCTGACCAGTCAGCTGCAGTTACGTACCTGTCCAGAAGGGATATATAGGGCTATAAACATAACTCATTACTTTTTATATGGGTCCCCACACAGCCCTTTAGGAAAACCCCACAGAACACGTGTACGGCATTCAAGACTGTGCGGGGACTCTTTTTTCTGTGTACACCTCCAAAGCTTCTAAAAGGTATCATGTTCGTAAAGAAAAAAGAGCATTATCTGTGTGCTTTTGCACATTTTTAGCACAGCACAGTCTATGTAGTCTTGCAGAGGTGAATGAATAAAACAGCATATGGTGCAGTGGGAGCAAGGAGGGTCAGCCATGCCACAACCGGCCATGGCTCGCACTCGGCACAGCCCCATGGTGCTTCACCTCCCACCCTGGGAGACAGCCAGGCCCTATGTGTACATCCATTATCCACCTCCAAGAAGGGCCACTATCACCCTGGACCCTATCACTGTTCAGCGATCGAGTTAAACCCACACCCAGGCTTGCTTCCCTTCCCCAGAAGTGGCAGCCCGGAGAGGAGGAGCACTGCAAGGAAAAGCCTGGCTACTGCCACAATGAAGTCCCATCAATCACTGTGGGGAGGGGAATCGGGCAGTGATGGACGGCATGGTCCTCCTCACTCTGTGGGTACAGGCCCCGTGGCAGAGGTGCTGCGTTGTGCCCAGGAGCCCTTGCATGCAGGTGGGCAGCACGGAGTGATGCACAGCAAGAAAATCTCATTTTCTCATTTTGTTTGTTTTCTCCTCTTTCTTTGAAGACTGATGTGAGCTGCCCTGCCATCTGATCTGCTTTTGATCTTTTTCTAGCATGGCCTGTGTGTTTTTTAAAGCATTTCACTGCCAGCACTGACCACTACTAAGAGAGCAAAAAAGCAGTCAGCAGACTTCCCCGTTTGAAAATGCACTGGTTTAAAGCTTTGCAGATTACATTGCTTATTTTTCAACCAACTCATAAGGACGTTGCCAGCATATTTCCAGTAAACTAGACATTCAAGTCGAAGTGGCTGCTTTGAAATATTTGAACAGTAGTGTGGGCAAGGTTTCAGTGAACGGTGGGGCAGAGGGGAGGACAATCTGTAATTTGTCTGCAGCTCTGCCTGGTGCAGATGAGATATCCACAGCAGACCATCATTCTTTTCAGGTTATGGTTTGTTATGAGGATTTGGGATTTTCCATGCTGATTTCCCAGGCCTTAAAATACTGATTATGCATTTCAGCTGTTATACAGTAGGCAAAGAAATGTGTTTTTTTCTGGGATTTCTTCCTTCAGGCTCCTTTTGAACTTCACAGGAGCCATCTATAACATAATTTCCTCATAATAATATTATACGGCTTTTAGAAATATGAGGGGAGCAGATAATTTTCAGACTATTTCTCACAAATTATATTCCTAGGTCGCAGACAAATACTCTGTAGACAGGTACAACTCCACTGAGTAAAGCAGCATTGTCCTCACTGGTGTTGAAGTATGAAGTGACTTGACTATATTTGCATCATCCCACTGTTATAAGACAGGGGTTAAATTATACTTGTTTAAAATCCAGTACTGGATCTTCTTGCTGAGTAATGGTATTAAAAGAGTCTGTTTCCCTTTAGTTATTTAATAATTTGCTATTTACTGCAAGTCGATTTGAGATAGACATTCCAACATTCTCATTGGTTTTTTTTTAACGAAAAAAGAGGTGTGGAATATGGTCCTAGATGACTGGGTAATAAAAGGGCTAAGATATAAACTTGGTTTTATATTTTATGCTTCAAAATTATATCCATCTTCATCTCTATTTGGTAATATATACTAGCTCAGTCTATATGTTTCTCTTATTGGGGTAAAGGTTATAAGAAACAAGCCAGGTAACTCAGAGCTTGCTACCTTGCAGCTCTGTTCTCTGACACTCCTTTATTTCTTGCTGTGAGTCCAAGAACCATGTTAGTTACTTCTTGTTATGCCCCAACTGACTTACAAATATATACTAAAGGAGAAATAGCAAGAATGAGGCTTATCTTACGTCCTCTATTTTCCTCAAAAAAGTGTCAATATTCACTCAGCTCCCTTGAGGCAGGCCTCTGGCCGTATCTTGGTTTTAGAAGAATGTTTGTTGCTGCTTTTATGTAACAGGCCCCCTGGGCCATGTGCACATCCCTCAGTGGATGAGCTGCTGCAGCCGTGTTCGCTCTCACATCCAAGCAGTAGCATCCCTCTCACGCTGCAAGGGTACATAACACAAAAAAATGAAGAGTGGAGCGAAACAGGAAGGCCAAGGCTTGCTTTTAACATGAAATGCGGTCATGGGTATCACCGGCCTCTGTGAATTGTGAGCTCATACCCATTCCCTCCATGGCATTTCCACAGCGCCGTGAAGAGACGGAAGCACCTGCTTTGTCCCCCATGCTGCTCCGTGCAGGATCACTGTGGGCTGGGCTAATCAGAACCGACAGCAATTAAGAGTAATTGAAGTAGTCTTTCTAGCTCAGTGATTTCCCTGTAGCTTTTAATACGGAGAAATCAGAAGGAAAAACAAATGCTGTTGTTCACTAAGCTCTCACGAGCCATTTCTGATTGTCTTGGGATTCGACAACTCATTAGATGGAGCGTTGGCAGCACTCAGTTTGAGTAACACCAGTTTTCTGCATGTCTGTGTAATGACATTTTTGTTTACATTCTTTAAACATGTGGAATGTTAATTTTTCAGTGGTTTTTTTTTGGTCTTGGTACAGGGTTCTTGGGTTATTTTCAGCCCAAGCTTGTTTTCTTCTATTATGTAAGAAGTCAAGATAATAGGAAGTGTGATGTTCTTTCCTCTCATGATACTGCAGTTACAGGAACTGCAAAGGCAGGACTGGCCAAACAGGATCCTTGTCACAGACTTCTGGTCACAATAAATCACCACCTTTGGAAAACATAATAATATGGGGATTTTTGTTTGTTTGTTTTATAATATTGTCTGCATTTAGCATAATGAGGACAAATAAATACCAACTAGATTGCAAAGGTGAAACATGTTTGTGGTGGCAGCAGCCCTGGCTGAACAGCTGCCTCACCTGCAGCCTGTGTGCTGGGACCACATTTGACATACCAAACCCGTGAGCAGTGGCTGCTAGTGGCTGCCAATGAAAAGAAAAAAATGTCAAGAGAAATATTTCTCCCTTATTCCTGTGTCTCAAAATGGGGGTTTGTTTTCTTTTTTGGCCTAAATTCAGGACCCCAGAGCAGAAATCGCAAATGGTTGGTGGGAGGGGGCAAAGAAGGTTCCATGTCAACTGCTTGACCTGCTGCCTACGCAGCATGGAGCTCCTCATGCCCTCTGGTCAGAGGATGCCCTTGCCACACCGTACCTGTGGACAGATCTTCATATTCATGTGTACCTGTGAACTGGGGTCCCCAATAGCCTCTCTTCATAAAGCATAGCTAAAATGGTGAATCCTCTACCAAGTTCTCCTCTTAAATGCCAAACATTTTTTTTATCATCAAGCCATTCTAGCATAACTTGGGGTCAGTAATGAGCTGTGGTAGAGAGTACTATAACAAAGGGGAAGATTGTTGGGAAAATTGTACTAATGTAAATAAGCTTTTCAGATAAAAAGAGAAGGCAGCTGCTGATAAATTCTTCTAGTGTACCATGGTTTGTCCTAGAAAATTTGCATTTTTCGCTTTCTTGACATCAAAGCTTCACAAATAAAGCCATATAAGCTGGTGTCATCATCAGATACCCATCAGGTAACTCAGGTATTGTTTCAGAGGGTCCATATACTCTCGGTCTATTTGTAAAAAAAATAATATGTATTTATCACATCTCCTATAGGAAGCAAATAGAATCAAAGGTCTTCACCCGCATTAGTTACTATTTTGAAAATGCCTTCTCAAAATGCAGTTTTCGTGTTTAAATAACAAACTGTCATGTTCTTCCTTCTTATGCATTACTTACCTCACCCCAATATTGATATGCGTTATTCCTGTCGTGTGTGCAGTAACCATCATCTTTGTGTACATGTTCATTACATACTCTGAGTTTGGTTTTCCAAAGCCTGATTAAACTAGCTCTGTGGCTCCCTGTAAAACTGGAAAAATCAGAGATTCTTCTTGACTGACGTATCAGGTACATGAGGAAAGCTTTAACTAGACAGTAGTTGATGGTTTAAAGCAAGTCTGTGGCCAAAAGCTAAACCTGTAGCCATGATGGCACAGAACACCCACAGGAACCCCACTAGACTCCACTCCTCAGTGCTTGTGTACCTTTTTGGATATCTAGGAGCGTAGAAACACAGAATCACAGAATGTTTGGGTCGGAAAGGACCTTCAAGAGAAATCTGATCCAAAACCCCTGCTATGGGGAGGGACAGCTTTCACCAGATCAATTTGCTCAAAGCACCATCCAACTTGACTTTGAATGCTTCCAGTAATGAGAAATCCACAACTTTTCTGGACAACCTGTCCCATTGTCTCACTACAGTCATCATAAAAAGTTTCTACCTTGTGTTTAATCTAAATCTACCCTCTTGCCTCTCATCCTGCCTTGATAAAAAGTCTCTCTCCTTCTTTCTCGTAGGCCCCCTTTAAGAATTGAAAGGCTACAATAAGGTCTCCCCAGACCCTTTTCTTCTCCAGGCTGAACAACCCGAACTCTCTCAGCCTGAGGTGTTCCATTCCCCTGACCATTCTTGTGGTCTTCTCTGGACCCGGTCTAACATGTCCATGTCTTTTTTGTACTGAGGACACTGGATAGACATCCAGAACTGGATGCATTATTGCAGATGGGGTCTCACCAGAGTTTCACGCTGGTTGGTAGAAGTAGGTGTTTCACCTGTAGACTTTTTTTTTTTTTTTGTATGTCATCACTTTTAGCAGTTAATTCAGGAACTTAATGAAAGACAGGGTGGAAAATGTATTTTTTCAGTCTATTTTCACCGTGATTAGTGGTCCATGTATTTGTGATACAGAAGTTTCTAAGCACCAAATAATTCTATAATTAAGATCTCTTTTGGGGGATTATATGCTGCAAATATGACTGCATTGCACAGGGCTGAATTTTGTCTTAAATTCCAAGTATATTCATTTGTTTTTATTCGGAAATACCTCTATTCAAAGAGAATGCAATGCTGATGTGTTGTTCTAATACTAGAGCTTGTCAACGACTTTTTATTCTTTTGTCACAGAGAAAACTCCAGTATTCTAACTTTTTGCTTTGTTGCCTCAAATAAAGACAACGTATGTTTTGCTCCTCACTCCCCCCACCAACAAGGGGCAGTTGTAGAAAGGATCATCTTACAAAAGCCTAGAATGCTTTATTTTGAAGTACAATTTCAGAATTCCTGAACAACAGGAACCATTTTATTCTAGTTTGATTTTAAATTTTGTGTCTTTGTTTCAAGAGAGAAACAGATCAGATAAATTATGTCTCAGTTTTCATCATGAGGCTGGGCTCCCTAGCCAGAGATGCATGAGGTATCACAGTAATTTATTTAGAAATACTGTCCAGTTGTTTCCTTTTTTTGTTATCTCAAAATAAACACATTTCAATTGAGTGCTGCAATTTTTCAGTGTTACGGAATGTTTTGATGCTTGTTCATTACAATTTGTCCTGACTTTAAACATTATCCACAACTTATTTTAGCTTTCCTTAAAGAAAAATCTGAAAATATTTGTAAAATTTAATATTTCAAATGGAATTGCCTTATTCCATAGTCACAATATTTTATTGAAAAATTCCACTGGGTTTAATTTCCCCTAAAAAGTGTCACATTCTTCACTATGGTTGAATCAGCAGTGCCCTGCTCTAAAAAATATTACAGACTGCCCCTCCATTTACAGAAACTATATATTTCATATGTGCAGAAAATCTGAGAAGTGACTAAAATGTTTCATGCTTGCAGTGAACAACTGTTCCCTTTCCAGTGTCTATTACTCATAGTGCTTATTTCAGTAGCATCTGCTGCTAACCAAAATTCATGCCAAGAACTGTGCAGGTACCAAGGGGCTTGTGGTATCAGGATTTGAGATAAGCAGAGTGGGTAATAACCAGTAAGCCAAGGGAAGGATGTGATAGCAGCAATCAGCACATCTGCTCTGCTGGCTTCTAGGCTGGAGACCTAAACAGAGTTGAAATATAGGTTGGTAGAGTTCATTGAATGTTGAGACAGCATTTTGGGAGCATCCGTGGTTCCAGAAGAGCCTCCCTGCTGAATGGCTGAGTTCTTAAGCCTTTATGAGCAATAAATATTAATTTTTCTGTTAGTTGTCATATAAAAACATGTTGTTATCTATGTTGCTTTCCACAAAAAATATTGTGAACAAGCAATTGCTTCTAGACCTATTTGTAAACAGCTTGTAAACTGGAGGTTGAGGTATATTCAGGCAGATTCATAAAGACTTTTTTTACTTGTTTGTGTAGTTTCATCTAACACATCTAGGTCTCTACTGGTACAGGCCAAGGAGGGTCTTTGTGTGTGGATTGCCTTCATCTCATTTAAACTTTGTAATCTGGAATCAACAGAGGGACATTTTAATAGGAGGTTTCCAGTTACTTTTTTTTTTTTTTTTTAATTTGAGTATCAGAATACAATGTGAGTTTATCATACACAGTCAAAAAATCCGAAAGAATATGTAGTACAGCTCAAAGGATGCTTTCTAGATGCATCCAAAATATGCCTCGGAGAACGAAAACCTCTCCAAAAACTTGAAGAACAGGGCGGGAGGACGGAGGATGGGGTGGGATGTAGCATTCCCATTTATTTTGATCAGTTCAGCAACGGGTTAGCATCAAGTGATGGGGTTGTGGCTACTAAACTGTTCAGCTTCTCACACAGGTCAGGGCAGTATTTGCCCCAAGCAGTATTTGCTGCAGGAGAACTTGTTGACAGACTCCTTGCTGCAGCAGCATCATGGAAGGTGTTACAGCTAATTCAGCATGGCTCTGGCAGGGGTTAGGCAAGTTTGAGGCTTCTGTGGTATCACTGTTACTTCCACATTGGTGTCTATGAGAGCTAATTCGTCTTTTTTATAAGCAAATATAAACAAACCAGTTCAAGTTGTACAAATTCCAGGGGTGGTAGCAGTGCTCACAGCTGTGGCAAAGCAGAAGTGTCACCTGTCCAGAACAGAGGGACAGTGTTTTTGCTGAAAGACTCTAAGGGCAGAGAAGATGTAACCTGCTGAAAATGCATTTTTATTCTGATTAAAAAAACAACCATCAAGTTACTGCATTTTATTATATTTAACTTATTTTGTTCATCATCTAAAATGATGACACGGGCCACTTTTTATTATTGTAGTATGTGTTCGCATCAAAGAAAAATTTTTCATGTGGTTAGACCATTTTCAGCAGAAATAAACAAACTGATTTTTCAATTAATGAATAGAGCTGCAAGTGAGATCTGACTCTTATGCAGTTCTTCCTGACAGAAAACCGTGATATTCAATTATACCTTTATTCTGTGACTGTGGAGACAGGCATGCTGCCCACTGAACCTGATGGAACTCTTTCCTTGGGTTAATCAGACAGCTGAGTCCGTCAGCTCTGCCTGTTTTTTTTGTTTCAATTGGGTTCAATGTGAGGTAGCCAGGTATAGTGGAGCAAGCTGGACAGATCATGATTCTGTAGGATGCATAATTTATCAAACTGATATTCAACAGTTTTTTTAAGACTTGCAGCCCATCCTGCTGGATGTTTGTAGGTGGATGCTGACTGCATTTGCTTTCTTGGAGAAGCTGCTATGAGAGCTTCAGCTCCACAGAGGCAGGTCAGCATTGAGGGTTCCTGTGGCACATTACGGAGTGATCCAGGAATCGGCTGCAAATCTCCAGTGAGCTGCAGCATTATGGCTGAGGTGTTGCGTGCCCCAGCTCCCAAAACGTGTAATGTGAACAGGATGAATGTTTTGCTTTTTCTATTGAGGTGTGGAAGGAGTCTGGCTGACCTGCTCTGTTGCTCTCCAAAAGCTTTTGGACAATGTAGAGCAGCTAGGGAATGGCCAGGTGGGTCAGGGATTAAATTGGGAGGAAAGTTTTTAGAAGCGGTTTAGGGTGTGCTCACTGCTGAGGGGTAATGAAGTGTAGCTGTCCTTGGCTAAGCATGTGGTAGTAAAGGAAGGGCTGATTCACCCTTGGATAACTTGGGGGGATGGAGCTCTTCAGGGAACAAGAGCTATCCTGGGGTCCTGGGGTTCCTTGAGCCTTTGCACCCTGGTTTCTGCCAGCAAACATGCTCTGGGCTTGTGCCAGTGGGTGAGAAACCTCCCTACCCAGCATGAGCACTTACAGCTCTCTTTGGCCTTGGGGCTTGTTTCCCTTGCTCTCTTCCATCTCCTTCCCAAGGTGCAGCACACTTTTTCATGGAAACCAAATTTCCTGGCTTCTGTAGCCAGCAGAACACGTCTAGAGTGACCCTGTTCCTGTGATGGTTCCCTCTCTTTTGAGGAGATAATATTGAATTATTTAGTCCATGGGCCAATCCCCTGTAAATTAAACTGTTGTTGCCTCCCCTTGTGGAGTGTGGGGTGGTTTGGCATGTGCCCTTTTCTATTTAGAGGACTTTCAGGGTGGTCATAGCACTTGCACAGTATATATACATCCCAGGTGGCATTCAGTGCGTGGACCTCTCCTTCAATCCATTGTGTCCAGCTCTGGATAACATGCTGACCAGGTGGGTCGCAGATTGGCCACCTCCAGCTTAGCCCCTCCCCATGCCTGTGGTCAGCAGTGGGGATCCTGGAACCGTGCTCCTAGGTCTGCTGCTGGGTTTGACTCCTAACACTGTCAAACTAATGCATTTTCACTTGATCCATCTCACCAATGTAACTTGTCCAGCATCAGGCACTTATGCCTGTTGATGACTTTTATCATGGCTAACTGAATTATGAGGATGTTAATGAGAGAGAATTTTGTGTCCTGGATTCCCTATGAACTATTACATAAGGATGACTGTGAGCTGCAGACTTTTTCCACTTTTCCCCAGTTTTCACAAGGATATCTCTATTATGAGATGAAATAACCTTCCTTGGGATGTGGAAAATGGGGTGAAGGAAACAGTAATTTGGAAGAACGATAAAGCAGCCTGGAAATATATATTAATCTGAGCACTGAAAGAAACTGGATTCTTGAAAATGTTTTGCGGGGACCATCCCAAAGCCCATGTAGCTTCAGTAATCCATGATCTGTTCCAGCTGTTACCATGAGCACCACAGCATAATAATCACCTCTGTGTGCATTACTCATTCTGCATTTTATGGTATCTCTACTTATTAGATCATTGACAGAAGGAACAAGCCATCCGTTGAAGGAGACCTGGATGTAATTATGCATAGTTCAACTGGATCCTATTAGTGTTAAACAACAAAAGATGTTACATATAATGCAAGTTAGTAAGCTACAGCAGAATCAGGAAGACAAGGACCGATGCTTAGCAGAGACTGCTGCTTGCAGAGATATAGTCCTGATGATATATTAGCCAAGATTCATGTTAGTCATGGGTCATTAATTTTGGCTTAACGTTCTCTCCAGGTATGAGAGAGAAACACTGAGATTACACAGGACTAATGAGAAATAAAACCTGCCTGGCACAGCAAAACAAGGGACTATTGTAGCCTATAGTGAAAACATGCCCAAAATAAGAGAAGACAGAATATATTTCAGGCTGGTGCCTCTGCATTGTCATAGGAATGGCTGTGAAGGTCCTGAGGAATCCTTTGGCCCTGTGTAACAAAACAGTTGGAGCCAGCCAGACCACTATCAGCAGATCCCAACAGGGACTCCCCATCATGCAGGTGGCTCACAATGCACTCACAGGTCTGCTTGTGTAACTGTGGTGCAGTGCCTGGACTCACAAACACACGTTAATTAGCACCAATGGGATCCAGAGTAATGCTGCTCAGATCCAGTATCTGAGGCAGGTTATTTAATCCCCAGCCCCACCAAGCACCGAGCCTGTTTTCTGACTGACCTGCCTCCAGTGTGTGGTTTGCACCCAGGCTCAGATTGCTAATGAATTCAGTCCGCTGAAGTGCTCTTAGAAGGGATCAGTTTTAGGCTCTGGCTAGATGTGAGTCTTGCCAGTGTAACTGGGCTTAAGTACTTAATTTTGCACAGATTTCCTCTTAGCACTTGGGAGACCTATAAATGTGTAAGTTGAAAGGCTAGGGGAGAAAATCCCTCAAAAGTGGAGCACTTGATTTGCCACTGAATGTTCCCAATATCATTGCAATGCTGTGGGCCAACTGTAGCAGTTTTATTCCACCATAAAAATGATTAAAAGGATACAATTTCAGTCAATTGTGCAAGCTTTTCTTGTCAATATGGTTGTTAAAAGAAGCTTCCTGATTTTTTAATAAGCAAGAAACAAAATATCTGTGGAGTTTAGTTTATACCCCACATGTTCCAACACACTGAAACAACGTAGGAGTTAGGGCTAACACGCATAAGTACTGAATGCAATGGTGATGACAATAATACTAGTAGAATTAGGGACATATCCTGATTTTTTTATTATTATTATTATTATTGTTTCACCAGAGGTCATTATGCTACAATTTTTCTCTCAGAACCAGATTTCAAAATTAAGTGATTTTCTTTGCCCAGCCGTACTTCAGATGATGCCATTCCCACAGCATATACTTAAAGAGGAAGATGCTCAGTTACATCTTGCATATCCATTTGACTTATTAAAGACATCTGAAGCCAAAGAAGATTTTTTTCTAGCCACTCCTCTTTTGTATTAGAAAAAGAGCAATCACTCTGTCTTCACCACAAATCTTTTGGTTTCTCATGTGTTTTGTTATCGATAAACTGCATATTCATCAACAAGGTGAGGAGAGATTAAGAGTTTTTATGAAAATCTTGTCCTCAACAACAATAGGAATTCACTGGTCTTCTCACAGTGATCATTGATCTTTTCAACAACGGAAATATGCGTCATCATCCTTTTGATACAGGAGGGGAGACTGAAACGGAGACAAGGAATTTGCTAGCAGTCATGGCAGAGCAGTGTTCCTGAGGAACCTGTGGAACAATTAGCAATTGATTTGAGCTCTGATATGAGGCAGCAAGAGAGTAAGAACATACTGATGGTCTTCTAGCTCTAGTGGGAATGCCTGTATTGTGTTGGGAAATTAACTTAATGTCCATCTGAAAAGGTAAAGAGGAGAAAATATGCTTAACAGTGTTTGTGTGGTTCTCCATCTCTGAGAACAGCAAACCACAGAGCTCAGGAGAAAGTGAGGGAGCTGGAGACAAAGCAAGGCCAGTCAAAGGCATCTAGTTAACTTTACCCAAATATATCTCAGATTCATGATCCCAGCATGGAAATAAAACACAAAACACATTGAACAAGTGATTTGTAGCCCAAGAGATAAGAGACAGAAGTTTTGGGATGCTTACTTAAAGCATAGTGTTACTGTGGGAGGTTCTTAAATTGTGGGGAATGGCACTGTTAGAGAAATTTATAAGTTTGTCTAAATCCTTGGATGAAAAGTAGCGTAGCAGTGTAAATTATCTTTCAAAATATAGCTACAAGAAATAAGAGAAGTAACTATATGGCCAGCTTGTGCTGTGGCTAAGAAACTTCACAGGATTAAACATATCACACAGGTCTTTGTGGTGTATGATCCTTAGTAAGACTCCCCAAAAGGTCCTAGGCCCCATAGCACAGTTTCTTGGTTGCACTTTATTTATATCATTCAGAACAATGTATTTTAATTAAATACATAACAGCTTCTCTGGAATACATCCTTTAGGAATTCTTCCCTCTTTACCATTTTGTATTTAATCCATAAATTCAGCCCCATGCCTCAGCTGATGGCACATTCAGAATGAGCAGATGCCAGTTGTACCAGTGCTGGAGATGAGTTGCATCCAGCCAGAACCTGTAGGAATCCCAGCTCTACTGTGTTTCAGGAAGGAAAGATCAGAGCTCAACTCTAGATCGAATTTGACACTGTGATCCTGACTCTCAAGTAGTTTCATATCTGGGAGAAATCTGCAGTTTGCAAAAAATTAAACCCTTAAAATGGTAATTGTTCTTGAGTAGTTTCTGCCATTCAGAATAACTTGTAATCTTTTCTTTTGCATCCAAATAAGAACACAATTTATTTGTCAATGTACCAGTTTCTCCAATCATCTCTAGTAGTGTCTATCTGAGGTAATTTTCCACTGCACAAAGTAAACATAGCCCAGTTTTTTTTTTTTTTTTTTAATGAAACTGCAGAGCAACTACACACTCTGTACCAACTAAAAAAGTCTGTGAAGAGACCACTTAAAGGGGTTTGCTGTTATTTTCAGAAAATCCATAGTGCTATTTTCAGATAATAAGTCAGACTGTAGGAAATAAAAGCAAACCTGCCAAGCTCTGTGCTTGAAAGGTATCATTCAGATTGCGGGCCAGTCTGTTAGAAGACAATTTGGCCTACCATGTAGGCCCACAGGCATTGCCTTGTGTCCGTGTGTTACTTCACTTTTGGGCAGAGACAGTTGGTGGTTCATGAGCAGCTCCTGTTTTGCTTCGAAGCCACGTTGTAGTAGGCAAGTTAAGTGTTTGTACAGACTGAGTTAGGAGCAGCTTTCAGCTGGTATTAGTACCTGCTGAAAGGCAGAAAATTACATTTGCAGATGTTTTATAAAAATATTTTATGCAGAACCTTTTGTAATTATAACAGTAATGTATGTTCTTGTTTACTGCAATGCTGAGTTTTTGATACATCACTCTCCCTCCTAACCATTGCACAGTACAGGGGTTTGGAGACACTGATGAGCTCACCTGGATCAGGAAGGCTTTTTTTAACTGGGCATTTACTGTACCTATTAGTGAGGCAGGTAACCCTGAGTCTGGTAACCCACCTTCCATATTGCTAGTTTATGCTGTTTCCCAACCCTTTCCTGCAAGTGCTGGAGCTGCCATATCCATAGGACTGAAGTAGTCTAATGCATGGTCTCCAGGTCAGTGGAACAACCCCCCAACCAGATATATACAGGACCTAGGATAGAAAAGCAGTCACTTGAGGCAGCAAGGAAAGTGCAACTCTTCTGCTGCTGGTGGCTGAGGGAATAAAATTTGTCTTTAGACTGGCAAGGATGAGATCCAAGCTCTTTGGCTCCCCTTTGGCAAGGGTTGTCTTCTTGTTAGTTAGTGTTCGTGACTCTCCTTACCCTTGGAGAAGCAAAGGGAAACTTTGGAGGAGAGTTTCATCTGATGAAATGCTTGCTTGCTGAGCTGGCTGAGCAACATTTGTTGCTTGTTGAGCTCAAGATGTATCTTAGCACTTCATGAACTATTGAAAAAAAATACCTTACTGATGTTCAGCCAAGGTGGCTGTAGAAAAGCTTGAAGGCTTGAAGGGCTGTCATAATTCCTAAAATTGTTTTAAACACCCTGTGCTACTGTGGGCGAAGTAGCTTCTGAAACAATGTGAGTCCTTCATGGTCGTGTAACCTGGGGAATCTCTGCTGCAAGCTGCTTTGGAGGCTGCACTTCTGCTGGAGAGGACCATATGGTATGCCAAGGCTTGGCGCTGCCATGAGCTCAATGAGAATGTCACCGCCCATGATGCCAAGAGCAAGCTCAAGGGCTGTTTTCCTCTTTGAACTGAGGATCCCAGAGCAGAATTTACTGGTTGCACAATAAAATAATAAAAATGCTAGTTTAAATTTTGAATTAGTAAAGGACTATTTTTGGCTTTCTCAGAGACAGCATCTGTAAATAATCAGGCAGAAGCCTTTCCATAAAACAACATCGAAAAACCTCAAAGAGCATTTAGATTCTGCAACATTTAAACAAGATTTTTAACCCATGGGGAAGCCAAAATCAACACAATGCTTCCTGCACATAAAAGCATGGAATTTCTTAGCAGTGTGGGGGCAATAAATGACTATCACATTTCCCTCCTTTCTAAAAACTAAATATTTTTCAATGGAAATAGTAATATTGATGGAAAAAGAAAAGAGGACTGTGAGTTATGTAAGAATTTATTTAAGCTCTGAACCTCCATACATTGCAGACTGGAGGCTAATTAAAGAAAAACTTCAGCTGTTCAATTTTACTCTAATTGTCCTCCAAGTGCAAAAGATCAAATACACTAGCTGAGATCCTTCTTGTAATCATCCACATTCATGACCGAGGTTTCAGGTTCATTCCCGCTGCTCTCAGCCAGGTCCCTCCATAATGCAAACAAAAGAGCTGAATGATATACTCTTAATTATGTCCTCTACAAAGACAGAAGAACATGATGACTAACAGCTATGCATATATATGTTCCTAGCAACCTCTGACCATGGTGTTTGCCCACAGTGTGTGTGAAATCAGAAATTCATCCATAACCAACATATGGATGGGTTATTTGCTAAGGAAAAATGTAAACATGGCCCAGTGTAAAAAAAAATCAATACTTTATTCAAGACGCTGTTACCTTGGTTTCTTGGCTCTTGTAGGAAGATTGCTGTTGACTTAAGTGGCTGCCAATTCAGGGTCTTGCGCATTTGAATGGAAAATTGTTTATGAACAACTGGTAATATTTCTGGTCATTAGGTTGACCTGACTGAAACCTATAGATCTCCAAGCTGTGGATGAATGAACAAGTAAATACCAAATTTGAGGCGGAATGACCAGTACAGGCAAACAGAACTGAGAAATGCTACGATTTAATATGTCTCTGTGAACAAACTGTGTGGTTTCACAAACCACCCCTGGTTTGTGAACCGCTGCTAGAGAAGGGCTGAATTAAGCATTTATTTCATCTGTGTGAAACTCCGGGTAAAGAAACAAAAATCACAGTCTTGCAATTCCTGTTTACCAGTCTGGTTAGGTCTTAGCTGTAGTTCATAAGTTGTTATTTAGAGTGACTAATCATCTAGCTTCCCACAAAGGATGGATTTCTGTCTTTTCCCAGATGAGGCACAGTTTTGAAAAGTTATATAGTAGAAGAGTCAAGATAATGGCATGCTCAACTGTGCCTAAGTCTGTTTTTCTCTGCTAAATGGTTTACTCATTTTGATATTCTCAGTGATGCCAAAGCAATTTCCCAAAAAACTAGTGTTTGCTTCATCAGATGCTTTCAGAGAAAACAAAATGTTGTGGTTCAGACATAGGAAAAGATTGTCACAGAGATACTGAGCTTACCAAAGTGCGTCCATTGTAATGAATTCCCAGGACCCTCAGTAATGGGTGTCAGTGTTGGTGGGACCTGGGAGACTGGCACAGCTGTATCTCCTGGCTGAACTATGTCTCCTGGCCGACTCCTGCTTTCTGGCTGCCCCAGGCAGGTAGTGACAAAGCACAGAGTGCATAGAGCTGCACCCCTTCCCAGACTGTGCATGATCTCAGTGGAGCTCAGCAGTGACATTTCCAGAGGGACAAAGGACATCTAAGATGGTTTGCACCTTTGAAAATCCTAGCTGGGTCTACTACCACATGAAAATGCTTTGATTAAAGTAAAACATGAATGAAGAGAGATTCCATCTTCTGGGGCTGGAAAGGTTTTACTCCATCCCACAGTAAAAATTTCCTCCTTTTTTTTTCTTTTTTTATTTTTTAAGTCTGCCAAGCTTGAGAGCATCACAGATTGGCACACTTTGATCATGGCACCATGCAGAAACCAAACGTTTGTAGTGTAATTGCCTTCTCAGTGTAACATTCTTTTCAAACCAACCTAAGCTGCCATCAGAAGAACAAAAAGCTGGTGTGGAGTTTGTTATCATGAGACTGATAGACCTGCAGTGATGGAAGTGTTTGTCATCCCCTATGTGTAGTCCACATATTAGTTTGTTTACTTGTTAATGTGATTTGTGGCTCTTAACATTTTTTCTTTGACTATAGCACTTACAATTTAAGAAAGATACACTGTAAGATTCTCTTAAGAAAGATACCCTTAAGAAAGATTCCCCTGTAAGTGGGAAGGATGCTGAGCAGAGGAACTCATGGAGGAGAGAACTGTCAAAGAAGGGCAATCCTGCAGTTCTGCAAAGTAGAGTAAGAAAGTGTCACTCAGCTGCAATGTGGCTGATGGAAAGGTTTATTAAATTGGTTAACACTTGTATCTTCAATATACAGTTTTTCAGGTAGTGTAAGCTGGTGATGATAGATTTTTAATACTTAGATTGAAGATATAAAAAGCAGAAATATTTCCTTAAGTTACTTGACCATACTTGTCTTATGCTGCTGCATTTTCATGCAGGTACTCCAACTTTTTGCATTAAATGCAGCACCCATGCATGTCACAACTCATGGTACTTTTAATGAGTACAGAAAGTCAAGGTAGGAGCACAGTTGATGTAGTCTCATAGATCAAAAAAAATGAACTAGATCATGCTGTTCAGGTATTATGAAACATTTTCCATCATCTTAATTCAATAGGTAATGAGCGCAGCATGATCAACACAGAAGTAATAGTATACAATATGCTTTTGCATTTTTTGTTCATTCTTACCCATTCACTCTCTTCATACCATGTGGGTAGCAAACAGATGTATTACATTATACTACATTAAATCCTGTGGAGGCAATAGTCTTAAGTGCTGCGTCAAATATTTATAATGTGGAATTATTTTAGGACAGGAGCCAAGTGCAATATGGCATCCTTCATAGTGTCTCTCTTGTCTTCCTAAGAAGCGGAAGCTCAGCTACTGCCTTACAGTTACGCGTCTTCTCTAACCTTCAACATCTCCTTTCATTTGTCACCATCTGAATATGTTTTAATTATTATCAGATATTGGTATCTCTTTTGCTTGCTTTATTAGCTTCAACACTTAAGCTGGGAAGGGCAAAATTTTCAAGAGCCCCTTTCTTGCTCTACCACCCATCTGGGTGGGCAAGACCCTGCTTTCTTATGCCCGTCAGGCTCAGCATGTGTGTGGGGCACATATCACAGAATCATAGAATCATGTAATGTCTTGAGTTTGAAGGGACCCATATGTATCAACTCTGTGCACTCCACCAAGCCCATGGCTATGGACCAGATTCTGGGAGCAGCTGGTCTGTGAGTTCCCAGTGCAGTCTGAGCACAAGGTGATGCCACAGCCCTGGTCATGACCTGGGTGCCAGGACTCAGCTTATTATTATTCTGGCCCATGGGTGAGTGTGCAGGGTGGGGAGCCCAAGGGAGATGGGTCACGGCAAATGAGCCTGGCACATCCTGCCACCTGTTTTGCACTTTATGCATTGTAGAAGATTATGCTTTTTGAGACTATCTTCTCTTAGGTGCACAAGACACTAATAATTTCAACAGCAATCTTGCATCTGCTTTATCTGCATAATACTGTGTTTCTAGACAATGTCTTGCTTTTCTTTTATTTTGCAAAAATGAAGACCCTAACCACACCAGTCCATCCTGAAAAGATCTAAAATATCTGCAGCTATTTTCTCTTCAGAAAATAGGGACATTAAATGAATTTGTTGTTCATCTATAGCCACGTGTCTTCTATTTATGCATCTGTTTAGATGCCAAACATTTGCATGCTTCTTTTACTTCATTTGACTTCCAAGCTTATCCAAATCACGTTTTTATGGAATTTACAGGTCAAGTTAATAATTAGAAATTCTTTACTCAGAAATATTGGCAGTGTTTTTACTCTTCATTCAGAAATGTTTCTCTCTGAATGCATTCATTAAACAGCTGTATGACTGACTTCATAATTGAATTATTCAGTTCTTTTGACTTTTTTAATAATTTACCCACACATGGAGGGTCCCAAATTCACAGTTTGACATTCAACAGAACATCCTTTTGTTTGTAGATGATTTTCTGAAGGGCTTAGAATGTTGTTTTTTTCATGTAGATGAATGTTTTGCAGCATCATCCTTGCCTACAGTTATTCTTGGGGTTTGAGTTTGGTTGCAGCCAGAGTCCATTTCACTGTCTCAGTTTATGGAGCCAGCTAGATGCTGACCAAGACACTCCAACATAGTCTTCAGATAGAGCCTACAAGCAACCCACAGGCTGCCCATGTAGGGGCAAGTTCAGCCTGCCTTATTCACGCCCATTTTTCTTTGCTGTTAAGATACAGCCTTGAATAACCCTAGGGTGGTTTGTCTTCCTCTTACCTCCTCTTTGTGGTTTTGGGTTTCAATGTTGAACTTGTTGGAAGATGCATGGGAACTCATGGGTCAGAAATTCCAAAAAAAGAACATTGGTCTTCATACTGTGCTGCCTTCAGCCTGCTGGAGAGATCAATCCTTCCCTGTGTGCATGGCTAATGTAGTATGGAGGATGCCCAGGCATTTCCAGGGGGTTGTAGTGAACCACCTCAGTCTCACGAATGGGCACATAAGCAGGACTGTTGGCCATCACTCTGTCACCTGAAGGAAGACTTAACACTGATCAGCACTGGTATGGCTGTAGATGAAATACAAGGAAAGACTGGGATGGGATGGGATGGGATGGGATGGGATGGGATGGGATGGGATGGGATGGGATGGGGTGAGATAGATGATGAGATGAGATGAGATGAGATGAGATGAGATGAGATGAGATGAGATGAGATGAGATGAGATGAGATGAGATGAGATGAGATGAGATAGGGCTTTATTTTGTACAAAAAAAATGTGTGCCCTTTGCCAGCCATTTTCTGACCAGTGCCAGTCCTTACCTCTCCAGAAAAGGCATACAGTCCGTTGGAAATTTTCTCCACGTTTAGGAATCTGGAGAATGTATTCAACTACATCTTGTTATTTAATCAATATTTGGTAGCCTTAGAGCTGAGTTCCAAACTAAAAACACCAGCTTCTCTATCCTAATGATTATTGCAGTATGAAGGGGGCAGCTATGAGCAGTGTGTAGCAGGGAAAATGAGGACAGCCTCCAAGTTTCTCTGTAAGGGCCCTCTTTCAATACTTCCAAATCCTGATGTGAAAGTACCATAATTCTTATCATAGCATCTTGACAACCTTAATCCTCTCTGCTAGCGCAGGCTGTTGCTTACCCTTTCTCCTGTTTGAAAATGGTTTCAAGGAAAGTGGAAACTACTATCTGCTGCTACTTTAAAAAGGCGATTTAAACATAAATATCTTGGCACAGAAGTCCAAGTCAATATATTTTTTGGTTTCTCAAATTCAGTGCAGCATTTTCTCATTCCATAAGGAAGGAACGCTCTCTGAGGTTTCCAGCTTCTCTGGGTGGGCTCTTGAGCCAGTGAAATGGAGGGGTGGTTTCTACCAAGCTTGCCTCGGGTCTTGTGTAGTGTCTTGGGTCTTATATAGCAGCTCATAAACACTGTGATTTGCATAACCTCTCCAGCATCTGAGGGAAAGAGACTGTCAGTCAACACTTCTGGCATGTTAGGGTCATTCCGAACACATTTGATCTGAAAGGGCACCAAGAGGGTGAACTTCATCTCCCTCCACTGATGTGACCCACATACCATCCGAGATGGGGAATGATGTTTTCAATCAAGTCAAGATGAAGATGACTACGAACTGAGACCATTCAGTCTCTGAGCCTTTTATTGAACAAACTTCATATGTGGTATTCTTGAAACTATCTAAATTTGCAGGTCTCATTGAGACATAAAATACTCAGGCTGTCAGTCTGGTTTTCATTTGCACTCCTCCTAGCTCTGCTGTAATTGAGAGCAGGCCTCATACAGTCTATCTATAGCTTCCATATACCTCTTTTTTTTGCTTCCTGGTTTTGTACAGGGTACATTAGAACAGCAATAAGAAACAACTTTGGGAAAAAATAGAAATTGTAGAGAATATATTTTGCTGTGACAGGCCATTTGACTAGAACCTGAAGAAATTCTGCATTTTTAATTATGCTGGCTTTCAATGTTGAAAGATGATGTTTTTTACTTGTCTTTTGATGCTTCTTTGATTTCAGCAGGATTTAGTTGTTAAGGCACTTTTTAAAGTCACAGAAGGTTTGCATCTGCATCTTTAGATGATATAGTGCTTTTAAGAGGCTGTGCCTTTATGACTTGCTCTGAGCCCCAGTAGAAGCCAATAGAAGGACCCTGACCATTCCAAGCCAACATCCTGGCTCCTAGGCTGGTTTTCTTTGGCTGTACCAAGGAAATGTGTGAGGTACAAGAGGACAATGAGAAAAATTTAAATTAAACTATTTTAAAAAAAATAATGAGGCGAATGACTTTGTGAAAATTGTCATGTCTGGGTCTGAATCCTTCGTTAAGCCACCCTGCATTTCTTAGGGCACTTAAGAAGCATTTCAGTCCCTGACTAACTGGAACTCCTGCTTTCACGCTGAGCACAGTGTTAACTAATATTCCTCTCCTCCTCTCATCAGGCTCAAAGGAAGGAATTCTTTCAGTCAGGCCTTCTGAGGGTTTATGCACTGCCCTATTCAATGCCTGTTGTGGCAAAGAAATAAGCTTCATTCTTTACATGTTTCCTCATCATTTACCTGTCGTTGTTTGTTAGGGTTTTTTTCTAGTTCACTTTAGACATAACAAGTGATTGGATGCTCTGGTATATCTTGGTGTATGTTATCCCTGAAGTCCATTTAGTGCCCAGTATTTTTCCAAAGTCTTTATTTTCAAAAGCATTCAGACTCTGCCCATGATGTCTTTGATAGATTTCCATCTTTCACATCCACGTATGATGACAAAAGTAATATCTGAGTTGGAGATTTGTACTTTGGTCTTTTAGCAGTAGATGTTTGCTCACCATATATTGTTTCAAGTGTTAAATGCAGCTGTTGTCCTGCCAGTTTGTGGCCTCACTTTGTTTTCTCCATCTCTAGGGGGATAGTATGTGGTTTCCAAGGTATGGAAGTGATTTAATTTCTGGTAATCATTCTTATTTCCAAGTAATATTTGTACTAAGATGTCACCAAGGTTCTAATCAGGTTTTTTTTAATAACCAGCTATTAATACTTTGTGATACTGAATGCTAGTTAGATATTTACATGTTGGGTGAACTGTCACTTAGAAGAGCAGGACTATCAGCAAAATTGAGCTTATTGTTGGTAAACTTTGAGAGAGCTGTATTATGGACCGCCCCACTTCTCTTTCCCCAAGAGCAAAGTGCAAGTCAACTAATGGAGATGGATGTGGGGATATTGCTCTGGAAAGGCACAAGGTGCTGGGCTTGGGAAGACTAGGGAGGGTGCACACCCTTGGGGGAGTGCTCCATGCTCCCACTCAAGTTTGTCATGGCTTTATTGAGGAAATACTCTTACCCCAAAATATTTAGTATGATTAATAACAAACATTGGATTGGATGTAAGAAGTTGAATGTGCTTATAAAATTAAAACCATATCCAGTTTTGGATCAGTCTGTGATAATGCCTGCCTTTTGCAAACCTGCTTGTATTAATAAATTTTAAAAGAGACTGAAACGCCACAATGATGAATAAGATCTGAAGAGAAACAGTTAAAGTGGGAGTTCAAATGCACATCCTTCCTGTTCTTCATTTTAAATAACTTACTTTGAATAAGGTCCAAATGACAAAATCAGATTAGCTTTCTGGTGCTTTTTGTCAATTGATTTTACCTCTTTTTGACAGCTGGATCCCTGTGCAAATGTAAAATCTGAGCTCCCCACTGAGCCCCGAGTTTGGAATAATTCAAACCTAATCCGAAACTCTTTTTCCAAGCTTCAGTGCTGCCATTCTTTGTATATATATGAAGTGCGAGCCTTTTTTTTACATTAAAATGATCGAAAGAAAATTTTACTTAACTGAAGACTAGTTGAATAGTGTTTAATGTATTTAATTCCAAACAATTAGTTCCATGCGGGCTTATAAAATGCTTTGCTTTGTAAAGAAGTGGGCGTATTTTTATTACAATTTTATAATGCAAATACACAGATAGAATGTCCTGAGGTGGGAAGGACCCACAAGGATCATAGAGTCCATCTCCAGTCCCTGCACAGGACAACCCCAAAATTCATGCCATGTGTCTGAGGGCATTATCTTTCTCTCTCTAAGTGCTGAAGACTACATGCAGCTCAGGAAAGTACTGAAAAAGGTTCATGTATACAATGTGTGTGTGTCTGTGTGTACATACATATAAAACATAAACAAATGTTACACGTATCTATGTTAAGTACTATCCTATAGATTTCTAGGTACATCATTTGCCACAATTACGTTGTTTAAGGTGATGGTAGGTTTCCAATCATATTCTGCATGTGTCACACTGAGAAGCGATGAGAGCTATCCAAAAACAGTTTAAATGCCTTATAATTATTTTAGCAGCTGTGGTTTCAGTTACCTTTAATTAGTTCCCCTGCAGCTCTAAATAAAGAAAGGCTTCTGTTAGATGCAGGTATTCTCTTCTGCAGATGGAGTGGTAAAT
Organism: Patagioenas fasciata; assembly: GCF_037038585.1. Classification (NCBI taxonomy): domain Eukaryota; kingdom Metazoa; phylum Chordata; class Aves; order Columbiformes; family Columbidae; genus Patagioenas; species Patagioenas fasciata. The sequence continues at coordinate 51,464,683 of NC_092521.1, read as the reverse complement.
TGTGACTACCCATAAAAGGAGGCTACCGAACACTACATGGCAAACTTGGAGCTCTAAAAGAATGTGATTATTAATTAAGGACAGTTTCTACATGGGTTATTCATGATTTCCAGTCACCATGGTTTTAGATCAGAATGGTGAGCCCTAGATTTTATGCCAGCTGGCATTTCTAAACAGTTAGCTTAGATGCTTAGGAGCTGGTGAGATAACCCTCCACTATGGAAGCAAATGGTGCTTTGACAGTGCCCTGTATTTTCCCTAAATCATTTACTCGGTTCAGTGACCCCACCACTCCTAGAGAGCGTGGCTCGATCTCTATTAACACATGCTAAGCAGATGAAAAAGTCTCAAAGAATACTTCTTTATCTTACATATAGGACAAGTTCTCAGACCCTGTTTGGGCCAATACGGTTTTAAAACATTTCAGATGGAAACTGTAGGGATGCATTCTGTTTCCATGGGACTCAAAGGTATGTGCCTACCTGCATCCATAGAAGCAAACACAGGCACTACTTCTTTCCAATAAAGATTTCCTATCATAATTGCTTAGAGAATCATTGAATTTCAAGGCTATTTCAAGGTATTTCAAGTCTATCAATTTTGTGTCTCTTCAGTCGTATAAACAAAAGCCACATGAAGCAGAGTCAGGGTTCACAACAACACAACTTGAGTTTTAGGGGTTACATTTTAATTTTTTTTAAGGTAAAAATAAATATACTTAAATAAATATGTCTGATTTGTATTGCTTCTGATTGACAAGGAAGGGCGGTATCAGAGTTATGACTATTCCCTGAGAGTGAGCTTCAGCCTTGATGGAGCTATAAGATGTAGTGCAGCAGGTATCAGTGGGCAGGAGAGCTCTGCTGGCTTCATTCTGCAATTTCTGGATCGTTTAATTAATTAAAGAATTGTTTCTGTTGCAACCACAAATGTTCCAGTTTGCACTGTTACCCAAGGTCAGAGCTTGCCTGACCTCCCTGGCAGAGAAAGAGAAGAGTAAGGAAATCAGAAAAACAGAAAGTAAGTAAATCCCTTCAAGGAAGCCTTGTTTCTCTTACTCCCAAACCCAGCAGAGCAGAAAAGGCTGAATTGAAAGGGAAAAGGGCTAAGACTGAGATTGATTAAGAGAGGTCCAGCCTGAAGACAAGGCAAAGAATGGAACAAGTAAGACAGAGAAAAATAAACTACATTAAGAGTGAGCTTGGATGAGAAAGTCGGCCGCCAGCCAGGAGGGAGCAGCTGTGGCAGGAAGGCCCGGATCTCATTGAAACAGAAAAGGGGCCATCTCTCTGCTGGAATGAAAGGGAAACAAAAAAATTATTCACCTTTAAAGGCACAGAAATGGGATTCGAGGCTAGAGGAAGAGCAGAGAGGAATGGGAATTTGTGAATCAGAAGAGTAGTTGTGTGTTCTTTTTTGTTTTGTTTTGTTTTTCTGAGAGCAGTGCAATGGCTGTTAAAGTCCTCCCAGAGAGCTGGGTGATGGCACAGATAAATCAGAGCGGGCAGGGCGAGTAAGCTTCTCTGAGCAGCTTCATGTTGCGTTAGGACCGTTGTATGAATGCTGAGCATCAAGCAAATTTTTACCAGGGGAGATGAGGCAGATGACATACCATACTGATGACATCATGCCTTGCTCCAGATGTGAACAAAGAGGGAAGAAAGTGTAAGATGGATGTTTCACCATGAGCCAGAGTAATCCTCAGTACTGAGGGCGAACATGAGGTTGAAAATCTCAACACACTGACGTTAAACAAAATAAAGGACAAAAAGAGGCAAAGCAAAACTGTGGGCAACTCTGGGTGAAAATTAAAGGTTCTGGCAACAGAGAACGGGACATCTTGAGTTAAATATCTGTGCCTTCTAGAAAAGACACCAAATGAATGTCATCAGTGTCACAACAAAAAGTTACATTGGACTGTGTAAACCCACTAATTTAGGCGTAGGCTGGAGGGGAAGCAAAGAATGTGGAGACAGCATCTCACCTGAAAGTGTCCACAAGGAGGTTAGCTAGAAAGCTCCTGTGGTTTGGGTATGTCAGAGCTCTTACCTGCTGTTAAAAGAAAGAAGGCTGTTGATGTCCCACTTCAAGAACTGTTTCAGTCTCATGGTACTATAACTGTAGGTTTTAGGGCCTTGCATTGGAAAGCAAGGAAAATGTTCAGGTGTACTTATCTAATTGATGTAGAAGCAAAATATTCTGTTTAAAAGTCTGCTGGACTGCAGCTCCTAACTATCACAGAGCTCTTCAGACTCTCCCTTCCTGAACTTTCCTGTTGATTCTTGCTAAATAAGATACCAGACCTTTGCTTCTTCAGGTGCTACCTCCAACCAACCTATGGGAAGGCTGACACTCCTGTGTGATGTATCAGCGAGACTGACAAATCCTGGAGGGGAAAAGGACAATTTTGTAATATATATACTAAAGTATGGGGAATATAGCATCTAAACTCAGCTCAGGACACCTTCAGAAAGGACACTTGATTATGGGAAATAATGGAAATATAGCTGTAAAATCCTTCAGTGATGCAAATACTGTGTGGGGACATAACCAGGAGAGTGATGCCACCTCCTTTTCTTTTTCTTGACCTCAGAACTTCTTACAAAGCTTTCTTCACAATGCTAGAAGTTAATAGTGAACTTGTTTGAATGTCTTGGTATTGTTGCCTTTATCTTTGAAGAGATGATTTATCTTCTGTGCCTGATACTACAAGAACTCCCAGCTGCACCAGAAATCGCTGTTTCTCAGCACCACATAAATTGTCCCAGATTTATACTGACCAACTATGCAAAGACATTCTGGAGTTTTGCAATACTATAATGCGTGTTAAAGCTCTCCTATAAACTCTAAACACTAGGTTAAAGAATGACTGCCATTTTTGCTATTTGAAACTTTTGCAACATTTCCCCAACTCCCAAGTACTGTTGTAAACAAACAAACAAAGCCACAGGAATGACTACGATTAGGCAGTATAAACGGGCTGCATCCAGATCAAAACAAGGGCTAGCTAAATTCAAACAGTTATGGTTGCATTCTTATACAAAAGAGGTTGGTTTGTAGTCTCAAAGACCCTATCCCTGCTTAGTTATGCCAGGCATTCCATTCTGGTGGTTACTGTTAGGAGCTGCATTTAGGTAAACTGAATCATAGAATAGTTTGGGTTGGAAGGGACCTTCAAAAGACTTCTAGTCCAACCCCTTCCAATGAGCAGGGACATCTTCAACTAGATCAGGTTGCTCAGAACCCCGTCCAGCCTGGCCTGGAATGTCTCCAGGGATGAGGCATCTATAACCTCTTTGGGCAACATGTGCCAGCGTTTCACCACCCTTGTTGTAAAAAATTTCTTCCTCATGTCTGGCCTGAATCTCCCCTCTTTTAGTTTAAAACCATTACCCCTTGTCCTACTGTAACAGGCCCTGCTAAAAAGTCTATCCCCATCTGAAGGTTAGAGCACATCCCTGAGAATCTGTGCCTTAGCTTTAGCTCTCCAGTGTCTGGCATGACACCTCCCAGATAACTACCACCTGGTACAGACCTTCCACTTTATAAGGTGATAACTTAATACAATTACACCTGCATCCCTGCCCAGCCTGGTGCCTTCTCTGAGTCATATCCTGATTTCCCAAGGTAATGTACACACAGCCTGAGTTACAGATCACCAGCTCCTACTCGGTCCAACAAGGCACAACTCCGAGCAGAGTGCAGCACAGGTAGCCAGCTCTGCAGGGTCATCAGTTTGCATTTCATCCTCATGTGGCAGAGACCCAGCAAGGACAGATGGCGGGAAAGCAGTGCTTACCAAAGAAGCCTGACAATGAGGTCTGTGCAGGAGGCAACAGGATGATCTTGGAGTAAAGAAGCAGCAAAGGAGAGGGCAGGAGCAGTGAAGTCCAGCTCTAAAAGGCTTGGGAATTCACTGTGCCCAAAAGTGAGATGCTGCCTTAGCTTGATGTGGATACAGCCTTTGGTTTTCCAAGCTAAGCAAGCTAGAGCAAAGACGCCAACTTCCCTGCATCTCAGCTAGCCTAGATTAATGAAACCTTGATCATAAGAGATGCAAATCTGTACAGTGTGTTGAAAGAGCTGTTGTGACATGTTGCCTGTGGTGAGCAATTCCTAGCAAGTGGGAAGCCACAGTGTGTGGCAGCTGTTGCTTCTGAGTGAGCTTCAGGGGTAGTTCCAAGCTTGAGTGCATTGCAGTAATTACATCTTGAAGAAAAATTAAATGGAACTGGAAAGCTTTGGTTAACTACAGCAGGACCAGGGTATGAAGAAAACCAGGAGGGTGGTGCCACTTCCAAATCATGAGCTTCTTGTGTGAGAGGAGAATGACAGTCTTCAAGAGCAGCAGAAACAACCCCTTCCAGTGCATCACTGTCTTTCCCTCATGTATGCCAGTGATGTACACCTTTGGAGTTTCAGCCCAAGTCAAGCTTCAGCAAAATGAAGCAGTCCAAGCCCCTGTGTGAGCCAGAAACTGGAGAAGTAAAGAAAACTGTATTGCAGTGCTTTGATAAGGCAGACTTGAAATACACATTTTGATTCTGAGTAATGCAGCAGCCTCATAGCACTTACTGAACTGGAGCAGTGGCACTAGGATGGGTAAAATAAATTGCAAACACATTTTTCATTTCTCATTTGATTTCTTCAAAGTCTATTCTGTCAAACCCCTGTGGAATGTTTAACTAAACTTTTAATACCTATTTACATAGCAGAACAGATATCTTGTATATACTTATTGCCTCTAGACTTCTTTTCCAGTGCCACACTGCAATGCAGCTGAAGCATTTTTTTAATCCAACTCGTAGTTTCCATGGTTTTCTCAAGATAAAGCCAGAAACTGTAGTCAAATTTTATACTAGTTTAGTGATAGGAACATGAGAATTGAGGCATAGTTAAGTTAGATTTAGCTTTGGTTTTGACCTATCTGTACCCAAGGACTTTCCCTCTAAGCTTTTCCAGTTCTCTATATTGTGTTATTAGACAACATAACGCTTGTGAGTGAATATATAAACATCCCTCCCACAGTGTGAAATGAGGCGGCGTGCAGAACGTGTGGTTGAAGTTGTCAGCTGCAGACACTTCTCCACATGAAGATATGGAAATCTCAGTGGCATTCAGCTGTTTTCAATCTGCTGAAGTATTCTGGTTTGAGTTTTGTTTTTTTGGTGTTTTGTTGGGTCTTTTTAGAATTCTTTTTGGGTTTTGGTTAAATTAAAAAGATGACAGACACCTTATAACTTCTTTATACAATTTATAGTAGATGTCTCTGTCTGTAATTGGTATATCACACAGATACGCTACAGTAAGTAGCTTCAGATGAGTTTTCATATGCGTACTCTAAGACTTGGAGTCTGGCATTGTAGGTGCCTTCTCTGTATATCCCTTCTCTGAAAGCAGTGAAAACTGCAACACCCCTGTCTAATGCTGTTACTTTTTCAAAACATTCTTTAGCAAAACAAGACAAGGAGGCAGTTTTGGGGTTATTGATGTTTCTTGAAGGCTCACTGAGACTGTAAAAGGTCTTTTTTTAACTTGTTGAAACACTTTTAGGTAAAAAAAGAGTAGCTAGCAGTGGATCACTACTGAAAGTATTCATTGGAAATCAAAAAACATAGGACTCTGTTTTGACACATAATCACTAAAAGTTAAATGCAGGGCTAGCTGTGCACAGATTTTCAAGAGGGTTAAGAATATGAAGAGATTTCCCTTCTTTGAGCAAGGAGAAACCAATATGCTTAGCTTTTTGCTCCAGAATCATGAAAGTCTGGATTTGATGCTGGGAATTTTCTGTCTGCTATAATAAGGAGCAGTTGCAAGCTGGATACTGGCTGTGAGATCAGACTTCTAACTGGCTTTACTGAATACTGAAAATATTGAGCAAACCTGCTGTCTCAGCATGGTTATCACATGGCCTGAGCTGGATCTGAGGCTCTGAACATCAGTGGAAGCTTAGTCCTGCATCAAATTTCATGCTCCACTAAAAGCAGGCTTACTTTGAGCATCCTGTAGTGAAGTAGTTATTTATCCTGGTACTAAGAGAAATACAAGGTTTGTCTGGCCATCTAAGCAGAAAGGCCCTGGAGGAGTTTTGTGCGCACAATGATTTGCGAGAAGCAGACTTTGGTCTCATGAGGACATATCGTCCTTCGACATCACTAATCAATCAGCATTTTTCATTTTTAGATGTGAATGCATTTGCCCAAGATCACTGGCATCTCTTCCTGGCCCCTCTTTGCTTTTCACCACACACTACAATTGTAAAAGGGTGCAGCTTTGAAGTTTCTATGCAGGAAAGTGAAAGCCTTTTTATTCTCTTGAATAAGAGTAACCACATGAGGACTTAACTTGCTTTAAGTCACACGCAACGTGCTTCATATGTCTAATTGATTTATCTTAGCTTTCCCACATGTCCTCACACAGGCATGCCTCAATGCAGCTTGAAAGGAGGGAGTGCAGCCTTATGGCTAAAAAGCTGATGGTAAGTAATTAAACCTAGCAGCAGTGAGAACCCCTGAGACAAAATCTTTGGCAGTTTTCTACACCATGTAGTGAGCTTGGGTCACCAAGGGCCTGTAAATAGCATCATAATGACTGGTTCCTCAGCAGGGATAAACATGTGCTTTGAGTTTTCTAAATGATTCAAAGGCGTGCTGTGAGATAACTACTGATAACAAGCAGATGTGAAGTTTGCTTTTCAAGACAGGGAGGCTGAGGGGGAAAGTCAAATAGATTTTGGCTTATGGTCCCCTCGGAAAGCCTGATATTTGAAGATCATGAAAGCTTTTTTTTTTTTTTCTTTTTTCCTCCGGGGGAGGAATTCAGTTGTATCTGATGAAGGTAATGCTGTTTTAAACCAGTTCTCATGAGGTCTAATGAGATACTGTAGGCAAAGCTTTCTGAGAGCTTGAACCTGAAGACAAAAGCAGTACGTTATTTTGCAAGATTAGTAAAGTTGTAGAATTTCAAAATCCATTTTACATTATGCCAGTGTCTTTCCAAAAGCTTTCTCAAAACCTGCATATATGTAAGTCCTTTTTTCTTTAAGTGGTGCCTAAGTGTCTAAGAATGTGTTCCATCCTACCAGGCAGCAGGACAGGAAACAAAGGTGCTGAATAAAGTGCCCATACTGGTGCAGCACTGCTGCTCAGTGCTATAGGTGCAGTAATGCTGTGGTACTGTGAGCCCAGGGGTGGGGTCAGGGTTATCTTGGAGCTCTCAGTGCTGTGTTTCATGTTAGTAGGACAGATACATGAACAGTCCTGTACGATGATGTGTTTGTGAGGTCTCAGAGGAAATCTGTTAGTGTCACAAGTCAAAGGCTCTTACCAACAGGCCACCCATTCTTTCTCAGGGAGGTCTGGAGTTTTGCTAATACTGTACAAGTGGAGTAAAATAAACTATTTAAAAAGCCAAAGAGCATGTCAATATTCTTCTCAACTACAAGAGTTCCCAGAAAACTGAACAGCAAGGTGAAAACTCTTTTGATGTTCAAGGAGAGAGTGAATCGTTTAGTAAGAAAAGTGACTGTGGACATCACTTATCCACAGTGACCCTTCTGTGGGGATGGATTTTTTTTAAAAAAGCAATTTTTCTATATGTTGTTTAGAAGTTCCCTTTTAAATGGCTTACCCCAATGGCACACAATACTTAAAAAAAAAAAAAAAAAAAACAACTTTTTCCTAGAACACCAAAGGAAAAGTTTTTCCCTGCTCTTTTTTGAGGGGCTGGAGGAAGAGAGAAATGAAAAGACATAACCAAGCCATATTGGGGCTCATCGGTTGCCATATGTACCTGGTGCCTCTTCAGTTTCTGTCCTGTCCCAGGTTTCCCACCAGAAATCACTGATTCCTTCCTCACGATGCCTGCTGGTCTGTACTGTGATGTTAGCATCTCGTTTGAAGGCTGAACTCCCAAGTGCCCTGGTGATACATACTGCCCATGTGGGACCTCATCTCTGTTTTGAGGGTGGAAGGGACCAGCCAGGTTTTCAAGCTGGGAGGCTCCAGCACAGTGGGGTTCTGGTGTTACTTGAGTCCTGCATGCCCAGGCAGCTGAAGGTGACCGTCCTGACCCACCTGGCTTTGAAAACATGAGTTCCAACTCCAGCAAGGTTAGTAAATGTGAGACAGAAGTAGCCAGAGTGACGACTGGTGCAACAGGAAAACTGAGTTCAGATAAAAATCTCTTCAAATGCACAAAGGGAACAAGCATGATATATCATTGGTATTTTCCTTCCTGATCTTCTTCGACTCAAGGAAGAATCCAGCATGGCTTATGCAGCATCTGTGCCCTCAGGGAGCCTTTTGCACAGACATCCATGTGTTATCTGTGTGTTTGCTTTTGCAGTCGAGTCCATTTCCTATAAGGATAGCAGCTGGTTACTAGCTGTTGCAAGATCCCACTTCAGCCTCTCCATCTAGACAGTGACTCATTTTTATAATCATATAGTTTTGTGGAATTAACTGTTTTCAACAGCTTAGAGTGTTTTAAAAGTGCATAGGCTCGTAACTTTACAACTAGAGGGGACCATTTTGATCTCGCAACCTGACCTTTTGCATAATACAAGACAGAGTAATTGCTGGATGATGCCCATATTTTTATTTTTTTTTTTCTGGAGCTAAGGCACATCTTTTAAAAAGACATCCACTCTTAATTTTAAAACTTCATGTGACAGACAATCCATTAAATGTCTTTTCCATTGCTTCCCATTGTTAATCATCCTCTCATATAAAAATCATCAGCTTGTGTCTGCTAGGAATGTGTTTAACTTCACTGTCCACTACATTGGCTCTTATCATGACTTTGTTTACTGGAAAGCCCTGTATTATCAGAAAGGGTTTAATTTATGAACAAAACACGAATAAATCAGCTTAGTCTCATCTTTGATAAACTCAGTGAAATGAGGTTCTTTAGCCTCTCATTTTAAGGCAGGTTTTTGTTATCCTTTGGTCTATACTGTCCAAGCCATTGCTGCATCTCAGTTTTTCAATGAGTGGATACGAAAGTGATACATGTTATTCCAGGAGCATCACCAGACACAGTTGTGCTGTGTATCTAATCCTGCTTATACACCCAGCTATTGAATTTGCTCTCTCTTCAGATACAGGGTTTCTTTCTGTCAGGCTCTGGTGGTCACCTGCCCTGCCTTCACCTGCTCGCTGAAACACAGTCACCTATCACTCCCGGATGACTAGGCTTTTTTAAATATATATTTATTTGGCAACATTAAAAAAAATATTGGCCAAGTGAAGCCAATTTCCCCACAACCCAGCTGCTTTGTAGACCTGAATTATCTGTATTTTTCCAAAGTTTGTGTCCTCTGGTGGCATTTTGAGCTGCAACCCACAGACTGGGGTGAATCCTGCTAAGTACCCATCACAGTTGCCCCATACTTTATGCTGTACAGACATATTCTTCATATCCTCATGCATCATGTTGGAGATCATATTGCCATTTGAAAGGATGTGGTGCTGAATACGGGTTTTGCATCAGGCTGTTTCTGGCTTGGCGCCTCTTTGATGTGTTCTCTTTCAACAGCCAGGTGGGCTTGAGGTCAGTACCAAAGCCATTCTGACAACTGCAGCCTTCAGATAACCAAGTTTATCAGCACAGTGGTAACTGTCTTTTGATATACTGTCAACATCTGTTTCTGTCGCAGCCTCGTTACGTGACATACCGTGATTTGGGGAAAGCAGATAATCCTCTGAGCCTTCATTGAAGTGGTATTGCAGTGGAAATGGGTACATTACTGTGTCTCCTGCTCTTTCAGGGACCGAGGCAGGGGGATGTTAGAGAGGTTTATTTTTAACAAATTTTGCTCTCTAGTGTTTCAAAAGCTCTCGCTATCAAGACTGCAGGCAGAATAGCTATAATACTTTATTCACCGAGTCATTTATAATACACTTTAGATTGCACCATTCAAACTGTAACATATACAGTAGAGTCCTTGCCCAGAATTGCTTCCAGGATAAAGACAGGGATGTACACCACAAGAGCAAATATAAAAGATGGCCAGGCAGCATATACCTGTGCAATGCAACCACTGGATCTCGAGGGCACCGAGAACTTCTGCAGAGAAGTAGAGAGGAGGAGAAGGTGATGGAGCAGGGCTGGGGCTTTCTGCACAAGGACTTGGTGCTGCTTGGCTCACAGGAGACGGAGAGACCCAACTGCCTGCTCCATGTCAGTTTTACAAATGAAAGGAAGGCGGTAAAAGGCCAGGGTGTGAGGAGGGAGACATTAGGAGTGGGAGGATGGCTAGGAGTGGACCTACGGAGCAACTGGCAGGCCCGTGTGTGTGTTGTGAAGATGGAGAAGGGGGACATAGCAGAGGGATGCAGGAAATACAATGGAGGTGGATGGGGGAAAGGAGGTAGCAGCCGCCTTGAATCTCTTCTGGAAGAGGTCAGAAAGAAATGCAAGAAATCCAGTGGCAAGGGGATTTTAATCATTGAGTTCAGAGGTGGCCAACCTGGGGTCCAAAATTCTAGCAGAAAGAATGTGAGGAAAGCTTGTTGTAGAAACTTCTGAAGAAAGAACCTGTAAGATTTAATGACAGCTTCAGCCTGATTCATTCATAAACCAGCAAGGAATGAACCACTGACATGCTCTCTTTCGAAACAATACAGAAAATTAGCATGCTGTTGTAAACACCTATAGAAGGGAGTTCCGGCAGTTCTAATCTCATGTTGCGCATGGCTTCAGCTATCACAGGAGGAGCTAGAATTGCTGAGGAGGTGAGAAACATACTGCACAGGCAGGTGGGATACCAGCACAAGCGACATGTAATATCTAGCTGTGGAACTTAGCTGTGCAATAGGTATTGTCAGTAAAGTGTCAGAGACCTGCAAAGCTCTCAGGGTGTTTATGAGGGGGGAAACAGGGATGTGTGAAGAAGACTGAATATAACTGAATAGTGAGTTATTGCACCACACTGAATTTTTACCTAATCTGGCTAAAATTCAAAGTCTGGTTTCAGATGGCTAACTTATCCCAGCCTGGTTTCTGTTCCTCTGGTATCTAGTGAATTGACTATCATCTAAATTAGAAGCAAGGCCTGGGACGGGAGAGCAGGCATGTGAGCTGGGATTGCATTAATCTTAAACCTCACACTTTCATAAGTGCTCACTTAGCTAAATAATGTGCTGTTAATTATGAGGTGTTCTGAATGCAGATCACTTTTATAAAACTGTTAAGTGAGCCTTTAGATTTTTCTCATGTGTAACTTGCATAAAGGAGGAAGGTAATATAGGTACAGGAGACATTACAGTTGTGCATTATGATCTTGCAGAGAGACTCTATTTTGCATTAATTGTTCCTAATTTTATTATTCCCTGCAGCCTAGACTTTATATTGCATGTTTTTGGAGTTCTCAAGGGTGTTCATGGAAGCACTACCTTGACAGGGAACCAGAAGAGACTACAGAAAGACTTGGTCCTGGGAATACATAAGCTGATTTTGAATATAATTTTTGATGTGAATTGATGACCCCTCTTTTCAAGTCCTTTTGGATATTCCAGAAAATATTTTACAACGACAAAGCCAGAGCTTTTGGAAATGGCTTCTACAGTTTATTTCAACAAGTAATTTCTTAAATACATCATACTGTCCTGTTTTCACTTATACCAATTTAAATCCAGCATTACTACCCTGGAGTTACCCTGGATTTGCATTGATGTAAAAGAGTTGGGAAAAAATTTGCTCAAGAAGGCAGCAGATTCCATGGAACACCTGCGATTGTAACTTTCCTCAGTTGTCCTGGTTTCAGCTGGGATAGAGATAATTTTCTTGCTAGTAGCTGGTATAGTGCTGTGTTTTGGATTTAGCATGACAAGAATGTTGACAATACACTGATGGTTCTGGTTGTTGCCAAGCGATCTTTATACCAAGCCAAGGACTTTTAAGCATGAAGGCTGGAGATGCACAAGAAGCTGTGAAGGGGCACAGACAGGACAGCTGACCCAAACTGTCCAAAGGGATATTCTATACCATATGACATTATGCTCATTATATAAACTGGGAAAAAGTTAGCCAAAGAATCACTGTTAAGGAACAAGGCTGGGCATCAACAGGTGGTGAGCAATTGCACTGTGCATCACTCATTTTGTATATTCTGTTATTAGTAGTAGTCGTAGTAGTATTTTCATTTGCTGTCCTATTAAACTGCCTTTATCTCAACCAAGTTTTACATTTTTCAATTGTCTTGCCCATCCCACTGGTGGCAGGGAGGAGGGAGTGAGCAGCTGCATGGTTCTTAGTTGCCAGCTGGGGTTAAACCACAACTTCAGTGTATCTCATCAGAAGAGGGATCAGATATTTCAAACTACTGCGTGCTGGGAATTAATTTTTGTTCCTGTGCTATTAAAGGTAAACAGCAGGACTGACAGTTTGTATTTATAGGACAAAAGGTATAAATACAGAAAAGCATAATCAAAATTCCTCTGACAAACATAACAGAATACTGTAGATTTGGTCAAAGTGGCATATTTTAGGGCTGAAAATCTAAATTTGAGGCAAAATTTTTGTGACTAAAGCAAAGAATTTTCTGTTGGAAAAGCATCAAAATTATAGAAATAATTTATTCTGTTTTCTATTCTGTGGTTGCTGAATCATGGATTTTTTTTCCATTAATTCACTGTTTGTCTCAAATATGTAGGTTTCTTTTTCAGAGATTTTGTTTCACCCTTTCTACTTGACCAAAATCGGGAACTCCAGTCGCTTTTTGATTGACAAAAACAAGTAAGGAAGTGGGATTATTGCAGAGTTTTCAAAACAGAGACCTTGGCTATGGAAGTACTTGCTAAATAATAATAACAGACCAAATTTCAAAAGAGATGAACCACCAGCAACTTCGGTGAACCTCCTACACATGTATTTAACCTTAAACTGTTTCCTTGATGAATGGTCCCAATTTCAATAGGAGTTGCCATGTAATTTTGAAATTTAGGCTGTTTATTTAGTAACTCCCCCAAACCTGGAAGTGCTTTACATTCTTGTGGCACGAGAGCATCTCTTTTTCATATTCCACGTAGAGCTGAATGGTGCATCCATACTGAAGAAATGCTTGCTCTGCTGAGCAGCATGTCAGAAGCAGGGGAAGATGTATTCAGAAAAACACAGAACTAGAAAAACCCAGTAATTTCCACTTTCTCCTCATTTTTACCAAGATTGGTGTCTTTTGCTAGATATTCTGAAACTCTGTATTATAACACATCTTTAAATAATCTGTTCACTTGAAAGCCAATACATTAATTGTGTCATCAAACAATTGCAGATTTAGGGACAAATTGTGCTGATTTCCAAGTGCCCACAGCTGCAAGTGAGTTGGCGCATCTGCAAAGCCATATGAATACCAGACTTGATTTATGAGGTGAATTTATACTACAGAAAATTATCCTAATTCATTATAATAATCTTTTAGAGCTGAGTTTCAGTCTGTAATAGCTGCTAAGCAAATTCAATCTGTCTAAATAAATGTACATTCATCGAAGAAAGTCTTGATCGAGCAAGTGAAAATACAAATTATAGAAGTGATGTCTTCGGTAGCATTCTTCGTTCCACACAGCTGAAGGATGGGCTGCCCTCTTTTTTCTGAAAAGCAGTGAATGGGCAACAGTCAGCACATCAAATTTTGGTCTGAGTTTTATCTGTGTGATGACATTAACTCAGTGAGGCTCCACTGGAGCAGGTACAAACATAATTTGGCCTTACTACTGTAAGAAAGTAAAATGGATTAATCTGCAACTTATCTTGAAGAGGGAATGAGACAACAGGAACTGGCACTGAATCCAAACACTGAGTCTTAATGAAAATTCAAGGCATTGTTTTTCACTTTGTAAGGTTGCCAGGTGCTATTCAGATGAGTTAAGAAGACACAGACCCCCAGTCTTTCTTTCACAACACCTTAAGCTGAAATGCAGCGCTGTTAATTTAAGGCACCCCCAGCAGTACAATGGCATTTTATCTGCTAATAGGTGTCAGGCTGGATAATATGTTATGTCTGCATGCTCAGCCTTCCACATTTTGCTCCCTACCTAAATGAAAAAGGTGAAAAGAACAGCAACAGACCTGCAGGCTGCAGAAAAACTCAACATGAGCATGAACATGAGCAACCCTTGAGCATGTAGCCCTGAAGTGGAGGTGGTCACACGCTCTTGGCAGTGACCGTCCCCCATCAGTGATGGAGTCACTGCCATGCTGCAGATTCCCCAAAGTGCGCTTACCCCTTCTCCTGGCACAGCAGAGTCGTGGCTGGAAGCAGAGAACAGCTGTCCCCAGCTGTGACTGATGTGGTGAATGCTGCAAGTTACAGCTCACAGGGAGGGAGGTTCCTTGGCTGTAAGAGGCTAATTGCATTGATTACCCGTTATTCCATGAAAAGCTAACCGAAAAAAAAACATCCCAACAGATGCAGATAAAGGAAAAGTTGCAAGAAAACTGGTTTTAATGCTTCAGCCTTCATGCATAGTTGTCCAGTATTTCTAGCCATCTTCCAGTATTTGATTTATTGTAGCATTTGTTATGCTTTTTTGGTTGTAATCAAATCGGCCTGAAATGCAGCATTTAATTTTATTGCCGTAAGTAAGGAGTGCAAATACAACAAAGTATGCTCAGAATAGGGACTGCAGGGACCGGTTGCATCTCAGTAGTTTTCTGTGGATATCAAGTGAGTTCTGTCTTACAAAGTACTTCAGTAAATAGCTTCTACAAGCTTGTCAAAGTTAGCACTTTGCAGTGTCCTGGAGAATGCTCCTGTTTCACATCCTGCTCCTAAACCTTTACTTTCCGTACAGTGCCTCTTTAGTAGTCAGTAGTGTTGTCATCCAATTTTCATTGATTTGTGTAGTCATATGTGTGGTTTAGTACTTTTGCCTTTTCTCAGTTCCTATTAATTGACTGAAATGTTCTTCTTCCCTCATACTTTTCCGTATGTTTTGTTGCACTTCAACAAAAAGAGCCTACCTACAGAATTTGGTGAGCAGCTCTGAAAAACATCCTGCAGACATTCTTCAGGACTTTGATTCAGTACATTTATTTAGAGGAGAAAGAAAAAAAAAAAAGGGGGGGGTGGGCAAGGTGTGTCCTTTCACCTCTGGGTAAGAGATATATACTTGCCTTTGTGGTTGTCTCTCCAGAAGAATACCCAAGAGACAGGAGATCCTGGCTGAAGACAGCCAAGTCGCACAGTGGAGATGGTACCTGCTCTCAGGGAAAGCAACAGAGTGATTTCCCAGTCATGTTTAATGAACAGGACTGAAAATACATCACTAAAGCTTTCAGCATTTTCTGGCAGTATTACAGGGCCATGATTCAACAAAATGGACTGTCCCTGAGCAGTTTCTCCCATTGTATTGTATTAATAGAAACAAGCTTTTAATTAGCCTCCAGCCTTTATTCCCTTTGATCGACTTTATTTTGTTTCTTGAACAAACAGACTTACTACATGCTTTATAAGAAACAAACAAACATAAAAACCCAAAGAACAAACCTCTGGTGTTCCAGCGTACAGAGCTATGCCGACCCTTATCATCTGCTGTCCCCATCCAGTGCTATAAAACATCTGGGAGGGTTATCTGCTTACTCCTTGTCTTAATTCTAAGCTCAGCTGGATCCGAAAGGCATGTCCCCCTCAGGTCAGTGAGATGCCTTGTCATCACCATTAATTTCCCCTCAAGACATATATTTCCTGTGCAGCAGGCCAGAGCAGACACACCTATTTCCATTTGTAGGGATTAGAGCCAAAACACTTAACTACTCTGATCTCCTGTGTATGATAGGCCATACAGTTACTCCTGTATGAAGTCCAATTATTTTATTTTTGGCTAAAGTGTATCTTTTAAATGAGGAGTCAAGCTTGATCTAAAGACATTAAAATACAGGGAAACCCCTGTGATGGTAATTTGTTCCAGTTGTAATCACCCTCACTGCTCAAATTTTTGCTTTATTTCCAAGAGGCATCTTTCTACCTTCAACATGCAGCCAGGGGCATATGTTACTCCTTATGTCTCTTTGTAAAAGTGCCCTTTAGTGCTGAGGCTACATTAAAGTACATAGAGTCTGCAGCCTAGTCTTCTGTTTTTGTGGGGGTTTGGGTTGTGTTGGGTTTTTTTTATGTTTTTTTTGAGTCAGAAATGCACTTGGTTCAATTAAAGCCTCTCACTATAAACCTCAGCCCCCTGATAAGACTCACAGTGGAGGAAATACCTGGTAAAACTTGCAGCCTTCTCACTGTAGACATGAAGATCATTAGCTTGATTGCAGCTTCATCCCATATGTGCTACCTTGAAGCCAGTGTCCCTGGAAGCTACTGACCCCACCAGGAGGTGCCCTTGGTCACCAGTCCCGGGAGACCTTTTGTCTTGGTCTTTGCATGACTGGCCTGGCCCTGAGCTACTGAGCTTGTCTGAGGTTGCCCAGGCTCTAAGTTCTGTCTCCAATATGAGAAGGCTGGAAAGTCACAGCAGTGGGTTGTGCTTTTGGAGTCTCTCTGTCGAACCGGCTGCTCATCAATGCTGCGATGCCCAAGACCCGTCCAACTGGCAGCTCATTGCAGCAAGCTGAGAAGCTGGAACTGCCCCTTAGGCTTTAACATCATGATGGAAATATTTCAGGCCAGGTTGGACAGGGCTCTGAATAATGTGATCTAGTTGAAGACATCCCTGCTCATTGCAGGGGGTTGGACTAGATGACCTTCGAAGGTCCTTTCCAAGCCAAACTGTTCTATGATTCTATGGAAACTCTTTGGTAGTGTCTTGTCTTCTCACCCGTTACCCTCTTTGGAGCCACTGTTCTACAAGCACAGCACACAGGGCTTGTGCTTTTTGTTCCCAACATGCTCTCAGCTACATGAATGTTCACTTTCTGTAAGTGGTCCCAGCTTATCCCATAATTCAGCGTGCTTGAATGGCTGCCCTGTATTCATCATTAGTTGTGCATTAAGTTTTGTGTTCCTTTGGAAACCTCACAAAGTTTGTGTCCGTGGCTGATAGAGGCCAAAGAAGGATCTCCCACAAAGCTGGATGCCGTTTTCAGACAGTCAAAAATATTATGGAGCAGCTAAGCAGTTTAGTGACTAATGAAATAATGATTAAAAATTAAATGCTCTTCTGTCCTTTGGCTTCTGTCCATGTAAAGCAAAATTTTGACCTGAGTTTGCTCATGCACCTTGGCAGAACACTTAGAGGAAATTTCTGTGAGTGCCTTTAACTTTTCTTTAACAAAGCTCACAACAAAACAAGGACTGGAAGACAGAAGAACCCGCATAACAAATTGGACTGCACTTACAATTTCTGCAGGAGCGTAACACTTCTGCTGGGCATATCCTCTCTTGTCTTTTGATAAAGAGCTACCGGAACATCTATCAAGTGGTTTAACCTATTTTGGGGCTGCATTAGTACCATGTGCACAGCTGTGCAACAGCATCCTCTAAAATTGTACAGACATTGATCCCACCAGTAAAAACTAGTATTCGTGTAATAGGATATGAAGGAGCTGAATCCATTCATTCACCTTAAAAACACTTTTGAAAGTTTTTGGGTTTTGCAGAATTAAATAAAGTCTTATTTAAGCTATTTAGAGTAATGCATCATTCAAATGAGCAAACAGGATGCCACTTTTCTGGTGAATCAGGCAAGAAGTGCAGAACAAAAAGAGCATGTGAAGTCATTAAAACCATTAGTCTCTTATGTGGAAAGGTTACATCTTATGTAACCTCTTATGCTTGTGGAGGCTTGAGTAAGATTCAGTCAGAGTACCAGGAGGTGATGTGTGAAGTATGCTTAGCAAACCAACTGTATCTTTCATGAAAGATGTTCTGCTCACACTGAAAGCTCTGTTTTTCATGGTTCTGTTTTTGATGTGTGCCTTTAGGTATAGTTTATGGGTTTCAGCATTTCCAGCTCTGCTTTTCAGGAGTATATAGTTCAGCCATGGAAAAATTCATACTGGCTGAAATTTGGCATACAAAGAACCGGCCAAGAAATACATGTTCTAAGTCAAATAAAACTGCTCAGAAACAGACATTTTTAGAAAATGTTTTTACTCTTAATACATGAAAATTATTTGTCAGCCTATTATTTAAAAGTCTTAGAGCAGTACTGGGACTCAGTGCCTGTGGACTCTGAAGACACAAGGAAGAGTTATTTTGAAGTTTATTGGATTATCCTTAAATAGGTTATAGTGCTATGTGTTAATTTTTTAATCCAAAGTTTCCATTGAGCTGCGACTTTGGCTGCTTCACTTGCTCTTCTACTCTATGCTTTTAGCTAGACATGGAAGAAAATATATTTTCCAGCTCCCTGGTGGAGTGGTAGATCTACACTGATAAAAATTGCATGTAACACTTTGGAAGCCAGAGAGGTTAGACTTGTGTAACTGAAATTGTGATAAGGAACAAGAGTGTTTAGTGCAGTTTAGTGCTGAAAACATTTGACACTTGCATTGAGCAAATAAATTATAGTGTCTCCACACTTAGGTTGAAAGACTGTGGGTCAAGGGTGTGATGTATTTCTCTGTTGGAGTTCAAAAGGGCAGCTGCAGAGCATGGCATGAATAACAGCCAATATTGACTTATTTGGGAGCGAAAAGCAAGATGTATTGACCCTGAATTTAAACATTGACCCCAGATTTACTTCAGTCATTTTTTTTTTTTTCGCTTCCAAGGACCAAGAATCTTGGTATTTGGAAAGAAATGAGTTGAAAAACAAATTCAGGCTTAAGACAAATGTGTGAAATTCTATTAACTTTCTAAGTGTTTGCCACCTTTTACAATAAGTACAGAAAAGGACCATTTTCCTCATATTTTCAGTGGTATATCACAGCACAATAGGGAAACCTGACTGTTACAGCCATTATTTGAGGACTTCAGCATCCTTCAAATAGTTAAAGATATGATAAAGTTACAAGTTTAGAAGAACACTGGAAACCAATGACAAAGTTACACAGCAGCTATTTAGGTTTGCAGTCTGAAAGTCTTTGGCATTAGCTTCAGGAAGAATAATTTTTCAAAAAATATTAAAGTTTACACATATTGACTGTCTGAGTTCATTCAGTTCCCTTCTTTCTTCTTTCCTGAACTGTTGCCCTCAAAATAAGTAAACTTTATTTTCGACTACCTTGGGATTGCTTTCACTGAAACACAAGCTAAGATTTTTGGGGTTTTTTTTGTTTGTTTCTTTTGTTATATAGGAGTGTACCTTTCTCAAGAACTTTTAATAACATATTTACACATCAATTAAGGAAAAAAAAAGAAACACCACAAAAAAAAGCCACAGATGTCTCCCTTACAACTTCTACTCTAAAATAAAATTTTCCAAATTCCAATTTGTAGATACAGTTTTGTGTTATGCCTTCTGCCTCTTAATTAAATGTCCTTTAGTACCTGTGATTTTCTCTTGATTAAAGCACATAAAGTTTATACTGAAAACTTCTATTTTTTTATTTATTCTTCTGGATAAGAAAAGCATTTGGTTCCCCTGATAAGACTTGTAGGAATGAGCCCTAAGCATCTGGAAAGCCTTGAGTCCTCCATCTGCAGATGTGGAAGCAGATGAGCCCCATACCTCATGGCAGCCCCCTCCCCTACATGCTGCTTTGCAGCCAGAAACCCTGAAACTCCCTAGCTCCATTAAAAAATATTTTCCAAATACTTAGTTTTCCCTTATTTCATGAGCTATCAAACAAAGAATTATAGATGTAATACAAAATCAGCAAGGGGTATATGTTTCAGGAAGATTATAATTATTGCAGTTATTGTTATTCCTATTGTTGTTGTTACCATAGCAACATGTTTAATTCTTTGTTAGGGGGTGGTCTAATGAATTTCCCAAGATAAAAAAAAATGGCAAGTTGCTACAAGGCAAATGTACACCCGACAGATTTAGTAGGTTAATGCTTTTAATGGATTTGTCAACTTCTGTTATTTCCCTGATTGCAGCTGAGTTTTCACCTACTTAACATGGCGATGGCACTGACATTAGGAAGGCAGTAAGTAGGTAGGTGGTATGTTTGTTGGACTCCTGGATGGTCCCTTATCTTGTCTGTGACCACAGTGCTCTGGATGCCCTTCTGTGTAGCTTTTCCTTACTTCTAATAAGCAGATTTGATTCAGCAGTTTTCACTGTTTGTCAAGACAGTGTAAATTTGTGTATTGCTTTATTAGGAGGAAAAGCATGAATTGCATTCATCAACCACGCTGCCACCTCTGTACAGAAAACTTTAGTAATTTACAGAACAAACATTTCATTTCTTGATACAGGTGAATATTAAGTAGCGGAAAATCACAGAAACTGTGATGGTATTAGGTGGACAAAATCTATTTATCAGGGCAGTTTGCTCTTTACATTGTACAGCCATTGCACATTGGCACAACTCTGTGAAAAACGTTCTGATTGCCGGAGAAATTCATTCTAAGTCTGCTTTTTATCGAGGAAATTAGATGCTAGTGAGGTGTGTGTGAGCCAGGATGTGGGGAGAGCTTTGGGGACAGAGATACTGCAGGACAGAGAGAAGACAAGAGAGAGGAGAAAGTGGAGAACAGAATGAGAAAACTGAAAGGTGGTAGCTGTGTTGGGTCACAGTCCTTCTTCTCAGCCTAGAGATCCAGCTTCACAGAGGAAAAGTTCTATCTTGGAAAGATGAGATTCAGGAAAATGAGGCAGAGACTGAGGTGGGTTGGGGGACACTGGCTAGGTTGGAGGATGGGAATGGGATTTATTGTCCCTGCCATCAAGCCTGTAATATTTCTGAAGAAAAAAATCCCTACCTTTAGAAAGTGGTTTTAAAAGGGCGGTGAGGTGAAAAATAAATCCTAGGCCTGCCAGCCCCTCTCATTTAGAGGTGATTTACTGCCATACCTCGATTCTGCCGAGGGGAGTAAGGCAGCACACTCCCAGAGGAGCAGTGTTTATACCTGGACATAATTTCTCTCCTCTAGTTGAACATGTAGCCTCAGGAGATTAGGAATAAATTTACAGCCAGTGGAGTTGTGACCATGAGCTACGTCCGATGTGGTGCCTGTGGCGAGCCTTTCTGTTCTGTTCAGGGGTGGTGTCCCAGGCAGGCATTCTTGATATCATTATGGAAAAGGCCAGTCAGAAGCGACAATTTGCACTCACAGCCATGATTAAATGAATGAGTAGAGCAGGCTTCTGTAAATGTACTCTATTCTCTGGACACAGTCCAGTCCTTTGACACAGTCCCTCACAGCATCCTCACAGCTAAATTGAGGAGGTGTGGTCTAGACAATAGAGTAGTGAGGTGGGTTGCAAACTGGCTTAAAGAGAGAAGCCAGAGAGTGGTGGTCAATGGTGCGGAGTCCAGTTGGAGGCCAGTATATAGTGGAGTGCCTCAGGGGTCAGTACTGGGGCCAATATTATTCAATACATTCACTAACGATTTAGACGAGGGAATTGAGTGTACTATCAGCAAGTTTGCTGATGACACTAAGCTGGGAGGAGTGGCTGACACGCCAGAAGGCTGTGCTGCCATCCAGCGGGACCTGGACAGGCTGGAGAGTTGGGCGGGGGATAACCTGATGGAATTTAACAAGGGAAAGTGTAGAGTCCTGCATCTGGGTAGGAACAACCCCAGGTTCCAGTATAGGTTGGGGCATGACCTATTAGAGAGCAGTGTAGGGGAAAGGGACCTGGGGGTCCTGGTGGACAACAGGATGACCATGAGCCAGCACTGTGCCCTTGTGGCCAGGAAGGCTAATGGCATCCTTGGGTGTATTACAAGGGGGGTGGTCAGTAGATCGAGAGAGGTCCTCCTTCCCCTCTACTCCGCCCTGGTGAGACCCCATCTGGAATATTGTGTCCAGTTCTGGGCCCCTCAGTTCAAGAAGGACAGGGAACTGCTGGAGAGGGTCCAGCGTAGGGCAACAAAGATGATTAAGGGAGTGGAGCATCTCCCTTATGAAGAAAGGCTGAGGGAGCTGGGGCTCTTTAGTTTGGAGAAGAGGAGACTGAGGGGTGACCTTATTAATGTTTATAAATATATAAAGGGTGAGTGCCACGAGGATGGAGTCATGCTCTTCTCAGTGGCAAACAATGATAGGACAAGGGGCAATGGGATCAAGCTGGAACACAAGAGGTTCCACTTAAATTTGAGAAAGAACTTCTTCTCAGTGAGGGTGACAGAGCACTGGAACAGGCTGCCCAGGGAGGTTGTGGAGTCTCCTTCCCTGGAGACATTCAAAGCCCGCCTGGACACATTCCTGTGCGACCTCACCTAGGCGTTCCTGCTCCAGCAGGAGGATTGGACTAGATGATCTTTTGAGGTCCCTTCCAATCCCAAACATACTGTGATACTGTAATACTGTGATACTGTGACTCACTTTATTCTGTGAGGTCCTACTCTGTTGTTCCTCGTGACCCTCTTCATTTTTAGAGCGTAAGTCCAGCTGTATGATCACATTCCAAATAAGGTCCCTGTTGTTAAGTATCCAGCACTAATAGAAACACCTTCACCTCCTCTTTTACATGCACATAAATCTTTTAAGTTCAAAGTAATGTCCTCAGATGGACCTTTCAGTTGAAAAATATGCAAATTTTGTATTGGAATGCTTCTTAATGAAGGCAGGAGAAGCCGTACCACTAAGTCCAGCTAAGGATGGATAAAGGTCTATGTATTAATTTGAAGCATCAAATCAGGTTTACCTTTTTTCAGTTCTGTTAATGCCAGCTTTTCCAGCATTACAACTGGAATATGAAACAAAGCCTGTAGATACAACTAAATCTGCATTTTAATGCTAACAAATCACAGTTTTTATAACTTTCTCAAATTTTTGCTTTTCCACGTGAAGCTGTGCATACTTGTTGGTAGCCTACAAACATTTTATTTTTCCTGCTGAAAGCCTCATCAAAAGCAGCTCTATATTTTTCCCTAATGGAAAAAGAGAAATGCAGTTTTCCTGCCATCAAATATGGTTGAAACTTGATGTTGTTCTGCTGCAGCAGATAGGGGAGGAGAGATTAAAAAAAATTACAAATGAGAGGGGCATCCAGTGTGTTTCCAACTACCTAATGAAAATTAATTTAGATTCATATGAGTTAGAATCATAGCATAGTTTGGGTTGGAAGGGGCCTTCAAAGGGCATCTAGTCCAACCCCCTGCAATGAGCAGGGACATCTACAACTAGATCAGGTTGCTCAGAGCCCTGTCCAGCCTGGCCTTCAATGTCACCAGGGATGGGGCATCTACCACCTCTCTGGGCAACCTGTGCCAGTATTTTACCACCCTTGTTGTTTAAAAGCACACTGTGTGTGTTGAAAAGCACACTTGGGACTTTAAAATGCCCTTGAATGAATTACCTGCCTTGACTGCATTAGAGGTGCATGTGTGCACGTATGTACCTGCACAGAAACATCTGTGGAACAGATAGTCTCCAAATATTCCTGTTTGACTTGTGCAGGTGCATTTCAAAGTTTAATTTCTCTAGATAGCTGGAACAGCATTTGCAGCAGCATCAGCACGTACAGAAATGTTGCCTTGTTGTGCATGGTTGCAGTCTTCATTTGGTGAGGCTGAACTTTTCTTTGGTCTGTAGAAGAGTGATCCAATGTTTCACAGAATCACAGAATGTTAGGGATTGGAAGGGACCTCGAAAGATCATCTAGTCCAATCCCCCTGCCAGAGCAGGAACACCTAGATGAGGTTACACCAGAAGGCGTGCAGGCAGGTCTTGAATGCCTCCAGAGTAGGAGACTCCACAACCTCCCTGGGCAGCCTGTTCCAGTGCTCTGTCACCCTCACTGAGAAGAAGTTTCTTCTCAAATTTAAGTGGAACCTCTCGTGTTCCAGTTTGTACCCATTACCTCTTTTTTCCTATCATTGGTTGTTACCGAGAAGAGCCTGGCTCCATCCTCGTGACACTCACCCTTTATACATCTGTAAACATTAATGAGGTCACCCCTCAGTCTCCTCCAAGCTAAAGAGACCCAGCTCCCTCAGCCTTTCCTCATAAAGGAGATGCTCCACTCCCTTAATCATCTTGGTTGCCCTACGCTGGACTCTCTCCAGCAGTTCCCTGTCCTTCTTAAACTGAGGGGCACAGAACTGGACACAATATTCCAGATGTGGTCTCACCAGGGCAGAGTAGAGGGGAAGGAGAACCTCTCTCGACCTACTAACCACCCCCCTTCTAATACACCCCAGGAAGCCATTGGCCTTCCTGGCCACAAGGGCACAGTGCTGGCTCATGGTCATCCTGTTGTCCACCAGGACCCCCAGGTCCCTTTCCCCTACACTGCTCTCTAACAGGTCATTCCCCAACTTATACTGGAACCTGTGGTTGTTCCTACCCAGATGCAAGACTCTACACTTGCCCTTGTTATATTTCATGAATTTTTCCCTGCCCAACTCTCCAGCCTGTCCAGGTCTCGCTGGATGGTGGCACAGCCAATGTTTCTAACATTGTCCTTTCCATAATGTTAAACATAGCAGAGGAAGTTAGTAAAACCAAGGGTGAAAGCTTCCCCTGAAGAGAATGGCTTTTCCACCTGTTCTCTGGACAACTTTACCATGTCCCCATTGAGTTACTCTGCAGTACAGGTGTCACTGCCGGTGGTGTTGGCACCTACCACACTCACAGCCCCGGATGAGATCATGTTGCCATCTTAAAGAAATGTATCTTAAAGGCCACAAAGCACAGAGTTATTATTTTTTCTACATACCAGTCAATGTAACACCATTACTAGGGTCACTAACACCAAAATCTGTGTGTATGTGTGTTACCTTTTTTCCTCCTTTCAGTCAAATGTAGTTTAAGACTAAAAATTTTGTACATTAATAATCAAATTATACCGTCTTAATTAGGAGCTATGTTTCATTAAGAAGGTTGTTTATTTAAGAAGGGAGGGCCTGCAGTTAGACAAAAATGGCATTACTTTGCCATCTGGCTAAATGCCATAACTTTGAAGGATGGATAACTTCCGTGACTTTGCTTATGCTTTGTTCACTCTAGTTTAAATTAACTAATTGGATGGAATATCCTCAGGTTGTCTTCGGAGTCTGTTGCACAAACCAAAGATCTGGCTTTGATCTCCCTATAGATCTGGCTGTATATCTGCTTGAGAACTGATCTAAATTCTTCTCTGTTGGGATACAGTTTGGGAGAAGCACTTTGCTGTGATGTATCATGGCTGTCTTGCCTGTCATTGAACAGGTCTTTAGTTCATATATGATTTTCATCTTCTTTTAACTGTTCTAGTTTTTCTCTCGTCTTCTGAACAGCCTAATTAGATTTTTGGGTTTAGTTCCAGGGACGTGCACTGAGTGATCTCTTGCTTGATTTTCAGTCACTGAGGGCAGGCACATCTCTTTCTCCAGACAGTTACTTTAAAGCACCAGCACTTAATTGTTTTTTTGTTCTGGTTTGAGTTAAGCTCTACATGTGTCTTTACATCTAACAGTCTATGGGATGCTGGTGTGTGTGATGTTCTTACCGCATTGCTATGGCTGGACCTTAAACCATTGTAAATCCATGATTTTTCTTAAAATTTACCACCCTAGTCCTTCAGTTCTGCTCATAATATTTGCCCAACATGCAGTTCAGATACTCAGCAGTCTTTGCCTAGCCTGTGTTGTGGTTGGGTTTTCTGTATCCTTTCAATTAAGATATTTAGTGTTTAATCACAGTAGGACATTGTTTGGTCGTACTATATAATTAAATGGTGATGGTTGGTGAAGTGTATAATTAGGATTTCTGACAATTCATTGTGAA
The DNA here is from genome assembly GCF_037038585.1 of Patagioenas fasciata. Taxonomy (NCBI): domain Eukaryota; kingdom Metazoa; phylum Chordata; class Aves; order Columbiformes; family Columbidae; genus Patagioenas; species Patagioenas fasciata. The sequence continues at coordinate 51,438,960 of NC_092521.1, read as the reverse complement.
TCTCTGGTCTACTGTGAAGAAGAACAAAGCCAGAGAGAAAATGCTGGCTGGGTTATATAAATAAGTAAGAGATGATGGTCAGGCTGAAAATGAGGGTTCTCCCCTCCTTTAATGAAAGGGTTTATGTACATTAAATAGAATAAAGTATTTCTTAGGCTGAAAGCTTTCCAGAGATAATAGTGTTGGCCCTCTGAGGCTCTTTATTATGTCAGATGTGGGATTTGGATTTACGGGAAGCGGCCGCTGCCTCCAACAGACTCAGTCTCGTGGAGGGGAATTTGCCCAGCCCCTCCTGCCTGCAGAACTTCAGGCTGCAACCTGTGGATCATCAAGGGTGGGGTTTTTTTCCAGGGTGTCCCAGAGAAGGAAACCCCCTGTTTCCACTGAAACATCTTGGGCTCTTGGGAAAAATTGTCCCACTCCAGCTTCAGGGAACGAGGAACATAGTGAGCCCTGCCAGCCCCAGCCCCAGCTCTTGGTGGTGAGAGTAGCTCTTTTCGGGGCAGGATTATGAAAAATCCTGTAAATGGTGGATTCTTCTATTGTCTTGAGCCTTAAGGAAAATCTCCTCCCCACCTTTCTTTTTTTGAACCTAGGAATATGCTGTTCTCCTAAAGTGCAAGCTGAAAGACTTGTAATTATATAGCTGCAAGAATCATAGAATCATAGAGTAGTTTGAGTTGGAAGGGACCTTGAAAGTCTAGTCCAACCCCCTTGCAATGAGCAGGGACATCTTGAACCAGATCAAGTTGCTCAGAGCCCTGTCCAGCCTGGCCTGGAATGTCTCCAGGGATGGGGCATCTACCACCTCTCTGGGCAACCTGGGCCAGTGTTTCACCACCCTCATCATAAACAAAAAAAAAAATTCCTTATATCTAGTCTAAGTCGTCCCTCTTTTAATTTAAAACCATTAACCCATGTCCTATCACAACAGGCCCTGCTAAAAAGTTTTTCCCTGTCTTCCTTACAGGCCCTTTTTGAGTACTGAAAAGGCCTCAATAAGGTCTCTCTGAATCCTTCTCTTCTCCAGGCTGAACAGCCTCAACTCTCTCAGCCTGTCCTCACAGCAGAGGACTTCCAGCCCTTCGATCATTTTTGTAGCCTCCTCTGGCCCCTCTCCAACAGGTCCATGTCTTTCCTGTACTGAGGGCTCCAGAGCTGGACACAGAACTCCAGGTGGGGTCTCACCAGAATGGAGCAGAGGGGCAGAATCACCTCCCTCGACCTGCTGGCCACGATGCTTTTGGTGCAACCCAATATATGATTGACCTTCTGGGCTGCAAGTGCACATTGCCGGCTCATGTCCAGTCTCTCATCTGTCAGTACCCCCAAGTCCTCCGCAGGGCTGCTCTCAATCCTTTCATCCCCCAACCTGTATTGATGGGGGGGTTGCCCCAGCCCAGGTGCGGGAGCTTGCACTTGGAAAGGAGCACCAGGGTGAAAAAGAAATCCCACAGTGTGAAACTCAGCATAAAATCACAGGAACTGGCATCACTGGTCTCGGCAGGAGTCATGCAGCTCTTTTGAGCCATCAGTTCTCAGACCAGTCTTTTTAGGTGTGTTTTTTCCTCTCCAGACGGTATTTGTACAAGCTGCCAGCTACATAACAGGGTGATCGGGTTATGCAGGACCATGTAGCAACCTGTGAGGATGGAGTGGTTCAGGGTTGGTCCATTTATTTATTAATTTATGAAGAAAGAAGCTCTGTGTCTCGCGGTGTTTACTTGAAATATAGAGTGGCTGTTTTGGCCTCTGTCTTGCTGCTGTGTTTCATGATTTTCCACCTGGCATAGGAAACCTGGCACAAGTTAGGTGAGTACATACCCACCGCTTAGATTTCAAGTTTTGCTTCTTTAATTGCTTCCTAGTACATAACCAAGAAACCTTTTCAAAACAAGCATAACTTGCGTTTATCCCTGTTTGATTACAAAACCAGAAGCAAAACTAGCAGATTCTGGAACAAATGACAGCATGTTTGTGCTAAATATTTTTTCCAATGGCATTGTGAAAATCTGACAGTGAAGTTAAGCAGGCTGTTGCAGTCCGCCTGCCCACAAGGCTGCACCACCTGGGCAAGCAGGTCCATTGGCATTGGGGAGACAGGGCTTATGAAGACTGTGGATGTGGGAGGAAGGCTGGCACTCATGTGCCCTCAGGGCCGAGCAGAGAGGAAACCAAGGGAAGAGACAAAGAGTAAAGAAGGAGGTGGTAGCAGACACAATTTGGTAATATCTCTTCTGGTTTATGATATGCAATGAAGGGCCTTAGTTTCCCTGGTCTATACCTCTTCTCAGCAAACCCCGGGGATGGATGTGTACATCTGAGGATGCCGTGGTGTGAGGAACAGCTCAGTTCAAATGAAGGCAGCAGCACGGCTCCTCCAAACTAGGTGCTTCACAACTGCAACCTGAGGGTTGGCGCTCCCCTGTAGACTGGTTGTGCAACGACCGTGATGTTTGCTTTTTTAGCCACACTTATGCCAAGACGGGCTACTCAGCAGCATCTAGGTCGCAGAGCCGGAGAGGGGCTGGGGGGCATCGTGCAGCAGCTGGAGGGGCAGCTGCTCGGAGAAGCCCCAGTGAGCGCTGTGCTGCTTCCCATGCCTGCAGCCTCACGCTAAATGCCCATCGAATAACTTGGGGATGGGCACGCACCTTTATGCATTAACCAGGAAAAATTTAGAGTGTCTATTTACAACCTAGCTCAAGCTATAGCCTTTATAGTGTAAGAAAATACTTTAAACTGAAGGAAGGAGATTTATCTCAAAATAATAATTTTAAAAAAGCATAAAACAGTCTCAGTTTTTGCAAATTATAACAATTATAAAGAACTATTGCTTTCTGAGCTGTGTTAGTCATATGGAACTGTCATATCATCAGTTTTGCTGACTGCAACAAAACCATTCATGGAGGATCACAGGAATTGTTTTCGTGAAGAGTATGTTAATAACCTGTAACATCACACAGAAGAGAAGACAAAAAATCTCATTTTGAATGTTGTGGCTGGATGGATCCAGTAATCTCAAAGCTATACAAAGTTTATTGTTGGTAAAGATGTGTCTGCTTTTGATTTGAGTGTGCTAATGTAATACGCTGAGTTTGTGTCAGTACAAAAGCTTCTCTGTAAAAAACATACACACACATATGTATTTGAATATGAATATATTTGAACATAAATGTGTGTGTGTGTATGTACATACTTATATGCCTGAATTTTAAAATCCTCTCTGTCCTAAGAGACAGATTTACTTTCCTAATGCCTAGGCATGCATACTAGTAAAAAACAACCATTTTACACTTCGGTGCCTGAATTGTAGCACTTACAGCCAGGTTGTTCAAGCGATTTAGTTATTTAGACCTAGAGAGAGCTCCTCATGAGATCATCTACATTTGCTAGTGAGTTAGGCTCCCACTGGGAACTGGTTGCATTTCTGCATGGTTAAGTACCTCTCAATATTTAATTCCAACCTATGTGTTGAATCATAGAATCATAGGATGGTTTGGGTTGGAAGGCACCTTGAAGATCAACTGGTTCCAAGCCTCTGCGATGTGCAGGGGCACCTTCCTATGGTAGGGGGGTTGGAACTATTAATAGATGTATGCAGTTTGCTCAGACCTCTTTAAATATAACCATTACATTTACCGCTCATCAGTTTTGAAAACATTAGCATTGAGAAATTTATCATTTGAAGGCTGCAAACTAGGCTTGCAGTCTTCCTTCCGAAATTCAAGGGATATTATCTCTTTTCAATTAATCACACTGGGGAAAACCCCTCCTGACTAATGTATGTATTTTCATTTCCTGTGCTACATTTCTTCAAGTATCTTATCAGTACGTTTTTTGTCAGGGTTACAAAGGGAACTTTACATCTTTGTCAAAACTGATATGCTAGCAGAAATGTTAAGAGACCACCTAATATACTGCAGCAACAGCCAAGAAAAGGACACAGAGGCAAATGATTCTAAAAAAATTATTCAGGAAAAAAAGTATGCATATCATATTTGACTGTTCAAAGATGTGCTCCTGAAGCATAATATAATTGAGGAGTCAAGCATTTTGTAAGGTGGTTACTCTATGTCAAAAAGCAAAGATATTTAGTCTCCCATTAAAAAACACAGAACAACAACAACCAAAAGAAGAAGAAAAGAAAAAAAAAAAAAGCAACAACCAAAAAGACCAGCTTCTCCCCCAGAAAAACTTCTGCTTATCTGGAGCCCCAAAGGAATCTGCAGATGTATACCCCCTGCATGAGAACAAAGTCTTCAGTTGCTGGAATGCAATGCTATAAAAACAAATACTACAAAGCTTGATAACAGGGGGATGTCTCACTTGCATATTTTTTTGTGACTATCTTGGTTTGCAGAGAAGGGGGTCCCCAAAGCATGTGAGTCAGCAGGATCCCTTTGTACTGGGTTGCTGTCTGTTTGGCCAGATGTCTTCCCAACAGTGAGATAGAAAAACCAGAGCTCTTATTAAAGTTACTGGGGGAAACGAATGGAAAAAAAGCATGTGTCCAGCGAAACGAGGCACTTTGTGTCCCATCTGATATTTATTAAACGTTGATCAAATCAGCAGTGGGAAATGCACATCATGCGGAAGTGACCCTGGCTCTCCGGGTCTGGAAGTTAGTGACAAACGTCTGGGAGCAAACCAACATCGAAAACACGTGTCCAGGACGCAGAGAGGAGCGTGCTGCACTGGGAGCAACAACAAACAGAGAGGGGCTGACTTCAGCCCAGAACCCCCTTTTGCAGATTTGACATAAGTTCTATCGACAAAATTAATGTGCAGGGTCTTTCCCAGCTTTCTAGATGAGAGGTTACACGTCTCCTGGAAGAACACTGCATTTTATGTAAGTCACGAAAGCAAGCAGTCGAGGGGTTATAAGTGGGTCAGTCTTGTCAAATTAAAAGCAAAGCATGGGCTCCTTCAGGCTTGACTCACGTCTTTTGTGATAAACCTGCATAACTTGATGCTAACATGCTGGGTTTTGTGTAATTACTGTTGTTGCTTAATGTTTTGGCCATCAGGTCTTTTCAGAGCAACCCCTCAATAAAATAAGTGTCCTCATAGCCCAGATTTAATGCATCTCCTATATCAGAACCATCTTATTTGCGCTTGGTCCTTAAACAGGATAGTGGGGAAGAACAACAGAGCAAGTCGAAGCCAGGTTCCCTGCTTGGGGAGGTCGTGGAGCCCTGATTATACTGTAATTCATCCTTACACAGAGAAGGTTGCATTCCTGGCTTTTACCTTTGCTCATAGCCTGGATTATTTAACTACACAAAAACACATCAGAATGAGCCTTCCAAATCTTTTCTTCACGGTACCTCTACCTTTAGTAATTTTTATTTCTTTAATAAACTAGAAAAACAGCTGTTATTAATACTAGCAGCAGAGTTAAGAGCTATGTATTTCCACTAAAGAGTAAATTTAATAGCTTTGAAAGACTTTACTGTGTCCATCTCCAGGCAAAGGAAAATAAAGGACACCATTAAAGCTTCCTGGCTTTCTACTCCAACCCTGGACCTGGGGCAAGTTACATGAGGGTAGTGGGGGTTCGATGGCAGTCAGATGCAGTTTTAAGCTGAGAGGCAGAAAGCAACAGCAGGCAGTGCAATATACAGTTCTGGCCCAGCTCATTTAATGGAATCTCTCCTGCCTATATGATCACTGTGTTTATGTTATTGAAACCAACAGCACTGGACTGTTAAAGGATGGAAAGGTCTGGCTTTTGTTGGGGTGCTGTTCTGATGTCAGTTTGAAATACACTGAAAGTAAAAGTTCCAAAAAGCCAAAGTGCTGTTTTATTGAACGAGCGATAGAAAGGATTCAGACAAGTGAAACAAGATCCTAATGAAGCACTGGAACATACATGATGCTGGATGCTGAACTGCAATACATCCAATGACATCAGTGACGTTTCAGCTCATTACGCCGCACAGGAAGACAGAGTACAGTGACAGAAAGCAGGTCATGTCATAAAACGAGTAATCTTAACATGAGATTGTAATCAAGTGAAACTTTTCTATGTGCAGTTCCTGTTGAAGGTTTTGTTTTTATTTCTGCCTTTCTCTGTGCTTTGTACCTCTGCAGTCTATCAGTCTTCCCAGTTATGGACCTGGTCCTGCTTCCATTAACATTAAAATAGGGAGGCCTAAGCTTACTATTATCTGTGTATTTAGAAGGTGAATGTGATGTGCTTTTTGCCCCAAGTTTCTCGTGGGGTTTTTTGATATGTGGGATGTTCAAAGACTTACCGGATTGGAATCAGAATTTTAAATCTTTCATAGGAGGAACCTTGCATTTAGTGCACAGGAGCTCAAAGGGCCCATTAGTACCAGCTAACAGCAGCAAAACACCACGAGTTCCCACAGTGGAATAATTTCAGTCTCTAAATACCTACTGCAAACTTTTAGAAACTTTGCTTTCCCTTTCTAGCTTTTTCAGCAAGCAGAGCTTGTCCACTATCAAACTTCTTGAGACTTGCAACCAAACAAAGAAAACCAGCCGACACATCAGGATCCCTAAGCAAACTTGGCTAATGAATTATGGACCCTTCACTTTTTCTTTTGTAGTGAAGCAGTTGTCAGTCTCCAAAATCCAAGTCACCAATAAATGGACTATACAACTGAACGTCTCTGTGCCAGCTCCCTTCCTTCCCATGTACACAGGCAGGAGAGAAGCCTTTCCCCTCTGAAATTTCTGCTCTTAGGTTTATGCTTACAAATCCTTGTCTCATTTACCCCTGATGTTCCTGTCCCTGAAAAAAGATCCAGATGTTCCCAACTGATCTCAAGCCTAAACCCCAAGGAACCCAAATCTGTGACATGGCTTTCATCACATGTAACAGAACATGACATCACAGCTGACAGATTTAGAAAACACATGACATCATGTGGAAAGTGGGCTGAACTGCGAGAGATGCATTTCTGCCTTAGCCAGCTAGCATATGTGCAGAGGGAACTGAGGAAAACACCTTGTCAAATAAACTTAGTATAAATACTCTACTTGAGTTTCTCCAGTATAGTAATCCCTTTTTCAAGTACCCTGGGCTTAAGGAAGTCACTGGAAAATGCTGCTCTTTGAGAGAGAAATACAGTTGACTTAACTTGATATGTCGGTCACCCGTGCTTTGTGAACCCAGGGGAAGTGGCCTGTGCTTTCCTCTTAGAAAAATGAAAAATAAAAAACTGCTCTGCAGAAGGTCATGACTTGGGGAAAGTATAATCAGCTGTGGGTTAGACCTCAGGGGAAATATAAGTTACTCATAAAAAGCTACGAGCAAGTTTTGATTAGTTAAGTAATCTGGTACACAGAATTTATTAGAGCTTAAAGCTTTCCTGTGGGACTCCCCTAATAGTACACAAATAGAGTAAAATATCAAAGAAATGCGTTTTCTGACAGAGACAGAAAGCTGCAGTTATCCTGATCTGCTTAATGCACATTGGAAGGAGGGATAAATCCCACCATTTGTTCCGGCACTGTGGCCCAGTTTTCATGTTTTTACACATTTGTGTTTCTGATTAATTTCTTGGTAACTTAATCAAAGCTTCCAACACTCTCAAGCTGTATCCGAGGAGCATGTCAAGAAAAGAGGAATATTGCTTCCCTAATAGACTCAAAGATAACAAATGAGTCTGCAAAAAGCTAAAATGTAAAATAGTAATGACCTGTTCTCTCTCATCAACTTGAGGCCCTTTTTCTTGTCCACAAGGGAAAATTCACCAGCATTTTTCTGTTGATATAGATGTACCACTGGCTTTACCGGATAGCACCCCTTCTTCTCTTTGCAAATAGTGCTCTCCAGACCCCCTAAAAATCAGAAAAAAAAGTCTGTTTCATTATGGAAAGAGCATGTTGACATGGTAGCCATTTGTGGTAATGGTGGCAAAGCAGGACAAGTACTCCTATCAGGTTTTCACAATCATTTCTGTATTTTCCTTCTGTCAGAGCATTTATTGTCTCCTAGGGAGACTGAATGCTAAGAAGGAGCTGCTGCAGTATGCTACCTGCCCGAGGAGATGCTAATAAACATTTGACTTGCAAAGGTCACCATAGTCTTGTTAGAACAATCAGAAAATAGTCTTGTCTGTCAGGAAAGCCACAGATTTTCCTGTTTCTCTTCCACATGCTAAAATCCTGAAGTGATTGTATTGATAAGCTGATGCTTTAACTACCATGGAGTCTATCCAGGCAGAACAGGCAGATAAGCACCTATATTATCATCGGCTTACATAAATATTTATTTCTTTAGAAAATGGAGGAGAGGAAATGGGGAGACAACACTAGAAATGTGTTCTTTACTGTTGTTTTGAAATTCTTAAAATCTTCTTTTGCAGGTATTCAGGAGGGGACGCAATGTACCAAGTGTAAAAATAACTGGGCACTGAAGTTTTCCATCATCTTATTATATATTTTATGTGCCCTGTTAACAATCACAGTAGCCATTCTGGGATACAAAGGTATGTATGCACTGAGCACAACATTCCACTTTCAGCTAAGCATCCAAGCGTATTTACACAGATAGATGTGGTCTAGACAATAGAGTAGTGAGGTGGGTTGCAAACTGGCTTAAAGAGAGAAGCCAGAGAGTGGTGGTCAATGGTGCGGAGTCCAGTTGGAGGCCAGTATCTAGTGGAGTGCCTCAGGGGTCAGTACTGGGGCCAATATTATTCAATATATTCATTAACTATTTAGACGAGGGAATTGAGTGTACTATCGGCAAGTTTGCTGATGACACTAAGCTGGGAGGAGTGGCTGACATGCCAGAAGGCTGTGCTGCCATCCAGCAAGACCTGGACAGGCTGGAGAGTTGGGCGGGGGATAACCTGATGGAATTTAACAAGGGAAAGTGTAGAGTCCTGCATCTGGGCAGGAACAACCCCAGGTTCCAGCATAGGTTGGGGCATGACCTATTAGAGAGCAGTGTAGGGGAAAGGGACCTGGGGGTCCTGGTGGACAACAGGATGACCACGAGCCAGCACTGTGCCCTTGTGGCCAGGAAGGCCAATGGCATCCTTGGGTGTATTACAAGGGGGGTGGTCAGTAGATCGAGAGAGGTCCTCCTTCCCCTCTACTCCGCCCTGGTGAGACCCCATCTGGAATATTGTGTCCAGTTCTGGGCCCCTCAGTTCAAGAAGGACAGGGAACTGCTGGAGAGGGTCCAGCGCAGGGTAACAAAGATGATTAAGGGAGTGGAGCATCTCCCTTATGAAGAAAGGCTGAGGGAGCTGGGGCTCTTTAGTTTGGAGAAGAGGAGACTGAGAGGTGACCTTATTAATGTTTATAAATATATAAAGGGTGAGTGCCACGGGGATGGAGTCATGCTCTTCTCAGTGGCAAACAATGATAGGACAAGGGGCAATGGGATCAAGCTGGAACACAAGAGGTTCCACTTAAATTTGAGAAAGAACTTCTTCTCAGTGAGGGTAACAGAGCACTGGAACAGCCTGCCCAGGGAGGTTGTGGAGTCTCCTTCCCTGGAGACATTCAAAGCCCGCCTGGACACATTCCTGTGCGACCTCACCTAGGCGTTCCTGCTCCAGCAGGGGGATTGGACTAGATGATCTTTTGAGGTCCCTTCCAATCCCAAACATACTGTGATACTGTGATACTGTGACAAGCAGTTTATCACATTTTTACCTTAAATATCAATACCATGGCAATGTTATTTGTTCTACACATGATCATTCTTCCACCATGAAGGAGTACTAACCCAAAGACTTAATGCTCTTTCTATACCTTGATTTCACTGAGCTCTTTTACATATATCACACCTTTCCAGAATAAATATCCTCCTTAATGGAACAGCCAGAAAGAGTTTTACTAACACAGTATTTATCACAGGCACAAAGTGTAGGATCAGTATTACTTTGAAACATCTGGCAGAAAGATTGAACCAGGATGTGCCAATATATTATCTACAACTATTTTGATGAACAAAGATACTTAGACACTTTTGACAGTTATCTCAAAGATTCTGGTAGCTGGGCAACCCAGAAATAGAGAAAATGTCATTTGTGCAAGCCATCAGTTGGGCACATTGGAAAGCACAGCTGAAAATTCCCATACATCCTCAGCACTAATTATCTGTAGCCACTTAGGCATTTTTATGAATGGATTCATGTAAATGTCTGTTTGTTTTACAGTCACAGATATAATAAGTTAAACAAATAGGATGTGAGTTTCTGGTAAGAAAAAGAAAGTGAATAGCATCATTGTGAGTGTTATAACAGGATATCGTGGCTTGTTGTGGAGAAACCCAAGCTGGCTTTAAATGAGATGCTTGAGTATGGCTCTGAGAGTAGCTTCAAACCCCTCCAAGAGGCTGGGTAAATATTCATGTGATTAGCATGCAGTGCGTCCTGTGCCGCCAACAGCTGCACTTGTAGTAGAGCTGACATCACCTCTGGTCCTTTGCCAGTGAAAGAAAAGGAAATTGTAGAAATAGAAAGGGATAAATACTTATTTAAGAGGATTTGGTACAGTTTTGAGCAGGAAGAAAATTAAAACTGCTTTGTTTGGATGGAAGATTTAGCCAGGAAGATGAGAGAATGTGAAGTACAGATAAAGATACGTTGGTATTCCTTTTTCATAATAAAGCAGATGAAATGTGGCAAATTAAAATCAAAAGTAAATAAATGCAATACATACTCAACTGGTCAGACATTCTCCTGAATAATGTGTCACTGGTCTCTGGAGGTCCGATTCTGAGAAAAAAAATCTTTCCAGGATTCGTAAACTTGTTCTTGATCAAAAAAGATATGGTCATTTGGTTATATGGACTAGGGGAGGGCAAGGTTAGGCCTTTTGCAGGTACAAATGTGCAGAGATCTACTTACAGCAGGGGAAGATGGATCCTTCTAGGCTATAACCCAGCCATTAAATGCCTGAGATTTAGCAGAATTTTCCTCAGTAGGGTTTTATACAAGTTCTGGGGCTCACCAGAAGACTCAGACTTCACTTGACATCACAAATAGCATATCAGGTTGGAGGGACCATTGCTCTATATCTTGTTTTTGCAGATGTTTGTTTGTCTGTGTGTAGGAAGCAATAGCAATAATAACACTGTCCAAAAAATCTCTTTGGGAGAGGGAGTTTCTCTTCCTTTTTTCAATTGACAGTTTTCAAGCTTCTTTCTCCATGAAGGCTCTCGCCTGTCTTTCCCTCAGGCTTTGCTCTCATCTTGAGGCCTCATCTTTGCTACACTTATTTCCAAACCTCCTTCTTACACTGAGTAATCATTTGTGCCTGACCAGGGACTGGTCTTTCTGTCATAGAAGTACTGAGACACATCTATCCAGGGAAAGGACGAAAGAATTTATTTTGCCACAACTGAAAAAAAAAATAAGTGGGGGGTGGAAGAAGACTGTAGGAAGGTGAATAACGCACATCTTACAGACCTTAAGACATCTTGGTAACCACTGCTCCACTGCTCACCAACCTGGTGACTGCTCCACCTAAATGCCAAGGGAAAGAGGCATATGCTGGAGAAAAGTTCATTTTAATCCAAGTCATCCCTTCTGTAATGCCAAGCAGCAAATGGTCTAATGTCAGGCATTAAGTTCGCCCTTTGTCCCTGCAGATTAAGAACTTCATCTCCACAGTGCCTACATTCTGATTTGCATGACATGAGTTAGACAAAACCCCCGTTGACAGTACGTACTTAAAGGAATTATTGCAAAATTTTTGTTCATTGAGAAGGAATTAGGAGTTAATGGAGGAACAAAACTCAAAACAAAATTTTATAGAGCTCTTGAACTCTGCATCAGAGTTTGGCTTGTCTTTTTTTATTGCAATATTACACTGAAAGAAGGAATTCTGCTGGCATCAGGGATTCTTTCAGTCTCTTAGCTAAGTTTCCATTAAATTTGTCTCCCACACTTACATTTATAAAGCCCAAAACAACTCTTAAAACTTTCATTTCCTACATGGTATTTAGATATCCTTTGTGATTTAAGACGTTAAAACTACTGATCAGTGGATTAAATATGGCAGGCAGAGAAATAACTCAATGGGAGGCAAAGTCAATATAGAGCAAACCTCCAAACTGGCGGTAAAAATTACATAGTAGGTTGGAGAAACCTGAAACCAAAACATGAATTAAACATCAAGGTCATGAAGGAATAACAAGCTGAGTTTACTATTAGTTTGCTTTGAGAAGACATATTAAATTATTGTTAAAAACATTAATAAAGCAATCTCTAATTTTTAATGCATACTTTCTTCAATTAAATGAAAAATACAATGCTAAAATTTTTATGGCAGCAGCCAGTGTCAGATTAGCTGACTGAAGGTGAATGATCCTCCTGGGACTCACACCAGTGAGGGAAGCTAGCATGCTCTCAGCTTGAATTTCTGGTAGCTCTCAATCTCTGGTCACTCCTTGTTTTTAGGTGTCTTGACTGATACCCATCACGACTTTCATCTACTTCTTCCATCTGTCTCCCAGACAGAGTTTACCTGCCATCATCTAAGGCCAACACACCCTGCTGACATGGCTCATTTTATCCCCGTTTCTGAAACAGTGGCTCAGATGCAGACAGTCCTCACTGTTCTGGTCAGCAGCTACTTGAAATTTTGGCTTCTACTGGAGGTTCTTTACCGTATTTTCCATAGTCACATTGTCAGAAAGTGAGTGGTAATGTAGAGAGATTTGACCAAGCTGAGAATTCAGGGGAAGCTATCCAAAAGCAAGCTTAAGGCATAGACAGACTTGGCAGAGAGCAGCAGACTGTTGAGAGCAGCAGAGTGGCCTTCATAAGGGATATTATGGCTGGTCTGCCTGTCTTGCCTTTGCCTTTTTCTGGAGAAGATGGAAAGTGGCTGTTCAAGCCCAGGGCACTCCCCAGAGGTTGACTTCCACTCCTGAGAGTGCTCCACATGCTCACCTACAACTGAAGGCTCCATCCAGAGATGGTGGTAGGAGCTACTGCCGGAAAGGCATTCCCAATAATAGGACACCCCTCCATGTGACCCCTTTTGACAGCAAGAGCAACAAAATCTACTTTGGCCACAGCTCTTTACTCATTCTCCCCAGAGTTCATCCTTTCCACTTGCAGAGCTATGGCAAGAAACTAAATAAACTACAACTTGCTTGCAGAAGGAGTTCAGTCATATCAAGTCCCTTAGGACTGCAATTTGTTTGAACATGGAGGTAAAGTTCCTTCCCCTGTACAAAGCAAATATGTTCATTGGTTTGTCTATGGCATGACAAAATTCAGCTTAGGCTGCATCACTGGGAATCCTTGAGCTAACCCTGCAGTTCCTGTTTGCAGAGACCCCCCCCCCTTTTTTTTGCTGCTGGAGCTGGGTGGTTTGAACTTGGCTCTGGCCTCTGTCCTCTGCTCTTCACATGACAGGGCTGACTTGCCCTCTGAGAGGAGAAAGAAATAAAATAAAGGAAATGGTTTGCCTGATAGAGCTAGTCTGCACTTTGCATCAGTTAATCTGGGTAAGTCATCGCCAGCTTAGTGTCAAATAGACAAAAATCAATACCTTGCATATTTGAAAGCAGCCTATTTTTTCTGGCCTCTCTAAACCAGCATCTTCCAGCTAAGTGTCATGCCACCCCTCCTGATTGCAAGCTGTTGCCTGGCATCCACTTACATGCTAGAATTATTATAAAAGCTATTACTTTCTGTAGTAGACAGGCTGCTGGGGACTGAAAGACCTTCTAACAGTGCTCATTACTGATCTTTCAGACACAGCCCAGGTATGGTCTGCCCCAAATACTATGGCCAATTGTCAATAATACCGGTAAGGCTTCTGAATAAATCCTGCTTCAAGAAATTTTTGGGGTGGTTCCACACAAAGAATGTCCATAGCTACAGACCCACTTTGCTCTTTTTTCTTGTGAGGTGGGATTATTTTGTACTTTCAGCAATGAAAATACCATATGCTGTTGTATCATAGAATCACAAAATACTTTGGGTTGGAAGGGGCCTTCAAAGGTTATCTAGTGCAACCCCCTGCAATGAGCAGGGACATCTTCAACTAGATCAGGTTGCTCAGAGCCCCGTCCAGCCTGGCTTGGGATGTCTCCAGGGATGGGGCATCCACCACCTCTCTGGGCAACATGTGCCAGTGTTTCAGCACCCTCATTGTAAAAAATTTATTCCTCTTGCCTAGCCTGAATTTCTCCTCTTTTCATTTAAAAACAGGCCCTGATAAAAAGCCTGTCCCCATCTTTCTTGTAGGCCCCTTTTAAGAACTGAAAGGCCATATCTTTAATTCCATCCAATATCATCTAACTGTCATACAGGCAACTACATATTCATAGCTTTCCTACTATTTTCATTTCCTTTGGACTCTTCAGGGGAATATTTTAACCCAAGTTTCCAGTGTTAGATTTCATTCAGCCATGAAAACAATTTTGTTATTATAGGACAGCATAAGATCTCAATTTTACAAACTTCAAATCTGAAGTACAAACCAACATGCATTTGAACAGCAAAAGGAAGAGCCTACATTTTTCTTTCATTATTGATAATATATATTTTCAAGATATAATATATATTTATTTCCTAACTCCAAGTGGGGAAAACAGGTAAATATGACAGTAAATGTGAATTAGCAAGACCCGTAGGTGATGTGACATTGCTTGTCAAGGCACAGGTGAAACAGAAGCACTTGGAGTAGTCCTGCTTTTAAAATCCAGATGGTTTCATGAAGTCCTGTCTAAGTGCCCAGAGTAAGCCGTGTCCTTTGCAGTCACTACCCATAAGAAAATAAGACCACCAGAGACTGAGCAAGGAGCTGCCTAGAGCTAGCCAGAAGGAAGAGCCAAGTATGGTCCCCATGCTCACTGCATGTGATGCGTATGTGTATACATGCGGCAGTGGAGTGTGAGAAGTAGCTGAAGGAACTTTGCTGATCTGGGCTCCAGCCTGGAAGAGAGTTGGGCAGGACAAACAGAGAATCAACTCTGGCTTCATTTAGGAAAAGTGCTATACGGCTTTTTTGGCAAGTAACTTTAATGGGTAAAAGAACCAGTGAAGCATTAGTGCTATACTGGGGGGGAAATGCCTTTGAAAGTAAAGGATATTGAGCAATGGTCCTCCTGAAAAAGCAAAGCCATTATTGTAGCTTAGATGTGATATTGAGCAAGCCATGTGCCATCGTCCCAAACAGAAAGCTGCACTCTGACTATCTTTGTGTACACAGAAGTCTGTGTTTTACTTGTTAGCAGTATAGAAAGGAACAGGCAGGTAATTCACCAAAGGATGTCTGGTCTGTCTGAAAACCTTGAGACTTTTTCTCTGTTGTAACTCCATTCACCTCAGTGCAGTTGCAGCAGAGATAATCTTGGTATGCTTTTTCTCCTGTTAGTTTTGGGGAAGCAATAAAAGCCTGCTGTGTAACTGTGGTACCCAGACTCAGATAAACAAGGGCAAAAGTTAATGAGGGAGCACTTGGTGGACTACACTTTAAAAGTCCAGGATTCTTGTGGTTGCTCATGAGCAGCAAAAGATTCCCTAAATTTCTGCCTCAGGTAAAAAGCCCAATCTACATAGCAGCAACTTCTATGAGGCTATTTCCTAGCTGCAGATTATCTCACAGCCAGAAAGAATTACTGGTACCCTCTACCCCACACAGGTTTACAGAATTGGCTTCACTATCTCAGGACACTGGAAGCACCTTATTTCTTCTGTTTGAAAGGAGGGGCTGGCACAATAACTTGTGTAGCCTCTCCCAGGGTTGGTTCAGATCCATTCTGCTCCCAGTGTAGCAAAAGGGCCAAATAATCTTTTGATGAGAAGAAATTTCTGTCCCTTGTTGTGGCTTCAGTGCAGAAGCGTATTGGACAAGGTTTGGTGTGGAAGATGAAGGCTGCCTCTGACCTTGCAAGCATTTCATGTTTTTGCCACAGAGCCACCCCTCGTTCTTTATTTGTTGCTCCGTTTTTTCCATTTCCATATCAATTCCATCAATAATCACATTGTCTCAGTGACAAGAAGATGACTCAGACATTACTAAATAAAGACCACATCAGCCATAAATCTGCACTTGCTGAATGATCATCCTTTCAACGGGGCAGAATTGTTTCAAGACTGTTTTGAGTGATCTGCGCAATTATCAAGGTGTTTAAAAGCTGATCTCCAGAACGTTTAGTAATTTCATCTTCAAACTGCTATCTCATACCAAAGCAATTTTTAATGATTAAAAGGCACAGGGAAAAACAAGCAAACAAACAAAACATTATTTTTAAGGATAAATGGCTTATAGTAAAATAAAAGCATGTCTTCTCTGATACATCTGAGCATTTAGCAATTAGTCTGCCTTTTCCACACCGCAGTACGCTTGGAGCATGGAAATACCGTTTAGAGAAAAGGACTTAGTTCATGAGGAAAACCCACAAAGAGGGATTTCCTCATTCAGGAGAGAGATTGCTCATAAGCAAAAAAGCTTGGAGACTGTTGTCAGACCAAAGAACTGGAAGAATGCTGAGTCTCACCAGCAGATAGGAGCTCATCCTTCCAACATTTCACAGAGCAGGAGCAAAGTATAGTGGCAAACAAGGCAATTTTAAAGTGGTTTCTTTTTTTGTTTGATGGTAGCAGTGTTTTATTTGTTTGTTTCCTTTATTGTTTACTAGACTTTCTTCATAATTCCACTTTTCTTCTTTCCATAACGTACTGTTTCTCTTTCCCCTAGTTGTAGAAAAAATGGACAATGTGACAGGTGGCCTGGAAACGTCCCACAGAAGATATACAGAAAAGCTCACAGAGGTGGAGAGTGATCTGAAGAAATTAGGTAATCTACACACAAGCAAAGTCCCTTTGTATTATGGCTTTGGGGTGTTCTCCTGGCAGATGGTGGCAGGAAATTTATCTGAAAAATCTCTGGCTATGACAAGAAAGAGCACTTCTATTCCAATTTCTCAAGTACTTGGGAAAGCACTTAAAAAAAGTTAAGATCAGCTCTACTTAGGACAGCATTTTAAGTATACTTCAATAGTTACACTTCCCACTGAAGTCACTCTGAAATCATTTATACTAAAGTAAACAGACACTTAAGGTTGTCCTCAGGAGAGAGTCTTCTCTGAGGTAGAGATGTAAAACATAGCAGAAGCTGTTCCACAGCACAAGAGATTCTACATAAAATGAAAATCTGTCAGCCAGTCATCCTGATGCTGTTTTAGCAATTACGATTCAAAACTGAATGACATTTTAAGGGTTGCACAAATAATCAGCTGTTGAAAATTCTTATGTCTGAGGCAAGTTGATTACTTTCATAAAATGTTTCTTAATCACCTCAGGGAATACAGGACACAAGGTTGTTAAGAGTTGAGGTCTCCCAAGTGCTATCACAGTTCTCAACTTGCAGGAAGATGGAAAAAGATCATGGATAAGGGTTCTACTCACTGAGTCACTAAGTGGACTTTTCTACCTTTCTTCCTTATCTGGAAAGGAAATGGAGCTGTTTATTATCAAATGTTATATACATAGACTTATAGTTCGTATAATTAGGTTTTTTATGAATATTAATATACACATAATTCATGTGCTTCTTGAAATATTTTTTGTTTAGCTTCATAGGAAAAATTACTTGCTTGCAGCTTGATCATAAATTTTTACAACTTTTTCCCCTCAAAAAATAGCTGGATTCTGAAGTATTTGCAAACTGCATTTAATTCAAAGACGCGGCGTAATTCAGAGGCATATACTTTTACTGATACATATACAGAAGTAAATGTTACACCTTAAATCACATGCAACCTTTTGAGTTATATTTGGGATATTATGCTGATGAAATTTTCACAACTTGGAAGACCTTTCATTCATTCATTCACACCCATGCATTTTTACGCACTGCTGGACGGATGGCCGGCGAGATGCTCGGGACAATCAGTTCCTGTTTAAGTGGACTTCCCATGGAAGAAGTTAAAAAATTTATGGGGCAATGTATGTGGGAAGCATCAAGGTAAGAGAAGTGCTGTAGAGCCAGAAGGATAACAGTATGTGGTGAATGAAAGACAGGCCTTCAGGGACTAGCTGTATGTGGACCTGGCCGTTCTCAGAGCTCTGTGAGGAACAAGATACAACTTGAGCTATAACCGAGAAGTAAACAGAGTCAGAGCTGAGAAGATCCTGGATTAGGACAAGTGGCAGGGAGAGGAACTGTGCTTGGGAAGATGTCCATCCACAAAAGACTCCTTAAACACTTCAGACTGAAGTGTCAGAAGCCACCATTTGATGTTCACCATCATGCCTCATTCAGGCACCCCAGAGGAAAGCTCCGTACACAGCTGTATTCACTGTAGTTTATGAAAACCATTCTGCCCTTTCTTGGAGTCATCTGCAATTATGGTCTCCAGACTGCGTAATTCATAAATATAGCTACACTTAGATGAGGACAAAAATACACAGACTGTGCGTGGAGAGGGAAGTGACTGAGGTCAAGAAAGGGATTCTTCCCTGAAAATGAGTGTTGACTGCTTATTTCCTTGGTTTCTGTGTCCTGGCTGATGAGCTGTGCAGCCTCAAAAGCTTAATCATACTCAGGCAGGCTCCCAGAAGTATACTGTAGGGCAGTGTAAGTATGAGCAGAGGTGTTCCTCTAAGATTAAAGGTTTCGCCTTCCTGAAACTCAGAACATGAGGAAACAATAACAGCAAAATAAATGTCATTAAAAGCAATAGTAGTATGTTAGAGAGTAAAACAGAAATACATCATATCCTGTCATATCTGGAGTAGCCTGATGGCTAAACTTTTGTCTCTAATCCAGATTGGTTTAAAACAGGTATTGGAACTTCTTAAAAACCAAACCAAAGATTTTAAAAAATGGAATGCTATGTACTAAATCACAATGAAGATATTCTGCCTGCCAGGAAAAGGAAGAAAATATGAACAGCTAAAATTTACCTCTGAACTTTCAGCAATAGCCAATTGTAACTTCAAAACATAAATGTAGATATACCTCTTTAATACTTTGAATTCTGCTTACCATTCAGTTTTCCTTGAGAATACAAGCAAAACTTATATTCATCAGTTTCTAATGGTAGTTTTTCCTGTATATGATAACAGAATGACCATTTTGTCTTCCTTGGCAAGATACAAGGTCTTCATCCCTTTGATTTTTTCCTCTGTCTAGTGGCAGAACTTTACTTAGTGGTTTCTCTTTTCTGGAGTAGATAGCATGGAAGTTCTATTGACAGAACATTTTGACAACCTGACTGTACTTAAAACTATGGGTTTTTATACTGTGTTTTATAAAACTCATGCTAAAGCCTTTCCATTTTTTTCCTCTTCAACAGATGATCAAGCTGGACAAAAAGCCATGAATACTAACACTGAACTGTCTAGCTTCAGATCTGACATTCTGGCTCTTCGTCAGCAGCTTCATGACATTGCAGAGAAAACTACCAGAAACAAAGATACACTAGAGAAGCTACAAGAGTCTGGAAATGTATTAGATGATAGACAGAGCCAGATGAGAAGTGCCTTAGATAGTAACTCTTTCATGATCATCAGTGTCAATAAGACTCTTCAGGCGTATACTGGCTATATCAACAATCTCCAAGAAGACACAAGTAATATTCAAACAAACTTGCAAAACCAAGTGCATTCTCATAACGTGGTCATCATGAACCTGAACAACTTAAACCTGACACAAATACAGCAAAGAAATCTTATCAGTGCCTTGCAGAAGTCAATGGAAGATACAAGTTCAGCTATTCTAAGTATCAAGAATGACTTTCAAAATCTGCAGCAGGTTGTCCTTCAAGCCCGGAAGGACACTGACTGGCTTAAGGAGAAAGTACAAAATTTACAGACTTTGGCTGCCAACAACTCAGCACTGGCAAAAGCTAACAATGATACACTTGAAGACATGAACAATCAGCTCAGCTCCTTCAGTGGGCAAATGGAGAATATCACCACAATTGCCCAAGCCAATGAACAAAATCTAAAGGATCTCCAGGAGCAGCATAAAGAATATGAAAACAGAACTTCAGCCAAATTCAACCAGCTAGAAGAGAGGTTCCAGGTCTTTGAAACTGATATAGTGAATATCATTAGCAATATCAGCTACACAGCTCATCATCTACGGACGCTGACTAGCAACCTCAATGAGGTCAGGACAACTTGTACAGACACCTTAAGTAAACATTCAGATGAGCTGATTTTTATGAACAGCACTCTAGCCAATATTCGTTTAGACTCTGCATCTCTCAAGATGCAGCAGGATTTGATGAGGTCAAGGTTAGATGTTGAAGTTGCCAATTTGTCGGTAATCATGGAAGAAATGAAGCTGGTAGATTCCAAACATGGCCAGCTCATCAAAAACTTCACTATCCTACAAGGTATGCAGCTTCTCTAATGATGCTCGTAATTGTCTGTGTTGAACTCCTGTTTGCATTACTTCTATAGGTCTGTGGAAGTTAGTTAGTGCATGATGATCCAGAGTTTTCCATTATCTGAACCTAAACTTTGGAAATGTAAATGTAGCTTGAATATTCCTTACTAATTTCCCTATGCCTTCTCTACATACCTAGAATGGGCATGTTGTGAAAGAATGTTCTGACTTAGCAAAAATTCGTTCTGAGTGAATGACTGACTGGATCTGCTTTTGATCTAGTTTCTAAAATAAGCTAGTGAAGGTGTGGAACCTCAAGAAACCAATCCCTGCTAAGGAGGAAATGGCTAAAAAATATATGTTGGACTATTCCCAGAAAGGTCCACCCTTACTGAAAAACAAGTTGCTATTTCACTTTAAGCCAGTTTTTGGTCTGCCAGAAAACATCCTACTTCACTTAGTTTTAAATCCTGGGATATTTTATTTTCTCCAGAAATAAATAGCATCAAGTTTAGGAGGTTTCTGCCTGCCAAGTATTATCCCAAATGAAAAGAATACTTATATTTCCAACCTGATGTGAGACAGTTAGGCCAAAAATTCTAATCACAAATATAAATCCATTGCTCCGAATAAACTAAGGCTGAATTAGAGCCAAGATTACATGTCAGTAACCTTCACCTTTCTCATTTCAACCAGGCTTAAATTACTCCAGTTTAGGAATTTCTCTCTGGAGGAGTTTAAATTATGTAGATTGGCTGGGCGAGTGGGTATTGGCAAGCCATTTGCTCATTCATTGTCAGAATTCAAACTTGTTTTGTTGTTTATTGTTGTCACAATATTGCTATTTCCTATACTGGGTATTGTTCCCTTTCCTGTTATAGCTGGCCACTAGTGCTTCTGGTCTTTCCCACTGTTGGCGTTTTGCTCACTATCTATTGTGTTGTCTCTTTTTGACATCCTATTATTGACAGAGCAGCAAACAGGGTTATTGCAGGAGAAGAGTCCTGTAGTCTAAGACTGGGGAGATGGGGCTAGAAGGAAAAGAGGATGTAGCAGAGCGAGGGAAGAGGAGCATCAACACGCAGGACCATGTGTGTCAACAGCAACGAGTGTGTCTGGCTGGGACTGGCACCTCAGCCGGTCACCTGAGGCATGGTGTCACCATCCAGTTCATGGGACAGGGTGCATCAGATTATTTTGTTCTGTATCCTGTATTTCATGAATGCTGAGGAAAGAGCAATGGTATGTAGTGCCTGAGGGGCAGACGTACTTTTACAAGCACTGATCGAAGTAGCTGTTAGCCCAGTTTTCACAGTGCTGAGTATCCTGTGTTGCTGGTCAGAGATACACATGAACCTCACATGGGCTTTTTGCTTTGTTTTCTGTCCATATACCCACTTTGCATGCTTGCATTGTTTCAGGCCCTCCTGGTCCAAGGGGACCTAAAGGTGACAGAGGCCCTCAAGGTCCTCTTGGCCCTGCTGGCCTAAAAGGACAAAAAGGAGATAAAGGAGAGCCTGGACCACCAGGACCTGCAGGTGAGAAGGGCCCACCTGGGCCAGCTGGACCACCAGGAGAAAAAGGAGGGAAAGGTTCAAGAGGATCACCTGGCTCCAAAGGTCAGAGAGGTTCTCCTGGCAAGACGGGTTTGCCTGGACCAAGCGGAGACCCAGGGCCACCGGGTCCACAAGGCAAAGATGGTCCACCCGGGCCACAAGGCCCACCAGGATTTCAAGGCCTGCAAGGAACTGTGGGAGAACCAGGGGTACCTGGACCTCGAGGACTACCTGGGCTACCTGGAGTCCCTGGGCTACCTGGTCCAAAGGGCCCACCTGGCCCACCAGGGCCACCAGGTCCAGGAATGCCAATGGCACTACAAAGTGAACCTACATCAGTGCCTGAGGCCAATGGTAAGCGTGCATCTTTTACTGAGATACAAATATATCTAAGCACAGGGTGTTAGCCACTTAGTTACTGGTTCAAATAACCTCTGCTACCTTAGACTAAATATCTTGGATTTACCATAAAAAGCCCTTTTAAGTGAATCCATACCTGTTGGTCTTCTTTCTGATGGCCTGAAATTGTTTTCAGCTAAAGTTTAGGGCTAAAGAAAAGGTGGCAGTAGTAAGAGTAATTAATCCCCTTGACCACACAATTTATCCTTGATTTCACAGAGTCAGGATCCTAATAAGTAAATTCCCAAACTGTATGTAAGTAGTTTAGGTGCCAGCACACTGTAAATGGGTATGGGATCCACCACTTATTATTGTCTCTATGCAGAAAGTTACTGCTGGCCTATTGAGTTATCAATAACTGGCTTAACATAAAAAATTCACATCACAGGTTGTTCTCCTCATTGGAAGAACTATACAGAGAAGTGCTACTACTTTTCAATTGAAAGAGAGATTTTTGAAGAGGCAAAGTTATTCTGTGAAGAGAAGTCATCACGCTTGGTTATCATAGACAACAAAGAGGAGCAGGTAAGCACCTTCTCTTTTCTTCTCAAGGGGAGGGTTTGAAGTTATTTAACATGAGGAAGCCACAAGGCAAGTGGGAAGCTGAGAGCATCGTGAGTTCATATAGTGAAGCAGACACAGTGATTGACTCCAGTTAGCATTTTGACTACCCTCTGCCTGCTCAGCAGCTTCTCCATGTGCAGAAGGGCAGTGTGAGCAGAGCTGTTGCTGACCCTGAAGGTGGTGAGCATGGAGCCACCAGAAAGGCTGATGAGAATTGTAGTTTTGGACCTTAAAGATGAAGTCAATTATGCCTTGCATATTGTCCAAAATGTAGTTTTTGC
This sequence comes from Patagioenas fasciata, assembly GCF_037038585.1. Taxonomy (NCBI): domain Eukaryota; kingdom Metazoa; phylum Chordata; class Aves; order Columbiformes; family Columbidae; genus Patagioenas; species Patagioenas fasciata. Next base: position 51,415,859 of record NC_092521.1, on the reverse strand, counting down.
GGTAGTGAATAAAATCTAATTTTAAATTGTCTAATTTAATATATGCAGCCTAGGACTACTGTGACCCAAAAGTATTTTTAATCTAGCTATGCTTTTAGTACTGTTCAACATAATATGTGTTGCGTAATTCTGTAATTATTTGGTGGCTACACAGCAGTGGGGACATCAAGATACAACTGCTAGTACTTGTTTTTTTTTTTTTCAATCTGTGTCTATAAGACATTGGCTGTGACTTTACTTCAACCAGATTGTCATGCCTAGCTTTCTCTACCTCACATGCAAACTCTGCTATGGATTCTAGTGGTGGGCAAAGTGTCGCAAGGCCAACTCCTGAAACGTGTCTTCAGCTTAGAAAAATTTCATTTGCCTTTCCTATTCTGATAACAAAGACACTCATGAAACTAGAGTAGCTTATTGGGTCCAAAGATGGTTGTGTGTGTTTGTTATGGACTAAGATCTTTCTTCCACAGCAATGGATAAAAAGGCAGATTTTGAGGAAAGGCAGCTTCTGGATTGGACTAACAGATTCAGAGAAGGAAAATGAATGGAGATGGCTGGATGGATCCTTACCAGTTTACACGTACGTAAATGAAAAACAATGGTGTTTATTTTCTGCAGATGCTACCACTCTTGCTGACACTTCTAAAAGCAGCATCTAGAAGTAATCCAATGAATCCAGAGCGTTGTAGATGCCAATGAAATAATTCATTACTGAGGGTGCTGTTGAACTCAGTTTTTTCTCTCTCCCTTCTCCATGCACAAGGCTTGCTTTCCTTGCCAGAAAGAAAACTGAATGTTGAATGAAAGAATCACATAACTACACAGCACAGTTTTTCTTGCCAAAACATTTGCTTATGACTTTTATTACAAAGTAGAGATGGAAAGCACAGACAGTTTTGCTATCTTGGTTTGATTTTCCTTATTTGCATTACAACTGGCTATAAATAGAGTGCTCGCTCTGATAAAAAATGACCAGCCTTTAGATAAAGTCCAAATCCAAGTGGAAAGCATTAAACATAAGGAAAATGCATGAAATGGGGGTGTCTAAGCTTTGGACAGCTGAGAACTGAATTGGCAGCTCTCCAGGAATCCTAGGGCTACACCTAATTTGTCCTAAATGGAACAGATTGCAACCACCCAAATATTTAATACTGAGGAGTGGACTAAAGAGTTTATAGAGCTGAGTATGCTGTGTGCCAGAAAAACATGCTACAGTCAGTCAGATGTTACAAAATGATTAGCTGTGATCTCATTGGTGTTCATTTTGATGAGAAACATGGAAAAAGTCAGATGTATTTCAAATGAGCTATAGTAATTTTCCCTTTTTCTCCCTCCCTGTTTTCATCTTTATGGCAGCACTGTGACTTATTCTCACTTCAGCCACTGCTTTCAATAGGTTTCCACTACACCATGGTTTTAGGTGCCCTGTCGTAACCTCAGGGCTGTCAAGTTACTGATTTCCAAAGTATTTCATTACTTTTGGAAAGCTGTGTGTCCTCCCAGGTGCCTGGTCAGACGCTCTGTGTCAGGCAGGCATGTTTTTCAGCTGAGCACGGACCGTATCAGCCAGCAATCACAAGCTCCCTTCAACAACCTGTTTCTTCAGGAAAACAGAGCTTTTAAGTCCCAAGGTTGGAAGCGTTTCTCACTCGTTAAACAAAAACAGGATGAGAAAGCACTTGCTGCAAGTTTTTTACGTGCTGCATTACGTTTCCCCATCAGAGCTAACGATCTGAGAAGATAACGTGCATATATACTTTGTACATTCCTTAGAAGTCCAAAAATGCACTTCCCATGCAAATATGGGTCCGTAAAACAGATCAGTCTTTGCTGTGCCTCCCGAGAAGCCCGCGCTGCTGCAGGCAGGGGTCTGAGCACCTCTGCGGTGAGCAATGGCAAGGTGCTGACACCCTGGGTAGCCCTCAGGAGCCCGTGGCCCTTCTCAGTCCCACCCGCTGGCAGGAACGCAGTGCGCGGGCTTTGCAGGATTGGAGTGATGCACACGGAGCACGGAACACTTCCACTATATGTGCATGTACACTCAGAAGCTAAAATAAAGTTCATCAGTCTAATTTTAGGTCTCTGGGTTTTGGCAGCCCGAGGCCAAATAGATTCCCTGCGCTGTAATACATCTGTTTTCCATTTTCAGCAAGAGTCATGTATTGTTTGTTTCAACGTGTATTTCCCGTTCAGAACAGACCTCATGATGTTTTCGTTAATTTCTTGCGGTGAAAAACTGTCATGTGTGCTGTGTTGTGCAATCATATATCTCTTGCTTTTTTGGTTGAAAGAAACTGGAAAACCGGGCAACCTGATAACTGGAATCACGGGCACGGGCCAGGGGAAGATTGCGCTGGGTTAATCTATGCTGGGCTCTGGAATGACTTCAACTGTGAAGATGTTAATAATTTCATTTGTGAAAAAGACATGGATAAAGGTAAGCAAGGTGCTTGGTTTGATTATTTCACCCTAACAGGGCAAATTCAAGTAAATTTTCCACAGCTATGGGGGAGAAGGTTGAGGCATAAGGCCAGATGCTATGGCAGTGCCTTGTTGAGGAAGAGGAGGAATCACACGTGGAGCACTTCCACTCAGATGCAACCCACATGGGTTTTTCTAATACTCTGCACGATGTAGATGCTGGATTTATTGCAATAAGTCCTGTGCTCTTGTGCTCTTTCACCACAAGACCAGCCTTCAAGGTGGATGTAGGCATAGCATGCTCTGTATCTCGACCATCTCCTGCAGACTTCAAACACGCCTGACACTTCAAGCATGATTTGGCACATGTGCTCCAGACCCTGGCTGCACCAAAAGCTGTTTTTATCAGCTCAATGGCCATGCTCAGGGGAAAGCTGGTCTTAGGATGTCTCAGGGACCAGCCTTTAAAAAGCAGGACTGTGTTCAGAGTTTGTGCAACAGGAGGCACTTGGTGACTGCTGAGGAGGTCTTAAAATCCCCACTGCTGCCAGGAGATGTCCCATAGGGCTGAGAGGCTGGGTCCACAGGCCATAAGCAACTCATCTCTTGCAGTTGGTGTGGACTCATCAACTGCCAGTGTGGCCAAGCAGTCACCCTTGTGATTGCTATGGGCATCTCTTTCTGGTTATAGAGGCATTTCTGCAATGGCAGTGGGCAGGTTGTTCACATGGCTGCTTGGAAGCTCGCCTTGTCTTCACAGAGCTGGGCGGTATTTGTATTCATGGTGGGGCTCTGCACAAAATAGTATCATCTCCTCCATGCAACCTATTTAAACATTGCCTTGCCAAGGGTGCCTGGCTGCTCCAGTTGCAAACATGTAAGCTGAATTTCAGTGAAGGCAGATGGAAATGTCAGCTAGAGCCAAAATTATATCCTACCCACAAAAAAATGCCCCCCTAAACCAAAACAAAGTGCTGTATAAGCCTCATGTGTGTATAACTCTATCTGTCCAGAGTAAAGGAGCGTGTGTAACAATGTAATTTGCCCTCCTTTTCCTACAGATGTTTGTTATTTTAGGAAAACTTCATGGTTTACAAATATTTATCCTCCAGGACTTAGAGGATCTGAATATAAGTCCTCTTAAATTTTTAACATACCTTGATCTTTTTGGAAATGCGTTTAATCTTCACAGGCTTTTTACATTATTTTTTTTCTCTTTGTTTTTCTTTCTTTCTTTCTCTCACACCATAGAGCAAATATTTGGAGTGTAATAGGCTGTGACTTTACAGATACCTACATATTATGGAAATCTACTTAAAGAAGAAGAAAATCCTGGCAGAGAGCAACATTGCCTGCCAAAATTGGGAAAAAAAAAAAGGCAAGCACTGAAAACTGGTTTAAACACGTAGAGGAATTCAGCAGCAACTCTTCTCCAGCATCCTTCAATTATTCGAGGCCTTTCAACCCACAGCATCAGGAAATACTATTGGACTAATTCTGATATAGATTTTTTTTCCCAATCGGTAACCGCATACATAAGCAACTTCTGTCTTCTGAGAAAAGACATTCTCTCAATCTGAGTAAGACTGTTGGTCACTCATATAGAAAAACATATAAAGCAACTGTGTAAACAGTATGTTTCATTTGCTAACATCCTAAATGTAGGAAAAATATACAGATACACAAATATATAGATTTTATATAAATATATATATATAGTCCAACTCCTATCAATAATATGGAATATACTTTTAAGAGCTTTTAAAACTTTGTATTTTTGTACAAAATATTTGCTTTTTACAATTGTTCTCTTTTTTACTGACTTTTTTTACAAATATAGTGCACAGGGGCCAAAGAAAACAATAAAGGTACTAATAATTCATTAAGGTTTGCTGTCAAGCCTAGCTCAACTATAGAGAAATATTTTTCCAGTTAGAAATATTTGTACTTTCCCAGATGATTTGTTCTGGTTAAATAACTTTTAAAGCAGATTTTAGGTAGTGTTTTCCTTATTATATGCAGTCTAGTCTGCGTGTATAACAATTAATTTGACTAAAGACTAGATACTCATCATAGTTCCGATCACAGCCAATGTTTCACCGGGGTACTATGCAATGACTGTGTTAATAAAAGCTTTTCCTTCCTTCCTTCCTTCCTGCTTCCCTTCCTGCCTTCCTACCTCCCTGCCTTCCTTCTTTCCTGCCTTTTCTGCCTGTCTGCCTTCTTTTGCCTGCCTTTCTGCCTGCTTACCTTCCTTCTTTCCAGCCTGCCAGCTTTCCTGCCTTCCCACCTGCGTGCCATCCTTCCTTCCTTCTACTCACAAGAAATGCCACAGAAGTAAATCTCCGCATTTCAGAATTATTTTGAAATTTTTGTGTTCCTTCTCCCTTCTGGTGAGGAATTCTACCCCGGTAGGTGCTACTCACATTGCAAGTCAAACCCAGATGAAGGATTTTATAAAAACAGAAATGGAGCTGCACAGACTGAAATATGTTTCTTTTTAAGACAGATTACAAAATTTGGTAAGAAAAACATGCCATACTCAGGAAAGTCTGATCAATTTGCACTTCTCCAAAGTGCTTTGTAAATCAATCTCTCCGTTTTCTTGGACCAGTACTTACTTCTCTCCCAAACAAACTAGAAAATAAAATATCCTGCAAAACAGAAGGCAGCGTGGCTAATAAGATGATATCATCACCCAGCCAGTTTCCTCCATGGTCCCATGAGCCGTTGTCTGGGCAGCAGTGCTGCTTATCAGGAATTTAAAAAATTAGCAACCAGTTGAAGTTCATTAGCAGAAACCTTGGTTTCAGTTCTCAGTTTTGATGTTCTTCATGGCCACATGCTATACCATGAAGGAAGTTGTTTTGCCTTCTTGGGAAGGAGGGTTGTTTTTCATTGCCTTCTGACCTGCCGTTTACCTTGGCTGAATGCAGATAAGTTTGTTGAAATACTCCAGCTCTGTTGGAAAGAGACAGGATTTTGTACTTGAGACTTTCAAATATTGCTCATAAGACCAACTAATTAAAGACTGCTGCTGTCCTACAGCCCACACTCCCTCCAGTGTTCATTTGGGGCATGGGGTGGCTTTTAATTTTAACTCTAATTTTCTTAAAGAAAACACACAAAGTGTTAACAATTGGGAATATGTCCTGTGGTACATACTAGATATGAGACAAGAGCAACATGGAAATTGCGTATGTTTAATTAAAAGGGAAAGGTCTGTGTATTTCAGCTGCAGAAACCATGTGTCACCATCTTGGAGGCTGAGGTTTTCTTCAGACAGACTGTCTTTCCTGAGACTTCTATTTTGGCTTTTTCATCAGGTTTTGAATACATGATTCTGCCACACACCCTGTCATGCTGTAGATACACGCTGTAGTGTTTACATACATATTTACACAGTGTCTGTGAAGATAATGTTAAAGTGCTATTTTTGGATAACAAGGTATATAACTATTACTTGGCACACCCAGAGATCCTCACAAAACCTGGGAGTGGAGCTTTGAAGAGCCACACTGAGACAGAAGCACTGCTGCCTTTGGTTTGAATGTTGGCTTGTTTAGGTGAAATAAGCCCATTCTGAGCATCTGCCACATTAAATGAAGTTCTTGCTTTTTACTGATGTGATAGACTTCTGTCCACAAAAGAAGTTCATGAGAAACCTCTCTGTAAGCCCCAAGCTGTACTGTTTTCTTGCCCTGATTCCATCCTTTTCTTCCTTCAGCAATAGCAGTGATGGTACATTTCAAGGTGAGATGATCCAAGAATCATCTAGTATCCTCCATTCCCTCTAAGGAGGTCTTCTGCACCGTGGTGATCAAGAGCTATGGCTGCACTTATGACCGCATATGGTGACAGAAATGGTTGTTTTCAGCAATAGCTGCTTATCTTGTTGAAAATGAGCACAGCAGCTCTGCTAAACTATGGGCATTTGGGTGGCCTTAGCATGGAAATAACCATTGAACAAGGACAGTTTAAGGATGCAACATGTTTATGAATTAATTACTCATTTTGAGGTGAATTTCAAAATTGGATTGTAATTATCTATAATAATGCTCTAATGATCGACCTTCAACTGAGATGTGAAATGTGCCTGGGCGCAAGCTCTTCGTTCACACATTTGAAGCAAAGTCTGCAGCTGTTCAGCAAAACTGGCTAGAGAGGGATGCTACAGTTGCGTGCCTGGTGTGTTCAGTCATCTCTAAAATCCGGCCTGAGCAGCCAGGCAGGTTGAGACAGACCATCTTTCTGACCCAGTATTCCTGCAGGAGGGAAACGAAGGTGTCAAATGGCGACCAAGATGGAAATCACTGGGAGGACTGGGACACAGCTCAGGAACCCGTCACAGAAAGGAGAGATTGGCAGGGATGCAAGCAGGACACCAGGAGGGGCCAATAAATTGTCATGAAAGTCAGAGCTGCCGCACGGGGTCTGGAAAACATCCCCGTTAAATCTGCTTTCTGTATGGTTTGAGCGATAACGCAGGTTGTATGGAAAGTTTTAAGTGATAGGAAATTATTTTGTCCCAGCTCGAGTTTTGGCCCTCCTTCTTATGCACAAATACTGTAACTTGGCACACTGAGTACATGTTTCCATCGTCCTTTTTCTTGTTTTACACAAACTAAACGCAAGTTCGTATACGCTGGCAAGCATTGAGAATGTTACAGGAAAGGGAGGGGAAGGCAGAGAGGGTGCAAAGTCATTGTGATTTACATCCAGTGCTTGATTTCTTAATGTCATTTCTGACTCCTTTCATTTATTTGGAAACACCTTCAGTTGATTAGAGCATATAAATCTCAAACTCTCATCCCCCTTGGTGTCTATAAATAATACCTGCAAATGTTCCAATAAAGGGAGCAGAGACATGGAAGTGAATGTTGTTTACTTTGTGTGTGCTTGTGTAACCAAGAGAGATGTGGAGACTGGAGAGATGTGAAGCCAGAAGCATTCGTTGGTATTAAAAATCAAACGGATGGAAATTATTTTCATTAAAGCCTTTCTTCTCACGTACACCATCCTGTTTCTATTCATGATCGCAGCTATTTTATCCCGTAATTGCAGTTTTACTGTATTTTTCTTGCAGCACCTAGGTGCTAGAAACTTGGTTTTAAAGGTCTGAGTCGAACAAGACCTTTAAGAGGGTCTTAAGAAGCAAGAATTCCCTCTTGCAGTTCCCTGTCCTAGCGAAAGCAGGCAAAGCACCTCAGATGGGCCCCCAAGTGAAGGATGTCTTGAGTAGTGCAGGATCAGTCCCTAGATAAGCCATTATTGTGTCTAGCTTAAATCAGCTGTTTATAACAGCTGATCTGACCTCGCTGTTTCTGGTGAGGGACCAGGAGGCAGCTGTAGAGCTCCTGGTGCTTAGCCACATGCACTCAGAGGTAGTTTGGGTATCTAAAGATGGGAAAGCACAGTGCCTTACGGACAAAACCCTTGTTCCCCAGAAACCAGGCCTTCCTAAAACGAGAGCCTATTTGTACATTCACCTTCTCCACCTCACTTTTTCCATGCTGTTTAGTGAAAAGAAAAAAAAAGAAAAAGAAACTTGCCTAAAATTTTTTTAAAGTTCTCATGTGTTTTCTTTCTTAAGGCAGAATACATTTGTTTTTTCTTTCCATCTGGCTCAGAGATGAAAAAAACATTCTTTGATTTATTTTTCAAAATAAACTCAGTGTAACAGTCCAAAATTTGTGTAGTGATTTTTATTTTTTTTTAAATACCAGAACAATAAAAGCAAATAACTGGGCAAATAATGCTCTTTTTAGAGAAGACCTTGTACACAGTGGGGGTTTTCTTACCCAAAGGGCTTCCCAGAGGCATGTAAGTATTGCCCATTTTGTGATGGGAGGAAAAAGGAGGTTTTCAAGAGTATGATTCATTTTGATGTCCCTGTTTAGGGGATCTGTTTTTGCATGTTGGGGAGGTGATTTTTAGAGGTGATTTTTTTCCAGTGAAGCCAACGTTGGCACAGAGCAAATGAGTTTTCATGCACCTCAGTGCAGCAAAGGCGCGTTTTTCCAGCGCTAAACTAAACAGAATGGTGTGTTTCCCACAACACCGTGTGTGGGAAGCAGCCATTTCTGCTGTTTTGGAGAGCAGAGCTCAGTGTCATCGCACCTGAGCATCACCAGCCCAGCAGACAGCAATGTCTGGTGTAGGTAAGAGTTAACAAATGACTCTAAGTTACCAAGAAACCCCTTGACAGGAAGGCAGATTAGAGGACTGCTGAGACTACTGAGTCCTCTGCAGTCCCCAATCAATAAATCCTCCCAAAAATGTCTCAAATTCTACTTTAAAAATAATTAGGGGTTTCTTTGCCCCTTTAATCATTTTGGCTGCTCTTCAAAAACTTCATTAAGAACAGCATGAATGTAATTATGTCCAGTTTAGACACATTTTTTTTTCTCATTCCAGTGCTGTTCTTTAGCGTAAATAGCACCTCTCCTGGGGCCATAATGCAATTGTAGTGGTCAGTGTGGAGCCATTTATCTTGAGACGCAGTAAGAGCCGGTTGGGAACAAACACATCGCTCTGACCAGCCGGGGAGCCCTGACAACAGAGCCTGGCTCTGGTCCCACCGTCCAGACCCACAAGGGATTATCTGAGGACATGGAAGCCTTCTTGCTGAATGGTGGAAGTTTCCGTGCTCTTTTTCTTGTTAGTACTGCTAGAGGACAGGGAGCAACAAAACACGGATAGAAGATGGTTTCCTGCTGAATTAGAGTAAGTTATGAGTGCTTGGCTTTTTGTAAGGTAGGGCTGCGTTTTATAAGGCGCTTGAGAAATTAGTCTGTAGGTCCCAGATTAAGCACACTTGTTCTGGTTTTACACCAGAGCAGAATCTAAGTGCAGGTCAGACCTAGACCCTTGATCTTCAAGAGACTAAAATCCAATTCAGAGGTTAACATATGACTTCTACTTTTTCTGGTCTATCTGTCTTGCCAAGGCACAAATCCACAGCTCAGGCATCAGCGTGGTTTCAGGCTCTGAGAGTTGCTTCCAAACTCCCCGCATTCGCAGCCGTGCTCCTGCCAGCCTTGCCAGAGGTCCTGCTGGTGGAAGCTGCAAGTCTGAATCGTGACTTTGGAAGAAGTTTGTTCGGGAATCCCTCTCATTCAGAAATCTGGGCATATTGCAAAGACGACATTTCCTTAATTCCAGCTCTATTACCCACATTCATATAAAACAGATGATGTATTATTTTTCTGAATGGTAACAATGTATTTTTGTCCACTTTTTTAAAATGTCAAAAAGAAAGGCTGGAGGTGGAAATTTGACAAAATATCCCTTGGCATTGCAGTATCCCACTGCAGCAGGCAAATAATGTTCCTGGATTAATGCCTGTGAGAACAGCAGGAACTGGTATTTGAACAGCAGACAGCTTAGTGCTATCTGCTTGTGGAGGCAAACTGAACTGCAGGTACAGCTTTGTCACTGGTCCATCTTCTGATGGATGGGGGCAACTCTGCATGCCTGCAGTGTGTTAAATAAACAGTAGGAGATAAGAGAGAAAAAAAGGTACAGAGAGAAGAGCTGAGGACAGAAAGGGAGCAGAGAAAAAGAGAAAGGGACAGATTGGGAGGAGAAGCGAAATAGATGGAGAATGACTGAGGAGGAAAATGAACCATGCTGTTCTCATCATGGTTTCTAGTAAGACCAGCCACAGCGGACCTCTCTTCTCAGAAACAACATAACAGGGCACTGTCGTGGTTCTCGTAATTCCCGGTTGTGAAAAGAATACCTCCTTGGCTTGCGAGAGAAGCATGTCATTCAGTTGGTGCCTGAAGTCATGAACTACTTTCCCAGCACAAACAAAAATTCCTGGTGGCTCCAGGTCTCCAGGGAGCTGGTTTGGAGCTTTTGTTTTGGTGGTTGGTTGTTTTTTCCTACACGTCCTTTTCCTCCTACACAAGTTTTGAAACACAGAATATTTTCTAGTTTTGCAGCTGTATTAGAAGTACAGAACTCAACTGTGGAAGAGATTAAACTAAGAACATACAGCAAGTCTCCAAGCAACAAAACAATGTGTGCAGTGGGAAAAAGGTCCCGCAATAGTATTTGGACTCACAACTTCTATTTCTGTACTAAACTCTCATTTGTATCTGCATTTGAACAGGTGCACTTCATGAACAGTCAAACATGAACTTTTAATAATCGTAATAAACAGCAGCAGAAACGTACAGATGTTGAAAAAGAGGAACTTTTGAAACAAAAATGAGGTAGTATGGTTTTAAAAAACAGATAGACAATTGTTTAATTTGAACATGAAGAGTTCAACTTCAAATACCCAAGTGTTTTTCTTGGGTAGGGATTTTAAAGGTAGCATTTTTAAATGAGTGACTATCAGCGTTCCTCAATTTTTAACTTTAAGGTGCAAAACCTGGAGCTTCCGGGAGACTCTCAACAGTCACTAGCAAAAATCTAATTTTAAAATCAGGTTAGATCTCTGCATCTCATTTTATCCAGATTAACCACGTTAGGAGAGGGAAATCGGTCAAAAGTCTGGGCAAGGGCACTTCACTATCTGAAATCAACTCTTTCCTTCTGTGTGTTTTGCAATGTTAGGTAAGGAAGAAAGCATTTTAAACATAAGTTTCACTCAGGTATCACTGGGACACTTTATTTATTTAGCAGACATCACCGCAAGGTCTCCCAGTCTGTGTCCATCTCCTGGCATTTTACATATGAGAAAAGTCTAAAAATAAAATAAACCAAGAAAAAACACAGGCAGAACAGCTGTTGTTCTACCCAGACAAAGCTTTGAATGAAAGCCATTATGATGGCGCAGACTCTGCAATTGAAAATCCATTTACATTTTCAAGTCCGATTCCAACTGTAAATCTTTGGTTATATATATGACAGATTAAAAGACTCTGGCCCCACTACACTTCTCCCTGGCAAGAGAAAAACCATCTGCACAGCATCACTCGTGGTTGCTTCGACTCTGTAGGTACACATTTTTAAATGACATGGTGGTATATTTTTTTCGTTTCCCTTCATTTTCGCATGCAGCAAAATGACATACACGGCATTTTCCCCAACTCTGTGGTAGTTGGCACGGTGGCTAAGGAGACTGATGGGTGTTTTGATTTGCTCTTTTCCCTCAATTTGAGGGGCTACTGCACTATTTCCTTTGTAATCACACTAGCCAGGGTAAAATCCTGTACAAATATAGGCTGTGAAACCAGGCAAAAAAGCCAGGAATTCTCCTCTTTTTCCGAGCACAGAGAGAGAGCGAAAAAGAGCATATACCATGTAATAGGCTGTGCAAACCCACCCGGAGCTGACTCCCACAGCACTTTGGCCGTGCTCTGGGCCCCACGCTCCTCATGCCATGGGTAAGAGATGAGGGATGAGAGTCCTTCCACAGGAGAGCCAAGAACAAAGTTCCCAAAGCCTAAGCAAGCCTTGCTTTGATAGTTTAAACTCCAGCTGAGAAGTGCATGGCCCTTACACCGCAGCTGTCAGAGGGGAGCTCCCGCCCCACAGCCGATGCTGCAGCCAGAGGTGTTCCCATGTCCAAGGATCCTGATGAGCGATGGGTCAGCTATTTCCCAATGCACGTGTGGTAGCTTGCAAGTTTCAGCCCTAATTTTGGAACATATGTTAAAAGGAAGATGTAGAAACCATGTGAAATATCTGAATTTCTGCTGGGAAGAGGAAAAAAAAAGTAAACAAACACAAAAAAAACCTAGAACAGGTTAATTCTTTGGTCATTAGCCAAAATATGTGACAAGTAGAACTTAAGGAAAATACATTATTTATTGTTATTTATTGTTGGCATGATCAGAGCACTGGAAAGGAGCACACATCATGTGTTTCTCTTCCACATGGGATGACACATCCAAGGGGTCACAAAGTGTAATATCTGTGGGAGGGAAGAATCAGGCCCATTGCTCCTGTTCAAAAGACAGAGAAAACAAACCAAACAGCAAGGGATATATTCAGGCACTTACTCACAGGTGCTGAGTACTCAGGGCCATCTTCTCCCACTTCCAAGGGCATGATCTTGGGCTGTGTCATATATGCCACCCTTGTGTGAACATCTCAGCTACACCACAGCATCCAGTACCTGAGGTCAGGTGACACCAGAGAGTGCCTGGAAAATATACCACTAATGCTACACAGCACCACAAACAACCTTGGCCTGGTTTAGTTTGGTTCATATAATAATGACTGTATAATGGCATAAATAGGTTAAATTCTAGAGCATGAAGAGTGTACACTTGAAAAAAAATATTCATTAAAACATCAGCTAAAGGATTTGCAAGTTGGCTTCTAAACCTGCAATTAATATAGCAGGCCAAATGATGTCATTTACATGCCAACCAGAGAGGGAAGAAAAAAACTTAATTAGAGAAGAGCATTGCAGTGAGTCTAACACTTCAGCTCTTGAATTCACTGGAGAAACAGTTGTTTCCAGTAGTGCTCATACTGAGCAGCTCTGAGTGTCACCATGCCACGGTACAGGAAAAATGACTGTGGCAAAATGTGCTCCAGGACTTCGATCAGGTGCTACGGGGTGGGCAGGGAAAGCTCCTTTCTTCCTTTGGGGAAGAACAAAAGCAGGAGATCTAGAATCATATTAATTTCACTAGCAAATTGAGAGACCTGGTTGCCCTTGTAACTAGAGAGATCACAGAATCACAGAATCACAGAATCACAGAATCACAGAATTGGCTAGGTTGGAAAAGACCTCAGAGATCATCAAGTCCAACCCTTGGTCCAACTTCAGCCCATTTACTAGATCATGGCACTAAGAGCCATGTCCAATCTCAGTTTAAAAACCTCCAGGGACGGTGAGTCCACCACCTCCCTGGGCAGGCCATTCCAATGCCTGATCACTCTCTCCGTAAAGAACTTCTTCCTAATATCCAGCCTAAACTTCCTCTGGCAGAGTTTAAGCCCATGTCCCCTTGTCCTATTGCTAACTGCCAGGGAGAAGAGACCAGTTCCCACCTGGCTATAACTTCCCTTCAGGTAGTTATAGAGAGTGATGAGGTCACCTCTAAGCCTCCTCTTCTCCAGACTGAACAACCCCAGCTCCCTCAGCCTCTCCTCATAGGTCATGTGCTCAAGTCCCTTCACCAGTCTTGTTGCTCTTCTCTGGACCCGCTCCAGCACCTCAATATCTTTCCTGAACTGAGGGGCCCAGAACTGAACACAATACTCCAGGTCTGGCCTCACCAATGCAGAGTACAGGGGAAGGATCACTTCCCTTGTCCTGCTGACCACACTATTTTTGATACAGGACAGGATACCATTGGCCTTCTTGGCCACCTGGGCACACTGTTGGCTCATGTTGAGCTTCCTGTCAATCAGTACCCCCAGGTCCCTTTCTGCCTGGCTGCTCTCCAGCCACTCTGTGCCCAGCCTGTAGCGCTGCAGGGGGTTGTTGTGGCCAAAGTGCAGGACCTGGCACTTGGCCCTGTTGAACTTCATCCCATTGGAATCAGCCCATTTTTCCAGTCTATCCAGATCTCTTTGCAGAGCCCTCCTGCCTTCCAGCAGGTCGACGCTGCGCCCCAACTTGGTGTCATCAGCAAACTTGCTGATGATGGTCTCAATCCCCTCATCCAAATCATCAATAAAGATGTTAAAAAGGACTGGACCCAACACTGACCCCTGGGGGACACCAATAGTGACTGGCTGCCAGCTAGATGCAGCCCCATTCACCAGTACTCTCTGGGCCCAGCCCTCCAGCCAGTTCTTAACCCAGCAGAGAGTGCATTTGTCCAAGCCACGGGCTATCAGCTTTTGAAGGAGTATATTATGGGAGACAGTGTCAAAGGCTTTGCTGAAGTCTAGATAGACCACGTCTACAGCTTTCCCCTCATCCACTAGGTGGGTCACCTGATCATAAAAGGAGATCAGGTTGGTCAGACAGGACCTGCCCCTCCTAAACCCATGCTGGCTGGGTCTGATCCCTGGTCCATCCTGGAGGTGCTGTGTGATTGCATTCAGGATGATCTGCTCCATCACGCTGCCAGGCACCGAGGTCAGGTTGACAGGCCTGTAGTTGCCAGGGTCAGCTTTGCAGCCCTTTTTGTGGATTGGAGTAACATTTGCCAGTTTCCAATCATTTGGGACCTCCCCAGTGAGCCAAGACTGTTGGAAGATGATGGAGAGCGGCTTGGCGAGCTCTTCTGCTAGCTCCCTCATCACCTTAGGATGGATCCCGTCTGGTCCCATAGACTTATGGGACTTATGATCCAGATGGCTCAGTAAGCCACCAACTATTTCCTCTTGGAATACAAGGGGACTATTTGGCTTCCTATCCTTCCTATGTGGAAGGAAGAGTACTGATTTTAGGCTGTACCATGCCTAATAGGGAATCACTGAATGTTATCACGGTTTAGGCAACAGCAGCTATAGATATCTTAATGTTTTTCATCTTTCAGGAAATGAGGTCAAATTTGCTTGTTGTTTTAACAACTCTATAGCCTGACAGCAGAGGATTTGCCAACAAGACATCCACCCTCTACCTCACAGATTCTTTGCAAACATACCCAATCTCTAGAGTCCTTCCTGCAGGGGGTTCAACCAGACCGAATCCCACCTTGTACCACTGTCACGCAGGTCTTTCATGTGCAGCAGTCTGTCACAAAATCAGACCATTTTTATTCCCAGTTTATTGGATATTTTTACTAAATTAACCAGTAGTTTGGTATAATAAAAGCCTGAGCGTGGCAGCACTGTAGGAGAGATGGGTACTACTCTCAATTTTCTGGATGACATCTGGCAAAGATTTGAAGGTCTGATGTGGTAAATCACTTAAATTTGTGCTTGGCTTTAAACAGATCACGGGTCCCATTGACCAATGTCTAAATGACTCATCACCCATTTCTCTCAGATGTTGATCAAATTTCACTACAGATGCTGATGAAGTTTGCCAAACAAATAAAGATTTTGTGAGTATTCCCACAGCAACACCTGCAAAATACCTTAAGAAAGCTGACTGGAAGATGGACTAGAAATATTAACACCCAGAAAATTCAACTAGTTCAGCAGATATTTGTAATCAACTAACTCAAACTATCATTTCCCTCATTTATTATATCAAACAGATAGCAGCTGACTAAATCAATTACAACTTTTCCTTAAGTAAGGCAATGAATGAAGAGCTGATCCTGAGCAAGCAGATAGAAGCTATGGGGCTGGATTTAGGAGATGCTTTGAGATCTGGCAACATTGACTAGTTACAAACAGCATCACTGCTTCTCCAGGAAGGTTGACCTTGCCAGCACCCCCTGAGTTCCCCTGCGACAAATGCCCCTGCTCAAAAAGCTGGGATAAGATCTGTGCAGACTGTTTTCCCTACTTCAGATGGCCTTTCTTGTGAACCCTCTCTCCCTGATTTACACTTTTCTCACATGAAGGAGACACAGAGGTTTTAAAACATTTTTAGACGCAGAGCTGCAGCAAGAGGGTGGCCCTACTGGCTGCTGCTGAAACAGAAATTACTCTTCCAGGGCTGAATTTTAAAGAAAGGGCCCCTGTGGCTACTTTTAGCCTGTCCAAACAGATAGCTGGATAATCTTAGGAACCTTCAGGTGAATACTTTGATAAGTTATTACTGTTCCCTTGGGTACCCCAGAAAAGTAATTCGCATCCGAAATTTAAGCAGGTAAGTTATTTATTACAAGAAAAGGTGTGATTGATAGAAAGCTGTAGCCAGGTTTTATTTTTTGTCATTTGGATATTTTATCTTCAGGTTAGAAACCACACTGTTAGCTGAGCATCCCTGCTGCTGTGCAGCACAGAAGCACCTCAGATTACTAATCCTACTTTAAAGAAATTACGGGGAAACATATTTTTCACTTTTTTTTCAGTGAACTGACTTCGTATGGTTGGCAGCTCTTTGTGAGTTTGAAAGCTCTTTGCGCGTTTGAAAGCTCTTTGCATGTATTTCTCCGTGCAATAAGTTCTCCATTTCTTCTCCTGCTGCTCTGATGTGAGAGAAAAACAACTTGAAAACAATGAGAAAATGTGCCACAAAGTCATTTAAATTGGCAGTTAGAGTCAGGGGCAAGTAAAGAAAGGACTACCAGTCCCTCACAAACTTTTTCTTCTCCCATGAGCCTGGGAAACTCTTTCATGTGCTAGCAAATGCTCTTCTTTGGCTGCTTATCCAGCTCTCAGATCATGCAAAGCACAGGAACTTGTCAAGGTACCTGCATGCTTCAGATGGTACTTAAATATTTGCTTGTTTGCATCAGACTCTTAGTTGCAGACTTTAACTTTTCAGCTTCCTCAGCCTATTTCTGAGCAAAACAAAAACCTAGGCAGACTTTATATTAGTAACAGTGATCTAGTGAAACCTAGTTTCTGAATTGCTTTTATGAATCTGTTGCTATCACAGCCCTGAGCATAAGAAGCTCAACTGACTGGTTTAAAATCCAAACTATAGCTCAGTGGCTCAGAGCTTCTGATGTTGCCATGCAATCATTCCCATTTTAATTATATGATTGTGAAATTCCTCAACAATAAAAAATCCAGTGGTTGGTCACCATGCCAAAATATTAGAATAGTTAGAGAATTTAAGTCTCATTATGAAGCCAATACCAAATGTTGTGAGGAAACCAAAATTGCAAATAATTTGATTGTGAAAACAGAAAGAATACAGACTTGTGAGAGAGTCTGGGGAATCACCTAACGAATCAGAGTGACATTCCTGGTACTACAGTGCTAGAGATACCTCTCAATACATGAAATTTGCTATCAGTTTTCAAGGAAAATTCTCTGTTTCAAGACCATAACCAAGTTTCAGAAAAAAGTGAGCAGGCTGATCAGATTTTTCTTCAGTTTTGCAGAAAGCACCCAAAGCAAGCAGACATCTGGAAAAGCAGCAGATCTGAGATTATCTTGAGTAAGTCAATGTAGCCGTTATTTCTAGGCTGCAGCCTGAAGGAAGGGTAAGTGTGTGCAAGGAATGAAAATCATCCTGCCAGTATCCTGGTGTACTCCGCTTACCAGTTAGGCATACAGCACAAGAGAAACAGGGGAGATTATTTATGGGGAAATAGG
The DNA here is from genome assembly GCF_037038585.1 of Patagioenas fasciata. Classification (NCBI taxonomy): domain Eukaryota; kingdom Metazoa; phylum Chordata; class Aves; order Columbiformes; family Columbidae; genus Patagioenas; species Patagioenas fasciata. The sequence continues at coordinate 51,398,408 of NC_092521.1, read as the reverse complement.
GGAGATTTATTTGTGTTATTCAGATCCATCCCACTTAATTTATGGTACTTAACTGAGTGCCTAAGAGAGAAGCCTACTTGCCCTAGGCTCCCTGTAAGGACAACATACCACCACAGCATCACACATCCAACGTAAACCCTGAATCACCCTTAGTTTTATCAGAAGAGGTGTTCAGGCTCCACAGGCAACTGGGATCTGTGCCGTACTGAAAGAACAGAGCTAGCTATGAGATATATGAGTACAAATTAGTAGGTCTTTTACCCCTCACTTTCTGTCCTCATAATGCGTCTGAGTCCACCATTCCCACATCTTTCGTAGAAGCGATGCTCAAGAGCTTGGCTTCAAGGTTTTTCACCTAAAAAGGACCCCAGAGGAAAGCAGCCTGTTTGCCACTCTCCCCAGGGATGACTAGGGACATCTTTCAAGCAGCCTCAGGGCCAGACAGAGCTCTGCTACCAACCAAAGCCATTTTGCCATTGTGGGTATTAGCCTTCTCTTTGGTCATTTGTTGTCACCTAGCCTGATTCACCTGCTGGGAGTCTGAGGAAGACTTTCCATAACGGAGTCCCAGAAACCTGCTCAGCACATGTCATGGTCATACAGAGTAGGAGGAGTCCTTGGAAAGGTGCTGGGTTGTATCACCATAGTGGGTTGCACCACGGCAATGACACTTGATCCTCTGGGCCTGTGCTCTTTTTACACCTAGAGAAACAGCTCACCTGAGCGAAGCTAAGAAAACAATGTGACTAGATGTGCATGCCAGAGTCAGAGGCAGAACAGGTTTGTTACTGTGCAGCGTTAAGGGACAGGGGACCTCTTCATGAGTTTTTTCCAGTACTGTGTGACATGTGAGGCTGCCTGGAAACAGGCGACTTCTACTAGCAGCAAGCACTTGGAGATGACTGACAAGAATGTAAACACCGTGCTGATGCGAAGTCTGTTCAGACATTTTGATTGAATGCAATACACATCCAGATGCTTTTCCATACTTCAGTAGGTGAAACTGTGCTTTAATAGTTAGATAGACAGTTGCATTAAGAAAATGTTCAAAACAAGAAATCCTCTGGGGCATTTATTTCATGTTGAGGCATATTGATGTTGCAGGGCTTTTAAAGTGATTGGATTCTCTAAAACAATAAGAGTGACTAATTTCCCTTTCAATGAATCCACATATGTTCAGCTTTCATGTTTTGAAAGGCAGCCAAAGCGACATTCTTTCAGGCTTTAAGTTGGTATAAATAAAGTATAACAGAGAGCCCCAATAGCAAAGTTTATCAATGACACATGCCTTAGTTAGAACTTACACATGGACTCGGCTGGATTTTCTACTTTGTCTTCAGCGGGCTCCTAAAGAACATCATCCGTTCCCATAAGCTGGCAGTTTCCAGCCACAACCTGTCTGAGTGGGTGATACGAGACCCCCACGCACAAACGATCTACAATGTCACTTGGAGAGCAGCAGGCTGAGGTGAAACACAGGTCCACAAAGTGCAAGGTACTTTACAAACCTCTGTTTCGTCATGGAGACCTTGTGGATTTCACAATATAAAGAACCAGATAAAATAGAAAGGTACATACTAGTGAAGTGAGGCAGAAGATGCGACACTCAGTTTGCCAGTTCCCCTTCTAGCCCTCCTGATGTTTGTTTTTGTTGTTTATTGTTTGTTTGGTTTTGTTTTCTTTAAATCTTAATAAAATTGTTAGCTGTAGACCCTACCTTTTTAAACATATTTCACTGAACTCCACTACAGTTTTTAAAAATAATGTTTTTCCATTCTTTCTTCATTCTTTGGGGAAAACCAACACATAAGAGCAGCACGTAGAGATGATGCAGCACCTAAGCAAGAGGACCCCTTCTCCTTAATTGTGCCCTTTGCTGAAGCACAGGAGAGAAGCAGCAGCTGCCAGAGAAACAATTTTTGATCTAAAGACTTTGCCCAGGTAGCCTGGGTAGATTTTGGGATTAATTCCTGCTAAACAGCCTCAGGAAGGCTTTTCCAGACTGTATTCCTGCAGTTTGAACTACAAGAGTTGATTCCTTCTTTTCCACTAGTCCATCCATGTGACAACGAGAGGGTATCTGGACAGGATGAAGCACTGATTAGGGATCATTTCTTCATCACCCAAGCCTCCGACAGAGCCACTGGGCAGCCAAGCGACAAACAATTGCAGCATGGTGGATTTATTCAATTTCAGGGCAAAGCAGGCTGACTGTTTCAGGTAAGGTGGGTCTCCCTGCCTTTAGTTTCTCTCTTATTCCTCCAAGGGTTCCTTCTCTCCCTCTCCATTGAGAACAAGTTCATCCTCCAGGTCATCAGGGCTCTGACTCTGCCTCCTTCTTACATCTTTTTAACTCCCACTCTTTTCCCAAATGTCTTTCTGGAAGCCTCACTTTCCTGTCTTCTTCCATCCCACCCCAAGCCTGGAGTGCTGAGTGGCTTTATTCTCTTACTTTGAATTCATCCTCATAGAATAGCTCATTTGCAAAACGTCGCAATCGGCACTAGCTGCCTACCTCTGCTACTGGCTTTTGTATTTTTTTTTATGTGCATGTTTGAACTAGACTTCAAGTTCTTTGGGGCAGAGCTGTATTTTACCTGAATATTGACAAGGAAGATCAAAAAGAGGATGACAAGGAGGAAGGAATGAGCTTCAGTAGTGTAATTACAGGAACTGAATCTGAAAAAATGGTATCAATTTTGAGCAGCATAATCACAAAACAACAGCATACTTCAGAATTCATACCAATGGCAGATGTGAAAGTAAAGAAGTAACCCCAGGCACCTGTGATATAGAAACATGGGTATGTGGTCCAGAAAATGCCTTCCTGCATTTTTTAATAACCAAGCCTGACATTACAAGGCACTCAGGAATAAAATTAAAGTGATCCATATCTCAGTATGCTCAAAATGAGAGGTATGTTGCAAGGAAATTCTAGCTAAAAAATGTCAAGATAATCCAAGTTCTCTGCTGAACTCACAGTAGTTTTATTAGGTTATAATCCAAAAAATATTACCGACTGAGGGAAGGAGCTGTTGATAGCACGATTATTGTGAATAGCAGCCAGATGTGTGACACCTTGCTTTTGAAAAAAGCCAGATTTCTGCAGTCTTAGTAGCATAGAGATATAAAGTTTGGTAAATTATTTTGGCAACAAAAAAGACACGTTCTCTGCATTGGGATAAAATAATATATGATAACCACTTCCGCAAACTGATACTCAAGACATCCAGATCATGATGATAAATTAGACAAATACAAAAGAGATATTTAAAGGTAGCAAACAATACTATTTAACAAAATTTAGTTGACTTTTATTTTTGCAGAATATTAATATTTATGTACAAAAATTTTGTATGTTGATAATTATGATGGCAACAACAGAACTTTTAGAAATAGTGCAAAGTTTTAGACATCGGCTAAAAAAAATAGTCTTTTTTCCTAGCTCAGTAATTCGGCTCCTGGGTTTTGGGCCATTGCAGGTATCTATTAATAGTTGCAGTACCTTGTCTGATCATCATCTCTTGTTAGAATAGTAGCTTGTTTGGCTCAATGAAGATGGAAACAATGGATTCTAGTTTGGGCAGTATCAGCCTGTAAGTGTCTTTAGCATGCTGCAAGAGCATGCTCCATGCTCTCAGCTTCCAGTGACTCCCATTTTCATTGCACTCTAACATCACAACCCTGGTCTTGATCATTAAAGTTGTTAAGGGGTCAGACCCATTTCCATTTGTGATCATATTTCCATCTATAGCCAGACTGGCAGCATTCTAGGACAACTGTCAGTAAGCCCCATGTCCCAGATGAAAGATGAGTAGAAAATCATTCTCAGGTACACATTTGAAACAGCCCTCTAGGTGAATACAGGTAAATGAACACCTTTTACATATCCTTACCAAGTTATTTGAAAAATGCCACCAAAAAATATTGGGGAAACATTTCTGCTGTAACTGGCATGACAGAATGGGATCATATAGCATATTTTCCCCAGCAATTTATTCAGGAAATCAAGAAGAAACCCAGAAAGTCGCAAATGCAGCAGAACATCATAATGAGATTTAACAAACATAAAAGTTAGATGTATGCTCTGGTGAAAAGTGTAACACACTAATAAAAGGTAGAAAGATTCTCTGTTACACACTTTTTTAAAGATGTAATTTGAATTTTCCTGAGGGGCTCTTTTTTGTGTTAATCTAGTTTCTCCTTCATCAGTCCACACGTTATTAATTGTATCTCACAGTCAGCAACAGCCTAAAGCGGCTGGCGGGATGCCACCTAAAAATTAAGTGCCAAAGGTAGTACAGCTTGCATTCATGATTGTTGAAAAAATGAAAGTATCCTGTGCAACTTCCCATGACTGGTTTGGAAATAACAGATAAGCTACTTAAACTAGGCTAATAAGGAAATTTATCCACCTTTTGTACCAGTCCTTCTACTGTACAGCAGTCCTTGTTGTGCAAGCTTGTCCAGGGAGGGAGAGGGTTGAAAAGAAGAGCTCTTGAGCACAAGGGAGGCAACAAAGGAGGAGGCACCAACTATATCGTTCTGTAGGAATGACAGCAGAAGTTAAAATGGAAACTCAGTTTGGTCTTGGAACAGGATTTTATTCAGAAATATAGCGTCTGGTTTAGGTGAAGATTTTTGTGATTCAAACTACACAACCTATTGACATAAGGTAATACAATCGCTGTTCTATCAACTGCTCTCTGAGCACAGAGATGTTCTGAGACACTGTTTTTGTTAATTGCTTTCATCCATCTGGGCTTTCAGCTGGTGACAGCATTTAAATCTGGGCTAAAAAGCGATGTTGTTTACAATACTTTTAAAGAAAATTATATTAACTTGTTCGTTCTACTCTTAGCTTCCCACCTAGCACATACTAGAAGACATAGGCTAATGGATGCTGTACTTATCTAACATATTGCAAGCTAATTTCGGACACTGACTGCTCTTCACATCAAGAACAGTTGCAGCATTTTATTACTGCCTTACAGATATGCAGCAGTACTCCTCTGACTGAGTTTCTGATCTCCAAAACAGAATGCAATTTTTATCTGCCAGTTCAGTGCAGTTTGGCATCTCTGCTTAAATCATTGATGAAAAGAGTTTCAAGCAAAGCTGTCGAATTTTGCACTGTGGCAACAAGTGGCAAGCAGAAGTGACATGGTGCTGACACTGCTGTGGGAACAGTAATCGCTGCCAGGGGTGCACAGCAACTGCTGGGGTGCCAACATCTGCAGTCACTGTAGCCTGCCAGCTTGCTAGACTCATTTGTCAATATCCCAACATGAGCACTAACAGCTCAGCATTGATTCCCTCCTCACATGAGATCTATGGGAAGCTAACACTGTTCTAAACAGAGGTAAAAAACAGTATCAAAGAAGAAGCGGCTACAAAATGCTATTAAATCACAGTGGCGACATTGTTCTTCATCTGTTCCTATACCAGGAAAAAATGTTTTTGTCTATGCTGTACTCACTAACAATTATACTGTATTGCTTTTCAGCATGCTGGTGGTCCTACTCTCTGTTCATGTACAACATCAGTCTTGGCTTAAGGAATATTTGTGTTCTTAAAAAGACTCAATTTACTTTGGCAGTATCTCCTTAGGACAATTGCAATTGGCTTTCTATTACCTTTGTAAAAGTTTACAAGCTTTTTTTTTTTAAAAAAAAAAAACATATTCAGAGAGCTCTTTGTATATCTTTCATACAGCTAGAAGTGGGGGCTAGAATAACTCAAATTATTTATTTAGAATGGTTCTTCATTCAGCTGATAATATGGTTTAATTTATCAAAATAAGAGGTGATAAATAGTGAAAAAGCCTTGTAAAAAAGCAAGTAAACTTTTTTCCAAGCCAGAATGAATAATATTAATCATGTCTTACAGCATATGCAGGTAAGTCATTCAAAATGCTAAATCAGGTTCAGCCTGTTTTCAATGTTATGAAGTCTCTTTCCACATTATTTGAAATGAATTAGCATGGCTCTGACATATTTCGCATTTTTTAAGTAGTGTCTAAGAACGGTTTCATTGATAGATGAAGTGACGAACTCTAGGCTGATGGCACGTTCCCAGTTCCCTGCTCCCAGAGCAACACCAGCACCAGCCACTCAAGCGCAGGCCAAGCTGTCCCTCACTCTGCGCCTTCGTTTTCTGGGCAAACACCTCCCTCTCCTGGTACAAAAATCAACTACAGCCACACCACACAAAAACAATTCCATCCATCCTTTCATAATGTCGCTTTAAATATTTGCTTTTAATAATAAGAATAAATTTATTTTAATACTATTTGCCTCTTCCAATATGAACAGCATATTGGATGTCTGAGTTTTTTCCCACCTATGCAACAAGAGTCTGGCAGTACCTGAGCTTTTTGGCCAGACACCAAACAGCAGGCTTAGGAGACCTGAGAAACCACGTCAGGGCTTGGCTTTCTCTCAGTTCTCTGAATTTAAACACAGGCTTGGCAGTCCTTTACCTTACACAAACAAACAAACAAACAAAAGAAAACTTAGCAACAGTGGACATTTTCTAATGCTGTCAACAATTCTGGTCACACCCTCACCTTGCAAGCGACTTTGCTGATTGAATGGTTTTCTGCTGCCTCCTACACCTACCTCCCTAAATGCATGTTTAACCCCACACTGCCTTGGAAAGGGTCCTGGGAGCAATGCAGACACATTGAGCTTGCACAGCCCCTGGGCAGGCATGGGTGAGCTGACGCACTGGCCCAACTAGCTCAACCCAAAGTATATGTATGATCCCCTCTGCCAGGAAGGGGGTAAAGGCTCATCCCAGCCTGGTTGGTGCATGGTGGAGAAAAGCTGGAGCTTCCAGCTCACAAAAGAAAAGGACTTCAGTCTCAGAAGAGGACTTCTGTTCTTCGCCTGTTAATAGAAATCAAAGCATATACTGGAGCACTGCAGGCCACAACACGGGCCAACCCCAGCTGAGCATGTTCCCTTCAGGGATTCAGAGACAACAGCAGAAGACAACTGCTGAAATACTCACGTGAAGAGCCAAAGATGGGCAGAAGGGCTGCCCACACATGCCATGCGTCGGGTGGCATAACTGATCAAAAACCTGAGGTTACAGTGCTAGAAAAGAGCAAGATTCATGATACGGAAGGCTTCAGTGCTGAGCTGAATTCCTCACACTTACCTAGCAATTTAAAAGATAAATGACTACTAAAAGAGAGTCAAGAGGAGAAAAAAGCAATTGGCTGGTTAGATATCCAGAGTGCAGACCAATTCAGCAACTTTAAAGAGTTATGAAAATGGCCAATATCTCTCTTTCCTGAGGCAAAAAACTACTATTTGTAACTTGACTGAAAGCAATGTTCTTGCTCAAAATACAGCCCTTTGTAGCTCATCTGAAAACAATATTCCTGCACAAAAAGTGGCCATTTGTAACTCTGAAACTCAGAAGCAGTGTTCTCATTCCACTGGGAGTTTCCTCAGTATTGTTAGGCTAACATACTGTTACTGCCTTCAGTGTGATGATGTACCTGGGTAAGGAAATATATTGGTTATGGTTCTCTGGCCTCTGCAAGTTGTTCATGCACGTGATGAGGGTGGCAAGGTCAACAGAAATAAGAAACATCTCCGGCCTTCCCAGGAGACTATCACAGCTGCATGACAAAGACAGACCACTGTGCTTACCATAAGAGCTAGCTAAGGAAAAACTATGGGATGAGCTTCTTTGTATTTGGATCAGGGCAGGCTCAGCCTCTCCTGACGGCAAAAGTAGGAAGGGACACATGAAAATTAAAATATTTTCCATGCTATTCAGCAGAACAATTTTCTGTGCATATTTCCTACATCTTCTGCACAGTGTCAACCCTGTGTTGTCTTTACACACAGGTATCATCTAAAAACGGGAAAACACGTCACCTGGGGTAGAATTCATCTCACCCAACCGTAATGGTCTAAACGAGACCATTGTGGTGAATGCAGAAACAGCCATTGGCAAGGTGATATTCCTCCTCTGCTTTATCCCAGATGCTTAAACTGGGGCAACTTGTGCCTGAGAGATGAGTCTAACCCTCCCTCTCCCCGTGAAGTACAAAGGACAAGCTCAGCATAAACATCTACAGGGCACAGAGGTGAATCCCACCATTACTTTCTACAGATGCAATTCAGGTCTCTCATGCCGATTCAGTTGTGGAAGGGCATCCCGCCTGGCCTCCAGCTGCTGCTTCAGAAGGATACAGGCCCATGGCTCCCACTTTCATCTGTCTGCTCTCTGCAGACATCTCCAATACCCTGAGATATTTTACGTGGCACTGGGCGCCTTTCTTTCGGTACCTGATTTGCTCCCTGTACTTCTAATTGTAAAGGAGAACAGGCTGGGGCTTAAAATCCTATTTTCATTACGAAAAATTAGATAACTGATGAGAAACTTTTGCTCTATTGTGTATTCAGGGTGGGCCAGAGATAGGAGGTTCCAACTCAGTGAGACAATGCTTTCCTTATTTAAAATTATTGGGCGGTTTGTGGAGAAAAAAAAAGAAGGGAATTGAAGAGCAAGAAGGAGGAAGTGCTTTGTTAAAAAAAAAAAAAAAGCAAAAAAAAAAGCAAAAAATGGAATTATATCAGAATTTTTCAGATTTAAAACCGTCATAAAATTACCCTCGATTAAAAAAAAAAAAAAAAAGAAGAAGCAAAATAGAAATATTTCCAGCAAAATCACACTATTCCTGGTGCTCCAGATTTTCTTACAGCAATTACGTATTTTGGCTTGCACTGTAGGAACTCCTTCAGATGGAAATAATGGGGGATCTCAGTGGAGCCTCATAACAATTCCACAGGGTGAGAGTCTGTGTCCTCAGGAGTTGTCTCCAGTGGAAGAGGACCTAAGGGCACTTCTCCCTTTGACAGTAAGAAACCAGTGGTCCAGGTGCTTGGGGAATTGCAGCCCAGAGCAATTAGGAACAGACAGGAGTGCTGAAAAAGAACACCATGCATGGATAGATGTTCCCCTTGCAGAGATCGCCGCGTTTCTGGCAGAACAGTGCTCCTCACGTGGTGAATTGCAACCAGCAGGTCTCTACATATGTAAGGACGAAGCCTTCCTTCATGTAAGTGAAACGAAGAAATAAACTTAACAGCAGAGTCAATTATACTGTTAAGCGGCATTCTTTACTTTATCAGTGCTGGGGAAACACTGGGGATCATCCTCCATAAGTGCTCCAAAGACTGGATGCTCTAGAGTTGCTTATATTCACATAATTATTACATATGCATCACAATTTTTGAAAAATTTTATGTACATCTATACTAAAAAATAATTGATTATGTTAGGTATAATTGTTTAGTTAAATATTAACTAAGCACTCTGCTTCTAAACCATGTATTACTCCATCTTCTGTCTCCTTCTTGTCATGCAGAAGGATCTAAAACTTTAAAAATACCCCCTCGTTTTGCAGGTCATCAGAAAGCACTTATGTCAATCGGTTAATGATGGGTCTTTCATAACTTAATCACAACATACATTACTTTGGCAGCTTCTCTTCAAATGAACATTGCTTTGTCTTCCAGTGGCCAAATAAATCCACTCAATGCTGCAACGCAGGTACGCTGTGTTGAGGAATTCAGTTTTAACGGCAGCCACACACCCAGGAACATGGTGACAGTCTGGGCAGACTTTGACTGGCTTGTTCAGTGCTGGTCACACATCTTGAGGGCCATTTATCACCAGGATGGGCTGGCGGGCTCAGCCAAGTAGCTGGTTTTTAATAACAGTGATTGCTTAAGTAGTTTCAGCACTGGTAAGAGAAAAGGTGGGGTGGGATTTATTTGGTTTTGGGTGGGGTTTTTTTCAGCAGAAAAGGAAGGCGAGCCAAATGCTTCTGCCTTGACAGCAAAAAATAAAAGCAGGATTGAGGAGCAGCAGGAGCAAACAGTAATTCCACTCAGTTTTGAGGAGACCTTGGAAGAGGCCAACAAGTAACACCTTTGTCAGGGTTTTAGAGCTGGACACCACCCAGCAAGGGTTCCCCACTCAGTTGTAAGCCTGGGCACGGGAATGGAAGACAAGGTATTACAAGCCTGGACATGGACTGTGAACAGGCAAGTCTGGGAATTGCCATTAGTTAGAAATGTGGTCTTTAAAGGACAAAACTATAACATTTAAGTAAACAACAAACATTTATTTTTGCAGGGCTGTTTCAGACATTTATCTATGAAACACTTGTTAAACAATTCCTATTAAAAGTGGCTCTGGAGACGGTGTCTGTAAGATATTGTTCAACCTGCGAATCGTTAGTGCAGAGCTCTTTTTTTTTTTTACTGATGATATAAAAATCCCTCATTATTCCTCCTTTGACGATACTCCGGAGATGGTAGCAGACCGTGGCTCTGAGGCGGCTGTCACAAGAAACAACCGCATCCACCACTCCCTTTTAAACTCACGTTTTTAAGAGCCATTTTTCACTTCGACGACAGCCCACCGACAAACATCTACCCCCTTCACCACCTCGCCCAAACGGCCGCCCCCATTCTAACGGCCGCCGCGCGTGCGCTCAGCCGCGGGCGGGAAGCGCGAGAGAGACGCACCGGCCCCGCCCGCTGCGCGCCGCCCAAGGCAGGGCGGAGGGGGCGGGGCGTATCCAGGACGTGCGCGCCGCTGTTCGGAGGAGTATGGCGTCATCGTCGCGCGCCGCGGAGCGTCGTTCGGTGGGAGCGATGTCGCCGCCGCTCTTCAGCCTGCCCGAGGCGCGGTTGCGCTTCATGGTGAGCCTGGCCAGGCGCGGGGGCTTCCTCCTCCGTCGTTACCGCTTAAGGAGGGTGGACCGGGCGGGCGGGAGACCACGTCGTGGCGCCGGTACCGGGCTGTGCCCCAGCGCGCCGCCCGCCTCCCTCCCCTCCCGGCTGAGCGGCCTGCGGTCCCTGCCGGGGCTCTGCTTTAACGGACGCCCAGCGCAGCTGAGATAAAGCCGTTTAAATTCGGGGCCAAGTGCTTTATGCTGCTTCAGCCTGGACCGCCAAGGGGGGTTGGGGGGGTGTCTGCTGCTTAGTTAACTAAAATTAGCCTAAAATAAAATGAGACTAAATTCCGGCGTACACACACACACATACACACACACACATACACACACACACACACACCCGCATCAAAACCTCCGCAGTTTGTTGCGCTTGTCTCTTTTGTGCCTCTGCCGAATGCTGCTTTTTCTGCTGCCGGAGCAGGTAGGGCTAGATGTGCACACCGGCCTCTAGGTCTCGCCATTTGCGGCCCAGTTTGTTGGGCAAGAGGGTGGGATTTGCACAGAAGTGGTCGAGGCACGGACACCTGCTCCAATAGATAGATTTAGATACGCAATATAGTAACTATTAGACCAGGAGTCATGTCCAAAACCCCCATAACCTGCCTTTGAGGCAGGTGAAGTTGTGCGTGTGGGGCTTGAGACCGCTGTAGATGCGGCATCTTGGTCACAATAGCGTATTCCTCTGTATTTCACTTAGAAATACTGTTTCACTGCTAGCCAAGGTTTGAAATGTGGCACTCTACTAGCTCACGTGCCTGATTTGTGAGGCATTTGTTACTTGTCCTACTTGTTACAAAGTTCTCTCTGTAAAGTGATGTGTGGCAAATAAATTCTTTAGTATCTCAGTCCAGTGTCAGATAGAGGAAAGAAGAGATCTTCCTTGTTTTATACTGGATTTGTAACTTTTCTTTGTTTACATTTTTTTGTAGACGTCTACCAGAGAGGCTTTGAATCACAAAAGTATCAAGCCATTGTTGAACGCATTTAACCAGATTCCTGGGAGGTAAGTAAATGCTGCTTGATTTTAAAAGGTGCCTATTCAGGTATTTTGTTAGTAATCTTCTCCCTAATAGTTGTTATTAACTGATATGGTATGTTTGCATTTGCAGTGAAAATGAAAAAAAATGTACCTTGGATCAAGCTTTTAGAGTTATTGTAGAAGAAGAAATAGTAAGTACTTTAAACTGCTACATCTGTTATCTTGATAAAGCTCAAATTTCTATTTGGAAGTTAATGTATTAATTTAACAGCAACTTACTTTACTATAGGGAAATACAGCTTATTAAAAATATGCATTATGTAAAAGTTATCTAATTAAGTTTGAATACAGATGATTAAAGGAGATTGGTAGGTGGGACAGAATGGCAGTATTTTACAGATAGCATGCTATGGTGAGGGGTGTTGAGTTGGCCTTTTCCAGCAGTTCTTTGTAATCCTTATGAAAATCTGCAGTGTCTTAAAATTCTAGTTCATAAATATGCATAATTCTATAACTATGCTTTAAGAGTGGGATGGAGTGGGATATCTGTTACTAGCATGTAACAAAGCTGCCTGTCAGCTAAAAAGAATGATGAAAGGAATCAAAGAATGGTTTTGTTGGTATTACTTGAATGAAGGGTGAATGTAGGATATTAATTTTCAGGGGTAAATAACTCTCTCTACACAGTAGGCATTGTAGGGTCTTTAGTGGCTAGCAGTGGTCAGGAAATGTTGCTCACTGAATAAAAACTTTATATAGTTAATTGACAGGTCTGATTTAATAGATTGTTTGACATTTTGGGTAGTTGACTGTCGATGTTTGCTTTAAATATGCCTACTTGGGAACAAGAATTTTAGTTTTGTTACATGTATTTAGGTCATAATAGAGAAGTTTAATACTGTTCTCTTTGTTTAGATAAATAAAGCTCCATGTGAGAATCTGCTGGCAATTATTTCTCTTGCTATTAGTGGAGTCACAGAAGGTGAGCATCTTTCTCTCAGATCTGTTGGCAGTTTTAGGGGCCGTTTAGGGGAATTTTAAAGTCTTGACTTTTGAAAGTCATCTGTATCAGTTAGCTTTGATAATATGTGGTCCTTACACTAGTGGTTATTAACTATGTTTCATGAAAGGAATGATGTATAATATTCAGTTACATGCAACATTTATGTTGAATATATATTTTTTTTTAATACGGAAAGATTTGTGGGTTTGGTTGCAACATAATTAGCATTTTCTATCTTTGTCCACCACTGCAAAGTGCTTAGGAGTCTCCCATCATAATTTCAGAGATGAGACCACTGAGGCAGAGAAGGTTAAATGACTTCTAGGTTTCTCTGTCAGTTGCTGGTAGAGCCAGAAATAACTTCTGAATATGTTTGCCCTTCTCCCAGTACTGACCTGTCAGTACACAACTGTTCTTTAGATACTTGAATCTGTTACTATAACTGTATTTTGTGTCAGAAATCATTGTGCTAATCTCTTCTGAAGAGGCTCCCATGCTCTTCCCTTTGTTTATTTGTTCATATGATGCATCAAATACTTGTGTGTTTTAGTAAGTGTAGCTCAACTACACTCATGTTTTATCAACAATAGGCTAATGAGACCTGTGGTCATGAGGATTGCAGACACTACCAAGCTACAGAGCATGGGTACACAGACTTGGAGCACTGCTTTAGTAGGCTTTGAGTTTTTTAGAAGTTATTCTTTGTTATATTTTTATAATGTGTTTTACATTAGTGCAAAGGTCTTACAAAGCTCATCTGCATGTATGTACATATAGAAATAGCTTTCACCGAAGTTCACGCTTTAGGCCAAGCTTTTTGTTAGGATTTGTAGGAACTCAGGAGAACTTGTTTCTTCTTTTCTTGGCATAATGTCCCTCAGCTACCATGTACCTTTACCAGATTTGACTTCAAATTTGCTGAATAAGATACTCACTGTTCCTCACAGGCATCTGCACTGCATCAACCCCTTTTGTGCTTCTGGGAGATGTTCTAGATTGCCTGCCCTTGGATCAATGTGACAAAATTTTCACTTTTGTGGAGAAAAATGTTGCTACATGGAAATCGGTAGGTATTATTCCAAAATGTGATATAGTCATACCAAAGCTTCTGTCTGTCTGAACCATTTTTACAAACAGATTTTAACTGTCTTTCTGTCCATGTTAAAATAGTAGCACTGAGCACGTTTTCTTTTGAGGCTTAATAATGTCTGGGCAGCAGAGGTCAGAAAATTAATAGTAAAATAAATAATTATTTTGATCTATTTCTAACTCCTTTTTTTACAGTATACACTAATTGTTGCATTTAGAAACCAGAAATTTAACTTGGGGTGCGCAATTTGTATGAATAGCATCTCTCTTGACCTGTTGTTCAGCTTCTTCCTCAGAGCTGCAGTTTCCTCCATCACCAGTTTGCAGGGAAAGAAGTCTTCTTGTCACTTCCTTAGTGAGCTTTCCATTACAGGACTATAGTGATGGTGAATATGTTGCCCTAAAATGTTTCTGCTCTTGAGGAGCAACTGGTGTTTTGAGGCCTGCGTGAGCATTTTATGCTCTTGCTATGTCACAGTGCTGTAACAGGAGAAGAGGTGCTGCGACAGGCTCCTGAGCTTCTTGCGCTGCAGGCACTGTTAATTAGAGGGACTTGAGGGTTGCAGGCAGAAGTCCCAACCTGCCTGCATTTTATTCCAAGATCATAAGAAATCCTGTATCTCGGTATCCTTGTTTTGCTCTTTGGTAGTGCTGCTGGGACCACAAGCGTCAGCAGCTCTATAGTTAACACCTGAACAGCATTCCAGTTTCTCTGTATTTCCCTAACCTGGATTTCCTAACCAGGACTGCCTCCTATAGGCATTCATTCAGGCTGCTCTGTTTCAGTTAAGTCCCCCCGATATATTAATAGACTGTTCTTTATCATTAATTCAAGTACCTATAGATTTCTTTCTCCTGCTACCAAATTACTAGTACTGTGAATGCTCTTAATCTTTTGTGTATTGCTCTTTGTGTATAAATAATGCATGGAATAATAAAGGCAATGAGTGTAAAAATTAGTGTATTCCAGACAAAAAAGTGGACGCTGAACTTACAATGTGTAGTCATGTATGGTTTTTCTGTATGGAGGTTGGATTTAAATGTTGTGGCTTGGAATTTGTGGGACTGGTTTTTTTTTAGTTGCCTTTTTGTGAAACCGGTTTCTTATTTAAGGAAAAACTCAAATATAGGCATAGCAGTAGGAATGGCTTGGGATTGAATTAAATTGTACTCAAGAAGGTTTAGAGTTCTCTTAGTGATCTAAATACCTTTACTCCATTTCAGAATACATTTTACTCCGCAGGGAAAAATTACTTGCTACGAATGTGCAATGGTGAGTTGTAGTTTGTTGAGGGGGTGGTGAGGAATTAAGAGCTCCATATCTCTGCAAATGAAAGTGGGTTTAATAATGCGGTTTACATTCAGATGTGTTCAATAAGTAATAAATTTAAAAGGCTCATCACTCAGTAGATTTACATTTATCAGCAAGAGTCATGAATAAGTAATTCTGACCTTAGGGAAATCTCTTCCTCAGTGGAGGCCATCATAACAGAACATCTGAGAAACATTTATTCCTCAGCAATGGCAAGGCGCGTATCAGAAGCTGTATTTGAGTAGGATTCATCTGAACTTATGTTTTTTTATTGCTGTTGAATGTCTTAGCAGAATTGGTAGAACGCATTTGGAAAAAATATGGCTGATCTGAGGAAGTTACTAGCATTTAAATTTACGAATCTTAGCTTCCTGTCATTAACTATGTAGGTCATGTAATTAGCAAGTCTTAAATTCTAGTGTGAGAGGAATTGAAAGTGAGATAAATACTAATATTCTGTACTTTTTACAATATTTAGACCTCCTAAGAAGATTATCTAAGTCACAAAACACAGTCTTCTGTGGAAGAATTCAGCTGTTCTTGGCTAGATTATTTCCACTTTCAGAAAAGTCAGGTGAGATTTTTTGAATTCCACCACACTTAACATCTAATAAAGACTAAGTATGCTGAATCTTTTAAGTTTATAAGGGTTGCAGACCAGGTTCGGTTGGAGAAAATAACCTTGCACTTGTATCTTGGTTCTGGTCCTTACCCTTGATATTGGCATCTCTTAACTAACTGAATGAACAGAGTTACAAACTTCACAGCTTCTAATACTGACCCTTTATTTTTTCACAGGACTTAACTTGCAGAGTCAGTTTAACCTGGAAAATGTCACTGTTTTCAATACTAATGAACATGAGAGCACTCTAGGACAGAAGGTGAAAATCCCTATGATGTTTTTCGCTCATTCTGCGGGACACGTGCAAGACTGTTGGCACAGAAATGCACTACTGTGCATAATGTTTAGAATCGTATGTTTATAATTTGGTTGTCCCCCTTCCAGACCAAGCTGCTGATTCTGGAAATAAGCACGTTAACTGGTATATTAAACTGTGTGGACTTTGAGGGGGTAAAAAAAAAAGATTTTGTGAGGGATGAGTGCTGCCACTTAACTGTACAAAGTTTTCCTCACAGTGTCTACAGTATAGTGCTGTTCCTTCAGCTTTTTTTTCAAGACAAGTCAGGCTACCATTGCAAAGTGTAGTAAGGTGTTAAAACAGGAATTCGTTGCACATATTACTGGAATAGGACTTCAGAGATCTTTTAAATTACCCGCTTAAGCTTTCTGATCTAAAGTGTGATAGAATGTTTAAAATACAGAACGTCGTGAAAACCATGTAAATCGTAGTGGCATTTGTAGAAGTTTTTTATTATTTCTTCCTATTAGCACACTGAGGAGAGAGAAGAAGGAATGGACGTAGAGGAAGGTGAAATGGGAGATGATGAAGCACCAACAAGTTGGTGAGCTTATAGCAATGCTAAAAGTTGAAACAAAATTTTACGGAATCAACGTAGAGAGCTTTTTGGGAAATACCCTTTAGTGATGTACTCAGAATTCTACTTACCTCCTGTCCTCTCAAGATTAGATACAACCTGGCAGTGTTTCAGTGGAGATGCCTGGAAGAGGAAAGAAGTCTCCAGAGTATTTGAAAAAGTTGCTTACCCTGGCTGAGAACCACTGTTACTCTCTTCTTCACAATTTTCACAATTTTCCCAACTATCTTGACAAAATGTGTTCCAATAAGATGTATTCAAGGATTCTGAGTACATGTTATTATACTTCTATGAGATAAAGCTGTGTTCCTCTTCATTCCCCGGGGTGTAAGGAAAAATGATCTTGAGTTTTACGCTATTTTTGCTTTTATAGTGAGAAAGTAACGGTAGATGGGATGGAAAACACTTTTAAGGACAAATCCTGAATTACGGATTTCTCTGGAAGGGCTCGCTATTGATTTATTATTTCACTTACAAAATTAATTTCTGGGATTGCACATTCACGAGTAGACTTGAATTTAATAAATCGCTTTCAATATGGTTTTTCGTAACTATTTTTTTTTTTCCCCAGTTCCATTCCAATAGATTATAACCTGTATAGAAAATTCTGGTCACTTCAGGATTATTTTAGAAATCCTGTGCAGTGCTATGAGAAGGTCTCATGGAAAACTTTTCTGAAGGTAATCTGAGTTCATGCTTTCAACCATTCAGTCTGAATTAAAATAACCATTTGTACAAGTAGAAGAGTGACTGCATATGAATAGAACAGTTCAATTGCTAATGCCATTGAAAAATAATAGGACATGAGAAAATGCATTTTTGCCGTTTTCTGAAGTGAGTTTGACAGTAAACAGTTTATTAAGATGTACAGTAAATCCCATAACAAATCCTGTAAGTCACTAGCAGAAAGACTTCATGTGCTGAAACAATGTCAGCTGCACAAAAGCAGAACTTGTGGGTTTTTTTTGTTTTTTTTCCCCCCAAAAAGAAAAATAGTTTTACCTAGTCTTAGATCTTACTTTTGAATGGTCATATGGATCCTGGTGCGATCCTAAAGATGCTAGGTTTATAAAGAAACAAATGTCTTTATAGAAGCAATTACTTGGACGTCACCTTCAGCCAGCTGTTTCAATTTTGCTTTGTGTGAATGTTGAAGATTACTTTTTGCTAAGCTACTGTTTCTTCACCATTAGTATTTATTTAATAGCAAGAGGAGGGCTGTTTGTGTGATTTAGAGAAGCTGAATAGGGCAAGGCTTAAGTCTTTCAGATTAAATTTTTTAGTTTTTCTTTGCAGCTTGAAGACTCAACTGATTTTTAAGAACAGCACTGCCAATTTGACTCTCACTTATGTACCTTTCTTGGTATATATTCTGAACAACTTATTTTAAGTTTGAATATAGCACTCTAATCACTTTTTTTCATAACATCTAAAAAACAAAGCAGTTGTGCACTGTTTACAACCGTTGTTTTTCTTAGCATATTTTAAATGCTCCAAATGATTAGGTGTTCTTAAATTATAAATAATACTTCCACTGTCATTTGTGTTGTTTAGAGAGCCTTTATGTATTGGTGGCAAATAGGTCTTGTTTTGACTGGCTGATAGCAAGCTTGTAAACTATTTTACTTGAGACTGAGTCTAGTGTAGTTCTGTAATTAACTACAAAGTTTTTGTAGTATTTTCATGTGGTGAACAACTCTTTTTTTATAGTACTCAGAAGAAGTTTTGGCTGTTTTCAAAAGTTACAAATTGGATGATACTCAGGCTTCCCGAAAAAAGCTGGAAGAATTGAAAACAGGAGGAGAACATGTGTATTTTGCAAAGTTCCTAACTAGTGAAAAGGTAAGTGATTTCTTTTCTCAGAATCACAGACTAGTTGAGGTTGGAAGGAGCCCTGCATAGTGCAACCTCTCTGCTCAAAGCTCTCAGCCGGTGCAGGCTGTCAGCACTGTGTCCACTTGGGTTTTGAATGGCTCCACAGATAGAGCCTCCTCAGCTTCTCTGGGTATCCCATTAAATTGTTTGATCCCTTAATTAAGTGATAAAGATATATTTATTCTATTCTTTTTTTATTTTGTTCTTTCTTTGTGGGTTCCCTATGTTAGTTTATGATTCAAACATTTCTGTTTCTGGAATAAAAGTGTGCAGTACAGCTGACGTTTATTTGTTTCATTTGATTTGTATTGTTACATTTAGAAGGGGAAGTTAAGAGAGTAAATATTTAAAGATCTGTTGCTTTTTTTATTGCCTTTAGAATTACATTTTCAAAACTCAGTTGATTATATGCTAGCTATATTTTCTACCTCATAATGGTCTTGTTTAAAATTAGTTTGAAAAATATCTTTAGAGTTTTTAATTCTGTTAAAATGAAATCAAAAATACAACACTCTATTGAATTTAATCCTAAAATTGTTGTTTTCATTTTGGAATAATATGTAACTTTAATTTTTAAACGCAGGCATTAATAGATGACAGAAAGCAAGTCTAAGCGCAGCATGAGTTTTCTTTTTCTGGGATAGAAGAATAGGTAAATTCCTCACAAGCCTTTGACCTGTGTATTGACAGTTCTAAAATAATGTAGTATAGAAGATATAAACCGGTTGCTTAATTAACAAATGGTAGCCAAAGACTGTTTTCTTTAAAGAATCTTCACATCTTCCCTTTTAATCATTTACTATGCTGCGCAGTACATAGGGTAGAAACCAAGCAGTGTATTACTGTGTGTTGATGAGAGTGAACGTTTCTGTGTTAGCTGAATCCTTAAGTTGTGGGCAGTAGTTCATAAGAAAAGGGAGCAAGCTGTCCTTCAGTTACTGAAATATCTCAATATTTGTTTTTCCAAATTTGTGTTCACTTCCAAGTGAATGTTGTTAAATCCAGCAGTATAAAACTAGTTAAACAGAAATCTAGGGATACTTCTACAAGCAGTTCCTTGTGCTTTTAATAAATTGATTTCATTAGAAATTTTGATAGTCTTTTATAAATTGTGCCAGATGACAGTTTACCAGTCTTTGTATCTTACAAAGCCCTGTTTTGCAAGTATAGATGATACTGAATAGAGGTTCTGTAATGACTTACCATCATCTTGTTGTAAAAACAGTCTCCATGGAGTTTATCTGAAAACATTTCTTGGATTTTTTTTTTTACTTACGCATGTGTAGTGTCTTTATATGTGTAATTCTTTTTTGTTGTTTTTGTTTAGCTGATGGATTTACAGCTGAGTGACAGTAACTTTCGCCGTCACATCTTATTGCAGTACCTAATACTATTTCAGTATCTGAAGGGACAGGTGAAATTTAAAAGGTAATGGGGAAATGTTTTGTATTTGTGGATGGGCAGCTAAGAACTTGGGCATAAACCAAAATATTTTAAAAGAGCTTATGTCTACTTTTTCTGAGGTTCTTGTGAAACTTGCAGAGCCTTGGATTGGTAAATACAAGATACGGCTGAAGTAATGTTATGGCAGAAAGGGGGAGGTCTCGTTCTTGCCTTTCTCTGTTTCTGTCTTCATGATTCTCTGCCCTCCCTTACAGTTGCTCCAGTGTTCATTAGACTTACTCAAACTTGTGCAGTGTACTAAACCAGAAAAAAAACAATCTACTCATCTCTGCAGAGCTGGTTTTCTGGCCAGCTGGTCAGTTGAATGCGGTCTCAGAAACAGAGGCCACTAAAGCTGCTTAAGGTGCATGCCAGCCAGGAAAGGGAAGGAGTCTCTGCAGCAGCAAGTGGTCAGACCAATGCAAGCTACTTGTCTGCAGCATCATTTTGAATCTGCATTGACTCCACAATGTGGCATTGGTTGCTGATTTGTTTTTTTCTTGGTGTGCTACAGCATTATGTCTAAAATAGTAAGAAATTATAATAGTGATTATTGCATTTGTAAATCCATGGGACAGAACAAACCCCTATGTTTTCCTACTCTGTATTCTGTAATGTTATGCTGAAAGAAAAACCTGCCTCTCTGTTTGTTTCCTCTGCCCTTCACCACATGTGCACATAATGCTTAACATTTAAGGCAGCTGTCTTTCATCTGCAGTATGCTGCTTTTTATAAACAGATCTTGGAAGAACTTTGCAGACTAAATAAGGATCATTATCCTCATTCTGTAGATTATTTACAAGGCAGGTGGCAGAGGAGGAATAGAATTCATGTCTTCTGAACTGCAGTTCATTGCTGTAGAGGTGATTCAATTGCAATTCATTAAAGTGTTCATTAAAAGCAGCAAGTCGTCAAGGATTGTTTGACATATAAATGGTATAGTCTAACACTTGGTGCAGTTGTTGTAAAATAATACTAATTATTTCCTTCCTTAAAAAATGAGCTTTTTTTATAGCCTATTAACTAAGGGAAGCTAGTTCTGGAAGTCTTTCTCACATTATTGACTTAGCCATAGTCATGTTTGTATTTGCTATTTAAGTTACATAGTACTTCATAAAAAGCTGGTTTGTGTTGTATTGCTTTTGAACACTGAAAATGAAATGTTATGGTTATGCTTCAAATGGATTCTTTTTGAATCAGTGAAAAACAAAAATTAGACTGTCATCTGTTTTGGTTTTTTTTTTTTTTCAATTGTGTTTAAAAAAAGTTCTGTTCTCTGCTGGGAAAGGAAGTGAGCCATGTTGTATTTATTTCTGCGTCCTTTTCACTTTTACTTGCTGATTCCATTCTAATTCTAGGTGTACCAAGCAACTTGTTGAATGATTTGAGGTTATGTTGTATATAATGTTTTGAGGTATTCAAGTTCTGTGTTCTGTATACAGCTGGTAGACTGTTGCTTTTACTGTGGTTTATCTACAGTAATGCTTGAGCTGGGGTTAGGAGAGTTGGGGTTTTTTTTAAGTAAATCTTTTCATTGTGACCACTCGCTGTGCTTTGGGTCCAACATCAAGGTGTGATGTTGAATCACGCAAATGGATTTCCTCTTGGAGGAAAATAAACCTGGAAGTATACTCCACAAACTAATAAGTGGCCAGTCCATGGGACCAGACCAGAGTACTTTCTTCAGGTGCCTTCTAACACCCTTCAGAGAGTATGTAGTGTAAATGATATGTCTTCAGCACTGTTTTGACATGTAGTAAACTCTTCAAATAAAAAAAAAGAGCTGATTTAATGATACTTTTTGTTTTTTCAAATCCAGTTCAAACTACGTTCTAACAGATGAACAGTCCCTTTGGATTGAAGATACTACAAAAGCAGTTTATCAGGTTGGTACAGTAGATGCTTCTATAAAAACTGCGTGGAAGAATACTCATTGTGTAATATTGTATCAACAGCCCTTGAAGCAGTGACCACCATTTTCTTTTGTTTTCTTTTTTTCGCTATGTATTCTGCTAGAAATATAATGCAAAAAATTAACCTGTTTTTTTTCCTCTCTCTCCCAATCATAGCTTCTTTCAGAAAATCCTCCAGATGGGGAAAGATTCTCAAAAATGGTAGAGGTAAGTACTTTGATGCCTGTCTGAACAAAGTCAGTATAGGGCATAGAAAAGCAATATCAGTTTAAACTAGCTTTTGGAACACAGATGTAGCATCTGAAAGAACTTTTATCTCATCTCAGTAAAAAAGGTCTCATAATGACTTTTTACTTGGTAGTCACGTTTTTCCCGTATTTTCATTAATGTGCTTTTCATACTTTGCTTGGGGAGAAATGGAAATGTGCACGTATGTTTATGTATAGATACAGGAGACATTGGTTTTTGAAAACAAAGAAAGGAGTGCTGTGTCCAAAGACATAGGGATAAGACACAAGTGGATGCTTTACTTTTTTCCTTTACTTTCACCACATCTGTCTTCCTGTTTGGAGAGGAGAATTAAAGCCTTTCCCACAGTTATTGGAGATACATTATTTTTGAATAAACTAAACCAGCTGCTGAAGATTATACTGATGACCTTCAAAATGGTGTCTGAAATACAGAGAGTAACAAAGGTTTAATTGTAGTAGCTCAATTAAAAACTTTGGGGTCAACTCTGAAAGGTATTATGACCCTAATAATGTGTAATATTATGTTTCTGCAGCATATATTAAATACTGAAGAAAACTGGAACTCGTGGAAAAATGAGGGGTGCCCAAGCTTTGTGAAGGAAAGGTAACTTAGGAACCAGAAACTTTTTGCTGCTTGTTTGAAATGATGGTTCAACTTCAGAATATGTACCCGCAGTGTATATGAACGATAATGATTCACACAACTTTGAGATCTGTATAGTTGGATGTCCCTTCCATGTATGCAGAAGACTCTTAGATTTCTGCCAGAAGTCTTTAAGGCTTTATGTCAGTGAAGAGGTGGTTATGGATGTGTAGGGTCTCAGGAGAGCGTTCCTCACTCTCATGGCAGTGTTTTGTTCTCTTAATGCCAAGGATCCAGTGACTGAGGCAACTGGAGCAAATTGTCTGCTTTCAGCAGACCCTAGCTTGAAGATATTAGTGCTTGACTTTTCCATGTGCTGCTTTGGATTGCCTCTAATGAAGCTTTGGGTGTTGATGGGGCAGGTTACCTGGAGTGTTGTGTACCAGTTCTCCTCTTACATACCTTATTGGGTATCCCACTTGGTGGTGACTGCTTACCTGAAAGGAAAATATGATTAAATTGCTTTTGCCATTGAAAGGTTTCCTTTGTAATTAGTTACTACCTCATGGCAAAACTTGAGCTTTGACTCCATGTGTCTACTTGACTGTCTTGAGGTCTTGACTAAACATTGTCCTGCCACCCTTATTCATTCTACATACAAACTGGAGCTTATTCATGGGAGGGCACATCTGGGTCATTGTCTCTTTGCAGATCTCCTTTTGTGGAGAGATCAGGTGAAGCCACCTCTTCATGACTTGAGCAGTTTGCAAAAAAGGGAGGGGGCTGTGAGAAGAGAGAAGTTACTGTTAGGGGAGGGGGAAGAAATAAAATTATGAAATTTGACTTTTGTAAATGTTCTGTCTCCTCCTTTAGATCTCAGCCAGAGTTTCAGCTTGGGTAGGTCTTACCCTAAATTTGGTGATCTGGGATCTCCATTCTCTGATCCCATGAAATCAGGCGCACCCGGGTAAAGAGAACTTGCAATCATAAAGCAGATGAACCCCCCAGCAGGGTGGATCATGCTTAGTATGTGCTGCTGGCATAAATGTGATTTGCTTCTTTTTCTGTTTCTGGATTCTGATACACCTTTACACTGCTGAATGAGCTAATTTTGGTGTGGGACAGATCCCTTTCCTTATACTTACTTTATCTTCTCTCTCTTCTTCCCTTCTCCCTCTTTCCACTCCTAGAATTCCAGTCCTTCTGAGTACTTCCACTGTGATTTAACTAGGCACCATCTTGGGTGAAATGGCTTTTTTTTTCTCTTAAGTGTTACTGGTTTGATACTGAAGAGATTTTTTTTTTTCTTTAGACCTCCTGATTCCAAGCCAATGAGGCCTATGAGAAAGAGGCCAGCTCCAGAGGACTTCCTAGGAAAAGGACCAAACAAAAAAATCCTAATGGGGAAGTACGTTGGATTGATTTCAATAAAGAGTTTCTGGTGTTTGGTTGGTTAGTTGGTTTGGGTTTTTTTGTGGGGTTTTGGTTTTTTTTTTGGCAACTATTTTTTCTAGTTAGTTATTTTGAAAATTCCTCACTTTGGAACCACAAGGAAAGAACAGGCAAGAAATGTGTCAGTTCATTTAAAACTTGAAGTAGGCTTCCTTTCCTTATAGTCATCTGTCTTAGATCCCTTTTAAATAGTCTGTAAGTTACAGACTGAAAATCAGTGGTTTATGCTTCTTGGGTCAGTTTTTATACTTCTGTCTTATTTATGTTTTTTGCTTAAAATGTACCTATGCCACAGGTTTTAAAATAACATTCATTGGTATTTTATCCCTGGAACAAAGAAGTCTTCTTGATATGACCTCTCCAACAAAAGTGTCATGTTTTGCTGGATATGAAGTGCTGCATTTTTCCACTGCAGGAGAAATTACAGTCTTTTCATTGTAACAGTTCACCCAACCTAAGTGTGGAAATTTTGACCTTGTACTGAGTGTTTAGTAAAATGTCCCTTCTGAAAAAGAAAGTGATAAATTATTTCATTTATCAAAACAAAATGGCCTGACCTTAGCTGGTGTGGAAAGTGAGAGTTTGTTACTGTTTCTGAGCACAGATCAGCAAGAGATTATAGTAGAAATTCAGTACATAGTTTTCCTAATTTGCAACATCAGATGAGATTTCTGTAATTTCTGGTAATTCCTACTCTTTATTTATCACAGAGTTGGTATGGGATGCTTTATTGTGAAGGCTCTGGGGTGAGAATGTCTGTAATATTGTTTTGTTTGTCTGTCTCTGGTGAGTGACAGAACATGGAAGGATAGAATGATGAATGTGGAGCTTGATATGTGTTCATGCTTTTCTTTTCAGTGAGGAACTGACCCGCCTTTGGAATTTATGTCCCGATAATATGGAAGCTTGTAAATCTGAGAGCAGGTATGTAAAAATGGTACATAATTATGTAAAGTTAACTTTCAGCACTGTAATTACACACAAAATTACATTTATTACAAAACTGGCATAAGGAAGGTATATGTGATGATCTTGCGTGCTGTGCCATCTCACTGTGTGTCTTGAGGCAAGTTGGTGGTATGAATCTTTGTCTTGAAGCCTCTTACTGTTTTCTTCAGTGGTGTTTATGCTGTCAGTAGTTTTCATGGCTTAGTAAAGTAAAATCGAAGCTAAAACCCAGATGGAAACTCCAGTTTTGTAGAGCATGACTGTATAATTAAGTACCTTATATAATAAAGGAAGGTTGCCAGGTCTGGCTCTAATGAAGTTAGCGTTTGGCCATGATTTTCAAGCAGACATGTGCTTTGAACAATACTAGATAAGAGGAAAATGGCTAGCAGGCATTGTTTCAGTGCATACCAGATCCGCTAGTGGTGCAGTTGTAGAAAAATACAGTTATTAGTTATCCCTTCTGCTTGCACAATTGTAGGAAATGCTGAAAACGTACTTTGCTGCATAATTTTCTGTTTGTTAAAAATAGCATGATCGCCTTTTTGTGCAGACATGGAAGCTAGTATGAAAACGTGGGAAAGGAACGGGACAGTTCCCAAAGAGAACTTTGTGGCTCTAAAGGCTGAATGCCTGGCTGTGCAGGTGTCATGAGTGGAGTAATTGCTGTTCTAGAGGTTGAGAGCTCTGCAGAGGAAGAGCCTTCCTTTTTGTGAGGCTCGGATATGCAGGATTGCCTTTGACAGGATACGTGCCTGTGCTAGGCCAAGGGCTAAAAGAGGAGTTGTGTTTGGAACCAAAGCTTTTGATTCCCTGTGCATGATTGTATTGTACTGCAACTTGTTTAAATTTAAAAAAAAAAAAAAATTGAAAGGAACAAAAACCAAAACACTTAAAGGGAGATAAAGCAAGAAAATACATGCCATGGTAAACAGGCAAGAGAAGATCCCAAGAGATCTGGATTCAGTCCCAAGTTTTATTATTGCATGGTCAAATGACTAACTTTTTGCTTTGGTTTCTCACGTCTTCATTCAAATGTGGTAATACTTCCTTACCTGTCTTCTTTTTAGGTAGCTGTTCTTGGGATAAAAATCTGTCTTTTTAGTTTTTGCATAGTGCCACATATAGCAGGATTCAAATCAAAAGGGTTTTCAAGATTTCGGCTTTGGTTCCAGTAGGCAGTGATAATACTACACTTAAACATGCACTGGGCACTGCTTTCCTGGGCAAAGCAGGTTTTTCCAAAACAGAACTAAAGTGAGTTCATAGACCAGTGTGCTTCACCTCAGTCCTGGCTGATCACTGGGTTCCCCTGTAGAAGCAGATGTGTCTCTATCAAGCATTTGGTAGGAGAAATACAGATCATTATGAGCTTGCTTTGCACGACTGATAATCTTGACTCACAGTAACCTGCTGCTCTTAGGTAATCTGTGTTTCTTGCTTCTAGTCTTCAAAGCACCAAACTGTCCTAAACATTGTGAAAATTGTTTGTGTTATTCTTTTTAGGCCAAGTTTCCTTATGTTCTCGTTTGAATATCTCTCAGAAGCAGTCACTAGCTGTTCTAAGCACAGAAACATCAAGTGCATTTTTAACATGTGCCCTATGAGTCATAAATATTGTCTTGAAAATCACAGAACAGCTGAGATTGGAAGGGACCATCTAGAGACCACTTAGTCCACCCCTTGCTCAAAGCAGGATCAGCTAGAGCAAGTTGCCTGTGGCCTTCTCCGGTGGGTTTTGGAAGTCTCTTCAAGAGCAGAGGCTCTGCAGCCTTCCTGGTCAACCTGTTTCAGTGTTTGATCACCCTCACAGAAAAGTTTTGGGGTTGCTTTTTGTTTGGGTTTTGTGTGTGTTTTTGTGGGTTTTTTTCTGTTTATTTTTTTCTGATGCTTAAGCAGAATTTCCCGTATTTCCGTTTGTGCAAGCTCCTGCTTGTGCTTTCACTGAGTAGGACTGAGTCCGACTCTTTCTTCCTTACTGCCCCATCAGGTATTTACTGCCCTCTTCCCCCAGGGTAAACAGTCCCAGCTCCTTCAACCACTCCTTGAGTGGTGGATGTCCCTGTCCATGCACAGCCTTTTGCATGGACCTGTGTCTCTTGTGCTGGGGAGCCCAGAACTGGGACCCAGCACTCCTGATGCTGTGCTGAGCACCAGTGCTGAGCAGAAGAAGGGAAGGATCATCTCCCTTGTCCTGTTAACCTCTTCCAAATGCAGCCCAGGATGCTGCTGGCCGCCTTTGCCAGAAGGGTGTGTTACTGGCCCATGTGCATGGTGTTGCCCACCAAGACGTTTTCTGCAAAGCTGCTCTCCAGCCAGCAAGTCCCCAGCATGTGCTGGTGCCTGGGGCTGTTCCTCCCCAGGGGCAGGACTTGACATTTCCTTTTGTTGAACTTCATGAGGTCCCTTGGGATGGCAGCACAACTCTGCTCTGTCAACTGTTCCTCACAGTTGTGCTGTCTGCAGGCATCGTGAGGGTGTGCTCTGTCCCATCATCAGTAGGCAGGTCATGAAGGTGCTGAGCAGGACTGGCCCCAGTCCTGAGCCCTAGTGACAGACCTCCAGCTGGACTTTGTGCAGCTTATCACATCTCTTTGAGCTGCGGGGCTCAGATGCTTTCTAGTCCACTTCAAATAAATTAATTCCTCCTGATGCTGGTAGACCCCAAGCAGAAGATACAGGGATCACTATGAGGGGGTGAAATGAAACGTGTTTGAGCAAGTCAGGGAGCCACTAAGATGGGATCATTATAAGCTGCCTACTATATCCCCCTCTCTCTAAAATTAGCGATCATAAATCATTGAAATTGGGGAGTAATAGTAGTCTGACTGGTAGCAGATGAAACTGAAATGGGTTAATGGGGGTGTAAAGAGGCCGGGTTTTACTTGTCCTCTCCAATTGTACAAAACAAACAACCAGTTTAGGCTCCTGAGCTCTTGCGAGCTGTGTGAGTGGCAGTGTGTTTCTAAGGCAGCCAGTCGGTTATTACAGGTACTTTTACGGAAATCTCGTTTCCTTGTTGCCAGAATTCTTGCCTGGTGTCCCACAGTCCTTTTTCACCGAAGGGTACTGACAGGTGTTAATGTTACTTTTTGGTATAGCACAGTGTTTAAATACATATAATAGGCAGTGCTAGCAACTACTGTTGTGCTTCAGTGGTTTTGCAGTGAATAATTTTATAGCAACATGTATCAAACGGATTCTTTGCTTATTTGCAGTTAAATTTGAGTAGGTTGTTTGGTTTGTTTTTTTCTTCAGTGAATAAGCTTTGAGATGTGTATGAACAAATGGAAAACCAGTGATGTTAGCACAGACCGTGAGGAGTATTAAGCTCCTTATTTTATTTTTTAGGGAATATATGCCAACGTTGGAGGAATTTTTTGAAGAAGCTATTGAACAAGCAGACCCTGAAAACATGGTTGAAAATAAGTATAAGTATGTCAATCTTTGTGTCTCACTTTATTTTGATCTCTTTTATGTTTGGCTCGTTAAAGAAAACAGACTGTTCTCTGCATTACCAGTATCTGTGCAGGACTCCAGTAATGTACAAAAAGGTATAAGTTGGGACAGGATTATATTAATTAGTAAATGCCGCCGGTCTTTTTCTGTGCTTTTATAGATGCCAGACTGTTGCCAACCAAGCTTGTATTTTATTATAGGGCCGTGAACAATTCTAACTATGGCTGGAGAGCACTGAGACTCCTAGCACGCAGAAGTCCCCACTTCTTCCAGCCAACAAACCAACAATTCAAGAGTTTACCTGAATATCTAGAAAACATGGTAATCAAATTAGCCAAGGAGCTACCTGTAAGTAATGTTATCCTATAATAATAAATGCTGAATTCATTTGACTTCCCATTTGTCTCTCTGCCATCCATTGCGGGGGCGGGGGGGGGGGTGCAAAAAAAAAAAAAACACAGTGAAAAAGCTTGTAAAGTAAAAATTGGAGGTAAAATTGGTCTGATCAATGACTACATTGTGAATAGCATAGAATAACCAAGTAACTGCCTTGTATTCTGTGAACAAACAGCTGTGGCAATCCCAAGTTTTCCTGCTGGGTTGGTAAGTAGAAACGGATTTGCACCCAGCTACTTGAGTTCGGTGGTGTTAGTGCAAACTGCTTTTATTGAAGGTGTGAGCCAGTGTCAGGACTCGTGAATGTCAGTAGCTGTGGCTGCTGGGATGACAATAAAAGGAGCAGAGTGTGCAGCTGAAGATACTGCACTGTCACCAGAGCTTTACAGCAAGATTTACCAGAGCTCTTCTATCAGCCCCCTGGCTTTTAAAATGTGTAAAGAAAAATAGACCTTATGGAGGTGTAAATTTAAGGCATTAACCCTTTGCACGTTCAACAGTAGAAATTTGAGGCCAAGCAGGGGTCTTTTAGATAACTTTATACACAAGGGTAAGAGAGACTAACAGGTGGAGGAGGGAGTTTTTTCTAAACCTCTTGAGTTCGTGCACAACCCAGCAATTTCTTACAGGTATGATCCTGTGTGTCTGTATTTGAGACCTTCCTTGTCTGTAATGGGAAACTACTGAGGGGTAAAGGTTGGATTGTTACATGTAGCTTTTTTGTTTGTTCAGCCATTGGAGTTAACTAGGTGCTAATAGCAATTTTAGGAAAGATACTGGGAGGAGAGAAGCAGTTGAATATATTAAGGTGGTTTATTAATATATTCATGGTGGTACTGCTGTCATGTACCAAATATTATGAGAAGGCAGAAATACATTAGACAAGGCCTGTGACTGAAAGGCAGGAAAATAAGAAGCCTTTTGTTCCTCTTGGCTGATCAGTAACTGAATCAGAAAGTGAAAAGTTTGTATGTTTTTTGCCATCTTTATGAAGTTTGAAAGTACAGAAAACTTTGAGGAATTCCTGAGTGAGGAATAAGTGAAGAAGAAGAACTTTAAAAGTACAGTCAGCAGTAGTGGTCTCATAGAAAGTTGTGTGGTGTTTGTTTTCTTTGAAGTAAGTAATAAAGTTAGCTATGGAATCCTTAGTTGTAGTTACTGTGAAAACGAAGGAATCCTGTGAAGTCAGTGGATACTTTCATTAGGTTTTTTAGTTATAAC
Organism: Patagioenas fasciata; assembly: GCF_037038585.1. Classification (NCBI taxonomy): domain Eukaryota; kingdom Metazoa; phylum Chordata; class Aves; order Columbiformes; family Columbidae; genus Patagioenas; species Patagioenas fasciata. The sequence goes on along the minus strand of NC_092521.1, from coordinate 51,368,216 downwards.
TGTGTTTTATTAGAACACTTGTTACTGGTGATTTGGATACAGGAGACTGTGGGGGATTTTTAAGTCTCTTATGGGATCATGTCAGGTTTTCCATTTTAGTACACATTCCAGGGACCATCACAGAGATGTAATATTTCTCTTCAAACACAAAATTCATCCAGTGATGTTTAGTTCTCTCATTGTAGCCTCCTTCTGAAGAAATAAAAACAGGTGAAGATGAAGATGAGGAAGATAATGATGCTTTGTTAAAGGAAAACAATGAAAGTAAGATTTGCTTATTCTCAGTCTTTTCAGTTTCTCTTTTGATGTGTATTGTAGAACCTGCGTTTTAATTTAGGTTCTGCTGAGGGTCACCAGTCCTTGGTTACCGTGGTGCTTCTGACTTGAACCCCCATTTGTACCAAAAAGCACAGCCTTTTCAGGACACAGGGCACCAGTGGCAAGCTGTCCATCTCGTGGCCTGCGCTGCTGAAAGTGTGCAGCTTGTTGAACTTGAGTTAGCGCTTGGATTAATCACAGAATCATAGAATGTCCTGAGTTGGAAGGGACCCACAAGGATCATTGAGTCCACCTTGTGTCCCTGCATAGAACAACCGCAAAATTCACATCATGTGTCTGAGGGCGTTGTCCCATTGCTTTTTCCACCTTTTCTGCTACGTGGTGTATGTTTACAGTGTTAGTAGGTGTTTATAGCTAAAATGCCATCATTGCTCTATAAGAACCTATGAGAGTTCCTCACCCACTTTCCTGTGAGAGTTCCTCACCCACTTTTCTGCCCTTTAATTGCCACAGGCAAGTGTCTCTCTCTAGTCCCTGCTGGAGTGGGTAGTTAAGGACTTTCAGAAACAGATATATTCCAACATTGAGATCTTTCATCCTCTTCATTTAAAATGTATTCAGGGCAAAACCTTCTCTGCCAGAAAAGCAACCTTCCTGGCAAATGTCATCTCTGGTTCCTCTCCATTAACCAGTCCTTCCATCTTTGTCTCTTGCCTGTAACCCTGGTATGTTGTGTTCCTGAGTGTTGTTGCCCATCTGCTGTGTCTGTGAATCTGCCTCCTTCCATCCTCCTTCATCTCACACATTGTATCTCTGTGCACTGGCTCTTGGATCCAGCATGGGCAGATGGGATGTGCAGGGTGTGGAGTTCCCACACCAGACACCATGAGCAGTTTTCTTGAAAGATTTTTCTGTTAGTGCAAAGCCTTTTGTGGGCCTCTCTGAATCTCCTCTGTTGCCCTTTTCCATTCCACAACTGACCTTTTCCACAGTCTCCCCATAGTGATGTCTTTCTTCAGCTTAACACTGCCTGGAACAGCCTTTGTGGTTTTGCTGTGTTGAATTTACATCTTTCTTTAAATCTTGTTTATAAGCAAAGATGGGAGAGCTATGGTCCACTATGCACTGTTCTGCTTACAAATAATGGAAGTGATCTGATGCTTCTGTTGTTTTGTCATGTGTGATCTTCCATTCTTTCCCCTCGATGTAGTGGGTTTAGTTCAGACAAATAAGTGACTGATAAGCACTGGAGAGAGTTGAAACTTCCGCTCCCTGCCACCTGGCTCTTCAGATGGCATGAAGGTGAAATACTTATTAAAAGTTAAGAATCTTATTAATTTTTATGCATAAGTAATTCAGTCTTTAGGGGTTTTTCTTTAAAATGGTGTGAAATATACCCAGGTGGTAAGCCGTAAGTTGTAGACCATGGTGAGCTATAAATGTGCAAACCCATCTGTGTAATCACTGCAGCACTTGGTGTCTCAGCAGAGCAGAGTATTCTGTGGTTTTTATCTTTATGCCAGAATGGCAGAAAATTCCTTGAAGTACTGACGATGTGTGGAAGTTGCAGTCCTGCTCATGCTCCTGCTGCTGGTAGGAATGTGAGGCTTTAGTAACTCAGTAAAAGGGAAGCAAACTATTTTTTACCTGGATTAACTCTGTGTACAGTGACTAAAAGAAGTCTAAAAGACAAATGCTAAACATCACTCTGTATTTTAATATAGTAGTTGAGTCATGTATTGAAAATTTCAGGCTGCCTCTCCAAATTTTTGTTTTCATTTGGAGGAGGCAGTTCTGATGTACTTCAGGCTTTAGCAATTATCTCTCAATTGAACAGGAAATGCATAAAACCCATTTATTTTTTAAATCATGGTCAATAAGGAACATTCCTCTTGCAACCCAAGTAATACATCTGTAAAAATTCATCTGTTCTCAGAGCTCTTGAGTAGGTTCTAGCCACTAAAGGAAAGGTGTCAATCTGTCTGTTAGTAAATAAATAGAAGGTTTAAAATGGGGCGGATCAGGGAAGATCTGGAGACATTTCCTGAGTTTCACAGTGACTTTTTTTTTTTTACCCTAGGTCCAGAGGCACAACGGGACAAAGCCATGACGGGTGAACAGATTGAGTCCTTTGCTAGCAGGCTTGGGGAGCAGTGGAAGGCCTTGGCCCCCTACTTGGAAATGAAGGATTCTGACATACGGCAGATCGAGTCTGACAGTGAGGACATGAAGATGAGAGCGAAGCAGCTGCTGGTTGCCTGGCAGGATCAGGAGGGGGCACACGCGACCCCCGACAACCTGATTGCTGCGCTGAGCAAAGCTGGGTTAAGTGACCTTGCGGAAAGTCTGGCTAACGACACTGAAGGCAGCAGCTAACTTGCTTCAGGTGCTAACTTGTCATGTGGTGGTGGTGGTTGTTGTCATTGTTAATTGTGTCCGTTTTGTTTGGGTTTGTTGTTAATTGTTACTAGGTAACAAATTTTTGATAGGTGTTTTATGTTCAATAAATGCTAAAGCTTTTTAATAATATTACTCAGTTGTCCACTTTTCTCAGAAAAGGATTTGTCATCCTAATTCGGAAATAGGAAGCTTTACTTTGGATGGTGGAAACATAAAAGGAAGGATGGAGTCGAGGCAGCTTTCTGTGCAGGCTGTAGTTTGGTACCTGCAGGGCTTGGGTTGCTCCTGTTGGACAGGGCGGTCAGTAGTCTCTGTGTGCTCTTTTCAGAGCACAGGCAGCTGTGAAGGACATTTAAATCATCAGTTGGGGTGGCAGGGAGCTGTGGACCATTAAAATGTACCTGTTTGTGAGAAAATAGGGCTGGGATGGAGGTGCAAGTCACAGCATTTGCTTTCAGTGAGGTGCCCTGGGAGGGATGCTGTGCTCAGGCTGCTATTCTGCTGAAGAAACAGTTCTCTGGACCTTGACAGTCAATAATGGGGGGGGAGTTTCCATGCTCATTTCTGGTTATTAGCCTTAGTCTTTGCACGTTTGTCTATGTAGAAACTCCCCTGAGTCATGATGTGAACGAGGGGTTTTTGTCCCAGTTCACTGCGAAGTGACAATTGGTTTCATTTTAAGGATATGGCAATCTTCCAACAGGTAGATGTTACATGTGGCTGGATCTGTTTGCCCTCAGAAAATGAGATTTTTGTGGTGGTGGTGTAGCTGGCTACAACTTACGTGGTCACTTACTGTAGAATTTGTGTCATGCAGTGACATCTCTCTGATTGCTGTTTGGAAAACTACATATCACAGAACTTTTCTTTGCAGGGTGTTGTTTCAGTTCTTACCTGTGAATTTCCAGGGTGGTTTGCTGCCAGCTGGGAGGTGAGTTCTGCATGCAGAGCTGCTGCTGAGAGCTTTGTGCCTGCTCCCCACTTCAGATTTAGCTGTATTAGGAATCTAATCGTTGGGCACTTCAGCAAAAATCCGTATGGGCTGATACATGGGGCAGCTGTTGGAAATAAACCAGCCCAAGTCTCACCTGCTGTGGGTACGATTTGATAGAAGGTACGAAATGTAACTATTTCAGTTGACTGAGGGACTTTAAACATATCGTGAGCTAAGGTGTGCGGAGATGACCAAGAGCATCTCTGAGGAGAGGAGCCATTGCTGCTTCTGGAAGTGCAGCCTCCTGGGGAGGAGTCTGAGCACTCACAGCACAGGATTAGCGTTTGCAATTTCTGTCTGGAACACAGGGAAAGCACAACCCTGTTCCACAGCTGAAGTAAAATGAACGTGGCCTACCTGGTTGGTTATTGACAGCTGCATGCTGGGAAAGCTGAGATGGCCAAGGGAAGGAGACTGAAGGAAGCCATCTCCAGAGAGGTGCGTTCTTGGTGCTTTAGATATCACCCACCATCTCAGTGGTTGTGTTCAAGGCAAGAGACTTTAGCACCAAGCTGTTCCCCTGGTTTAGCTTTGCTCCTTTTCTGACCTGGTCACAGCAGTGTATGGAGGAGTGCAGATTTCTTCTGCATCATCTGCCAAGTATGACTTCATCAAAATGGGACAGCACTGCTCTGGCCCTCAAACAGGCCTGAAATTAGACTCACCTGGGGCGGGATCCTGATCTCTATCCCTGATCCAAGCCCCCAGCCCTATGGCATAACTAAGGGTTTGACAGACCTAGAAACACCTCCACTGGAAATGGAGGTGGTGAGCTTCCAGGCCCATGGGGGAAACTGCTGCTTCTCTGAGGTTTTCAGTGAACCAGCTCTTATTAAGTGTATTTTGTCTCAGTAAGACACAGATGTGATAAATGCACACATCAAAATGAGTAAAAAGCTAAAGCAACAGAAAAATGGGGCACACTGCTTTCTGGGAAGGAAAAACAAGTTTTTTTGTTTTTTTTTAATAACTCTCAGGCTGTGACCAGTAATAAAAGATCATTTCATAGCTCTAGAGTCATAAAATTGTTCAGAGCAGAAGGCTCTTCTCAGCTACCAGCAGAGAAGAAACACCAATCATAAGGCCATACCTGGGGTGACATAGTTCCAAAAATGAGCAACCACGCACAGGTAAGGTCTCTTCTTTCTTTCCTCCTTAACCTATAAAAAGCCTTTAAAACCAGGAGCCTGTACTCCTTCTATGGGGTACAGGGCAACAGACCCCGTACTGCACTGGGGCTTCCTTCATAAGTGGAACTTGCCTTTAAGCATCATGCAACTTTTTTTAAAATACAGCCTTAGGCCCTTAGCTGCTCCCTGGGGGAGCTGTGCGGCAGAGAAACCACCTGGGAAGGTCATAGCTGACACCAGAGTCCCTAAGGGAGGCTCACAGAGGCCTCCCTTCTGACTGTTAGAGCACAGTTAATCTCACCACATGGTCACCGTTAATGAAGACACAAGTGAAGTTCTTCCATATGAATACAGACAATATCAGTACAACTCTCCCAGGAGGGACAGGGACACTTCACAGAGTGTGAAGTGAAGCCTCTACACCGAGGCTGAGCTCTGTTGATGGCCTAGGGCTTTTCTGGCTGTGACTGACACTGAAATAGTGTTTAGTGCAGCTGTTGCATTCCTGTGGGGAATGAACAGAAGTCACAGGGTGGGGGAAGCCCAGTTTTGCAGCCACCACACTAGACCTACCTACTGCATAAAGAGTAACAAGACAAAAGATAAATCCCTACAGCTAAAAAAAACCAAAAAAGCAGCTTTATTGCATGGCTGCTTCAAGACATTCAGCAGTGGTGGCCCGAGAAGTGGAAACAAACACATACTAACTACACTACTGAGACATGAACTTTTTTTTAATGGAGACACATTGTTGATCACAATTTATTTTGAAGTCATGAGATGCCAGCAACAGAACAGACAGCAGGTCAGGCTGGACAAATACTTGATTGTAGCCAGGGTTGTTGGCCATGGGCAGCAGCACTGAGTTACGCAACAAGGCAACAGTTTCTCTTCTGCCTTCCCAACAAAACTGCCAGGTAAGGCAAAGGATGGACAGCTATCGAACTGTGGTATAAACCATGCAAGAGTAACAAATGTGAGAATAGGTGTGTAATAAATACTTGATGACATTGGGGATGGGGAAGGGCAGGAAGAGGCTCATTTTTAAAAAATTATCTTCTGCAAGACTTTAAAGCTTTTCAAAATATTGTCACCACCACTGTGGGCAGTCCAGTCCTGTAGTGACTAATTGGTACAGGGATCAGTTTTGAAATAATATCCCTCTTCACATGAAAAGGTTTGAACAAATTATTTATCCATTTGCCAAAGCTCTGGGGTTAAAGAAGTGATCAGTAATCAACATTTATTTCACACCTAGGCAGAATGACTAAAACTGAAGACTATTGTTCGGCTTCATCTTCAATTACTTCAATTCGGCGAGGCCCGTAGAGTAGAACATAAGCTATATGCCAGTCTCCACCCCCAGATAACCTCAGAATGTCTTCAGGTGTAACAATGCTGACTTTGTCATCATCAAATTTAATCCATTCGTCTGCAAGAAAAAACAAGAGGATAATTTGTAACTTAAGTACATAAACTCTAAGCATGCACAGCACCCCTTAAATGAAAGAAGCTCTGAAGGGCAGTGCAGGAATTAGTTTAGGTTTTTTTACCTTGTTTCCTTTTAACCCAAGACACGTAATGGCCAGAGGAACTTGATCTGCCTTGATGTGTTAGCACTGCCTGCAGGTCATAATAGCCGCAATTATTAGAACCAATATCTGAAGGAAGAAGGGGGAAGAAAAAGTTAAGCGAGTCTTACACAAACAGTTTTTTTTTTTAACAGCATTAACCAAACATGCACTGCCCATACCGCACTGCTCCAGCTGTGTAAAACTTCAGTTACAGCACAGTTCTAAATCATTGTGAATTAAAAGCCGCAGCTTTCAACCAGGGTAAACCCTCAGGAAATGGAGACTTTTCGTGTCCATTCACATGACATAAATAATGTATCCTGGGTGTAACACAAAGGCAGTACCTCTTAAAGCATTAAAATGATGGTGTGTGGTCAGTAAATCTTTGGGACAGGTTTGGCCAATGCTTCCTTCAAGTACAGACCGCTGTCTGAATTCAGGGTGAGCTGTGAAACTGCAAGGATGGGTGTGCTGAGCAGGGGCTATGCAGTGATGCTGCTGAGAACACTCAAGCACGGCAGCTCAACTCACTCTGCAATTAGTTCAATTACACTGTTAATTTTTCAATGGAAATAACTGGCTGATTCCAAGTGTAGCAAGAAGATTGTTGCAGTCCCCAGCACGTCTTAACTGTGCTTCTCAGCACTCTAGAACATCCTCTTTCCACTGTACTCATGAGCTGCTCAACAGCCCCCCTCATTTCTCGTGTTGTACATCACACAGAAACCTCAGGAAGCACTGAATGGTAACAATTCCGTTAAAAAGACTTCGAAAATAATTACTCCACCATGTCCTCAACATGAAGGTGAAAGCTTAGGACACTCAAGCTTCAGGCCCCCCCAATTTAGGCAACACCAGCACCACAACTGCAGTTTTGAAAGTCCAGTTTAAGTTTTTGTTTCAATTTCAGCTTCCTACCACCCACTGACAAGCGTACAGAACAGCTGCACATTACATGCAAATGTCTTCTGATGCACATGTCTTCTATGTATTAACTCAAGGGATGACAATTATGTCTTTGACAGCATTTTGATTTGTGTAGTCTTTCAGTTTCTTAAATTTCTGTCAGTTTCTGAAGCTTAATCTTTAAAGGCATTAAAAATAACCAGGGTTCTCAAAACATTCCTACCATCAGGTTGACTTCAATATGAGTAAACAGAAAGTTATTTTAAAATAGATTTATTTTGCTGTACTCACCATCAGGAAAAGAAAATGGTTCATATTTAACTTCTTTCTGTGCACCATCACTTTTACTAGACTAAAGAACAGAATACACTGAATTAATGTGGAATGGTTTTGAAAGACAATCATATCAAATACTAATTCTCCGTTCATTTAAAGGCATCTCTAAGCCTAAACATTTTTTGTTCAACTTGAAACAAATTCCGTTACTGTATTTCTAGCTGGAGATCCAAAAGCCTGATCTAAACAAGACCACTGTTTAAAAACAAATATATAACCATTGTAGCACATATTGCTTAGACTGTTTACCCACCAAGATTTACAGGTTCGAAGCAAGAAAGCAATTCTGCAATTGAGACTTTATTCCTTGCCAGGGACTTGCTAGCAGCAAAGTGGCAACAAGAAAACACCAAAGACAGATTCCAAGAGCCACTATGTTCTGTTTTAAAATGGCACTTTTTCCTTGCTCCAAACTTTATAAAAAGAGATACAAGCCTTATTGAAATGTTTACATGAAACTGCCAATAATTAGGCCAGGAAAACTAGCATAAAAAATGGCGAAACCACTACAGGTTTAGCTATTTTTTTTCCTTCATTTGAGAAAGGGAAGTAGGAGATGAAACCATTTACCAAGTTTTTAGAGTACAGACTGTTAGCTCACTAGTACATATATTCTCAATTTTCTCACTCAGACACGTAGAGCTCCCTTGTACAGCTCTTTCCAGTTGGTGAGCAGGAAACAGCTGCCTGCGATCCACCAAACAAGTGACCTGCCACATGTGGTCATGGTTGAAGAGAATTATTTTTTGTCATTCACAGAAAACCTTTCTGCATACTTTTTAATACATTTTGAAATAAAAATGTAAGCAACACGTTTGTCTACAGCATTTAACGTTTCTCATTAGGCAGTCACACCGAAGCAGATACTGTATTTTCATGAAAATACATATACACAAAAAGATCTAGAGCTCAATATCAAGGAGTTTGAATACTAAGTAAGAAACAAGTATATTTAAGGAAGTAAGTCAAGCTTTCGCTAGTCCTTACTGGTACCCAAATTTCAGATGTTTAACTTATTTAATCAAACCAGCAATGAAACTGCCAGAAGACTTACATTCTTTGGCTGCTGATTTACTTTTTTGTCTTCTAGATCTTTGAATTTTGACCGATAAGAAACCATTTTTTCCTGAAGGTCTGGCGTACACAGCTCATACACATCCAACATAAGAGGAAATTTAACATCCTAGGAAGGAAAAAGCATAAAGATTATTAACAGAAATTGGTACTCCCCATTAAACTGCTCTCCCATGGGAAGACAACACTAAGTCGTATTAAATGGAACTCTCATGACATTTGTGACAACTTGATCTACTAAAACATTGCTGACACTACTTACCCAAAGGGCTACAATACTGTCACAGAAGAATGTCTGATTCAGTATAAACAAACCATCATAAATTACTACAGTCAGTATAAATATTTCGACTATTATAAGCTGTCATACTTTTATACTATGGAAATACCTATGCGGGCCTCAAGAAAAAAATCATGTAAAATGATTGTACACTTGCAAAATGTCAATTTGTGTAATCCAAAGAGTCTTCTAAAATAGTTAACATGTGCCTTCAATCTTTATTCCCTTGCTTGTCTCGTGATGCTCCCTGGCCAGCCCAGGAGCTCTATCAGCCACAGAAACCGAAGCTGGAACATTGAGCTGTCTGCAGCTGGTTCTTGTGTTTGTCAGTCAGGAAGCCAGACAATTAGAATAACTAATACAGGAAGCGTTTGGTAGCGTAAACATTTCTCATCAACTTCAGAACACTGACCAGTGACTGTTTAGCTAAGGAGAGGGCCATGCTTCCATTCTCCTCTGAACCACTAGCGAGAAAAGACCGAAAAAAATCCCAACATTACTGGAGCAACTTCGCTTCTGTCCCTTCCCTCCCCCACAGACTATTTTGGTAGCACAGTTTGCCGCACCTCATCGCAACTGGGAACAAAGGTACTTTGTACTCAAAGCAAAGAAACTGTAATTTAAAAGCAAACAATTTAGTAAGTAGCCTTCAAATATTAGTTGTGTGCCTATAATAAAAACCTCAATGAAAAGCCTGAAGAGGAATTAAACTTCAATATGCAGAAAAATTACTCACCTTAAGAACTTTGGCATTCACAGATTCTTTCTCTTTGTAAAAAAATCTGACCATCTGAATAGTCAGGTATGCCGGCAAGCGACTAATTTTAGACTATAAAAAGAATTAGAAAAAGCTGTTACTTCAGATATTCACAGATACCTTAAACACTGCTCATCTTAAATTACTGGCTATTCTGGGAACCTATTTGTACACAAACACATACGAGTATAACAAGGCCTCCAATTTTGAAGCTCTGCATAATAGTGTACTCAAATAAATCATTTTCCACTGGTCTTAAATTTCTTGGTAGTGGATATGCAGATGCTTTATAAACATAAATCACATGCTGTTCCAGCAATAACTTCGTGTTTTGGGACAGAAAATTGACAACAGTTAAAACAATCGTAAAGAGAGCAACAAAGTACTACTCACAGATTTGATATAGAGTGCATTTCTCTGCAGTGTTGGAGAGAGTTTGGTGATTTCCTCTTGAAGACGCTGTTAAAAAAAAGATAATAACACATACATTCACCATAAAACACAGCCTAAAGAAAAGCACAGCATGAATCAACAAACCATAAACTAGACCTGGTTTTGCCAGTCCCTTCTGTTGCTCTCTGCCATTACGACACACGGAATTTTGAAATTCCTTGGCAGAAAGACCGCGCCCATTCATTTGTTCAGCTCCGGCCTTGGTCTTGAGCCCTGACAACCCAGTTCCCCTCTGCAGAAAACTTTACTCCACAGGAGTAGAACTTGCAGCTTAAGCATCTGGATCTGGTTATGAATGTGTCATTTCATGCTTGGAACACAACTAAAGAAAATCTGAAGTTTCTTGTGACAGGCACATCTGTACCTTTCTCAGTTCTCAGCCTAAAGCAGATAGAGCTGCACACAGGTAGACAGGTGGGGACACCCTGCTTCCAGGGACCTTCCCAAACTCAGGGAAAGACTGACCTGGTTGTCAGTGTTGTGGCCCTTGCTACAGGCAATCCAGCCTAAGAATTCCAGAAGGCCTTTTTTTGGCCTGAAAGTGAAGTTTCTTTTTTCATAATCTTTTTAATTTGTGAGCATCAACTATTTTATCTTACTTTTCCTTCTAAATTCTGACCAAAAAAAGAAGGCAGATACAAAGATTATCTGAGAACCATACAACTTGGTCCAGTCCTGTACAAACCAGACCGCTGCTTCCATCCCCGCTCTTATACTCTGCAAGAGCAGTTACTACACAGATTTTGTAGTAGCTCTTCTCCTTCTTCCTTCAGATTCTCAAAAAAACCCTGAAAACTTAGAAATATGTATATATAAAAAGCACAAGCTACTTTAAGAAGTCCTACTTAAATAAACAGTTTAAAGATGAGGTAGTGTCATGGAAAATAACACCCCCTTCAACATTTGCAAAGTTAAGTTTAAGTTTAATTGATCCACCAGGGGTTTTTTGATTAGCAACCAAAATGCCACCCTATTTTTAAATTGACTTTGGGAGGTTTTAGGAATCATTTACAGCATGCTTAAATCATGATAGTGCTCAGTCTGAAGTGAAAGCCACCTGAACAGTTTCTAATTGCAAGGAGCAAATTTGCTTGTACTTGGTTACCTGCCATGGGTCAAGAACATGCAATTCATTTTCACTGCCATCTTCCCATTGAACACATACACAAAAAAAATCTTAGAACTTTGCAAAGACTGGACAGCAGATGTCAACTCCAGGCCATAGATTAACAACACAGGTCATTTAGAAATTCAATTAAATTAAAAGAGACTGGCTTACCAATTTTAGTCCTGTAAACAGATATTTCACTTCTTGATTGATAAAGCAGCTAAGCTGAAGCAGATTCTCCTTTCCTTTAGTTACTTCCTCTTCTTCAGCTTCTGTACATTTCATGCTTCATAAAATTAAGGAAAACCATCATGCACCCACCAAGAGATAAACTACCGCTATAGTGAAAACTACCTGCTGATCAGCATGGTAATTTAAGGTAATCACGTTTGTGCACCAATAGTACTTTTATTTTTTGCAGTATGAAAAGGAAGATTTGAAACAGTCGTCCTTCCAACCAATCTGTTCCTTCATATCTAATGGCAAGTGGTAGCTGAAGCAGACAGTGTACCAAAAAAAGGACAATAACTTTTTCATCACCATTTGAGCTTGTAAGGCCTGCTTTGTTCTTTCTTCTCCCCACCACCCAACCCCCAGGGCAGAGATCATGCTAACTAGCTACCAATATCAAGCTTTGAAGCCTTCCTACAACATTATGCTCCATTGTTACTTATAATTAATAAAGTTCTTCTATTTCTGCTGCTGGCCAGACTTCCTGTTTCTTTCAACACACATGGCCTCCTTTCCCTGCCTTGTATGTGTCCTCTTCACTGAAATGGTATCCGTTTCTTCATTATTTTCTAAACATTCTTCTAATCGTTCTGTCCAGCCTCTTCTTTTTCATACTCTTATCCCAATCCTTTTCTGTCGTTCACCTCCTCCTAACTAGATACATTTCTGACCACCCTGAATGCACTTACTCTACAAATGCTGCCATAAGCACACTTGAAAGGTTTGCAACAAGTCTCTTCTACCAAGTCTCTTCCTTGGGCCATTGGCCTACACATCATTCCTCTGAGCAACTCATTCTGCTCCTCCCAACTATTTCAGTGATAACATGACAATACAGGGAGAGAGATACATGACACTGACCTTAAAAATGGCCTTTACTCTTCCTTACTACCAAGCTATGAGACACAACACCTCAGCTAAGGGGATGTTTCCTTATTTCAGAAGAGCAAAATGCACGGTATAATTCTTTCCAAAAGTGGTGGTGAGTTTAATGATAGCCAGGATTTCGGGGTGGAGAAGTGGGAAAAAACTAACACTTGGCATGAGATGTGTTGCCTGATGTCACCATACGCTTTCTGTTCTTGCTCTAAAAAAGCTACTAGAAAGTTGCAGGTTACATTAGTTGACCTCATCTAACAGTGTTGCATCTATCTCATTAGAAATCAATCGAGCTAGTTTTTGTCCATGTTTAGTATGCCAAGCATACTTGGCAACTCAGCAACACTTCCTTACAAGTCAAAAGAAGGCTATCTAGGATAAAAGGATAAATCCTTTATTTGGAAAAAATGTCTCAGCATCCTTGAAGTAGATAATGGGCAATCTTCCCTGGGGAGGAAGCCTGGTATTCAAATTCTATGTTTTTTTTCTGTAAGTTTCCATGACCATTCTTCTTCCCCACATCACCCCCTCTCTCAAAGAATATCCAATCCTAACTTTAACTTCTGTGTCCTCCTGCAATACATCATTCCCTCTCTTCTCCAACACACACCTTTATTTTCCATACTATTCTGGATGATGCTGTTCATTCTCCCTGCACTCAACTGCTAAAGTCTGAAATCACTGTCATTTTTTATGTTTTGCCTTAAGTCTTTAGGATACGCTGTTTCAAATTCAATGCTGAAGAACTGATCAATTAAACTCTTCTTTTTAGAAGCTCCTGCTGTAGCTCCGGAGTCCGTCTGTAAAACAAATTTTCTTATGATGTAACTTTGAACAGCATGCAAAGACAACCTTCTTTACAGACAAGATTACCCCATTTATTTAAACTCTTTGAAGCCTATCCTTTCAGCTTTCTATAGGTGCATTTTCTCGTAGTCAGTCCATCTCCTTACACCGTATAAAAGTTTCAAGACATACGCATTTATAGCATGTTGTTAAAGCCACCTCAAAGCATATCAGCAAGCAAGATTTCCACCAAAAAGTCACATCTCCTTGCTCCCAAATTAAATGTGTCTTAAATTTTAGAGACGTATATCAGATTTTTGCCACTGCCAAGACTCCCCAGAAAACAGTTTACAGTCTGGTAAAATCTTGGGAAAAACTTTAAGTAACTTATTATCAGGTTGATTAAGTTAGCTGTCTGTTGGAAATAGCATTCATGGAGCCCAGAATGCTGTAGCACAAGGGTGTTGGTTTGTTTTTTGTTCTTTTTATGGGGGGTGGGTGGTTTTTTGTTTGTTTGTTTTTTTTTTTTCAAGAAAAAAATAATTCTTAAATGCTAAATTCACAGGTTATCAGGGCCAACCACTGCATACCCACAGTCACCACCACACTGGTCCAACACAAGCTTTACAAAGCCCAGAGAGAAAGTATTTCTACAGTACACTGCACAGCACAGCTGACATGACAAAGTTACCACTGCACTGATCAGACACCTCAGAAAGCAACTTCACATACTGGACTATGGACACATGTTAAAGAACTCCCAAAACAGATAATGCTTAGCAAAAAAGTAAGTGAATCACAAGTACAATATTATAAATCCTAGCTCTGGTTACAGGAAGATTACAATTACCTCCATAACTGTATCACCTTCTATGCCTTCCAGCTTCTGCTGTAGTACCCTCATCATCTGCACCCAGCACTCATTGGCATCCTAGGAAGGGAACAGAACATTAAATCTAACTAGTGGTGTCACTGTTTAGTAATATTAAACCCATCAATCTTCACACTATAAAACCAAATGTAAGGATTACTTAACTAAGAATTTCTCCCTATTCCACCATATATTTTCAGAACTAGCACTCAATATGACATTCAAATTTTCTACACGATGCAAAAGCAAACACTTTACTGGGATTAACTATTTTTGCTGGAGAAGGAACGTTTTAAAATATTCTTGGTCTCAATTTCCAACATACTACAGAATTTTCAAACAATAAGCCAATAATCAGTCGTTACCTGTTGAAGGTACTGGCCTTGGTCACCCTTTTCTGCAAACTGTGGGAAGGCCATATGTAAAAACTGCAGGAGAATGATAGGTGGGATACTGGAGGAAGTTTTATCCATGGAATCAAACAAGTCTCTAAGAGCTTGAAGAAAAAGTAAGTGAATGCTTTGAGAAGTGGAAAAACAATTCAAACATGGCAGGAACTTTAAAAATAATGGTAAACCAACAGCAACATTTAAAGACTGATCATTTAACAGTGTCCAATCTGATCTTTCCAAAGCACAGCCAGATTTTCCAGGTGGCATAACAGGTGCACCTAAGAGGTCCTTTGTGAACATGACTTTGCAAGTGTAAACATGAGAAGTCTGAGCAGGGTTTGGCACATAGTGCCTTGTCTTTCCTGGCTGCTAACAGAACAAAAGAAAAAAGAAGTTGAGTAGTTAAGACTTCATTTGAAAAACATCTGAGGAAAACGTTTTCACAAGAGGGCTACAACACCTAGAGAAACTAGAAGGCATTCACAATCTATTCTCTAGAGCAGTTTAAGTTTCACCAGCTACTGGGAAAAGTTTTCATTTTTCCCAACTAAAATATCTAGAATATACTCATGCTTAATTTAACATCCAGGAAAACAAGTATGTGTGTGCATACGTGCAGACAAGTCATTAATTATATGCAATTCAATGAATGCTACTGATTGCATGACAATACACATGGCTTTCTTTTTTGCTCCAGACATGTGGCTACACGTCTTATCTACCCAGGTTACAGCATTTTAAATCTACAAATCATTTCAGAGACACCTGTTAATCCTCACAACAACCCTGGGAGGTAGGCAAGAGTCTGCATATTCACTGATTTACAAGTGGAGAGAATAATGAACGACACTCTTGAATAAGCGAATATAGGCAAGATCACAAGGAACCAAGATCAGTTGCTTCCTCCTCTTAAGACCTCGCTAGGAGGGACAACTGATATGACACAGCCATTTAAAAAAATGCCATAAGTGTCATGCAGGAGTTCTTGACCAGCTCAGCATCAAAGAATTTACTAAGAATTACTCAGGTCTTAAACTACTGAGATTCCTAAAAAGCAGAGCTGTCACCTTAAAAAGAAAACAAGGGACATGAAGTAAAGGCAGTGAAAAGGGGAGGGGCAGGCATGGTTGTATAGAGTAACCATTGAACTTACCACCCCAAAATTCGATCAGCAGGCATACCCACAAACTGGACCTTTCCTTCCTTATATTGTTTTGTTTTTCCTTAAATGGACTGGTAGAAATCCCAGTGTCCTGGCCCAGCATCTTAGTGGGGCAATGAAATAGAGTAAAAAAAGAAAAAGCGGACAAGTAGTACCCTTGTTCAAGTGTAAGGGGTCTAACTAGAATTCTAGTTAGAACTTGGAGATACGGGGCCATCGTGAGCTCCCACATTGTGAGCACCCAGATCACCACAACAAAGAGTAACTTCCCTTTTGAAGACACTACTTTCTACTTCAGTTATGAAATCTGCATATTTTGGGTAAAAGCTAAGATCACTGATAAAGCATCAGCTACCACCTTAACAATAATTTTTAATGTGATTTATTGGCTGAGCATTATCAATGAAATACATATTCTAGGAGCATGGTGTTAGCCTACCATTAAGTGAAACAAAGAACTGTTTACTAAACTATTTCTACACAAAATGATTGAATTAACAGATGGATGGAGCCTGCTTTAGGAAGTTCCAATTACTTTGTGCCTATGTGCAGAACAGTCAGAGATACGAATGATTTCTGTCGAAGTCTAGATCACACTTGAATACATTTTTCCTAGTGTGCAGCTAGGTAACATGCAGAAATGCATGCTGTGCAGCCACACTCAGAATAACCTTTAAAGACATTAACAACAGAGCAAAATGAATCCTCCAGTGTCAGCAGATCTGAAAGTCCTAAGGCACGTGCACTAATGAAAAACAGGCAGAGCTCCAACTGCAATTTTCATCTGCAGCTACCAGGAAATCACAGACTAGCCTAAATCACTGTGTTCTACGCTAAACACCAACCTGCAGTAATGTATTGAGCAGAGGCCATTTCTCCTGAAGCTCTTAAGGCACCACCATACCTAAAAGAGTAGAAAAATAATATGTATGCAATTAAAAGCAACCAAGAAGTCAGGTTTTCAAATCATAAAGCAGGCAGATAGATTTATTTAAAAGTATCAAAGAAATCAATCACCAAAACAAAAGTAACTGAAGGTAAGATTTACACTCATCTCAAATTCTCTGTTATTCTGCAAAGCACTGCATGGAAGCGAGGGAAAACTGGCATCCTTGACACAATAAATAAATGCAGACTGAGAAGTCTGGATACATCACTGCTGCTTCCCTAATCCACTTGCCTCAAAGACACTGATGAAAACGTCTGCATAGAAGCTACCCCATTTCTGGAAGATTTACCGCAGCTTCTTCAGATGCATGGAAAAACACCTTCAAGGATAGCTGGCAGACAAAATGCACAGAGATGGAGGGCAGGCCTGCTTCCTCCCTCCACAGCACAAGCAGAACAGTGAGGGGCAAGTCATTTATCTTGGGGAGCTGTGTCCCACACTGAAGAAGCATAGGGGTCCCCCTGTATTACTAGAACTTACCGCCCTAAATGATTTCTTAATTTACCACCTGCACACAGAACAGATGGCCTCTTCAAACTACGTAAGCCTCCAAACAAAAGGAGGGTCTCATGCATTCTTTAATCCCAGACTGAACTCTAAAAATTCTGCCCATTGTTGGACGATGAGCAGGAAACTATCCTCCTGTCAAGCTACAAAACAGGGAGTATCCTTGCAGAGGTCAACAGAAAAGCTGGTGAGAAATTAAGCTGGAATAGTAAGCTTCCCACGTGAAGTCCTTTCACCTCTCTCCCACTGCCATATACCCTTCCATGCTGTCATCAAGCAGGAAAGATCAAATAAAGGCTCCATCTCAAGGGGAAAACAGAGCAGCTGCCTGTGAATCTGACTTGTAGAGTCAGATCATCCAGTCAAAAAATTAACTTAGCACTGCCAAGTCCACCACTAAGCCATGTCCCCAAGAACCTCATCTACATCCCTTTTGTTTCCCACAGACAATAAGGTCACATCTTGTATTGCAGTCTGCAACTTTCATAAGCTACATTTTGACATTTGGCATGTTAAATTTGTTAAATAATCTGATTCAGTGCAGTAACTCAGAGTCATTTACATGGAAATAAACAGACTTTCCTAAAAATGACAACACCAAAAAGCAAGAAAAAGCTTTAACACAGAATTTCTGTACCTCACAGATAGTTCTCAGTGCTAAATAATTAAGGTTCACCTGCTAACAGAATGAAGAAAAAATTATAAGTACTGAAATAACTAGCATTTAGAGCAATCTAGACTATCCAGTTGGGTACCAAGGTATTGAGAAAGCAATGTATTTTAAAGGAATTAAGTTAACTCTAAGATGGCAATCCTCTACCTAATTCTCACAGCTTTAAAATACTGATGGATTTCACACTATAATTCATCTGGAGGGCAAATTCAGGCTCACATTGCCATGTATTCTTTTTTCTTACAATCTTCATAATTTTCAAGTTTCTTGTAGATTCCTCACCCAAAAATTGGCCATTTCACGTTTCAGTCCAGAATAACACACAAACAAACAAACATCAGAAAAGTTCTTCTTCAATCAGAACGAATGAACAAATTGCATAAGGGCATGTGTTCTGTTTCATACAGATCCATGTAGTTCCAGCTTTTTCCAGTTTGCCACCACAGCAATACCCATGGTCCTATCTCTGAGCTTCCTGCTGTACCTCCAAGTACCAAATGTCAGTAACACCAGTATTTCATAGCTGAAAACACACTATCCAATAAAGCCATTGCAAAAAGTAACAAAACGCCTGTACAGTTCTTTAATACAGAACAAGATCATACAAACCAATACCAGCAAACAGGGTTAGGAGTTCAGTAGCTTGTTTAAGCATTTTAAACAAGTCTTGATAGGAACTATTTTTAGTTAGGCAAAACATTCTCTCCACTAAAAGCCAGTTCCAACAAACACATAGTCTTAAGTTCTTTAAAAATACAGACTAACACAGCCATAGGATAAACTTTAATTGATCACTATGTTAATAATGAAGAGATTTAAAGAATAACAGATTATTATGATAATCCATACCAGTATTAAGATGACTATTCCACAAAATATCTATTTCATAAGCTAAAGAAAACATTTTAGTTATGGTATTTTTGTACTGAATCCTACCTTTTAAGGGCCTCTTTCACTTCTGGCACTGAGCGGATACACTGAACCGTAGCATTCATGTAGCAAGTGTTGCCAAGGTTCGTCAATCCACATGGTAATTCCATCTACCAAAAGAATTGCAAGGGTGCTTGATGGTCTGAGAGAGATGTGCAACCATTTTTGTATAAACATTATAATTTGACATCAACTTCTAAGAAAAGGAACGATCAGAGATGTGTAAAACCTGGAATATTTCGTCAATCTTTATGAAGTTTTCCAGATCCGTTTTCTGATTACCTTAATCATTTTGCCATTCTGTGCTTTTAGAGCACATTCAGGAACACTTTGGAGTTTCTTCTGTGCATGTTTAATTTAATGAGCATATTCTTCAAGCACGCAGTCATTCTGAAAGTTCAATTATAATCTCCTTCAAGTTTTGACCTTAAAATTCTATTTCCATGAAATTTCCACATGAATACACGTACAAAACACTGATGCTTTAATTAAAATCAGTTTTCAGTAAAACTCTAAATGTGATTAAGTTCATAGTTAGAAAGAAAAGCATTATTTAAACTCCCCTCCAGAAATTGGCAACAGATCATTAACTGGATCCTTTCTGACAACTTGTGAATTCTAAAGTTTTGAAAAATTCAAATGCCAACTAACAATTAAACTAACCAGTTTCAGAAACAACTATAAATCATAATGTAGACGCATTTTTCTCTTTTAATCCTGCATATTTGAGTAGTTGTCAGGGAAAAGCACGTAATTCAATGAAACTGAGGCAGTACTGCATACAAATACCA
Organism: Patagioenas fasciata; assembly: GCF_037038585.1. Lineage (NCBI taxonomy): Eukaryota > Metazoa > Chordata > Aves > Columbiformes > Columbidae > Patagioenas > Patagioenas fasciata. Next base: position 51,348,754 of record NC_092521.1, on the reverse strand, counting down.
CTTAATTACTTTAGCAAAAGAATTCATTTAGCTGTGTATTCTATTTTAATGAATACATGCAGTACAGACAATTTAATTTTGATGTCTAACAAAATTTGAATGAGAGAAATGCAATGCGACCAACTTTAACAAAATGTTATCTGACACTGAATCTTCTCCTTGTTTGCTTCTCAGTTATCTCAAAGGCTTTGTATAGGGTTAGTCTCAAAAATACAAAAATATCCTTCACTTGTTGGTGTCACGGAAAGCATTAAATACAGAAGTACAAACTATGGATCTATTTTCATACAGACATGCATAGAAGAATCCTGGTTCTACATGTGGAGTTGACTGTTTTAAGTATGAAGAAGAATTCCTAGTGCAAATGACTGATGAGAAAATTAAGCCTTTTAAATTAGAAAAAAAGGAAACAACTCAAACAGAACTTACTTCATTAAAAAATGAGATTTATTATGCTCTCCCAGACTTTACTCCCATAAAGAAAAACACATAATCTGCTCCACTAATGTCAAATTTATTTTCCTTTTTCAGAAAGGAAAGTTTACCCATAGACAAGAACAAAAAGCCCCCAAACACATCCCTGTGATAGCTCCACTTGACCCCTTTGCAGTGCTTTGGTGCAGGCTCCAAAGGAGGCCAAGGTCTGAGCCGCAGCCAGGCCAAGACCTCCTCCAGCTCACCCACAAAGCACAAAGTGTTACTGTCAGCACCAATGCCCATAACCTTGGAACACCCATCATGCAATTAATGTCTGAACAGTGGTGGCTTCTCCAAGACTCATTTATCAAGGAACTAAGAATGTTGCAGGTACAAAGTGTCTCATCCATACCTTTCCCATTCCATATAATTTGATTACAATCCAACTGCTTTAATCCATAAATATGACAGCCTAGGTGAGCCTTCTCTGAGCTTGCCCTGCTAGGCAGCTTGGCTGCATGGCGGTCATCCCTTTGAGCTCGGACACCTCTCAAGGTTGCTCCTCGAGGCAGAGAGACCTTTTACCAACAGCAGATCTTTGGTAAGCGACCAATACTGCACATAACCTCGCAGTATAGTAACTTGGATTTTGCCTTCGTAACTGTGACTGCATGCTGAATTGATACTTATGAAACATTATCAATCCATGTGGCGATTCAATATTACCTTTATTCCTTGTATGTTTGCCCTTAGAAATAAACCACTGATCAAGGCTGAGACTATGTCTAGATCCAGCTGGACCTCAACTACGCTCTGAGGAGGAGTTCAGAAAGCAAAGGACTCCATTCTGAACCTCATAAATCCATGGGAGGGTTTTCCTTACCCTTTTGCATCTCCGGTTTACATGTAAATCATTCTAACTCGAGGCTAACTCGATTTTGCTCTGCATGTTTCCTCTATGCAGTAATTAATAAGGTGAACCTTGTCAAACTTGTTGAACCTTGTCAAACCACTGCTAACTTTCTTAAATTCCACTGAATTCACTGAACTGTGCCAAAATATTATTTTACCTCAATGAAACATATTGATGCTTCTCTCTTTTGAGTGAGGTACATTCTGCTGATCTGCAACAACGCCACACCAAACCAGCCCTAGTTTCCCTTCACAGATATGAAAGAGGCAGGAAACAGTTTTGTACCTCTAGAAGCCCTCATTCAGGCAAAGGCACTAATACAGCAAGAGCAATACAACTTTGACTTTAAAAACTATCAGCAATGCTGTTTTTAGAAAATTTACTAAGCTGTCTGCTCTAAAGAAAAACCAGGACTAGTCATATGACTTTTCAGTTAAATTCCAGACTTCCCATCACTGCTACCACTTGGGTCATCAAGGTCAATTCACATTTCCTTAAGAAGCTATAAATGCTAAACAGACATTACAGTTTTTAAATCCACTTTTAAGCAACTGCAATTATTTAAAAACTTGCCATTTTTCAAAAGTTTAGAAGAATCCAAAGTTTTAAATATGCTTACAGCTGAAGCTAACTGCTCCTCTGTCATGTCTTCTACAAAGACGGGTCGAGCAATTGGTTCTTCTGGAAGTGCATCTGCAGAACCCATCATTAATAAGGTCATCCCCTTCAAACACAGTAAAAACAGTAATAAATATTTAAGGGAAGTTATTTCCACTTTAAAAAAAATCAAAACAAAAAAAATCACACAAACACACACACACACACACAAAAACCCCACAAATAACAAAAACAAACACCACACACCAAAACATTAAGCTTTTTGATATCTCTCAGCTATTTCTCAAAAAATAAACACACATTTTATCTTAGTTTACAAAACCCATATTGCAATGGTGTTTCTTAAGGGTATACTTTAACTTTCTCATTATCTAGAAAGCATTCTTTGAGAAGAACTCCACAGCATTATCCATGCTGGACATTTCCACTGAGCCTGGTGAGCTTGACAGCAGCTGACAAGGCAAGATCCCAGTCAGGGCTAAATTTAACATTCACGAAATATCCCAATGTGAAGAGTTCAGAAAAACTCCATTTCTCATGGACCACCAGGGATCAAGCACCTTCAACACCTGAGTGTAAGTATTCCTCTTCCCTTTAAGTCTTGGAAAATGCCTTGGAACCAAGGATAACTGAGCAGCTAACTTCTGATTTGAAAGAAGCTGCAATGTTTGAGGTTCTCAGTCAACAGAGTCTCAAGTTCTCAAATTCAGAATTCTCTAAAAAACAACAAAAAACATCCCTCATCTTTAGCCTAGAATCTGGGAAAACAGACATATGTGGGTAATAACAAGGACCACAGCTTTGAGTTTTGAGCTGTTTTTTTTCACCTGAAAAGCACACAGGAAAGAGAAATGCCACCCTTTGGTCTGGCAAGTTCTGAGGACATTAAATTAATCAAAAAGTGAAAAATAACCAAAATCACTCTGTCAGTTTAGGGGTAATCAAGAAAGTTACCAAGTTTGCTGGACTAGCACAAGGAAAAGGAGTTTTTCAGCATTCAACAGGAGCACATCTACACAATAAGATCTATCAAAGGGCGAGAAAATGGCTAGCTGGAGCCTGGAAAAATACAACGCTAAGGAAAAGGATGGACAACAGAATGGAAAGAAACAGCTTTGACAGTATAAACATAATCCCTAGAACTTGTATATAACATTATTAAAATTAATAAAGGCAGTTGTTAATATAAAAGTATGCAGAAAAGGACAAGAATATTATGTACTGGGGTTTTTGCTGAATGATTTTGCTACAATAGTTGCAGCTACAGGCTGCTAACAGACACTTGCAAACAAATTACAAGGGTAAGAGTAATGCTACCTAATTCAATCTGCTCAGTGAAGAACAGGGATAAAACCTGAATGAAACAAGATACCTACAGAAAAGAAAATTATGAAAAAAGAAAAAAAAACAAAAATATTTGGGATTCCATGTTACAATATTATGTACATAAGAAACACAAACACATTCACCTTTCATTTTCTTTTTGAACTAGTCAAAGGTATAAATAACTATTACTAACGGCTTTGTTTTTAAACAGCAGCTGTTTAATACAGCAGAACAAATTTCTGCAGGGTGATAAAAAAGGAAGTAGGTAGATCTGTAACTTCAACATTTCTAATGTAACAATTTTTTTATGCTGGGGACATACAAGCACAACATGGCACAGACAGTGCCCAGGTTCACAAGCTCTCCCACAATAACATCACTTTTTACTATGGTCACAGACAGACAACATAGGAGGACCACTGGTCTGATCCAGAATATTTCTTGTAAGAAATAAAGAAACATATACTCCCAAGTACTTCAGGAAGATGGTGTTGTTTCCCTACTGATGCCAAAAAAGGTTTTTTGCAAATCAATGACAAGAATTTCATAAGAATGCTTAAGTATGACAACTATAAAGTTATTTTTCATCAAGGCCTGATTTTTAAGAAAGAGATACCCATTCAAGCAGAAGCAGCAAGAACCTTAAATCTTTCTTTAAATGCCAAAGTAAAAATCAAACTAGTAAAATGTAGTTATTCCTCAGAACTTACGTTCTTTATTTTTAGGTTCCCCCAGTCATCATCCTGTATTTGAAATGAAATAAAAGACAAGTTAATTATCTTGCAGCAGAAGACAAGCAAATTTTTTCATTAATATTAATAACATATTTCTAAATATACAATTGCTTCATCCAAGATTCCACAATATTAACTGTTCATGTATCATCAAGTCTTGTCTAAGAGAAAAAGCAGTTAAGTTGTTTTTTCAATAAGGTTCTTCATCTGTTGTTCAACACTGTTTAGATGTAAACAATTTTTTGTAGGGAAGTTGCCTGTATTGCTTTATACCGATAAGTCTCCATCAAAAAAGTGCCAGAGAAACTTTTCTTCAACAAGCTAAAAAGCAAAAAGCTGCATTCAGATTCTGAACATGAAAAAGGAACAGAAAAAACACCAAGCAGAGTAGTGTTTGGTATAAAAGAGTAAAAAAATGTTTTAAAACAGCAGTGTACCTCTCAATCATTTAGCAATAAACTCTTGCCAGTATTTTCTAGCAGTAGGCAATGAATCATACAGAATCATTTCTGAAAAGCGCAGTGAGATCAATACATACAATGAAAATCTTCTGAAGGAACACTTGGAAACATGGTCGTTGCTCAGTATGTTATAATGTAATAGTTAGAAATGATACAAAAAAACACAGATTCCTACCTTCAGAGTTCCTCCTTTAACCATCACTTTCTGTCTAGCTGGCTGAACTCCAGTCAGTGCAAACAACTGGGCTTTGAAGACCATTGGAGGTTCATCAGTGTTAAGCTCCACACCATCGAATTTCTCTTTTCCCCATTTCACATTAACTGCAAACAAAATGTTTTGAAACTAGGTTACTTCCTAAGACAAAAGAATGTAATTACCATGATTAACCCAGTATTTCACATTCCAGACTTTATACCATCTCTAAATGTTCAGTTTGTAAGTCTAAAACTTGTCAATAATCAAGCTAAAGGACACGTTTTCCACAAGGTGACTGAGCCATCAGAACATACTGTTTCCAACAAGTTTTAAAACAGCCTACAAAACAATTGTAAGCAGCATATATACTGAGAAACTTTGCAAGCAATAAATGTGTACAACAGCATCAGAAATCCTTTGGGCAAAGCAGCTCAAAAGCAATTCTCCCAACCTGTTGGCACCATTCGTTGCAAACAAATTTCTGAGGAAGTTCAGACATGATTCCAGTTCAGTTTTCCATGGCACTTCCGTCCTCCTTCAACAGCAAACATTACCGTGTTCTTTAACAGCAAAGTGACTGACAGCCGTAGTTGTGGCTACCAGTATCATCCACATGGAGTTACACGAAGAGATAAGTGTGCATCAAGACAAGACCCACAGAACAGCACGCCTCCTGCTTCCTTGCAATGGAAGGTTAAGCTCACAGCACTGATTACAACACCATCACTGCTCTCCTCCTCAGTGCTCACAGCATTCACACAAAAAACCCACCTGCATGTGAATACATACAACAGCCTAGCGCAGAGTGCAGCTCCAGAAGCCCTGACCTCAGTAAAGGTGCAGGACTGGAATTAAGAAGTGAAGTGAAATTTGGTCACACAAAATGTAACTCTTGACACTGCAAATGGGATGACCAGCAGGAACGTTAGGTAGAACAACACAAAAGCACGTTAAATTCACTTTGGTAAAGCTAGTCGCAACCAAGAGCAGACAAAAATGCCTGGAGTAAACAGTGTGGTTTCTAAAGAATGGTTATGTATCTTTGATCACTTCCAATCACTATCACAGGCACACAATGCTACTTTAGCAAGATGTAGTTTTGCTGAAAATCTGCAAAATACAGCACACAGTAACACCCTATGTGCACAGTAAGTGGCTGAAATACCATACTTTAAGAAACCCATATCCTTTCCTTCTACCCGTGCCTCAGTTTTAAGTAAATATACTAGGTTTTTTCAACAGAAGACTCTTAAACGCCGTGATTCTAAAAAATTTTCCAAGAAGGGTAAGGTTTCAGATGTATGCAGTGCTTGTGATGGGTAATAAGGAAAAATAACCAAAAACTAGTCTAAATTAGCCTACAAAGCAACTCAAATGACTGTCTTTTCAGTATTTCTAGCAGAAAGTAACTTCTGATTTGCCCAGACTTCTGATTTTTTTAAAAAACACACTTGTTATTTTTCATATTTAAGACCTACCAAGCACAAGTCTTTTCCCGTTTCCTGGGAAGACAACTCAGCCACTGAACGCGTCAGCTGCAGTCTTTTAAGTTTTGCATTTTTGAACAGTCATACATCCATCACTACATATGCAGAAGAGTTAGCAACTATTAATCTGTAATGTCACTGCTTTTGACAGCTAATCACTTAAGAAGAAACTGAAAAGCACTAGTTTCTCTTCAGAGACCGCAAGAGAAATTTCACCAAAAGTTTCCAAAATAAAAAATTGTTAATTTGAAAACAAGGGAAACTATGAAAAAAGAAGGACATATTTCCCTCACTGAACAGAAAACACAACTTAGACAGATGTGTTAGAGTTCAGGAAAAGTGCTGTTATACTGACATCAGGATCCCAGTTTGCCAACCACAATTAAAACAGTGGAGGAACAAGGACACAACCGTGTACTGAGGTTCTTTCACAGTCTCTTCCTCGCGCACTAAAAAGGCCCAGGAGATCAGACCTGTGAAACATAAACAAGCCAGTGACTGATCCGTCAGTGCCACTGAAGGTTTTGCTACTGCAGTCTTCACTAAAAATTCCCCTTCATGGTAAGGAGGTAGAGCAGGATACAATGCGATTTTTAAAAATTTTGACTCCTCTGGCTTTAATTAGGAAAGATCAGGTTTAGAGGGGCAGAGGTGGATGCAGGATTACGGCTGGCTTGACAGAAAGGAAAGCTCGCCTTGGTACAAAATGAAAATAAAGCAAGGAGCGGCAATACGGAGGCGCGACGGCAGGCGACACACGTCTGACACCGGCTCACAAGACTTGCGGTGCCGACACGGCCGCGGGCAGCGCCCGCCGCTCCCCACAGCCCGACCAGGCCAGTGCTTCCTCCCCCGGCGGCCGGGCCGCCTCCCACACCGGGCCCGACCGGGCCGCGCGTCCCGGGCCGCTCCCGGTGCCGCCCTCGGCCGGGCTCAGCGGACACGTGCCGGGCGCCGGCGATCGGACGGCGGGGCCGCCGGAGGAGCCTCCCGCTGCCCGTCGGGAAGTATCGCCCGCCTCCCCGCGCCCGCCAACGGTTCGGGCCTGGCCGGGAGCGGGGGAGCCGCGGAGGAGGGCTGGTCGCTGAGGCAACGACACCGCGCCCCGCGGGCGAGTGGCGGGGCCGGCTCACCTGAGAAGAGCGGCATGGCGGAGGGGGCGGGCGGCGCGCCGTGTCCCACCAGGGCGCGGTGCTAGTGCGGAAGCGAAAGGGAGCGGCGTTAGGGAGGAGGGTGCAGGCGAGCGATGGCGGCAGCAGCGGCGGCTCCGGCGCGTCCCTCCCTCCCTCAGGGTCTCATTCAAACCAGCCCCTCAGGATGACGCTGCAAGCGGGACCCGCTCTCCGGAAGCGGGGCGGGCTGCGCGCGCACTGCCGGAAGGGCGGGGCGGGGCTGCGGCCGCTGTGCGCAAGGAGCGGCGGGTGGGTGGGGGCGCTCGCGCGGCGCGGCCGGTAACGGCCGCTAGTGGTGGTGGCTCGTGGGACCGGGCCGAGGCGCTGCCCTTCAGACCGGGGAACAGAGGCCGCTCCAGCTGCGGGCTGTCCGCCGCTAACGGTCGTTTCTCGGGAGAGCAGGGCGCGTGGGAAAGCGCGGCTGAATAACCGGGCTTTTCCCTGACCCGGGAGCGCACAACCGGACTAAAGTTAGCAGCTGGTGGGGCGGCAGGTGGGTTTAAACCTGCTGTGCGAACCGGACGCGGAACCAGCGCGTCAGGTGTCCGGGTTGGAGGCTGGAATGGGGCCGGTCCCCAGCACGGTCGGAACCCGGTGTCGGTGCCACAGGCAGGGAGTGCCCAGGTGAGGGGCCGGAGAACTGAGGTGGGTTTATAGAGGTTCTGGTGGTTTGCAGGGGAGCTGTGATTGCGCAAAGACGGAGGACAGAAAAAAGCAAAGGCTGTTTGTGGATGAAACATGTTTGGGTTATAGGAGAACATGGAGTAAGGGATAAAGTTGTCAACAGAAGGACTTTATTAAGGAGAGGAGGGGTGGCTGATCTAAAGCAATTACACTTTTTAAGGCTCAGTTATAAACAACAGATAAGGAGTGCTGAAGGATGAGTGTGATAGCAGTGTCTAGGAGCCTTCAGATCAATAAAGGCAGTTTTAAAGATACTAAAAGCAGTTGGAATGGAGACATGAGTCTCATCTCAAAAGCGCTTGACGTGAGGCTGTGATTAAAGAAATAAAAGCAGTGCCTAAACATATAAAAAGGAACAGAATACCAGAAGAAACATCCTTTCCTCAGACCCTCCTGGCCACCATCTCTAGAATCCTGATGTTGCCTTCACCAGCTCCGCTGGCAGCTGCAGCTGTAAGAGCTTCTGCCACTGGTTGGTTGTCTGCATTTGCACTTCTGGCCCTGCTTGTGCTATAGAAATGATACCCAAACCAAGAAGGATATTTCCTTGGTAAACAGGCTGCTCACCAAATGTGATTTTCAGTTCCAAACAGTCACAGAAGGATATACAAAATGGCCATAAAAATAATGCAGGGCTTGAACGTAAGCCTTAAGATGGAAGGCTTAGAAATTTCAGTCTTTTCACTTTGTCATGGAGAAGAACAAAAGATTATTTTATTGTCCAGCGTAGGCTCCTAGATGTGAAAAGGAAGTTTTGGAGAACAAGGATTACATTTCACAGAGAAGTTCCAATGGATGGTGTGCTGAAATGAAGCTCTATCTGTAACTAAAATGGAGTTTCCAATTACGAAGGAAATTTAAGCATTGTTAAAGTTTACTAGCAAGGGTGATGAATCTTCTATTACTTTGACTTGCTTAAAGGACCTTTCTAGAAAAGCTTTAATCCAGTTCTATTAAAGTGAGAGCAGATTCTAGCTGTCTCCAGTCTAGCCGTTTGTCCTTAGTACTGACAGTGACCTCTAATGAGGCCATTTAGTCATGGCTCCTAGATTAAAACTGAATGCTCTACAGTCCAAAGCTGCACTGGATGTATTTCTCACACTTAGAGGACTGGGTCTTGGTTTGAAATTGACCGTTGGTTTCCAGGATTTGGCAGAGGCACTAGAGGGGGCTGTGCTGAAAGAGAAGAACCGGGGTTTGTATCTGCAGGAAAACTTTCTGACCTCTGCAAGTTGAAGAACCTGACCTCCCTCTTTCCACACAGATTGCTTAGGCCTCCTCCTGCTATAACACCTTTGTGCCTTTTTTTCTTAAGGAGGGGATCAGTAGACAGATGCTGTTTTCCTTGAATGTTGCACAAGCCGTTGTAAGGGGTATCAAGACAGAGTGCAACCTGATGTATGAATATGAAGTACAGGTTGCCTTGACTATGTTAGAATTGATTGGTTGACCATTATTAAATGCATCTTTTTTCTCAGTGAAGATGAGCTCTGAGGGAACCCCAGGCTGGGTCACGGGCGCACAGGGACAGTGGAACGGCCTGCCCTGGCTGTGTCTCTGTGGCCTTTTGCCAGGCCGTTTGAGCACTGCCGCTTCTCATCCCGAGCTGACAGGATGCAAGCTATCTTGGGTCCAAAAGCTGGGGCTGTATCCTTAGCACAATACCATGTGCAGGCCAAGAGGCCTGGCAGGATTTATTAGTGCTGGAAGATGGGTAAGAGTAAGTCCAGATCTGTTTAAAAAGGCTTTTTTTACACTATGAAATCTACCATGGTTCAGTTCTGAGGAGCACAAGTAGTGTACCCTCCCTCGGTGGTACAGGGAGGTGCTGTGATATAGTGAAAGGTGTGGGAAAACAAGGCAAGCTCCTTTGCAAGGCACCTTTGTGATACCTGCAATAGAACAAGGTAGTCTTCATTTTAAATAAACAGAGTCTTAGGAATTAAAATACTGCATTTATGTATCTTGTTTCTTTAAAGGGGAAGGTGTGTTATTCTCACCCAAAATATTGGGAGATGCATTTGTTAACATACGTGTTATTTTCTGTGGAGAAGATAGTATTCTTGGGAACTTTTCTGTGGATCTTTAAACCTTTTAATAAGGCTTTTTTAAGGCTTTAAACCATTTAATGAGCGTGTATTCATAGCACAGGTAGGATCAAATCACATTCTTAACACCTGCCTTGCAGATAATTGCTGTGCATATTAAACTCAAAAGGATGCTAGATTTAAGTGCTTTAGGTCTGATTTTCTAAGTGTACTGATATATTGCAGTGCTTTACATGCTCAAATGAAAGTTCTTTATAAAAGTAAGGATTCCATTTTGCTCCACAGCAGATCTTGACTGTCTCCAAATGAGCACCCAGAAAATGAGAAACAGAAATGAGACACTCTAACAAAACTCCGGGTGCACCACCCCCCCCCGGCACCATGTAGGGCTGAGCAAGGCCACAGTGGAGATCACCAGGGCTGCCCTGAGCACCCGGGGTATGACACAGCCCAGGCACTCCCAGCCTGAAAGCCAGGGCTACATTTGATCCATATCTCACAGCAACTACAAACAGTAAGTGTTGACTTCTAATGATAGATGATACAGAAAATGTAATGGCAGGGTAAAGAAAAACGTAGCAATCCAGGAAACTTCAAAGTAACATACACAATATCTCGCCCATTTCAGTGTAATATGTTGCATTTCAGTCTTTTTCAAACTTTTTGCGTTCTATGGGGAAGGAAAAAGAACAAACTCTGCATGTTCTATGTTTGTAACTAGTAGATAATTTCCCAGTGAAGTTCAGCAGAGCACCTGTTACCCCTACTCTCCCAGGAACTGCATTGATTGCTGACTTCCTTCTGGCCACAGCCTCAGTAGCTGCTGTTAAATCAGGCTTGTGAGAGAGGCCATATCTTTTTCTTATTACCCTACTGTTTTGTGACAGTTGGCTACTCTTTATCATTTTCTTTTCCTGTTTTCTTCAGCAGGAATAGGGAGGCTTCAGAGGGAACGAAAAAGAGCAGACTTTGGCATTCTATCAATGTTAATGAAATTTCAACCTAATACAGTAATAGAAAAAAGGTGGAGCCAATTAAAAAAAAAAATAAGAATCTAGACTTCCCAGTTTCTCAAACTGTGTAAAACTACAGCTTCACTGGTATGAACAAAGGTTGATTTATGCCAACTCTTCATAACTTATGCATTCACATCTCTTGATGACTTCCTGGCACTGTATTAGATGAGTGTAGGCAAAATATTCCTGTGAGAGGAATCCTTAGTGACAAGGGTAAAGCTAAGCAAAACAAAGCAGCAAGAGCTGGAAAAAGTGGAGCTGTAGCAAACACAGCAGCAAACATGGTTGTTTTTTTTTTTTATTTTTTCTGGATGGTAAAGCTGATGCTCGCTAAAGACTTAATAACTATTTTTTTTCCCTTGAAATATCTGTTTGCACAGTTGAGATTGTAGACATTATTTGTGCTAACAGTAGAAACATTTGGCTGAATTTGTTATTCAAAGTATAGCCATGCCTGTAGATAGGCACCTTGCTTACAGTAAACAAGTGCCAACATCAGTGTACCAGAACACGCAAACTGTAATTTTCACGTCTAGACTTTATTATTACAGCATTTTAGTTGCAACTTATCTCAGACATACAAGTCAATGTAATTGTACACTTCAGTATGCCTGCTGCTTCTTTCCCAAGCAAAATCAGCATTTTAAAAGGTTAGCAGAATTTCAGTATTGCTACAAAGCTATGGAAATTATATTATGTGTCAATCTGTAGTTAGCCCATTTTTTCCACAATATTTCCCTCTTTCCCTTAGTCATTATCTGTAACAGTTTTTATGAGATTTTTCAGATTCATAAAATATGCAAGATATGACTTTTTTTTATTAGGAAATTATTCAAGCAAGAATTTTTGAGTATGTAGAGTTAGCCAGTTACACAGAAATGAAAGCAGAAAAGCAACCAAACACCTGATCTGGGTCTGGAGAATGACATGACCATAGGTCTTTTCTACTACTCTAAATTTACTATAATGTATTTCAGTAAGACACATTCAATCGTATTACTATATTATTTCCCCTCGGGGTATGTGATAGACTAAAGCAGGTCATAATTATGCCTTGTATTGCTTTGCAAGCGGACAGTCAATGTGACAGGTGATCTGAAAGGTAGTCTGCAGTGTTCTCCATCCACAGCTTGGAAAATTGCTGACATTTCTGATACAGCAAGTTCAACATAGAGGAACTTTCTGAAATTACCATGTCACCTGCTTCTATTATGTACCAGTTCTGTGACCTTCAAATGACATAACAGTCATTCGCATGTAACTTGTCCTTACTGTGCCATGGTTCTGAGGCCTTGGTGGATTACCCAGGGAGATTTATGGGCAGCTAGCTTCATGGGATGCACAGGCTGTTCAGAAAAAGCCAAACAAACAAAAAACCCCACCAACAAAAACCACCCCACAGGTTTTCGTGTTTTGAACAGAGTTCCTCTGCCCAAGTGAGATTTCTGCAGCTGCAAAAACCTGCAACATAAGGATGAAGCAATCACAAGGCAAGATCAGGGTGGCGGTTGAATAATAAATATAAATTAGGCTACTACAACAAGCCATAAGAGCAAGGGAATGAAAAAAATGTATTTAATATGGTATTTGCTTATTTATGTAGAATAGTAAAAAATGTTTCAGAGTCCCCTATGTGTTATGTTGCAAATGCACCTTGCACTAGAAGCTGTTGCAATGTCTGAATGCTTAGAAAGGTGTATAAGCTGCAGTTAGGAGAAAACACCATGCCAGTCATTTTCAAAAGGGTCTTTCCATAAATTACTTTATTTCTCATTAAATGAGCACAGAGTCATTAACCATATTAATAACAGATATGTTTATTATTACATATCCATCAGTGCGGCTTTCAATACCACTTGAAACATGCAAATCGTCCTAAGGACGAATCAGTTTTCCAGTGCTTCTTATTTAATACACAACTGCAAAGCCATTATAAATTACTGAGGAGGTATTTGGTTAAGAAATAAAATAAAACAAAACCATACTGCCATACCATGAATGTATTCCTGCTACAAAGCAAGAGTCTGACAGCATTTACCGAAATTCCTGAATTACCCAGAGCTTCTGCATTATATGCCTTTTTTTTTCTTTTGCATTGCCTACACATCTCCTGGCTTATGAACCAGAATCAGTCTTTCTTTGTAAGAGGAATTCTCATTCAAAGATTGTACTTAATTTAGAAAATATATCTAGCATCTACAATACTTCAACCAATTAAAATTCAGTAAAAACCACTGATATGCAGTAGTTTTTGAGAGGTTTCCTTTGTTTAGTTTTAGATTTCTACATTTATTGACATGGCAATAATACAATTATCTCAAATTAAGGCACTAAAAGGACAATGTAAAACCCAGTAAAAGTGTTCTAAGAATAATTTACATTTCAAACAGTGCATATATTTCTTAAATGTTTGTTAACTTAATGTATGTTATCACTTAAAATTGTAAGGCAATACATTACATAGTTATAGAAATGATGTACCCCAAAATACGCTTCCAAACTTGGTGGTTCTTTTTACTGTTAGTTTCTAATGCCTCTAATAGTAAAATAATTCAGTATGGCTTGGCAAAAATGCATAGATTAAAGGCAATTACTTGTTTCCCCCCTTTACAAACCTGCTGAATCAGTATTCTGTAAAGCATAATGTAAAATATTTAACACTTTGATCCATTCCATAGTGGGTGGTTAGCATTAAGGCTGTTAAGAACTCTGCAGTGAAGGCACTGAAGTTCAAGTGATAAGGCTTCATTTTTAAGCTAGTTCTGCAGTCTTCAAGAGCACAACTTGGAGTCTTGAAAGCAATTGCAGTCCTTCTCATCGAGAAACCCTCCTCTACTCCATTTCATATGCTCGTCTTGACATAAATATCCCCTTCACAGGGTAAATAGTCCTTGTCTTTCACTGATACGAAGAAAGTTGGCTGCATTTCATCATGATTGACAGGCTTTTTTTTAAATCCAAAAAGGCAGCACCTTTTTTTATACACCTAGCTAAGCTTTATTTGCTTTAACTTGCATTACATAGTAATAATTAATCTAATCTACCTTTAGGCAAACCCGCAATTAAACACCCTCAGCGTGCTTTTGTGCCAAAGCAAGGAGGAGACAGTAATAGCAATCTTAACCCTGAAGCCTGTGATAGTTATGTTGAAAGGAACAACAGCCCGTCTGCACTGCTCTGTGTGGTTAAAAAAAGCCCTGTTTCTCAGACTGCATCCCATGACATTCCATTAAGCACTGTACATGTGGTTAGCTGTAACAAAGAAGAAAACAAACAATTAATAACAAATATAAAAAATCAGCTTCATAACACCAGAGCACGTTTGCCAAGAGCTTCACTGAAGAAAATGCTTTATTTTACATTAAAAAAAAAATCAGTTGACATGGTACAATACTAAGATCATACCTAAACAGTCTTCCACAAACTGTTCTTAATTTCAAACAACATTAAATGAACACAGAGATCAGACAGATGATAATATTACTGCAGCTGTACAAGTAAACAATTGTGGGTGTATTCATGGCAAATGCAAGGTGACCCTCTCGCTTGCAGGACAAGAATAGGCTCTCAGTAGGTCAAAGAGCACGCACATGCAGTTGCCAGAGCTCATCTGATGCAGGTTTTTTTGTTTGTAAACATGCATTAACTTGATCAGGTGCCCAAGTCCAAATATATTAAAACAAAACACCTCAATTGTGCTGATATGATGTGTCTAAATTAGCATACTATAAACTATTAAGTGTGGATTAAGAGCCAGAAGCATTACTGCAAATACTAGCAAGTTCACCGTGAGTTCTGATTCATCTTCATTTGTGATGAGTTACTGAAATGAGGAACAGAACTTAAGATGAACTTATACATGAAGCTCCTTTTAATGTGTCCGATATACCACTCTATGAAGCCAGTGATGTGCTGCCTACCAACTGCAAACGTGGATCAGACCCTAAATGAAGTGTACCAAAATGTCTATAGCGTGTATTAAAGTCCGTTATCCATTTGACAAAACAGTGAATGTCTGCTTACATGGTAGGACTCCATCACTGAGGTGAAGTTCTGCTGTACTGTCTGACAAGAGAACAATTTTCAGACACTTACTAAAAGCTAAACATGTATATCCCATAAAAATCATAACTGCTGCTCTTAGTCCCACGTCTAGGTAAAGAGGTCAAGATGAGAACTGCAGGGTGCAACGTCTTGAGTTCACAGAAGCTGATCTAACAATTTGCTGTCTCCTGAATGGTAAAGGGCCCACTGCTCTTTCCTCCACTTCCTCACCTTCCTGACCCCAGGGGAGCACCCTTCCTACTTACCTGTCCTCAGTTTTGGCCATCACTGCACTTCTCTGCGGGCTGATCCACTCACTAGCTCAGCAAAATTAGTCTACATTTTTTTGACAGCCTGGATACTAAATTGTGGACCTTCATGGAAGAGTCCAAAATGGATCATTTCAAGCACTTACCCAAGATCAAAGGACAGAAGAGCAGGAAAGGAAGACAGAGAGGGAAAATCCTCCCATTTAAGTAGCAACAGGCTGTCAGATTAGCTCAGCCTACTGTGCAATTACCAGCTAAGTGTTCAGTATGTAAGATCCATTGTAAATTTATTTAATAATCTAAAGTTTAACATCTGGTACATCAGAAGTGAATTTTCCTAAAATAAATCCAGTGCCTCTTCTGTCTAAACATACAGGATGGGCATGTGATATCAGGGTACAGGTTGGCCATACTAGGTCACGGCAGTAATTGTTTACTTCATAGCCACAACTAACATCAAATTTGCCTGAGAAAGTCACAAAACGTCCACAGTGGTAGAACAGCCTGAAAGAGAGGTTTCTATCTGACCTTTTTCTGATGCTTATTTGCTCAGTGTTACTCAAAATCTTCTGATTGTTCGCTTGTAATGGTCTGCAGGTGCCACACAAGCCCCCCTGCATTCCAGTCAACCCAGTGGCAGTGGTCTGATGGGGACGGAGTGCACCGCAAAGCTGCCCAAGCAGTTCCTCAAGCATCAGTGAGGTGTGGGGGCTGCGCCTGCCTCCTGCACGTGTCTCCATGCAGCACCACAGGCCAGCAGCACGCACATACCTAGCACTCTGCTGGTCAAGTATTGTGCCTCTCTAAATGGCTTAAGCTCAGTATGCTTCTTCCTCCATACTCGGTGCCTACAATATGCAGCAGTAAAACAGAGTTTGCTGTAATTTAATTATATGTTCTAAGAAGTGATGTCAGTATTAAACATCATTAAGAAGCAAGATTTCTAAGGTCAATTATCAGTTATGTCATCAAACTCACTGTTGGATTTGGGCTCAGTCTAGAAGAGTAATTTAAATGTTAACTGACTGACACCACAGTCTGTTAGAAAAATTCAAGGAGTTAAAAGAGATAAGATACCATGTGGGTATTAACTTCTGAATAGCCAGAGAACTGCATTTCTTCCCAAGAACCTGGAAGATCCCACTGGGTGATGGAGAAAGGTGTGAACAGAGGCTGTACACAAGGGCAGATGGAGAAAATGCAAGGCTGCAGTATCCTGAACAGCTGAGCAGACCTGATACTTCACTAGTGCACAAGACTGTCTTCACCCTTCACGCCTTCCATTCTTGAGACCAATCTGGTGCTTTCTGTACTCTTCCATGAACCATTGCAACTTTCTAAGCCAACAGAAAACCACATGCTTTTCTTCTGTGGGGTTAGGGTTGGAGTTTTCTTGTTGTTATGCTTTAGGTTTTTTTAGCTTTTTCTTTAGTGAAAACATTCCTGGATTATTTCTCTGCTTGAAAATAGATCAGTTTATTGTGGTAATCTGTGAAGCATGAGCTGACACAGGATAAAGTGCAGGAAAGTGCAGTTCTCCTCCTGGTGCTGGTAAGCTCTTAGGCTCATTGTATCTCTATGACCTTAAAAAAAAGAGCTTTAAAGATGGTGTTTCCCATTTTTAAAAAAAGTTCCAGCTCACTACTTGAGTATTTCTATGATTCTCTAACACTCTCACACAACAAATGTCAATAGGATTAATAACAGAAATTGTCTGAATAATCTATCTCCCAAAACAGACCCATTCCTTTAAAAGCTACTGTAATTTTGAAATATGTAAATCTGTGCATTCTATAAAAGGTGAGCTGCAAACTAGTTCTTGCTAAAGGCAACCCCAAACCAGCATCTCTATTAAGACAGCATGAAAAAGAATCAATGAATTGATTTAAGAAAATGGATTTGCTCCCATAAAAGATTGTGCATGAAAGCTTCTGTGCTTTTCCAATTAGCTCTAAAATGGCTAGAAAAAAAGTTAAGATCTTGAAATGAAAAACCTGAGAAATTACATTGTTATGCTGAAAAAAAAAAAAATCTGCTGAAAAGCTAACAGCTATGAGACATCTGAATACCAGAGCTGTTTTGCCTATAGCAGGTTTTTAACCTCACCCCACTTTTTTAAAATTCTGTGTGCACGCACATGCAAATTCCCCTTTCACACTCTAGCATGGGGTATATTACAGTAACTGCAGTAAAGCTCAAAAATTGGAAACAAATATTACAACAGAGCTTAATAAAAAATCTACTTAACTACAGCTACCGGAGGACCCTGCAAGGACAAATGGAAAGGAAAGCATACTCAGAATATACAAACAATCTTTGGAAAAGAAAGTAAAGTCTACAACTCTAAATATCTAAATGGGAAATAAAGCAGCATGCACTGTCTTTACAAAGTGAAGTCTACACAGTTAACGTTTGGCAGGGCAAAGGGAAGCATCTGCACACTCAGTAACAGAGTCTAAAATGTACAATCAGGACTATGATCTCCCAGGTGTTGTTTTAGATTGTTCCAATTAATACAGCTTAAAGATGCATGTAAACAATGTATTATAATAATTCTTTCCAGCCCCATTGGCTCATTGTTTTTGGGGGAGTTGGTTGTTTTGGGGTTTTTTTACTGTCCAAGAATACTACCTCATCAAAAGATTCTCAGTTAATTTGACATCTCTTTTGCTAAAACAATGTTGACCAGCACTATTTCACATTTTTAAAACTCTTTTAAAACTGTATTAATTAATTTTACATTACCAGTTCTGTTTTTTTTTTTTTTTTTACACAATTGATGGTGGGTTGACCATTTGGTATCAAAATCATTCTACCTAGTCCTTTTAAGTATCAACATGATATGCTTTTTTTTTTCTACTCTTCATGCAAGGTATGTTTGCAGAACATTTATTTTGGTAGCACTGCCAATCTAGGAAGACTCTTGCCCTACTGACACATCAGTTTCCACTTTATACTGTCAACCCACTTCGTTATTTTGGGGGAAAGGAACATGCCTACTGTATGAGAAAACTTAACACTGGTCAAAAATCAGCTTACAGTAGCCTAGCATTGAAAAGTGTATTTTAAATCTTGCCCTGGTTAATACACAGGGTCACAAGCAGCTTACAAAAATAACCGCTGTGATAGGAGAAAACAGGGAGTAAGTAAGCAGGGGGAAAGAATGGAATTGATACTTAAACTGCTTCACACCAAAATAAATGACATAAAACCAAACTGAGAATCTGTAAGTTTCTCATTTCACCCCCATTTGCTGAAGACTTTTAGCTTACACAAGCTCTATGAGTCAATGCATGAATGACTATGTGGATCAGCCTTGCAGTTCAAAGTCATCGCTGATGTATCTAGTGAGCCTTCCCTTTAAACAGGAAAAAACGCAACCTGCTCCCTCACATGCACTGGCAGGCCAGGCACTGCCATTCCTGCAGTACCTTCCTAGATCCAAAGAACCTCTAAATTTGCCACAATAGCAGGAGGATTCTGCCTGTTCCTTCCTTTAGGATTTGACCAAAGATTTAGATCAGCAGTTCAGCATCATAACTATGGAATTATTTTACAATTTCACATTATATAAGATTTATAAAGAGATTTTTTTTTTTTTTTTTAGTTAAAAAAAGAGATGCAGCTTTTGTAGTTTCTCACCTAGTTTTTCCAGAAGTATTTTTAACAACTTTTCTGAATGACTGATTTGCTGAGGATCTCGTAGACATAGTTCTAGGAGAAGCACGAACAAAAGTAGACGGTGGTGTTTTCGGGATCTTCTTTACTAAATGAGTTACCCATTTCTTCTGTTCATCTTGACAGGATGCCAATAACAACATATCTCTTGCTGAAGTTACATCATAACTCACTAAAAGGAGGAAGATGATTCAGTGAAAACTAGGACTTCTTATCAAAATAAGAATTATGATATACCAGGTGTGCCACTGGAAAGAACAATGGCACCTATATATGTACTTGTATGGGAATTATTTATGTATTTTTGCAAGACAAACAGCAGGAGAAATTATGAATAGTTTCTTTCATTATTTGTCACTGCATTAAGATTCTTGAGTCTAACATTAATATTCAAGAAATGAGAAAACTTACACTAATTGCAGTCTTAATAAGCTGGAAAGTTGTATGGCTGCCTTATGCCTGAATTCTATAGTACGTACCCCAAATATTCTGCTTCACAGGAGCACAGAGAGGAAACCTTTACTCCAATCCATGAAGTGCCTGAAGAACCACTCTGCAAGGTCTTAGCACAGCTTGGTGACGTGGCCACTGCACTGTCCTTAACGTGGGCCACGTGTAAGAGAGAATGGTCTGGGAACCAAAGAGCTGTTCAGTGCTTGGGCACAAACCTCTAGGGACCCTTGTGCTCTCGGGGCCCTCGGCAGAGCCACATCAGTCACACCACCAAAGGCCTCCCTACAGAGGCTTGCCACAACTGCCTGTTCATAAGCAGTGTTAATAATCTGTTATTTTAACAGCACCTTTAACATCTAAAATTAAAACAAACTAAAGAGTATAAAACTTTTAAACTAAAGTGCTTTTATTTGCCTCTGATAGCTCAGCAGGTCTGGCTAAACATGCAAAGAACATAGAATGCAAAAAAAGCGTGAGCATACCTTTGCATGGTGCAATTAATTCCTCCTTTTTATCCAAGTGGTCTCTGTGGCACTTCACGTGGCATCGTCGACATTCTAGGGCAGCAGGGGGTTTAAAGACATGCCAAAGAGGTTTGGCACAGGCCTCACAGTTGGCTGGAAAGTGGTATAATGTTGGAATAAATTCATGGCCCTTGTGATTTAGAAAATTTGTCTTCTCTGTGGGTTGTACTGGTTCTACCTCCAAATCCTTCCTGCATTCCCCCTCATTAGCATAGAGAATCTGAAAAAGAATACTGCTGTGTTATTGCTGAAGCACTATGTACTTTTATACACTTTTCAAAGAAGCCACCAAACTTTTTCACAGAATTAAGTAGAAATGAGAACACACTTCTTTTTACCTGGAATATTTTAGGAATTTCTTCAGTTTCAGCTCTATATACATCTCCTTGAGTTACAGGCCGGACGTGGAAGAGCTTACTAGATTAGAAGAAATATGAATCAAAAAATGCTGAAACACTATATATGTTTTTTAAATAGTTATCAAAGTGCTTTGAAATTCTTATAAATCTTATTTATGCAAGCAATACAATATACTTCAAGGCTGCAATGATTTTAGGAATTCATTCATAAACAGTATAGATCTTGTCCATCCAAGTAAGACCAAAATATTTCATAGCATGGAAAGAAGGTTATCTTACAATGGGCTAAAGATTCATGGTGGCAAATTTACCTGTGAAAAAGGTTTTAAAATTCTTCTTCAAAACACCAGGAGGTCTAACTGATTACTGCTAGAAAAGCTGATTGATAACCCTGGATGGAAATAATCATATGAAGTATAGTACTACTCACTATGTTTTTTACTAAATCATGTGATCAGTTGATAAGCAATCAATGCCAGATCATCACAAAAGGTAATCTGGGGCACCAGCTGTTGAAAATGCTATTAAAATTGGAACAAGTGTCATCTTACACTGGGTCAAGCCTCAAGCCTGTAAGTCCATCTATCCCAACATCCTGTTTTCAACAGTTGCCATAACAGATGTTTATGAAAAGAGAAAAAGGAACAGCTCAAATAGAAAGTAGTTCTTTTCCTTGTTACAAGCAATTGGCAGGTTAAGCACCTCCTGAGTCTGAGATTATTTCCAGACTACTGTATTTGTTAGTTACTGATAGACGTATTCATGAGTTTTAAAACCTTTTTTCAATTACTACTCTATAATGTTCCATAAAGTCAATCAGCTGTTCAAACATCACACTCAGTCAATGTATCAGCGATGGGCTTCAGTGGTATTTGACACAATTTTCCTCATGTATAACCAATGTAAAGGGATCACAATTCATTTATTTTGTCACTCTAAACAGAAACCATCTGGAAATGTTAGAAATGCTTTGGGTTTGACCAACACTGATCCTTTCTCAGAGAACAAGAAAGAAGTATGAAGCAAGGGGATGAGACCTAAAATCAGACAGCCAGTTCCCCAACTATCATGCCCTGCCTTAGAAAGCATAGAATCATAGGATGTCCTGAGTTGGAAGGAACCCACAAAGATCGAGTCCAACTCCTGTCCCTGCACGTGACAATGCCACAGTTCACACCATGTATCTGAGGGCATTGTCCAGTCTCTTCTTGAACACTGTCAGGCTTGGGGCTGTGAGACCTCCGTGGGGAGCCTGTTCCAGTGCTCCTCCACCCTCTGGATGAAGAACCTTTTCCTAATGTCCAACCTGAACCTCCCCTGGCACATCTTCCTGCCATTCCCTCAGGTTCTGTCACTGGTTGCTAAAGAGAAGAGTTTGCAGCTGTTGAAGCAACTGGAAAAAACAGTCGTTACACCAAATCATAAAAAGAGATAGCATAATATGCAGGTTCCATGGTCTCTAACCTTTCACTGTCATAACAAGACAAGGCTCTTCATTTCTCTAAATTCAGAGCAGGGACTACAGACAGTGCCACACTACTGTGTATTTAACTTTTTCTCTAACTTTTAGCAGCAGTAGGACAAATAGTATCTCCTGTTAGCAGTACCCTGGAATACAGATAAACAGACATTTTCCAACCAGTATGTGAAATTAAAAATTATTTATGGATTTTTTTTTCCAAACTTCTGGATTTGTTATCAGTTATCTCACACACAATGCTCTTTTGCCAATTTGTATCCAAAACTAACAGTAACTTTACTTACTCTATATCTAGTACCATGGATGGATTAGACTGGTCCTTGTCCTTTTCATCGTTGTAGAACAGTATCTTTTTACTGCTTACCACAACGTACTGAGGAAAGAAAGGGTAAAACCAAGTTAAAATTGCATTTTAAAAAGCAACATTTATCCCACTGTACTCCCATAGGCACATAAAAAGTTTGAGTAAACTAAGGTTTTTAAACTAGTATCAGGAGATATTTACACAGGCAGCTATACCGCTGACAGCTGTGCAATGCTACAAGCTGCAGTGACAATGAATTGTCATTGTAGCACCCCAAAATGCTTATGATGACTCTGGAAGTCTGTACATAAACTCACAAATTTCAGTTGCTAATGGCATGTTACTATGGAAATTACTGTATCTTTGAGAAACTCCTAGAGTGCAGAATCTGTCACTTATTGGTAAAGTTGTAAACAACCTCTCTAGTTTTAGAGACCTGCAGGACTCACTGGTACATTGCACCAAACTACTAGTAGACTAAAAGAGATTGGCACAGCTCCAGCTATTTCCTACACTTTCAATTTAATGAACTAGTAAAATAAAGAGCCAAAATTAATCAGCAGAAACAGAGACCTGGTACATATTTCAAATCATCTAGGAATACACCCAGACAGTAAGAGAAAGGTTTGCAGAAGAAAAGAAATGGACATTCTTTTGCTATGTTCATTTTAAAGGTCAAACCACACAGTGTTTTTCCAGAGTGGCAAAGATGTTAAAGAACAAAAACGTTTGGTAATGTGCTGATTATTTTTGCTTTCCCTCAAGTGTATTAAAATTTCCTGCTCAAAATCTGCATATTAAAATATGATACCTAGCCCATGCCACTGAAAAGGTGGAGTACTCCAGAATGCATGGGGTACTGTGGAATAAGAAAAAGCTACTGATAAGGCACTGTGAGTTTTAGAGCGGGAGTGGACTTGCAGGCCCCATTTCCAAGAGGATTCCCAAATGCTGTCCACATAAGTCAACATGGCGTCTCACTACTGTATCTCACTGGTTTGAACTTCAGCTAGCTTAAGGAATCATATCAGCATGACTTACTTTATGACAGAGGCATCCATCTGTAGCTCAAATTCCTTCAAAGTGCAAGAATTATTATTCAAACTAGGAAATCATGAATGAAGTAACTGCCATGTGTCTTGAGGGAACTAAGCAGGCCTATACTGGGTATGCCTAAAGAACCTCAGATGCAGTCTTTTGCTGGAGAAGCTACATTTATCAGAAGTTTCAAGTTTTAATCATAAGAGGATGCAAGAATAATCTCTATTTCTAGAAGACAACCAGAAAAGGCTGCTGGAGCTATTCTGACAGGAAAATGACGCAGTATTTTAGATAATCCAGAGCAGAATAAAGCCATGTGACTTGTGCCTGGGCAGAGTCATGCCTATTAATGGACACTGCCAAAAGTCTGACAGAAACCTGGAGAATCAGTTCTGGAACAACAGGAATCAAGCAGCCTTAGCTATCAAACAGAACAAGCTGTGGAACAGATTTACAAATAGGTGTGTTTTGTGAGACACATCCAAACGCTTATCAGTGTTTTATTCAAATATGGCACCAAGAGCATTCTCGACCTGGCCCTGTACATTTCCTGCAGTTCTGCTAACAGGGAGACAAAGTGAAATGTAAAGAAACCAGAAATCAACTGAAAAGTGTTTGAGGTCTCTGTTAAACCCCAGGTTCCAAACTGTGATAAGCATTATTTTCAGTGTGGCCCTTGCTCGCATTGCCTCTCATCTGAGTGTCTGGCATAACGCTCTAAGCAGCCATTAGTTGAAGTGGGGCAGAGCTTCACACTCATTTTCTGCAAGCTAGAATAGGTGGCGGTTTTATAGCCAATGGAAAAACGGAGTACTTCAAAGAAGGAATCGAGCAGCTAAAGCACTTCAGTGCTTCTCTGGCAGAAATTAAACCCTTCCCCTTCAAACTTCATAGGAACCACTTCGAACACTGTAGAATGTGAACATAAACGGGAGTATCTGAAAAGGATCTTTCTGGAGGAATCAGAAAGTTATGTTGAAAGTGTCATGAATAAACTGAATAATTTCCAATACTGGTTCTTAATGAAGTAAGAAGGATGCAGGGAAATAAGCTATTTCATACAAATTGTTTGCAAAATTTACAAAACTCTAGTGACCATGTTCTCTTTTGCAATTTGTGATACTAATGGATATCCAAAGAGGGCAACTGGAAAGCCAGAAAACATAATCAGAAACTGGTTCTAAGCTTCTAGACATCTCAATTTGAACATCTGAAGTTTCAAGGAACTGGATCATAACCTCTGTAGAGGCGAAACAATACTGCTTTGGTTAGAGTGGGAATTCCAGCACAGAGGCCCAGTTTCTGAGAATAAATTGGTTCTTTTCCAGAGACTGACCATTTTAAAAGTAAGGGAGATGGAAATGTCCTTGGAAGTCGTGTGGCAAGTTACAGTGTGATACACTCTTCCATGGCCTTCAGAACGTGTGTGGTATTCCCTATTCTCTGCTGTCAAATTGTACAAAAAGCTTATTTTTTTAAGTAACACGACTATGAAGAAGCTTATTCAAAGGAGAAATGGGATTTTTAAATGATTCCAAGATGCTCATTGTAAAGCATTTCCTCACCCACCTGCCATGAATTTGCACAATGTTTTTACTACAGGTCTCATACTGAACTTGAATATCTTATTGGTTTTTTTTCTGTTCAATAAATAATGTATACACATTAAATTAGTCAAATTATTTTGTTTGTTTCTTAAATGTGGAGCTGTAAAACCAATTCACTGTATGCCTAAAAAACTTTCCAAAGGAGTTGAGGAAGAAAAAAAAAAATCCATTTGTACCTGTTTCTTCCAGCCGTGCCGCTTTATATTTCCTTTGTTTGGTATTGAAAGCCAACCTTCAAGTCTTGATTCTGGTTTTAAAAAAAGCACATGTTGAATAATTTTAAGTATTTATACTAATAAAGCAAAATAGCACAAAAGCAAACTATTACTAGAAAGGAAGATGTACTACATGCAGTAATAGGCAATTACCTATTCAGCAAAGCAGAAGAAAAAGCACAGCTAAATAAAATGAAGATATAAGCATTCACTTCATGCTTCATCACAAGCTAACACTTGCTGATACAGTTACTGCAAAATGAAGTGAAGCTGTTTTCCTTGATGTCAACATCTAAAACTGTATGTAAATAGCTTGCAGAGAGCCAGGCAGGAAAGACTTTGCTTTGTTACAGCTTAAACCAAGGATGATTAAGAGATTTTCAATATACACATAATTTAACGTTCAGAGAGGCTATATGAAAATACTCAGCAGGAAGATGCAGCAAGTAAAGCAAACCAAATCCACATTTTCCAAGGGAAACAAAAGAAGGAGAGCGCACAAGAGCAAGCAAAGCTACATGGGTGTCCCGTTACTCACAGAAGATAAGCATAGGAGATAAATAAATAAGGAATGCAGGAAGAATCAACTAGATATAAAGAATGAGAGACAAGTGTTTTACTCAAATTTTCAGTGGACAATTTTCCAAAAAGTAGTGTAATAACATATTTTCCTACCACAAAACTACCAAAATAATTTAACAATGATACAAAGAAGCCTCACAAGAAAATTAGCATTCTGCCTAATGTGACTCATAGATTTAAAAATAACTTCCAGCTAAATGATCAATATTTTTTAAATTATGAAGCCAGGTAATAGCACTGAAAAGTTATTGTTATTCCATTAATCTGAAGTAACATGGTAAAAAGTCTCACAGTTTTGTAAATGTAAGAATGAAATAATAAAAATTTCACTCCATTGTTATAAATTTATTTCATAATTAAGAAAATTGTATGTGTGGTTTTTCGTGTTTTGTTTTTCCTTTAAATGATCATAAAAATGTGAATTGCAATAAAAGTGTCAGAATACAGAAATATGGCCAATAGCTAATGTATGCATTCTTTACGATAAATCTAACTGGCAGCACTGAAAACTTAGAAAACCTTAAGTTAAAATTTGCTGAAACAGTCTCCACAAATATTTGTGTAAGAAGGAGCTACTGGTCCCTTTTGTCCTTCAGGGATAACTCTTTGTGAGAGGTAGCCCAGCAAGCTCTGAAAACACATTCAAATATATAAAACATACTGTCCATACACTTTGTTATGTTAAATTATGAGACCGTCAGCCTAACCTTCTACAAGGCATTAAAATTAGGCATTAAAAAACCCTTCCTGCACTAGCTTTATAGCTTACAATATTTAGAAGTGGACTACACTTAAAAATATAGAATAATTTCCTAACATTTCTGCACACAGAATAACTTCAAAGTACTGGGGGACCAGTGAACTATGAGATTCTAATGGGAAGAAAGGCATATCAGCAAAAAACTCATTCCAATAAAAAGCCTTCCTGGAAAAAATGAAGGAAATGTTTATTTCCCTGCCTCTCATATCTGCATTAAAATGGGGCGGGGGGGGGCACAGAGTTTGACCCCCCCAGACTCCACCTCAGTTCTTCATATTCAGAAACTTTGGATAAGGAAACCTATTTCCTTCATGTCTCCAGGCACCACAGATAATGCTTACCCTATTTTGAATACTTTGATTAATTTTTGCATCAAGAGAAGATTCTTCCATTTTCAGAAATGTTAGAAATATTGCAAAATAAAGTTATCAACTGCTAATAAAGAACATAGTACAGACAACTGCAAATCACAAGGAATATAGTACAGACAACTATGATTCTAAAGGAAAAAGTATGCATCTGAGGAAATTATGGCATATGAAAATCTGGAAAGATTCAATAATGATAAATTTTAAAAGATGCACCAGGTACTATGCTGCTTCTAGGGACAGTGTAAGAGTTTTTCTAAGTTTACTTCTATTTCAGCACATTCTGGAAGAAATTCCAAAGGAAGTAGAAAACAGATGAGCTATTACAAATGAATGGGTTGACATTCTTTTCTGTCTACTACAAATCTATTTTAGTAAGCAAATTCTATTTGCATGAGAGGTGATTTCTGAGCTGTGAATAACATCTTGCAGTTGAAAATAACAGTTTCTGAATGTACTCGTTTTCAACAAATCTAGCATTCGTCTGGAACAAAATGTACTCTTGAAATGGCAGATGAGCCCTTTCATTCCAACCTTGCCACAAAGGTCTGTCTCAAGTAATATTTATAGTGCATTTTAATATCCCTTGACAGAGTTACCTAGCACAACTGCAAATGTTCATCTGGCCACTTCACAAATATTTGATCCACAAGAATAATATTTATGAATATTCTGATTAAGTAATTAAGAAAATATCGGCTATCTAGACTATGAAAAAGAATCTTCCATTCCTGGCTTTAAAAATAGGCTCAAAAGTATTGCCTGACAACTTCCCTGTATTTTGGAAAGAATCCCAGAATTGATACTTCATATTTCCAATCCAGAAAATCCAAGATAGGCCTAAAAATTAACTGATGGCTAGCTGGACCTGAATAGAATATGAAGAAAGAAGGCTACAGATCTTATCATTATCTCTGAATATATATGAAAATGTGGATTTGCATTCTAAACATTTTCATGGTTAGTATTCATATTGCCAGGATTTGTTGTGATTCAGTATGATAAATGTGAGTTCTAACAGTAAGTCTTCCATAAAATCACACAAGACAACCACGACTATACTGATTAATGAGACTTTTTGTTGTCTTGGAGCTAGGTAATACAGGTGCCTTCAGGAGCAGTAGAGCATCTCTTTCCAATGGTCAAGAATGTAAGCATCGAGACTTCCTAATTCCAGCCACGAGACAGAGGTATTCCAAAATCATCATTAGGAAAGCAAATATTTAAGCTGTTCCAGCAAGGACTCTATTAACATTGGAGACATCAACTGAGACATGAGCTGCTATCTGAATCAATAACCAGGAGTGAGAGTTACAAAAAATCCTAGAACTGAATACAAGGAAAACCCTCCTCCAAGTCATGATCTTTCTTTCCCATCTGGTGAAGCAAAAGTCTGAGAACAGCCTGGATTGACTAAAGGAGCCAATCCCTACCTTGGGAGCAGAATCAGTTGCCCTGGGAGCTACCAGAACTTGTAGGGGTTATTTAGCTCAACAACAGAAAGAAACCACCTCCAGGTGAGATGCAGTTATAAGGTGTGTTACCGTGTGATTTCTCTGTATCTACCTCCAAACAGAGATATCTTTTTCCTTAATTTTTTTCTGAGTATTAGGAATTTTAGTTTTACCTTGAGTTTATTCAAAGAGTGCAAAGCGTTCTGAACCCAAAATTTTACAAGGTGCTCTTCCTGTAAATTATGAATTCTACTCTTACAGCCTCTCTGGTGGCTGGTAACCTCAGCTCCCTGATTAGACAAGACATTACCCCATAGCCTGAACCTCCCTCCCATTCAGGAGGACAGCAGAAAATGCTTGAGTTCCAAATGTCTCTCTGGAATTCTGGCAATATTAATATCACACTGTTTCATAACAGGTTTTTTCTCAACTAAACCAGAGACTGTCCGTAGCCAGAACTGGAACCATGGAATCATTCTTTGCACATGTTTACATTATATTGTGCTTTCATTTTTTTCCCTGATGATGTTTTTCCTGTGACAGGAAATTAAATAAATCATAGTATAATTACTTAATTATACCATTTATTTGCCCTAAATATTTTTAAGGAATGTCTTTGCTTTAAGAACAGACACATCAGCTAGAGAATACTATTGACTACTCATCAGATCCATCTCTTCAACAAGATGCTATTCAAGGTGCTCTGAAGGAATGTCTGTGTTTGGGCTACAGTAGTGATGGAAGCTTAGCACACGGTTGAAGACAAAAAACTTCACGCAACTAAATTGTATCAAAAGAACTGCTGTGGTGTGCCACCTCCTGTGTTTTGAAACTAATTACTTGGTTTGCAGAAAAATAACTATGCAATAGACAATTTCCTCTTTCTGTGGCATGGGGTATTTCTATTTTGAAGACTGGTTTTTTTACCCCTCCCTTCATGCTAATGCTCTCCTCTGCCCTTTACTTGGCTCTTTGACAAATTCATGAATCTGAGTACACTACTGTCACTTAATCTCTTTTAATTACCTAAATTGCTTCTTATTCAAATCCTGATCAACTCAGAGCCTCATTCAAAAAACCAACCAACCAAACACACAAACAAAACAAATCAAAACAAAAAAAAACAAGCAAACAGCAAATAGAGACATGGACATGATCTAAATGTAGAGAAGTCCTAATAATATGTATTGCAGGTCCTACCTCTATGACACAGTAAAACCAGCAGCACAAATGCAGTAAAAATCAGAGGCATGTGTAGAGAAAAGGGCAAAAAAAGAAGACAAACGAAAGGCTAGTAAAAAAGAAATAGTTAGAGGGGTCATGAGTATGGAAGATGAAGAGGAAGACCACAAGAACTTCCTGTAATTGTGATGTTCTAGCTAACAATGGAAAAGTTACAGCCAACTTGAAAAGATCTTGCACCTACTGAAATTTCTGCTCCAAAATTGAAGTCATGGAGCCAGAAGCCTGACTACACTTGTCTCCAGGGGTAAAACTGAAAATGATGTACCCCAACGAGGCAGAAAGATATTATTCCTACTGAATTTCCAAGGTCTAAGAAACGATGGGGTCATACTGACATCCTATTGCCCTTAAGAAGAAAGGAGGGAAGGTGCCTATGCCCACGTGGAGGCATTCTGTGTTTTCAGTGTAATACGCAACACCCATTATGCTGAAAGTGGCTGAGAAGGAAGTAAGGAAATTCAAAACCAGCCTTTTAGGTAGAATAAATCTAGTCTGTTTTCTTGTAGAAAAAATTAAGCTCTCAATTCACAGGATTTCAGAGATTTTAATGAACTACAGTGTTCCTTATTTAGGAGACACTATCAAACATAAGGTTTATTCCAAATAGGAATTTGACGGGAGAAAAAGCACTTTAAAAATTAAAACCCATCTGACTTAGTTTCTACCCCAGTTAAATGGAATACACTGAAAAACAGTATCTAAGTTAAAAACTCCTGAGAAGTACTGACAGTTCAGAAATACCAGAAGAGTTCCTAACAGGTCACAGCTAAGAAAAAAAATGTTCCTTCATCAATCCAACAGCTCTAAGAATTCCCAATACTGAGTTTCAATGGAAGATTTTTTCAAAAGAAGTAAAACACACATTTACTTTACAAGATAGCAATTGCCTGAGGGTTTTACAGGTCAAACTTGAGAGTGCAAAAGGCTTCTTGGAAAGAATGGAAGTTGTGAAGAAAAGACTATATCATTATCTGAACGAAAATCTATTGTAGAATGGAGCTCATTTAAATACTAACTAAAAATGAAAATCTAAATATATGAGGGGAAGCCAGGACACAAAAATAGACACAGAATGAAATAACTACATAAAAACACATACTAAGTCTCATAACCTACCTGAAATTTCAATCGGTCTAAGACCCCTGGAAAAACTCTAGAATGTGGCAATCTGAGCAGCATGAAGTACATTAACAGGAAAAGAAACACCTAAAATGATTCTATTTACTTTTATCTGATTACTCATCCACTAAGGTCTTAAAATACCCAAAATAATTTTCTGTTTTCATATGTTTGAATATATTTTTCTACAATGAAAAGCAGGCTGCAAATCTGGAAGATAAGCATGTAGAACAAATATTTACTAAGAATTTCACAAGTAATTATAAAAATTACTTAACTGTACAAAAAATCCCCAACCCAGTTCAACATATGGAAATTGTTAAGCACAGCTTATTATCACTAAACATGTTTTTGTGTATCTAGAGATACAGAAGTGGATCACATGAAAGTACTGATTACACTTTTCAAACATAGGGGAGGGAAAGGGAGGAATCACTAACCAGTCTTAACAATGGGTCTCAAAATATAGTGCCTGGAACTGACACTATATGTATTATTTGTTCTTATTTTCATCTGCTATGTTTGAGTACCATACAAACATAAATGCATAATGGAAATTCCTACAATTATTTTTTCACATTAGCTATTATTGCCACCTGTCAAAAAGGTGCTATGTGACTGTAAGAACAGACAAGATGAAGGCAATTTTGCATTCAAGATATAAAATACAGTCATGATGTTGTGGAAGTGCTGGCCCTGTATTCTGTTCACTGGACACCGGACATTGTATTCACTATATTCAACCAGAGGCAGATGTAAAGATACTCTTTCCACAAAAGTGGAAAAAGATGATACTAATGCCAAACCATACAGTGAGAGGAGTGATGTAAGAAGAAATTAAGACTTATATATAAGAAGCTAAGCTATGAAATAAAAAACAGAAAAAGGAAGTGGAGATGTCAGAAGATTTTAAAAGGCAGTAACTTGTTTGAAGCAATATCTTCTAAAACTACGTGTATGCACAAAATCAGGTAGTTCAAATATGCTTTTCTCTCACCTGAAAGATTTCCATCTGTTTCATCTGACGGGAGACTAGCAACACTGGTAGAATCCATTCCTTGCTGGAGGTCCAAAATTTTCCTTCGTAGTTGTTCTATGTCACTCTCTTTACTATCTAGCTGCATCTGGAGCTCATTCCTGTACGTAGATTCTTCTGCTAGTTGCTGCATTTATACACACATGACAGTTACTGTGATACCAAAAATAGGGCAGCAAAGTATTCTGAATACAAAACTCATTACTATTTTTTTAATATCTCTAGATACTTTTAATAGCACCAGCATAAATTATTATAGTAGAAGTGTTTGTTCAGCCTTGGAAAAAAGTTAAGTATCAAAGATCCAGCAATGCATTCAAGTACAAAACAGTCTGATTAATCTATTAAATTACCATTTGTTTTGAAAAGGAGACCACCTACCAGTGAAATAAACTACATGAACAGTATACTACACAGTATTCAGTATTTTAGACTTCATAATTTTAGTCTTCATAACTTCCACAGTTAAGAATTTAGAAAGGGGAAATGAATGAAAACATAAGCATAGCAGCATGCTTATCAAGTTCTCTGCCTCACTAAAATTATGCACCCTTGAGTATCTGACAAAGAACTTGTTATATTTTCGAGTAGACTAGGAGCTATTCATTTTTCCTGCAGAGAGAATTCACAATGTGACAGAAAAAGTAAGATTATTTTACCGCTTGCATTTCATTGAGCTCCTTTTGGTACTTCACTACCATCTGATTGAATTTCTCTTTTTCCTGATTAAGCTCTAGTTGGAGCTTTCGGTTCTCCTTCTCTTTCTTCCTCAAATCTTGCATGTTAGCTTTCTTTCTGTCTATTTTAAAATCTTTCCGATTCATTATCTCAGCCAGTTTGTTGACAGCCTGTTAAGAAAAACAAAAAAACAGTAAGAAAAATTATATATGCAATCACGTTTCATACAAAACTGTAAATATCAACAATGCATATTATACATCATGGTTAATACAAACTTAATCTCACAGGAACTAAGAGTTAGTTGCACAAAAAAAAAATACACTGAAAACGTATCTGATATGCAAAGTAATTACTGTTATTAAACTGCATTAAAAGTTATACCTGTGTCTTCAGAGTTCTTTCAGTGTTAAGGCTCTTCTCATAATGCGTTCTAATATTATTGATTTCCTCCTCTTTTTTCATTTTGTATTCTGTTAAAACAATATTCAACTTTGAGATATTTCAGGACAACGTAAATATTTCTAAGCTTAATCATTTCTACAACTGCATCCATTTTTTTCTCCATTTTCCTGCTGTGTCACTTAATGTGCAAAATACAGTTTGTGACAATAAAGGTTACTGGTTTAATGCTACCGTAATTATAGAAAATTAGAAGAAAGATATATCAGAAAGGCACCAAGATGAAATACTAAAGCAAACATACATATTTTTGCTTCACATTGATGACTGATTTTGTTGCGCCACTTCCTTCATGTTTGCACTACCAAGTCTTTCTGCAGAACCAAAACTTATTAAGTCAGTACCCCCACAGAAAAAGACTGATATGACTGGACTCGCATTCAGTAGGGATTCTCCAATCAAGCATAGAGAGAACATGGGGAAAAAGGCTTTCTTTAAACAAGGAATGACTCTGTTACATTTCCCTCATCCCTCTCACACATCGGTTACTCAATTCTACCAATCTTTCTATCACACTTCCAGTCTTCTGATTTGTTCCCAAAGTTTCTAGAAGTTTGCACTTCACTGGTAAGGATTTCTCCACCAAAACTAAAAACAGTTAAAGAAAAATTTTCAATTTAACAATTTAAAAATAACAAACTCCATAAACTAAAAAAATACTGTAAAATGCTTGGTCACCCAATCCCTACTATTATGGAAATGCAGAATTAAGTGAAAATATTTTTTCTGCCTTCCTGCCTACATAGTGTTTGCAACAACACTGGCAACATGACTGATAAAGCCTTTACTCTCATAGTCAACAAATATTAAAGCATGCCTTCTGATTTTACGACACTTGCTCAAATCAAAACCATGGGAGAAATCCGAATAGTAAAGTAACTTCCCATACAGTCAGAATGCAGGTAAACAGAATGACAATCCACTGATAGGCAGGAAATCACAATTTAGGTTCTGAATGTACGTGGGACCTTAGGGGAGTTGAAATACTGATACTGCTCTGCTGAAAATACTGGAGACAGAAACAAAAACTATAATAAATACATTGTGTGCAATATGAAATGGGTAAAATACTTTTCCTTAATAGCTTTCATGCACACAAGGGCATGGCTGGTAGAATTGGGTTACACAGACAATAAATGCATGAGCTGCACTGGACAGACATTCCTGAGTGTGCCTGCCGGAACTTAGTGCAAACCTGTTTTGAAACAAGTGAGGAGGGACAGTGAGCATAAACTCACTTTTTCCTTCCTGCTACAGCTGAGGTTTTAATTGTTTTCAACGACAAAGGCAGTGCATGGAAATGGAAACAATACAGTAGAAAGAGTGGCAATTTACATGGCAGATATATTTTCAAGATGAAATTCATGACTTTTTTTTTTCCATCAAGCCCAAGATAATAGCGAAGATAAACAGCAATCTCTTTTCCCATTTCCATTTTGCCACATATACTTCAAATTCAATTGTGCTTCATAACAAATGAATTAAAACTCCTAACATGACATACCTTCCTCTTGTTTCTTCATTTTTTCACTGATCTCTGAATTTTCCTTTGTTATTAAATCAACATCTTTGGTTAATGTGCTATTAGTTTCTTCCAGCTAAAGGAAAACAAACATATTTTAAAATAAAGGACTTACATAAATTCTAAAAATATTTATAATACTGTTATTTTAAATAGCCTTAAATCTGTAACAGTCATTTACTTCAAACACTTTCCTCAGATTACATACAAAACAAAACCAACCCACCTTGCTTATCTCTCAAACCTGAATTTTTTTTAAATGGTACTTTTATTCTAAGGTGTCTTGATTTACCACAAGGCTCAAAATACACCTGGCTCAGGTGTATCTTTGCAGAACCGACAACACTGTACTATATAATTAAAAATTCAACTTACGCAACATTAAATTGTCAGTTAGTGAATGTGGCAATTACTATGTGTTACTTTGGAAGAAGTAGTACCTAGAGGCCTGAGTCTCTGAATCCAGAGAGAAAAGCAGCTGACAGATTATACAACTCCAGCATTCAAGGCTAGAGTAGATTCATAGCATCTGCTGCTAAATAACTGTCATATAGCATAAAGGACAGGTATAAATCAGGATAAAAATAAAACTAAATCTGGTCTAAGTCAAAGGTAAATATGTACATCAGTTTGCAAAAGAAAAACAGAAAGGAAAACATTTTGAATATCACAGAATCACAGAATGTCAGGGATTGGAAGAGACCTCAAAAGACCATCTAGTCCAATCCCCCTGCTGGAGCAGGAACACCTGGATGAGGTTACACAGGAAGGCGTTCAGGTGGGTTTTGAATGTCTCCAGAGAAGGAGACTCCACAACGTCCCTGGGCAGCCTGTTCCAGTGCTTCATCACCCTCACTGAGAAGTTTCTTCTCATATTTAAGTGGAACCTCCTATGTTCCAATTTGCACCCATTGCCCCTTGTCCTGTCATTGGTGGTCACCCAGAAGAGCCTGGCTCCATCCTCGTGACACTCGCCCTTTACATATTTGTAAACATTAATGAGGTCACCCCTCAGTCTCCTCCAAGCTAAAGAGACCCAGCTCCCTCAGCCTCTCCTCATAAGGGAGATGCTCCACTCCCTTCATCATCTTCGTGGCTCTGCGCTGGACTCTCTCAAGCAGTTAAGACACAGTCAGGAGACATATTAAAACCCAGACGTAATTGTATTACTGAAAAAGGTTTTGTTTGAAGCCTATGGAAATGATTGTGTACTGAGCTGCCTGACAAAATTGTCAGAATATGTGAAACCAACAAACATATTGACCAGAAGTTATTTCTTCCATGCCACAGAGAGACAGTCTGCTAAATACTTCTCAAAACATGGTGACATCCTGGCAATTTCAAGCTTATAAAACAAAACGTGTAACAAAAACTACTTCCACTATCTTTACGCAGAGGTGTAATATCCATGGTGGTGCTGACAGAAAACTTTGAGCAACTGATCCAAGTTCAGTTACACCTCAAGTTTTACTGAAGTTTTACACCCCCGGGATTCTTAAGAAAATCTGCAAAGCCAATGCCAAAAGGGAAAAAAACAATAATGATAAAATAACTAGGCTATATATGCCTTGCTATTTGAAGCTCCTCATTTATCAACCTCATACTAATACCCAAGAGCTACGCTAAAAGTATCCTCAAAAGTTACAGTATAGGGTTTGGATGGGTTTTTAAAATAATTTATCAGTGGGAAGAAACTCAAGACTTCCAAGTTGTTGGTTTTTTAAGACTAAGCGTTTTTGCAGTAGGAGTCGGTAACACACACCTTCACAAATGTACAATATTTTAAAAATACATCGGGAAATGACATGAAGTAATTACAAAAGGCTTAATAACTTAATTATAGACATTTGCTGGATTTTCAGTCTGGCTTCACCCCAGACTCATCAAGTCTATGTTTCAAATGTTTGAGAGTTGTCATGAAGGCACTGAAGTGTTTAAGATTCCAAATGAGTCCAAAACTCAGATACTTAAATAATTATCACTTATGACAATATCAAGACTTTAAAAATAAAAAGATAAATTCCTGTTTCCAGCTGGAGGATATATATATAGAGAGAGATATAGATATTAATTACGGTGGAATAATTTACCCTTCTTATGATGCTGTCCTTATCAGTCATTTCTTGCCTGTGTCTTGATGCTGCTTTTTTGCTTTCCTGACTCAGTTCAAAATACTGTTCTTCAAGGAGTGCTCGTGCCAACCGTTCCGACTCAGCTTTGGTTTCAGCTAAATCCAGCTGGGTAGTGAATGTCTCTCTGTAAAAAGGACATCAAGATTTTTTTCTCCTATACAAAACATTCCAAATTTTCAGGAAAATTAACAAAACCAAGTTATACTGTTCAGTTAGCTGTCATCTTAATTTCTTAAGAAAAATGAAATTTACAAAGCCACACTCTGTACTCTTGTATCTTTTGATGGTCCACAGAAGCTACAGCAGCAAGCTTACTGTAATTCAATTAAAATCTCAATCATCCATGAAACAGCACCCCTTAGGAAACCAGGACTCATTCTCCTGCCTTTGAGAAATAAAAAAAAACCACTAAACTGCATTTACAGTGTGGTTTATCAAAAGACACTTAACCCTATCATTATTAGCTACTTTTTCCACACAAGACTACTGCTCATGAAGACGTGTGCTCCAGACAATACGGAAAACTGTGTAATGTTTCTGAAAACATAGTGATTCTATACCTATGCAACCTTCTGCAGAAAGGCTTTCAAATTCTATCTATAGCTTGAGAGGCAGGGGGCAGAAACTTAGGTGCAGTATCTCATTAATGTATACACAACTTCACATCAGTTCAGCACACAAGCCAAACTTCCTTGCTCTTGCTTGGATTACAGGCAGAGCTCCTATATATTTGCCACCTAAAGCATGGTGACCAGTCTGGTACCCACGAGTCAGATGCACCCCGCGTATGTGATACAGCCCACAGCATGCTGAGATAGAAGGGGTAAAACACTGCTGCAGGATGGGCTCGTGACAGATGCCTTTCCCACACTGCAAAATAAGAGATTTATGCAATGAAACCCATATTGCTCTGAGAGTTCATTGATTTGATACATCTGAAGTAGACACAGGCCGCTACTGTCGAAAGGTAACTCTTGAAATACACTCAGTTTGAACACAAGAATGTGGAGAACAGTGAGGGAAGAGAATAAAAGTGATCTACAAAAATAAGTAAGAAAAGAGAAAAAGAAAAAAACCCACAAGAGAACTAAAGGAAGTCTCTCCTTTCTTCCTTTCCCCCTCATCCCATTTTTCTTTTTAAGTTGGATACTACTCCTGAACAACTTTGCATAGACAGGTATTTTCCTCTTACATCATATTTATCAGCCAAACACATTTTCTTTCTCCCTTTCTTAGTCCACCGAAATGCATCATGAACACTGTACACAACCTCCTCCCTTCAGATTGTTTTGCAATGCTGATGCTCAAATAGAACAAGAGACCCAGACTTCAGGAGAGAGAAACTCTGCTTCATGCAAAAGGCTACAGTCTCCTTCTTCAGAATAAATATATATATAATAAATTAATAAACTGGAAAAAACCCAAGATTAAAAACCCCCCTCTTTCCTTATTTGCTAACTTAGAAAATAATACATCACAATTAATGGTTGTTGGGTGAACTAGTTTTGCTGTAATCAGAAGTATACGAAACTTAGAATTCAAAGTATTTCAATTATATTTTTCTCAAATTATTTTATTTGCTATAGAAATATACTAAGTAATTATCAGGATAATATAATCAAATAGAAAAAGTTGTTATACAAGCAAGATCATCATCACAAATTGTAATTTTTTTCAACATTTTGCATTTTCCTAAATTCTCTGAAGTCATCATTCTTCTTCCAGACATTACAAATAGTCCAAAGCAAATACAAATAACCATAGTTGGCTTTGTGAGTCAGCATAGGTAACATTCTATGTATTTGCCATGTTACAAGGTGTTACAAGGTGTTATATAACACTTTTGAGACCTATTTTTTTCTGAAGGTATTTAACATCTTAAATCTGATTCAAAATCTTCATGAGTGAGACCACACTATATGAAAAAAAACTTATGTCTATTTGAGGAACACAATGGGCATACTTTTCATTTTGCAATTCCTGCATTTTCCTTTGAGTTTCTTTATTCTTTTCCTCAATTTCCTCTTTCAGCTCCTTAACCTGAGTTTTGTAAAGTGTCTGTAAAAGAAAGCATAAAAAAAGAAGCATTACAAAAATTCCATAGTGAAATTCTTTATTGTTTTGGTACTGGTTGGTTTGAACCTCTCAAACTCCAACACATGCCAGTAATGTCTTTAATGGAATTTCCTCCTTCCTGCCTGTCCAAGATGCCCCTTTCCCGTTTCCCTTCTGTGGGGAACTGATGTGACCAGGTTAGTTTCCAATTTTCTAGTCTGGTTTCCAACATAGTTATACAAACACACTTGCTGACAGAACAGAAAGAAGGCACTAGGACACAGCTGAGCAGGTGTTTTGGAGACAACAGGACAAAACTGCATCTTCTTGTAGCATTACTGTCTGAAAACATTAGTCACACAAGCTAATACTTGTCCTGTGCTTCTGCTTGCTGCATTCTGTTTGTATCCATGCATCTGTTCTCTTAGACTTTAAGCTTATTGCTTAATAACTGATTCAACAGAAGTCTGATTTATGTGAATGACTTCTGTTCTTAATTACTATATTGTTATTAACACCAGTAGTAATTCTGAAAGTAAACATTTCATCTTTTACAGTGAAGTACTTTCGCTAAATATTCAGACTGAATTACGAATGTCTCATTTAAAATGCTAATACATGCTAGTGAAAAAAGAAAAGTGAGACTGAAACACAATATTCTAGATCTTCCCACTAACAATATGTTAAGCAAAAATGCACAAAACTCTATAACACATAATGAAATTACAATCATACGCAGTTTAATAAACACAAAAATTTTTACTGCCCCTTCAAGGTAGAACCAAATTTCAAAAGTACTTCCCAAAGTGAAATGAAACTGTCCATATTCACAAATGTATCTAAACTTCAGGCATTATGAAGCATCTCATGCTACTGTTTCTTTACACAGAAATTAAACAGATCAGACTAAATCTATAAAATACACATTTTGGCTACCTGGAGTACTGAAGAAAGCTCTTCAGGGTCTCAGGTCAGAGAAGGTATCTTTTTAGAAGGATGTAGAATATGTGCAGAATGCTATTGGATCTATAGTTCTTAAATACTTAGGATAGATCAATTGCATGGAATGTATTGCAGTAAGTATGCAGATTTTCAACTCTAGAAAGTTTGCAAATACGTCAGAAAAATACCTCTTTTCCAACCTCAAGATAACAACTACCTTGATGAATAATTCAGATAAGTTACTTAACATAATACATAAGATTTGGCAAACAACTACAGAGCAACATATTAGATCAGCTATCTAACGTCCTCTAATTTTTTATTCATTGTTTGTATTTCAAACAGGATTTTGTGAATCGCTGATTAAAATCAGGTTGTTATTTACATGTAAAATTTTTTAATTTGTCAAACTATTCACTGTTCAATGATTTCATGTCAAAATATAGCACAATTCTTCGCATGTCTTACCGAAAAATACTGCTCAGCTTCAAGCTGATCCTGAAGCTCACGCATTTGACCTTCATTTCCTCTGTACTGTCTTTGAAGGAATAAAAAACCAAAACATGTTAAAACTCAGCTACTAAAAAATGACAGACTAAAAAAGACAGACTATGTCTAACAAGAACAGCATCCTAGAAAAATCTTACAGTTGCACACATATTATTTCACAAGGATCAACAGTTTTCTGTATCCTAGAATTCTGATTTAATTACACTATTTATTCTACCCTGATGATCGTTTCAGTATGTAATTTAGAAGACAAGAAGTACTCTAAATAGAGAAAGGTTATGTCAGCTGAAGGAAGATAAGATAGAAGCCTATTTAATGAAAAATGTCTTCAGTTAGCTTAAGAAATGTTAAGGAAAAGAATCCCACAAAGTAAAACTAAAAGTCCCACATGATTTAATAAGTAGTATCATAGTCAATCCATAAAGAAGTCACTCAAATAGAAATGGCATATATGCCTTGACATAGAACGATGAGCCAAGAATTGTTTCACATCATAGCTCATAACAAAAATATTCTAACGCTGAAGGATACATACAGAAATCATAACACGCAGCTAAAAATATTCTTCTAGTTTAGGAAAAAATGCCTATGTACCAGAGAACATTTTTCACTAATAGGAACAAGCAAAACAGTGCATGTATAATTAAGCAACTTTTTCCATTTTACTTCAGATTTTTACTTACTTAGCAAGTTGAGCCAACTCAAATTCCAGTAATCTCTTTGCTTCCAACAATGTATTGATTTCCTGTTTCAGCTGCTTCTCGGAACCCTTCAAGTTATCTGCTTCAAAAGCTTGTGTCTTTAATTCATTCTGTGCCATTATTCGCTTATTCGTCTCTTGTTCTAGCTGAAGTGTTAGATTCTTTACCTAAAAGAGAAATATTCCACTTAAGAGCATTTGTTGAATAACTAATTGCATGTGGTTGAAAGTGTTTCATATATGGGTTATTTTATGTCAAACACCACTGCCTAGATGCTACACATTGTACAACGTGTAAAAATATTCCTAGATCTCCAAACACTTCAGTACAACAATCTTACAGAAAGCTGCTGCCCTTACACAATGTACTGATATGACACTGCAGGATGATAAAGCTGCCCCATACTTGGCTTATTTCAAAGGCCCAAATGTGTTTTATCTTATCTTAAAGGCAACACTAGAAGAAACCTAACTTGAAAGAAACTTGAAAGAAACCTAACTTCAGCAGAAAAGTCCTGCAAACCTCTCTGTGGATTTCAGGTCTTAAAAACTTCTCACCCTAGAAAGAATTGCAGCCTTTCAGCTATATAAAGACTAATTTACACAAGTTGTGACCCCAAAGTAAGGTGCTATAACCTTCATTTTCAGTGCCCTGTGAAGAAAAAGCACAGATGAAACTACTATTCTTAGTACCTAGTTTTCTAACTGAATTTCCTTGAAAAAATGCTTTTCTGGAGAATGTAAACTCAGAACTGCAAAACCAATCAGAGTACAGAGTCAAATTCACAAGCAAATATTTCCTTTAAAAAAAGAAAACACAAAAAATTGCATTATATAAAATTAAGGGCTTGAATGCCTAAGGCATCTAAGACCTAAGAAGCAAGTGGAAACTACCGAGCACCATTTAGGCCAACAACTGTCTACAGCTCTACTGAGAGATGTACTATACAAGGAGCTCAATGTAAGTGAATTTTATTTTTTATTTATGCAGCTATAAATTCTTATTTATATAAAAAATTATCAGTGATGAAAATTTCACTTACTTCATCTTCCAGTCTTTCCTTTTGCTCAAGAAGGTGTTCTAGTTTCTGCTGAGATTGCTTCAGGTCGAAGTCCAGCATGGAACACTGTTTTTCAGCTTGAACTATTCTATTTTCTGCCTTTTCTCTTGCTGCCCTTTCTTCCTTTACTTTTTTTTCCATTTCTAAACAAGATTAAGGAAAGAAAAACAATAAAAATGAATATGTAGCATCTGCAATAACGCTTTCGTAAACACAGCCTTAAATATCGTAATATTTTTCGGACCCTTTTGTGAATCTATTTAAGCTCTTCTGCTGTTAGATGGACTGATTACTGAGTAAAAACTTCCTGGCATTATTACAAGAAACACTAAAATAGAAATAGAATTCCAATTTGCATTCCAAGCACTGGAATATTATGATGGCAACTGAAAGATAAATAGTGAAATTGAAAAATGCAAATTCTTGAAGTAACCATTATAAAGGCAAAGTTTCATTTCTGCAAATGGATAGTACATGGAAAGAAAAGAAATGGTATCATCCATTTCTGAAGAGTTATAAACGACACATGCTGGTACTGATGACCTTCACAAAGAAAACCTGATGTATTCAATCATAGAATCATTTTGGTTGGAAGAGACCCTCGAGATCATCAAATCCATCCATAACCTAACTCTGGCACTAAACCATGTCCCTAAGAACCTCATCTATACACCTTTTAAACACCTCCAGGGTGGTGACTCCACCACTTCCCTGGATACATACATATATACATATATATAAATAAAATTAAGATATCAAGACATGTCTTTAATTCATGGGTATGTATCTATAAAAGAAGCGTCAACATTTCAGACAAGCCTAACACAACACTGATATTTTTAATGCAGTTACGCAGGAACGAATACTCCAAGACATCCGTCTTGATAATGCATACTTTCAGTTCCATTTAATGTTAGACAAAATTTCAAGATTCAATAGCATTTTAGAAGCCAAGGAAGGCGTTGAACTGCAAACACAGTAAGATATTCAAAACATTAAGAAACAATGCAATTTTTATGGTACAAGCACCATGTTAGAGAAAATTTTTAAAGTATATTTTTCATTATGCATGTTTTAAAATTTTGATATGCATTTTCTTTATACAAGGGATTAAATGCTTGTATAAGAGTACTTAAATTATAAGACAATGTGTTTTAAGATATCATAATCTAAGTACCTTCTACTATGTATTTACCCAACACGTGCGAGAAACACTTACCACACATTGCAACTGATCTTGCCTCCTCTATTGACTGATACTTGTCAGTTAACCGAGCTTTAGTCACTTTGTGTTCGTTTACTTCCTGTTCTAACCGGTCTTGTAATGATTTGAGTTTGTAGTTCAAATCTATCTCTAAATTATTCTTTTCCTAAAGAAAAGAAAAAAAAAAAAGTTACCAGATTTATAAAATATTTCTATAATACCTGAGGGAAACACATTTCATTTCTTCCTTTTTTTAGTGTTAGATTTTTGTTATGAAGAAATTATCCATGTTATTTTCCATGCTTAATAAAGAATGGCAGCAGCCACAACTGCACTCAGTGCTCTAGAGAAAACTTCATTAACTTTTTTCAGTAGTCTATAAATTCATAAGATAATGGAAACTTCTCAGTTTGAATAATTAGTAGTCATCAAAATTGGAAAAATACAACTAATCCAATGACAACACTAGAGCACAGAGGAATGTGAATTATTGTTACCTGGATGCAACTATGTTATTTCATTGTTCAGACTGCTTCCTATTCAAAGTAACTCATGGAACAAGCACTGGAGATGAGCTTTGAGAGACAGGAACTTGTGTTTAGATTGCAGCTTCATGTAATGCCAAAGAAAAAAAAGCAGTGACTGCTTGCACCTTCCCCCACAGGTAGTCATATCTCTCTGGTTTATTTGGATAGACCACACAGCACTGCAAGTGTCTACCTGACCTCAAAACATACAGCTAACAACGTAGCCTATCTGGAAAAAGGGTGCAGGATTTTCTTTTACTCTTCTTGTTTCTCTGTCTTGAGGAGGAGATCAGAAATGTAAGGGGAACATGCTGCTACCATTCTT
Organism: Patagioenas fasciata; assembly: GCF_037038585.1. Classification (NCBI taxonomy): domain Eukaryota; kingdom Metazoa; phylum Chordata; class Aves; order Columbiformes; family Columbidae; genus Patagioenas; species Patagioenas fasciata. The sequence continues at coordinate 51,305,026 of NC_092521.1, read as the reverse complement.
TAGGAGGGAAGAAAAAAAATCGAAATAGTTCGGCTCCAAAGTTGATCAAAAGGTCTGGCAATGATCCAGCCAGATTAAAATCCAGTAAAAGCAGAAATTTAAATTTCAGGTTTTTAACAAGTTCAATTCATGGATTTTCAGGAGGTAAGTTAGGCAGGCAGAATAAAAATTGCTACTGGCAGATGTGTTGGATCCTTGAATCAGTGATAGTGAATGACAAACATGAATTTTATACCCAAAACTACAAGTAAGAGGACTTCTGAGACCTAACATACTGATGAGCTAGTAAAATAGCACTATTTAGTTAATAATTTTAACAAAAGACTGATTTAGAGCAAGAACAGAGGACATCAATAAATACTATTTGAAAATAATAGTCAAAAGTTGACAAAGAACATCAGCTCAACATCATTTTACCATACCTTTTCTGAATTATTAAGCATATCTTGTGCTTGTTTTCTTTCTGCTTCCACTCTTTCAAGATTGTTTTTGATGTTTTTTACTTCTTCTTGTAAAGTTGTAATCCGAACTGCCATAAGAAATGAAATATGATTCCATATTAGTTACTTAACTTAGATTGATAGGTTTTTCCACCTTTAATGATTTCTGGGCCCCTAAAATATTTACACCTTCAGATTTTTCAGGCTGTACATTTGTCCTGGTTTTGTTAAAAACAAGACGAGTTTCTCTATCCGTGAATTTTCCTTTCAGCGAAGGTCTTGTTAGTAACGGCATTTTTCTAAAGTAGGATACACGTTTTGGTAGACATAGCAATGGAATGCAAGGTCACTGATAAGGATGCACATCCCAGAAGTGAGAGAGGCAAGGAGGAGTGAACTGAACAGGTGACTAAAACTGACCAACTAAGTATTCCATCCCATTCACGTGATACTTCATATAAAAGTGGGAGATCACAAGGGCTTCGGCCATTTTTCGTCTTCTTCAACTATGGCTGACATCTGGGAAGGACTCTGCTGCCGTCCCTGCCAACTGAGGCCTAGTGACAGACTTTGCATCCTTGAATCCAGGTCCAGTTGGCTGCAGAGTCCAACCCAGGACTTCGGGTGCTGGCCCTACAGCTCCCAGAGCAATTCCCATTTGCCAGAACTTTCAAGATTGGTTTTGTATATTTTGTATTATTTTCTCTATTTTATTAGTAGCATTAGTAAAACATTTTTAACTTTTTCCAACTCTCTCTCTTTGCTTTTTCTATCGCCTTTCCTTAGTGGGAAGCGGGGGTGGTGCAGCAAGGGAGTTGAGGGGGCCAATAAAGCATCTGCCACAGTTTATTGTCACCCTGAAATTAAACCCTGACAACATTGTAAAGGAAAGTGATCTCTTCAGCCACTCCTTATGCATGCCATTAGTAACAATTCACAAAAAACAATCACATGGAAAATTTGCTGCCTGCCTTGCATCACTCCCAGTATCTAATATGCAAAATTTCTTCTGTTAATCCAAGTTCTGCTGTGTTATTCAACAAGCACCTTTTCTGACGTTAACTCCACTAATATGTAGATAAGGCACATTATGCAGAACATCAGTCTCAAATAGATCTACAGGTACCAATACAATATGCATTCACCTAACTGTGATTCAAGCGCTCTGCCATGGACTGAGGAACTATTCTTCATCTCCCACAGCAACCACCACAAGGGTACATCAGCTTGGCTATTACACCAAGGCAGTCAGACAGACTTTCATGTCTTCTCTAGCACTATATCAACTTTTCATATTTTTGTATTCAAACTTTTAGTCAGGACAGCCCAATAGACTTTCAATCAGTGGTTTCCCACTCTTTGATTTTCATAGTCTCCCACCCAAGAGCCGCTCAGACACAATCAAGAAGCAAGACCTAATCTTCAGAAATTGTTCTAGTAAGTGACATTTGGTTTGCAGATGGCTTTCCTCCCTTTATGTAGCTGTATGTAATAAAGTAGGATTATCACAACTTTTTCAGTACATTATAATTACAGAAGAATTACCTTGTAGTTCTCCAATCATTTCAGATCCATGACTTCTGTCCCTTCGTTCTGACTCCAAAGCTGCTTGTAGTTGGTAATAATCTTTCTCCACCTGCAGTTTCGTGCTTTCTAGAACTCTGCACCTTTCCTGCAGTTCTCTATTCAGTGATTCTACCTGACTTAGTGACTTGCTCATTTCTGTGTTACCCTTTCTCAGTCTTGCTGCTGTATCCGATTCTGTCCTCAGCAAATCATTTGCTTCTTCTAGCTGTTAAAATAAAACAAACAAGATTCTCAAATATAAAAATTATTGGGACCAGTTTTTTTGTATCTGAATGCTCAATACTGCTTCTCAAATCTAAGAAATAATGAAGACAATGAACAAAAGCAACATACTTGTTTCTGTAATTGTGTTATCTTCTCATTTGTAATTTGTGAATGTTGGCTGATTTTTTTCAAGTCTTCCACCTGGTCTTTTAGTGTAGACACTGAAGAGAAATTACATCATTAATACATTAAATTTTTTAAATCCCTATGGTTTTTTATTATTTTACACCGACATGCTCAAATAAATTCTTGCCATAAGTCTTTCATTGACTTTTTGCTTCCTATATGCACTTTCAGGTCAAATTTTGTGTTTGCAGAACAATTCACACTGTAGACAACATAATTTGAAAATAAGACAAAAATATTGTGCTCTAGTTAAAATTTTTAAAAAAGAAATTCAACATTTGTGTTCATTATTTGAAAAGATCATTTTAAAGTTGCGTAGCACTTCAGATGCTAACGTCATAAATTTTTCTCCAAAAAACATCATACACCTCATCAGTGTCCATGTTTGGACATCATGGCATACCTTCATTTTCCGCATTCCGTCTTTTTTCATTCTCTTGTTCCATTTTTCTTTGGTAGTCATTCAACTTATGTTGCAATACCATCTTTTCCTTCTCAATCTGAGACACTGTCGATTCTAAGTTCTTTCTTTGATTTCCCTAAAATTATAAGCATTGTTATTTTCTATTTACATTTTAAGGAATGATCCCTAAAGGAGTATCTCTGCAACTAACTAATCAAGGAAACTGATACATTGTTTCCAATGAATGGGTTTCTGGCTTCCTTGAAAGGCAAAACTTACGAAATTAGAAAAATCATCATTAATGTGATTATAAGTAAGTAACTATTAAAATTATTAAGAGACAATGCAAGGACTCAGTAGAAAATCATCTATATATAAACTCTTTTTTAGAGTAACTGATTTTTATAAACTCCAGAGAAATTGCTATGAGCAAGATTAAGCAAAACATTTAGCAGATGAAAGAGAACTCAGTGTGATTTGCCAAAAGAAAGTTTCTGAAAATGTGTACAAATAAAAATTCATCTCCCAGTGCTACGTATTGAAATGTGATGGTTTGGTCTCAAATTTAAACTCAGAACAATATTTTTAGTAACAGAAGAAATATCTTAAATCATGAAAATACTACCCACATTTTTTACCCAGCTAAGAAGGCTTCAGTAAGGAAAAAAATTACCTCTTCATCCAGTTCTTTCATTATCTTGTCTAGCTTTATGTTTGAAGATCTAAAAATAAAAGAAAACCATTGAAGTAATATTTGAGAAGGATACATTATACATAGTGGTTTTTCTAGTGAAATAGTTTGGGACAATTACTAAAACATTACATTCTGGCTAATATTCCTTTGTAGTAAACATTTGAAATTGAAGGAAAAAAACCAATCACTGGTAATAATTTGTAAAATACATTATTAAGTATATTATCAACTTTGCTGCAAATTATATGTGGAAAACTTTTAGGTACCACATTTTATCCCTAATCTGCAAATGTAAAAACAGTGTAAGTACACAACAAGCTATCATTAGAATACTCCAGTGAACTGTTAAAACTTCCTCTAGTTGAAGAACTTGCCAAATATCTAAAATGGTTCATTAATTCAACAGTAGACCGCTCCCTACTATGGAGAAAGATATTTAAATAATATTGTTTAGAATTTTCTCTGTGGAAGGAATGTATTAGAACATAGTACTATACAGAGAGTGAGGTTAAGTGCACAGCAAAACCTCAGTTAAATGACAATAACAGTGACACATCTATTGTGGTTTTTTAGCTATTTACCCCTTTTCAGAGAAAACAAAAAGGACTCAGACAATGTTGCCTGGCAGGTACAACAAGGAGTAGTTACAGCAATATATCCTATCTCCTAACTCTGCAGTAAATGCCATCACATATTGGAAGACACACTTGTGCAGGAAGACAGTTATCTAATATCTTCCAAGCCAAGTACATCCTGCTTGTGGAACACAATCCAAACACGGGAACATGGCAGTTGTGATTAAGTGACGTCACACAGTCTAAATTCCCACTAGACCATTTTGGCTACTGGTTCCCACATAAGTAGGTTGTATAGTCCTACACACTGTAGTCCTAATTCATTAATCTAAATTCTTCCTATATCATATATCTAGTGTTGCATCCTGGCTTTATTTAGGCCTTCAGGAAAAGTCTCCAAGAAAAGGAGCTAACTGAAGGGGAATTTAGTTTGCATGGATCAGAGTAAAGATTTCTGCTTATCAGAAAAGAAGAATCCCAACTGTTTGTTCATAAATGTAGCTCCAAGAAATAGGCAAATTCTCAGAGAGGTACTTCTTAACATGATAGAAACAAGACTGTAGAAAGCAAATAGTTGTTTTTTATCTATCAGTCACTGAAAAAAAAAAAAAGGTATGTGGTTTTCCAAAAAGTACCATGTATTTAGAAACCAGACAGTTAATTTTATTAATCAAATATATGCCATATATACAGTATTTTACATTTTAAAAAATCAGCATGATCATTGTATACTTCAGTCCAATAAAACACCTGAATTCAGGGTATCAAGTAAACTCGAATACTCAAGTGTTCAGAAAGAATACATGTTACAGGGGTGCCAATGAAAACAAAACATTTTCTTCATACTGTAGTCAAGAAAACAATTCAAATATTGTTTTAGAATTACTTAAACCTGGGCCTGGAATTCCCTTGGAGATCTACAGTATCATTCTTAGTGTTATTCTGGTAATCCCTAAAGCAGTAATACAGAAGTGAAGTGTTAGATATATTTAAATTATGTAAACAATTAAAGTTCAAAGTCTCACCTGCACTTTTGCTCCATTTCATCTTTCAACTGCATTTCATTATGTAGTTGTTCTTCCAATTCATAGATCATCCTCTGCATATTTTCCAGCTTTAAATATATATTGGTACATGAAAGAACATGCATTAAATTTAAAAACTTTAAAAAAGGTCTTCAGAATAGTCAGTGCTGCTTAGGTTGTACTACAGTTTACTCACTTCTATCTCAACACTAGATTTTTACCTTATTAAAATGTGATATCCCCCACCCCCAAATTTCTAAAAAAGTTAACTACAGTAAACAAGTTAAATATTATGCAGTTTTATCATTTGAACACACAGAAAATTCTAGGGTTCTGAATAGTTGCATCAAAATTCACAGGGCTCAGCTAAGTCAAATCCTGCTTGTTTCAAGGATCTTCAGAATCAGACTAAAGATATTACTGCAAAGATATAAGAAAGCATTTTAATTAGTCTCAAAATGAACCTAGCATGAACCACCACATGAATTTTGCAATGCATCTTCAAGCTCTCAACGAGTTCAGGAAGCAGAACCAGGCCTGTCAGTTATTAACAATAGGAAGAAAATGCTTTTAACATCTCTTTAATAGAGATCATTTTTACAGCTAGCACTGTACTAAAGTTTGAAAACAGTAACAAACTTCAGATGTTAAAACAGAACATTGTTTGTTTGCTAGCAAAAGAAATTCAGAAATTCATCCTGTTCATGTATCCTTAAAATATCTACCTTATACCGGATCTCGGGGCAAATTAATCTCCCTCCAACATCAGGAAAATCTTCCATTAACAAGATGGTGTCAACTTTGAGGAAGCTCATTAAGTCAGCCCTGCACTGATTCACTCTTGTAAACCTTTTTGCTGATCTTGTCAGGATTATTTAGCTTTCCCACATCTCCCTCAACTCCCTTGGAACTGCATAGAAAAGAATTACAGATCTAACCTAGACCCTCTTCAAAGCAACATATTCAAGTGGTTCTGACTCCTTGCCTTCTTGTTCCTTGTTCTAACTTCAAAAACTCTGACAACTGCCTGTCTCCTTTTGCACAATCATCCCAGAGAAAGGAGCAATAGTACAGTTCCTCCTACATCTGCCTCTTCCTTTTTTCCTTTTCTCAGAAAATATTTGTAGAGGAACTAGAAGTGCTCACTAATATCATAAAGAGGAGACAAATAACACTTGTTTCTATTATTTCTTGACAGCAACAGAAAGTGTTCTCAACAAGGACTGCCCTCTCTACAGTCCTAGACTAAGATTTCAGTTTGGAGACATATGGTAGCATGCTTTAACCATATTAAATGAGAAAGTTACAGGTGAGATTGTATTTGCCTACTTCTAGGCAGGTGTTTTTCTCACTTCCTTACTTTCTATCTGTTTTCCTTCCCGTTGTAGTGTGAAATAAAAAACAGAGCACTCAGGTGCTCTCAAGAACTGGATATACTTTCTCATTTCTTCCTTGTTCTTTCTTCCACATTCTTAAGCTGCTCTGAAGTTTTCAAAGGAAGAACGCAGACATGGTGACTGGGAACTAACCAGAAACTACACATTTTGTATATTCAGTACTCTACTTATATATTTGCCACTACCTATCACAATGCTCTGAGAGAGTAAGGAAATACTGGAAGAAATAGACTTCTCAGCACATACAGAACAGCTCTGGAAAACCAATTGCTGCTGTGACATACAACATAACACCGCGTAGATGAGACAATGGTTGTAGTCAAAAACCAAAGTGATGGCCTCTAAATCTAAACTTTGAGGAAAAAGGACCAGTACACACATGTAGCTCTTTGGTATATGAACCACTGAGAAATAAGGCAAGAAGCAAGACTATTTAAAGGCTAGCTCTCACTTCAGTAAAAAGGGACCACAGTTAATGCACAAAAACACAGGAAAAAGAAGTTTCAACATAACCGTTCTTCCATTTCTTGGTTATTCATTTTATAGCCCTTCCAGACAGGTTGCATAGAGGGACTAAATGGGATAGATGAGGAACACGTCCAGAAAGACATTTGGCAACTGGAGGCATTTCTGTCCTGACTCCTACTGGTTTGGACCTCCATTGCCTCCTCTTGCTTCTTTCTGTCTCTGGATGCTTTTATAGTGTTGTGCTCCAAGGGGTCTAAGCTTGCTGAGCAGTCTAATTCCATCAGTATGAGACAAATGGCTTCCAGAGAACTTTTGCACAAACTGATATCAATAGACTAAATAACACCTTAAGAAAATCCTGAGTTACAATTAACTCAGTATAAAAGCATTCCTTTATGTTTTAGTTTGTTCTCCATTTCCATTTTGAGTAGGAGGCAAGAGAGGAAAGGAGTATGGAAAAGCCTGTCTACAGCATAGAAGTCAAGAGAAACCCCTCTGGAACTGCCATAATTTTTTTACTTTTTTAACCACCATGGCATCCTGTGTCTGGTTCTGCACCCTGAACAATGAAGAAAACTGAAGACCCAGTACAAAAGAATCTGTTAATCTCCTCTTTCTTAATATCTGGACTGTTTACAGGTGGTTATGGTAGCACTAAGACAAATTAAATAATCAGATCTTCAAAGAGATTTGAAATTCAATCAAAGGACACTGAATTCACTTTTCATCCAACTTCACAGCCTAATTCTGTGAAGTTTACACACTTCCAAAACGCAATTAATTTATTGGAAACTTCTGGCACTTGGTTCCTCCCAGAAGACACTCAGTACTATGCCAAAATACAGACAGACCAGGTACGCATCTCGTGTTATATTTCCAGAACTAATTAATTTGCTAACCATGTGTCAACATTACCGTTTTCATTGCAGCATGTAATGAAAGAAAAACAGCTGAGAAAGAACTGTAGGGTAAAAATATCTTGTAGTAAATTCTTAACATTTATTTAAACCTCTCTGTACCACTCATATCCTTCCAGAGCTTCACCTCCAAAACTGGTAAATCACAAGACATTCAAATACACCTGACAATACAGACAGGACTCTTGAGAGATCTTTAACTACAATACAAGTGCCTGTATTATGCTAATTATTACAAGTCCATTCAGTAACTCTTTTCAGAGTCAACCAAAGGCCAGCACACAGCTTTAAGTACCTGCAAATATCTGAAAGTCTGGCTGTTTTTTAAATTTTACCATATCAACAGCCAAATGCTTATGAGGAGAATAAAATTTATGTAACATGACAACATACATAAAGTAATCAAGACACTTCAATGCTTAATAAATTCAGTTAGCCCAATAAAGTACATAATCAGTTGCCCTGACCTTTACAAGTTTTCTCTGAGTAATACCATACGTCATTAAAACCTTTACATTGCATGTTTAAGAGAAAAGGGAACATGCATCAATATCTGCTTCTCTTCTGCTTTAAATAGAAAATGTAACAGAACACAATACCAACAAAGTAAATCATAGTCAAAGCCAAGAAGATTTCTTTTAGCATTAATTACCAATTTTTTTACAGTGTTTTCTTCTGGAAAAGCAATTTGTAAAATATCGGACCATTCTAAGGGAACAGTTTGATTTACACCAGAACTTAGACAGAATCCAAGCAAGCCTTGTTTCCAGCACCTCAGCTTACCTTCCTGGAAGCCTGACTGCCAAGAAGCTTGAGAAGCAGTAACTGAAAGAATTCCTGACCATTTTGCGCTAGGTGAACTACTTTATAAATGCAGACCGTCAACGCCCAAATCCCCAGTAGCTTGTGGGGTAGCCTTGGGAAGGAAGAGAATCCCCAAGATGGGTACATTATCTGGCCACCTCCACTTGGTTCACAGAAGTCCAGCTCCAGAGTTAAACTGGCAGGTTGCTGGAAAGCCCAAGCTTCCCATCCCACTCACATCCAGACTCTGTGATTGCCACAAAGCCAAAGTACACCTGGGATCAATAAGGCCCTCTAAAAATACCACACAAACACTTTGATACTTCTAAAGATAAAAACCATGAATCCAGTTCCACATGAAGAGTATGCAGTTTTAGCTATTTTATCCCAATTCAGGAAACCCAATGCTATATGAAGAACTGGAATTCTGCTTTTCCCATAACTTTAACAGGCAGTCCGTAATAAATTGTTAAAACTTATTAGTTGATTTCCCATATTCCAAGCACTAAAATAATTTGAGACATTTGGAACTCTAACAGTTTATTCCCATATATGCAATAGATTCTTTGCTAGGATCCAATAAAGCTGAAAATTAGTGAAACATACCATACTTTTATCCACACTGGAGCCCGTTCTGTTATCATTGGAATTTTCTGCAGAAACAGCTAAATACCTGTAAAGACAGTTTTATTTTAGGAGTTGTTTAAAAGCAAAGTTATAAAAACACAAAGCACAATCATCCTAAAACATAACCCCCAGATTTTTTGTCCCAAAACGTGGATAAACAAAAAGTAACATAATCAGATTTTTCCATTTCTGTATTATACTTTAAGATTTCATCACATTTAATTGAAAACCTCATATAATTTATTGTAAAGGGCAAAGCAGAACACTGCAGTAGAAGACCTCAAAAAAAAAGGATTTCTGCCAAATACTAATACAACCACTTTTCTTTTTTTTTTAATAACCATTAATAAAATCTTTGCTCTCCCTGGTTACAACACTCTCACTGGCTTCCACCCCATAAATATTTACGCAGGCACTTATGCAGCAAGTAGCAGCAATGAAGTGAACTCTGCAGAGATTGTGTAACTTCCAACAAAGTTACTAAGAGCTCCACACAAAAAGCTTGCCCTGAAGCCAGCGTTCTTATTTTACATAAGTGCTTTCTAAAAATACCACAAATTTCTATTTGTCATGATTCTGAGAAGTCAGGTAAATAAATACAAATTACTATGTTCAAATTGCTTTGGTATTTGATGTGATATTCTTGGCCTGATAACTGATCTAGAGATGTACAGCATCTCTAACTGCACCAGAGTACGTGAGGAAGAACCCTCCAACACATGCCCTGAGGAAGATGGACACATCTTCTTTTCCATTTCACATGCATATTTTCACATCTACAAAAACCTCTCGAAAAGATCAAGGAGGGTAAAATCAAAGACATCTCCAAAGGCATGGCCAAATTCAGCATCAAGCCTGCTTTCAGACAATTGAATGACACAGAGGAAATGGAACAGCTCCCTACAGAAAGGGACTCGCTGTCTTGAGTGTAAGAAGCCACCATATTTTGCACACCAGCGCTGTTGAGCAGTGAGAATGAGATATTAAACAGGCACAGCACCAGCTCCATCAGAATCCAGAACAGAACACCCAAGCCAGATAGGGTTGCAAAGTATACTCAGCTAATATTCCAAAATCTGTGTTATAGGTGAAGTTCAATAATAAAACAGCCTATTTGCGAGATTACAGCTGTAGAAAGTATTCTATTCTAAACACTGCAGCACATATCAATAAGATTAAACTGAAGGAGGTGGGGAGATAAACGTGCCATTTTTTTCTTAATATTCACTTTAAAATATTTGAACTATCTTCAGTACAAAAAGGGAACAAAAATGAGGATTTAGCAAGTATGACCAGTCACTTCAGACTTTTCAAGACTATCACACCAGCAGAGTGTTATGGAACAAAATTAAATTCTAGGACAGCATTTTAGTTCTAGCAAGCCTATGAAGTCATGCTAATACTTAGCAGCAGAGTTCTTCAATGAGGGCAAAACACAGCCACTCAGTTCTCTAAATTCCCTATACTGTCCCCCAAGAAGCAAGAGAAGAAATTCTGTTATGAACAAGCTTCTGTATGCTATTTGACCTTCTTGATAATATATTCCAAAATCTTCCTGCAAGGCAAAAATTAAGACTTTAAGTTACAGACTAAAGTCAGAACAGCAGGTGAAATTCCTGAACTGCTGAACTCACACAAACCGTATGCAAAGCTTGCAAATCCTTCTACACTTTAGCATGCTGACAGCAACAACAAATCCAACTCTTTGCAGAGATGGGAAGAATTTCACCACAGGCTTGGAAAAGTGGTTCTTCTTCTATCCAAGGACAAAAAGGAGATTTATTTCCTTGAAGGCTTTCCTGTCCAGAAACGCTATTAAAACTAATAGTCTCTATCTGATATGGTCTACTAGAAGTTTTAGCCCATTTGAAGCCTGACACTCACCACAATTAAAAGCAGCTTTCAAAGTAAGAAAAAGTTACCAAGATTTTTTAATGTAGCTATGGCTATCTATAGTGCCTACAATAATAATGACTGTTAAAAGTATTAATTAATATCATTTTAACTGAGGTAATTTAAAGTCTTCTAAGCAGCAGCAAAAGCTGTAAAGCATCACAGTCTCACTCTGCAGTGGATTAGTACTTTGGAGAAAAAGAAGTTACAAAGCAGGTAACAGACAAGTAGAAAATATTTCTAGTAAGCCAAGGTTTATTCTACCACATGCAGAAACACTGATGTAAAGTACAGAATCTTTATAAACATTTCGGGGACAGTAATTTGCAGTAAAACAAAATGACACTTATATCCCAGATTCGTGACTCTATAATTCAGCGCTCTGCAGGCAGCTCTGCTTAGTAGCAGCAACAGTGGATTTTTCTTGCTTAGCTTCTGCAGCACCATTAGATAATATGCTTAATGCAGAATAAGACATTCACAAATTCAATGGGATATTTTAAGGTTCTGATGACTAGCAGTACTGGTCATCATTATCAAAGTGTCAAAAGAGCACAATTTATTAGGATTCTGAATCATTAATAAGAATCTGAAAAGGCTTGTATCTAAATACCAGTTTGTTAAAGTCAGAAACATTTTTGACAAAAGAACACACCATTAGTTTGCTTTCTGCGTACATACCGACGGTTGCTGTAGTACGTAAATCCTACAAAAGGAAGCTGGTTGCCCACAAATGCTTTTGGTATAGGAAATGTTTCTTCTTCTCCTTTGTCTTCTTCCAGATCATCAAAATTACTAGTGTCAATGTCACTACTTAAGTCAGGTACCACCGGTGCAACAGCTAGAAAAAAAGCAGAACAGCATAATACTGACTATTATATTACTCAAGTGACACAATCCAGAATTTGGGGTGGAAAGTTTCTCTTCTGTGTCTAAGACATCTCCTTCCTTGGTAGAGAGTAAATAAAACTCCAAATTCCATTAAAAAGAAATATGGCAGTCCTTTTGCTAACATAATACATAAGACAGATCACTGTCTCTGAGAAAAGTATTATACTTACTATCTCTGAGAGTTTCCCAAGCCCACTGATCATTTTTGAAGAAAAGGTGCCGTTTAATTTCTTCTACGCCATTTCGTCCTAGCCTCACTTCCCTGTTAAAGAGTATTTTGGTTAATCATGGAAAATTATGTATATTATTTTGAAGGAAAAAATCATTCTAAGGCATAATCTAACCACAAAGAATTACCTCTCAAACTAAGGTAAGAAACAGACATATATCATATGAAGATATCTATAGCATAGTAGCTACATTTCAGAACACAGTCTGGTTTTAAGTCCGGTCCATAAGAAGTCCTACTGCTACTGTTTCCATCAATCAGCAGCTACATTCCACTTTTTCTGGGAGCTCACGATGTTTGAATACCATGCAGCCCAGCAAATGCAGCAGGTCCCCTCCTTTGTTCGGAAGCAAACATTATGCTCATATTAATTAGTGTTGTTAGGAGTGTACTCACAAAGTGAAACAGACCTAACACGCACACTTCAGGTGGGCTTCCTCTGGGCTAACTCTACCCTGATCCTGAATGCTCACTAAGAGCTGGGGGCACTCCTGAAATGCACCTTTTGATTTAGCTTCATCCAGAAAGAATCTGTTTTGCATGCTCCTCAACACTGTGCAACACTGACCAAGGCAACAGGAGCTGTTACTAAGAAGAAACACTTCATATTTAAACTAAATTTATAAGGTAAACATACCCATAATAGTAGGATTTCCCTTCCCCTAGTATACATACTACCACCACAAAGAGAAGCAGCAACCATCGGTGACTCCTCTCCCAAATACTCAATTCTGTTGAGCAGTTTAGAAACCCCCACAAAATAAATATATATGTTCTTTCAACATGAGAAGAAATTCTCTTAGTGAAGGCTTATTTTGATTTTAAGTTTAAATCTTACCTATCAGTTAAAAAGGCACAAATAAGGTTTTTTGCCTCTTTAGAAATGTCATTGTCATCAGGGAAAGTAAGGGAGTTCTTATGGTTCATAATCTTACTGTATGTTCCAACCAAAGAATCTGCATAAAAAGGTGTATCACCTGAAAAAGCAGTAATACAAAAATTAAAAAGAAGATCAAAAGTATTGTAGATTTGATTTCTAATATTTGAACTACATAAGCAACAATATAAGTAACTAAGTGAACAAGTTTGAGAATTGTGCAGGAAGATTTCAAAAACATATCTGTAAATACGACAATCAGCAAACCACAGCTTACATCAGAAGAGTAGTAAATTAAACCACTAAAACAAAAGTGATTTTAACATAGAGACTAGTTAAGTGGTGCAGTCAATTCTGATTATCCTATTACTCACCTACAAGCATCTCATACAAAAAGACTCCAACTGACCACCAGTCACATTCTCGCCCATAATAACCATCACCACCCTGGGACTTCAATACTTCAGGAGAGATATAGTCTGGTGTTCCCACAGCAGTATCACATCGTACCATACCTTCCTACAAAGAGAAGGAAAACAGCCAGGCCCAAATGTAAGATCCAAAACTGCAAGCCATTTCCAAGACTTTATGCAGCCTAAGCAACATCAACAGATCAACACCAACTTTTGTCAACAAATGTTCTTTTTTGAATGGGTATTTTAAGTTTTTTAAATTCTAAGCTACTAAATCCAGAACAAAGCACCAGATTTGTCAAACACAGTGAAAGGAGCTTTAAAAACCTCAGTTAATATCCAAGAAGTAATCAGAATTGCATCTAGGCCTTGTAAACACTGCTCCTGGTGGTGCCAGTATAAATGTGTCATATACTGACAGGTTATATGTAAACAGGGAAATCTCCTCTGTTGGCATAAATGGGTCAACATCAGGGATTTTGCTGCCAGGATCAACTGAAGTGCAAACTTTTCACCTCCGGCACGATATACTTCACATCAGGAAGACTAAACACAGACAAGACCTTGAAACTCTAAGTAGACAGACTTCATAACAGGTAACAGGTGAGAAGAACATTTGACGTTCCTCATGCTCCCCGAGAAAGGGCTGGCAGAACAGAGATCAGTCACACTGGAGCTGGCATCTAGAATGCTGAAGCTGCAACCATGTGCCCCCTTCCAGTGCCGTTCAGGCACCTCTGAAATAACCCTATGCCATTTCTAGAAATGGGTCAGTAGAAAAACTTGTATAAAAATATATAACTACGTAAATGTAACAAATATAAATGCAGTGCTGCATTTGCAGCAAATACAGAATGCACCTAAACGAAGCTCCTGTGCTGAGCAGTTTCTCTCCCACAGACTAACCTTTCTCTTTCAAAAGACTAGAGAAACCCAAGACTGAGCTCAAGACTACTCAGCTAGTTTTGTTTAAAACAGCACAAAACGTCAAGTGTTGTTGACACAAGTTTACTTCTGTAATGTTAATATACAGTAAAAGATTCGTAATATTTTTTCTTTTTTGGCACTTACAGCTTAAATGCTAGAATAGTTTTCCTACATTTCAAAACTCCTTATTGTTAAGAACACAATCAGTCAAGGATAAATCAGTATTAAGTCAAAATAAAGCCAAATTTTGTGTCAGCTATTCCACTGAAGTGGATTGTTTGTGACTTGCAGCAACTCCTTGAATTTGTACACATAACCTGCACTTGGTTTTCACTGGTGCCTTTTATTTATGATAAAGCAGCTAAACACAGTGATTTATTCAAAGCTTCTGAAATATTTTGAGAACACAATAGACATGTTACACAGACTCTATTAAGTAGCACGTATTTCAGTTTGTTTCCTCATATATATGTCTGGGCAGACGTAAACAGATCAGAGTTTCGTGTGGAGAACAACAGTGCTTCGCGGTACACAAAATACTGTTGTAAAATATATATAATTTTTAAAGACCTCAGGATATATTTTTAAAAATAAATAATTTATTATATTCTTTTACTGTTTCCTTCAGATTTACCGTTTTGCTATGCCAATATATGGCTAATAAGCACAACTGGGATTCAGGAACTTGTACAACAGCTTTTAACTCTTTCATTACTGACACACTACATCAAAATACTCTCACTTCTTCACATTAGCTTTCGATA
This sequence comes from Patagioenas fasciata, assembly GCF_037038585.1. Taxonomy (NCBI): domain Eukaryota; kingdom Metazoa; phylum Chordata; class Aves; order Columbiformes; family Columbidae; genus Patagioenas; species Patagioenas fasciata. The sequence goes on along the minus strand of NC_092521.1, from coordinate 51,289,705 downwards.
ACCAAAGACGTGAAGGAAAAATCCAGAGGTTCCAGAGACAATCAAAGGCTTGACTTCAGTAAGTTTCTCCAGGAAACGGTATAGAAGTTCATACAGACCTTACTTCAAGAACCAGTTCTGCTTTCTACACTGCCATTGAATAGGATGCATAAAGAACAGTAATGGCGACAGACTGAAACTTTCGACTCATCTAGCTAAAAAGTTTTCAGTACATTTTCTTTTCACTTTTAAATACATTTTTCTTTCACAAACAGAAAAGCAAAATTAAAAACATGTTTACCTTGTTCATCTTCATACAAGTACCAAAATCTGCTAGTTTCAAATGACCAGCTTTATCTAGCAGCATATTATCAGGCTTCACATCTCTGAAAGGAGAAAAATATATTTGTTTAAAAGTGAATAAATCAACTTACAAAAACAATACAAGTCTACTATTTTTCAGATGCAACATTGCAAGGAAAAACACCAACATGAAAGCACCACTATTTCCTCCCTTTTTTTCTGCATTCTCCAGGTATCATGTTCAACACATAGCCTGTTGAACTATAACATTTAAAAAAAATTACAATGGATGTGGGAATACAGTCTTAAGTCACCAGATTTAATAAATCAATCTTGAATGTCAAGTTCCAAAAAAAACACTCACTCGTTGAAGTACCTCTCTGCTAGGATCCAGCTACAGAAAAAAACACAACGTCCTGGTTCTGAGTTAGCTATCTCAGACAGACTCTGAAAACACAGTTTATTCTCTGTACCACTCGTATTTTAAGGGAACAAATGGATGTCATTTTCAGAATTACATTTATGTGAACAAATAATTTTCTGTGGCTCAAAAGGAGTATTGCCTTATGCCCTTTTCCACAAAGTACTTCTGTTATAGACAAGAAGTCTTCATAAAGTAACTGGTCAAGTTCAACACATTTAATGTTATTAGTATACTGAAGCAGAATAATAGTAGGAAACTATTATTAAGAAAGCATAAAATGAATTTTAGGAGAAAGTACATTTCTGGGATCTCAAAGGAAAACTCTGGCTATAACTGTGAAATGAAGTGGGAATGTATCAGTATCCTCACGGAATGATTTTGATTGGTAGGTATTTTTGTAGGACTCCTGGTTCAACTGCCTGATCAAAGTACAGCTAACAAAGTTAGATTCAACATCAAAGTTATATTAGGTTCCTCTAGGTCAAATGCAGTCATGTTCTGAATTTTTTTAAGGATGGAGATTCCATAACCTCCCTAGGATTCTTTTCCGTTCTTCAACCACCTTCATAGTGAAAAAATATTTCCTAATGAATAGCTAGATATTCCCTTGCTGCAACTTGTGTCATTCATTGCCCTTCATCATTTCAGTGTCCAACTTCAAGTCTGGCTCCACTACAAAGACCCACTGAGCAGCTGATGACTGAAGCTTTCTGTCTCACCTGAACACTGTTCAGGTTGTTAATGAAAACATAGTGCTGACACCTCTGAGGAATCACTGGTAGCTGACTGTTGGCTGGACATGGTATTATTGAGCACAACCCTTTGTTCTGCCTATTCAAACCGTATCTTTCCAATCTGGCTACATGAAAAAACTTGCTCAAGTCAAGACAAACAACACATGTTGCTCTGCCCTCATCAGAGGCGCCCATCATCTCAACAAAGATGCCGATTGGGTTGGTAAGGCATGCTTTACCCTTGGTAAAACCATGCAGGCTGCTCCCAATTGCCTTCCCATCTACTTGCTTGGAATCAAGTTTCCTGAGTATTTATAAGATTCCTAAAGACCACCCTTAGACTGGGCTGCCGTTCCTCCCCTCTTTGCTCTTCTTGGGGCAAGACAGATGTGCCATTTGCTTCTTTTCCATCATCAGGAACCTCCCAATTGTCACAACCTTTCAAAGGTGAGAAAGAGCAGTATCATAAGGATACTGGCCAGCTCCCTCATGACTCTTGGTACATCCCACCTAGTATCCTGGACATGTGTATGTCCAGTTTGCATAATGGGAACTCAGTTTGATCTTCTTCTGCCACAGTAATGCTTTACTGTCCCAAGATGTACCACTAGGCACAGAGCCCTGAAAGGTCTGAAACTGACCTCATCAACAAAGCCTGGGGCAAAGGCAGCAGCATCAGCCATTTTCATGTCCTTTGTCACTAGGTTGCCCACATTTTCATCAGTTTCCTTTCATTCCTCAGATTTGAGCAGACTAACTCCAGTGGAAAACAAATTCTAAAAAAATCTGCTGGTGTCAAAATAATCTAAATTTTCAGGAAAAAAAATCCTCACTGCTGTTGACTTCTAATACCCACTTTCCAAACCTGCAATATACACCTACAAATGGTTTGTTGAGCCAGACAATTTATCCATTAGATGTAGCACAGCTACGTAATTAATGACGCTCTAGGTCCTACTCAAGCGATGATTATCAGTTTGTTTTGTTTTGCTTTTCCTTTTTTACAAAATCTGATGTGTTAACACTGATCTTCCAGCCAAAATACAAATTGAGAATTTGTATACTGTGTCTTCCTCAAATTCTTCTCATGTTTTCTGTTGAAAAAAATATATTCTTCTGTTCCTAGTTAATACAAATGAAAGCTAACAGCAGATACAAGTTCTAATATCAAACAGAAAACTCAACCTATTGGAGAAGTGACTACGTTTCATTTTAGAGTCAAGTCCCTTTGCTTTGCATCTCAATTTTCCATCTTGCATCTTACAAGAAAACATGTGGCTATGAGATTTTCCTCACATTGCTCACGGAGTCCTCTTTAGCGTGTCACTGATGCCAGCTGAGGCTCCAAATGCAGAGCAGAGTTACTAATTCCTAACAGAACTTCCTTCTATCAAATTCCCAAACCAGACTTTTCTCATGAAAAGAACTGTTTCGAGACCAACATATTCATTCCAATTTAGTTCTTGTATGTCTTGGTACAGTGAGACAATGTTATTACCCCCCAAACTGAGAAACATCAGCCTGCTGAAAACCTTGACTTTGACTGTATCACCTCAGACTTGTAGTTTCTGATGATAAGACTCTTTGAAGTTGTAAGAGGGAATAATTATGAAATTATAATGAAGACCTAACATCATAAATTCTAAAACTGCTTAAACAATTGCTGAAGTCATTCTGGCAGCACCAGGAATAAAACCGCACGATGTAATAACATTTTTTTCTTTTTCACCTGTGTATAAAACCCATTGAGTGAATTGCATCTAATGCAAGTACAACTTCAGCAGTATAAAATCTTGCCCATTTCTCCGGAACATCGTAGTTGCTCATTAAATTCACAAGGTCCCCACCAGGCATGTATTCCATCACCATGTAAAGGTAACGGTCATCTTGGAATGCATAAAATAACTGTAAAAATAAACAAAAATCAAGTAACTGAATGTTCTGATTATCTTTTATCTTTTGCTTGTTGGAAATCAAGAATTTCTGTGCAAACTGACTTATAGAATAACAGAATTGCAACAACTACTGCAGCAATTTTGCATCATCCAGTAGACTTCCTAAAAAGGAATCAATCTCTAGAGTAAATATCAGCCAGATCTTCTGTCCCTTTGTATCAGAACAGAAGAAGTAGAGTCCTGGTTATAAATTTAGTGAATTTGGTGCAATAAATTTTGAGATAATTTCAAAGAATGCTCATTGCCTAAGAGGACAAATTGCTTCCTTATTTACTGGGATGCTAGTTGACAAATAAGTAAACAGGAAACTACTTTATTGCAAACATCTTCCCAATTCTCTTTGTATTGTAACTGGATATTTATTATTCTATTGTCAATTAATTTATTGTTTAGAAAGTGAGCCTAAATTTTAAACAATTAAGTATAAACATTTGCCTTACAGTTGTCCATGCTCTGTTCAACATGAGTAGTGCAAGTAGGTTTAAGTTTCCTAACTTAACACTTCCTGAAAATCATAAAAGTACTCCCAGGCAGATAGTAATGTATTTACCTATTCAATCTAGGTAAATCTTTGATGATTTTGTTTCATTCTAAGCTAACAAAAGAACCTACAGGCTTAAAGGTAAGAACAGTTTAAATGAACACGTTAACATGTGCACACATAATGCATGACGATTACTTCAGACATGCTCCTTATGAACTTCAAAGGCAGCAATGTCTCCCCAAAAACTGTCAGAGATAACACTGAAATTAGGAAAAAAAACCCAGAGTGGGCATAATTCACAGTCAAATATACACAGAAATTAGAATATACAGAAGCTGTGTCTTAAGCATGTCTTTTGTTGTTTGCTGGATGCCTCAAAGAATTGCTGCAGAGCAGGCTCACCAATATATATCAGGCAGAGTGTTTTAATAACAAACAGAATAGCTTATCTTGTAAATGTTATGATAAAATACAGCTTTGAAGCAAGTGCAGCATCTGCTATTTGTTGTGTACAGAATTTCTAATTCTAATAATATATTTCCCTAACAGACCAATACAGCCAAGAAGGGATTTTAAAAGGCTACAAATTAAAACATGTAATTGCAAGTCATGCAGTGTTGTAACGCAACTATTTGATAATTATAATATTTTTAAAATAATAATATATCATTATACCTGAACAACCCAGGGACTGTTAGCAAAAGCCATAATATCCCTTTCTTCCCAGAAGAATGCAGAATCTGATCTTTTTATCATCTCAAATTTGCTCAGAAGCTTCATAGCATACACTCTCCTTGAGGATTTATGCCTTACCTATGAAGACAAATGTGACATACAGAACATACTGGTTCATCATATTAACATATGAAGACCATTGAATATACTACTTTTCCTGCTTCACCATTTAACAAGTTTTATAATACCCTTCACATTTTTATAAATAATTATATACTGTAGGTCTACGGAATAATTACGCTCTGTTACCTGACAAAATATGCATTGCTCTTAAAATACTTGCTAGAACTATTCAACACAGAAGTGCATAGGCTTTGCAATTTGTAGGTATGTGTTTTTAAAAGGACAAATATCAGCACCTGTTAAAACTATGAGCATTTTCCAGAGTTCATTAGCAGACACGTATACTTGCTGCCATATTTCCAGTTTCTCCCACCAGTTCTCAAATCAATAAAGCAGAACAAACAAGCCTGGTTGCCAGTTTGTTACAAGTAACACACAACATCTTTCGTCTGTGAGAACTGTGTCCACAAAAATCCGGTGTAATCCCTAAACTGGTAGAAATTCTTCCAGTCCTGAAGATTTGTTCAAGTCTCCATGTATACAGTGGCAAAGGCTCATTTTCTTGATTATGAGGAATACACATTCAATTTTATTTTCATAGAGAAGCACAACTGTAATGCAAAACAAGTACTTGTATGCTCTGAGAGTACTGAAACATGAGATCCTCAAAAACATTTCCATGGGATAAAAAGAAATAAAATTCCATTGAGTTAAAGGCTATAATATTATAAGACTACATCTTCTGAACACTGTATTCAGAAACAGACACATGAGCAAATACTACAGAATACATTCAAACATACAAACAGAAACACAACTTACCAGCTGAACCTCCCCAAATGCCCCTCTACCAATCACCTTCACCACTTCATAATCTTCAGCTTTCATGCGCAGATCCCTCATTTTATTTACTGTGTCTTTATCTACACAAAAGAAAATTCATGTTTCATATATAATCAATTTAACTAAACCCATTCATCTCATTTCGATTTTTCATAGTTATTAGAAGATGTGCTGCTAAAGAGAGGACTTCCTTGTGTACCCACCTTCCTATTGGAAGCCTCTCTGCAGAACACATAGCCTCATTCTCATTACCACGGCAACCAAAACCTGACATAAACATAATGAAATGACTCTGCTGTACAACCAAATCACCAGATTTAATTTGGGAATTTCTTTTAAAATAATTACCTGCAAAAAAAAGCTATGCAAAAATTTCATATCCAGCGTGATCTTGCTCATAAGCTGGTCAGTATAAAAAAAAGATTGTTTCCGGATAAATATGCAACACATCTGAGAAAATATCATGAAATGCAAATACAAGACACTTAAAGAAACTATTTAAAAAAAAAAAAACTTTCACTTTTCTGCACTTTTATTATTCCTAATACTCAAAAAAGTACATTTTAATTTAAAACATGCAGTGGGAATCATTGCAATTGTTTATATAAACCTGTCATTCTATAAATTACAATAATTTACAAACTCCCAGTGGGCAGATATTCTAATTCCAAATTTGGTCAAAGATTAAAACAGTCTATTTTAATCCATGTGGGTCAACACTGGCATGAGATGACATGGAAAAGCTTCATGCTTCAGTATTTCTAAAAGCAAGGAACATCTACTTAAACGGATATGCTTCTAATAAAATAAATTACGCAATGAGATTTTATTTTCAAAAATAATATTCTAGGCCTAAAAGCCAAGTTTAGGAAAAAGTAAGGACAGGGGAAAAGAGGAGAAATGTCATTTTTTAAGTTCATATTTTTAAAAAATGATTACACGGACAACAGAAAATTGCCATTAGTTTTCTATGTACACTGGCCAGTACGTAAAACAAAAGCATCCTATGTACACTTAAAATTCAGTAAGAATTTATTACTGCAACAGGAACAAACATAGCTTTGTTTGAATAAACAGTTTGTGGCATTCCTGTCTAATGTAAAGCCATCACTTTACAATGCAGCTTACCACTAGCTGATTTCAATAAATTATATTCGACTTGCAAATTCTGAACAAATTATTTCACACAAGGATCAAAATATTTAGTAATTAAAATAATAATGTATGGCCTTATTTGCCCTGGTGAAAACTGACCTATAGTGGACAATGACTAAGCCTGCATGGAACCAAAATGCAGCAATTCACATGACAACAATTTTCTAGTTATCGTTAACTTACTGCCCAGTAATCTCACAACAGGACGTCCACCACTTGTGAACGAAAAATCTTGATATTGGTGCAAAAGCAGGCTAGGCACAATATTAAAGCTTTAAACGGTTTTCAATCACAAGCCTCGCTTACAGCCAAAACAGAATTATGGAAAACACATTTGAAGACCAATCTAAGCTAATGATTTTTAAATAACATAAACAGGGCTTGTGAGCAGTTACAAATTCCAATTTACTGCTTGAGAGACATGCTAACACTGCATTATCTGCAGACAATATGTTACAGTAACAACAGTGTTGGAAATTTGACCTCCATATGCTAAGATCTGTTAAACAACGTTTATCAGGCTGCAGCATATTTAAATAGGCAGTTCCTCACCTCCCACTCACAGCTTACTCTGTATGAGCAGGTGGGGTAGCTCCCATGGCAAAAGATCACATTCTCCAACTTGCCCTCAAGTTTGATTATAAGCTTAGATGCCGTCTTGAAATAAACTGAGTCCCTGCTGCAAAGTAGGGCTCTCGATCACCTTGAATATTGATTTATTATTTTAATTCTATATGGTAGAAAATGAATAGGGTTCTACATTTGCAAAAATAACCCTCATAGCCTTAGGTAGTCAAAGCAGATTCTGGAGGCTGCACAAATATGCAGTGTAAACAAAGACAAAAAGGGGGGGGGGGGGGCGGAGATAAGGACTGTCTCATAGGGCCATAGGGCAATCAGTCTACAACATAAAAGAAGCAAACTCCCATTTTATTTGCAATCTAGAAATCCATTTCAAAGTTTGATAATAATGGTGCAAACTGGATCATTAATACTGCAAGAAGATATTTTAAACAGTTTTCTATTAGAACTAAAATAAACATGAAAATGTTCCTACAGGTCTATTTTTTTTTAATCAGAAATTCACGACAAACTAGACTTCACAGTTCCCTCTAAGGGCACTACTCGCACATCCACAGCTTGCTTTCATATTTCAACAAACACAGCAAAATTTGTGTTCTGAAGGCCATATTAAGTGAAATAATATGGTCTGTTCTCCAACTTCCTATTACTTCAGGTCAGATCTTACACAGTACATAATTTATACCTAAAAGATATTCATCATCAGCCTGCAAACATAGGTTTTCTTTTCCTCCACTCACAGCCCCAAATGCAAAAGTGAAGCTCTTTGAGACTCACTAATGATTTCACTATTCCTAAAAATTACATTCAAATTGTCTGTTGCAATGAGTATTTTCTTTGCCTAATCCAGCTTCTCTTTTCTTTAAGAGTTTCACCACACCTTCTCTGTAAATAACTGAACATGCAAAGTAAGCATGTAACACTGTGCACAATATCAAATATAGTTTGAACTGTGAAAAGTTAAACAGAACATTTGAACTTGGGCCTTTCAGCAACCAGTTTACATGCAAGGGAGCCATCAACTTGATCTAGTGGACTCATGTATTCCCAGAAATGGGGAATAACATAAAATAAAACCCAGAAAATCACTATCATTGCTTACAGTTACACCAAGTAAACTATTTGAAAACACCTTGGAAACAGAAACAAAAATATAAATTTCAATGAAGCAAACATAAAAATTACTTCAGTCAAATTACTTTATATTTGCTATGAAAGCCATTTATTACAACATTTAATTGAGATGCTTAAGCCTGTAAAAATCTAGTAACGTAAGTTTAATTTCAAGGCTTGCCCTTTCAGTTCACAGGCAGAAACAAGTCTCAAATCAGCAAACATCTCTGCCATGATTTCCAGAATTTTTCAGTTTGGCAGACTGTAGAAAAGACTTAACTCTTAAATGTCTTTTTGGTTTTGCAGGTTTTTTTAATTACGAAAATCATGGAAATACAACCCCTATCAAAAATAAATCAGCTTTATTAATTTAAAATGTTATGATGAAGTAGAACGTGCAGGAAATCTGAAAATGGAAAAATACAAAGTAGAGAGGAATTCTGCACACACATCAGCTGCATGCACAAGTAAATACAGCAGCTATGCAGCACAAGAATTTCACGAGATAATGAAAAGAGACCTTTTATCACTAAAAAAAAGTCTACACAACACATGCTCCAGTCTGTCAGTGAACAAATTTTTAATATGATTTCTTGGCACTGTATACATGTTATGTCATTTTACCATTAATTGCTTATGATATATTAGTACATGAAATCACAAAGCAAGTTATGGGAATCCAAAGGGTTGCCAAGGACAAAGATAACAGGCCTTTCTTTTAAAAGGTTTTGTGCCACTGAAAACAATGCCATTTACAGAGGCAACAAACTTGGACATTCAGTTGCCGGGGGTTAGATTTGCACAAGTAGTTGTCAGTTCTCACTGGGAAATAAATAAATTATCAGGCTCTTAAAACAACTTGCACCCAAAAACTTAATGTATCCCAAATCCTTAGTTGCCTTTCAAATAGCTAGAACTGCTTTTATTTTTTATTTTGGCTGGTATTTATAGTCTTTTGTTATTTAGTAACTGAAACATTAAATACTTACACCTGTTTAAGAAGTTATCAATGTTTTTGTTTTTTCTTAAGGCAGGAAAATCCAAGTCATATACCAAAGCATCTAATCCATCCTGGGGAAAAAAAAAAAAGGCAAAATTAAGTGTTTGGAAAAATAATCACACATTATGCTAATTAAAGAGACGATAAAAACAGTTAGCCTATTTTCCATACAAACAAAGTAATTCCCATTTACTTAATGATTCAGTTAGCAGTTAAACGAAACAGCCGTTACTGTTCCACCTCCACTGAACTCTTCAAAACCTAACATCTATCCATCTCCAAATATTCTTCTATGAATTATTAATTACCTTAATTAAGTGCACATTTACATGAAAAAAACAATTTTTTTCCAAAACAACAAACAGAAATTCTAATGAAGCTCATCAATGCTAAAAAGTGACAAAATCTCACACAGTAGGCACCTGAACATTATGTGGCAACTTGCAAATAGGACAATGATGGTAATTTAATTCCAATAGCAGTCAACACCCACTTTTTACTCATTGGATTCAAAAGGAATTTTCATGAACAATATATTGGCTTCATGCATTCTAACTAAAATCTAGAAACAAACAGCCACAAGCTCATCTGGTATTACTACAATGGAATACACCTCTACAAACAAAACCAAACCAAAACACACAAAAAAAACCCAACAGAAAAATAAAACAATAACTAAGAATATATATGTTTTAAAGTTTTGTTAAGTGCCATAAACTTCCTGGTTTAAAGTTTGTCTAAATTTTACAACAGGTATACATGATCCTTCAATGGATTGCATCTTCTCAAAGAAAAACTAAGCAAGATATTTTGGTTGAAAACCAGAGACATGGTACCTAACAAAAAACAATCAAGTATTCTAGGAAATTATATCACGAAGACTCAAACAAAGTTAGCTGGTCTTCTTTCTCAACTAGGTAATGTTTAAGTGGCAACTGCATAAAGAGGAAGATCATAAAACAGAAACGGATGGGTGTTAACAAAGCATGCTCCTATTCACTTGTCCAATTCCTACCTGCATATCTATGCTATCTGTGATTGGCAGAGAAATATTAGGCTACGCATATCTTTGATCTGATCAGTTCAGACCTAATTAGACTGTTTTCAGCTTTTATAAAATTATGCAATACAGGATTGAAACCTGATCCATCAAGTGTGTGACTGCTACGCCCATCAAGTAACTATGCCCGAAGAAAAGCTAGAGTATAAGTTTTTTTAAAGCTTATTTTTCAGGAATATGTATTAGAGAACACACTTGATCTAAATCAAAAAATTAGGTCTTTGATCCCTCACTTCAAATTCAAACCTATTTTTCCCCTCACTATAGGAGATTTTAAGCTATTAAAAAAATCAAATGCTATCAAAATCAGAATTATTTATATGCTTGTAGTCCTCACTTTTGAAATGTGTGAGACAGAAATTATTTACTTCAGATATGAGAATAAGCAGTAGAATCATGTTAGAATTTGAAAACAGATGTAAAGAAATAAAGCTACAAGGATAATGAGAATTACTTTAAAGGCTGGATGATAATACATTTGTTAATTTCATAAAAACATTCCTGTTTGAAGTTACCTCTCCATACAGAGGCTCAGTTTGAACTAAGGAACGTTACGAAGAGAATTATAAGAATCAAGAAAAACATCACAATATTTTCACAGTACTTTAAATAAAAGTCATGCTTTGCATCTTGAATGCATTATAGGATCATCTTTTTTGACTTACACTGATGATGAAAAAAGAAAGCAAATGGCAATGAAAAAACATTTAATGGTCAGTAAGATAAATAAGAGAGTAAGAGGCCAACAACAACTTGGACTAGAGACAGTTGTACAAATAAATCTATGCAGGGTAAGTGCAACTTAGTGAGAAATATTCTGTAACCTAGCAGAAGACATCTTTACCAAAGATACATAGTAAATATCCAGGAAATCCACTAACAATTTCAATTATTTGGTAAATTAAACAGAGAAAGCATGATAACTGCTTGTATAGCAGTACAAAGTACACTGGTAGCTCTATGCATCAAGCCACATGCCATGAGAAGCAGTAGGCAAAGAATATCTATGAGGCCGCTAGGTCACATCCAGGTATTTTCAAAAGCAGATGAGTGATGGTGATGAATTGCCAAAGTTTGGGGTCCTCTCTGCCCATAAGCCTTCAAAACTTTTCCACACATCAAGCAGAAGCATAACAAAATTCTCAAAATCCTGGTTTGCTCTGGGGCAATACAAACACCTGCATCATTTCACGGTTTGTTTCAAAAGTTAAAATTCAGTCTCTCTCTTTAGAAGAGGGGAGGCTTTAAACACTGACTACAACATCAGACAAATGGAAATGCTATTTTTTAACATCAATATATAAGCCTACACAGAAAAAAGTACAGAAAACATCACAGTGTCATTGGTTTTTCAGGTATGCTGGGTATTTTGGTATGTTTCTTTTTAAAAGCTCTAAAATAAAGATGAAAAATAGTACACTTTTCACAGACAAAAGTGAATTTTGAGACTATTTAATTCAGAATTCATCATGAAAACACTGCCTTTCAGATTTTAGATATGGACTCTTTCAAGGAAAACACTTTAAAAAAACTTTGAAATACAGATTCAAGCTACTGGTCATGCATTCAATTCAAATTACACTTCAAAATCATGCAAACAACATCTAAGGAAGCTGCACGCCAAGAGTTACTTATTTAAAGGGCTTTTCAAAAATCAGCTCCCCTTTGCTACAGTATCCAGAGAAGAAACTATCCTGGTTCAATACTTTCATTTAAAAAAAGGTAGGGGTAGTGCAGTGTCCCTATAATAATTACGAAAATTGTAAACCCTTAACTCTCAAAATCATTAATTTCTTCAACTGAAGTTATGTTTCTCAAAGGAAAAAAAAAAAAAAAAACCCAACAACAAAACAAACCACCACCAACCACGCAGCACCAAAACATCACATTATTTAAATGGTGGATTGCAAATACAAGACTAAGCTTAAGGTAATTTTAGAGAACTGTGAAAAATGGAAGTAAAATAATTGGAATGCCTAGTGTATAAAATAAAACATGGACTAGACTTTTATTTCGCTCACATTAGCTAAACCAAAAGAACTCATGAATGCTACAAGCTGTCCCAGTACACAGAGAAACACAGAAGCGTGGCTATTTGAAGTGGTATAACTCGTGAACAAATGGGGGAGGATCACACAAGCTCAACAATGAGGATGCAGTGCCAGCTGAAAACGGTGCAGGTCACAGAGATGGGAATATACTATAGAGTTTTAGCAATAATGGTTAAGAGAAGAAGGGTAAAGGCCAAATCAAAGGAGACATTGCTGATGGTTGCAGAGATAACTCATCTGTCAGCTTTCTTGTTTCAGTTTTACTCAGTCTATCAATATGCCATCTGACATTTTTCAGAAAGGAAGAAACATCTCTACTTCAAGACATATAATAGCCATAACCTCCTCCTCTTAAAGAAAAAGGATACTAAGATGTCATTATAATAGGTAACCATACATGAAATAGTTTAATAATGCTTTATTAAAATAAGGTCTCATTTTTATGATGGATTTTTCCCCACTTGGATGGGTTCAATATATTTTTAGCATGTATCTTCTTTAAATACAGCACATCCTCTACGTCTTAGAAATACATATAGTAACTTAGAGGTATTTTCAGCTAATGTGAAGTTCTACCTTATTCTGTCATTGCAGAGCAATTATCCAGTTTAGCTTTGAGGTCTACACAGACATTTTCCTTTTATGCTAATAGTTAAATTAGATTACTAAAATAAATCGGTTTGTAAAAGCAAACATCTGACTTGCACTTCATCTAACACAGAAACAGTATTTCAGAGGTGATTAAAAAAGAACAGGAGAAAAATCTTCCTTTCTAATGTCCTTGACTAAAACAGTTTTATGGCCTGATATAGTCTTTTCTATATGACATTTGTTTAATGAAACTCCAGAGTTTCATAATCTATTTAATATACCTCATTTTATTCTGAAATTAAATCAAGGCAATACTAGTGAGCCATTACAATGTGCAGAGAGCTCTTCCATACAAAATCAACATTTCCATATATTCCGTTGGTTTGGTTTTGTTCATTACTACGCCACACTGAGAACTTTCAAAAGGATGGAGATACGGAGTGAAACCAAAGGTCAGCCTGGACTCATATACTGCCTCTGGAGACTATGATAAGGGTGTCTAGAAAAGAGGATAAGAACAAGCCCAGCATATGGTAGCACTTCTCTGGTGTATTTGTGAGCCAGAAATGGCACTGACATACTTAACTGCTCTAGCCAGAATTTTCTACAGTGATTTTGTCTAAACACTTTCAGTACCTGTTTTAATCTCTTGCATTTACAGCATAATATAGATATGAATTCCACCGCCTACAGGCCACGTTGAAGTATACCTCATGTTGAGCTTGCCATTCTTCAAAGCAACGACTCTACCCACCTGCCCCAAGACACAGCTTTACACACTTCTATAATTTCTCCCTTGGTCATCTCTCTTCCAATTATCTTTGTACGAAAGCTATTGCAATTCCCACCACGACCCACCCCCCCCCCCCCCCCACTGCTTTTTTATTTCTACAACATAGTTTTTGAATCAAGGTGAAAACTGCGTATAGTATTTAAGATGTGAGTGCACCACAAGTACACAATGCAGTACAATGTTTCCTGTTCTGTTCTTCATTAAATTTTAAGTTATTGACTGAAATATCTGCTTAATTTTTATGGTCACTGTGTACGAAATTGATTATTTCACAAAACTAGGTACTATAAATCAAAGCTAGTTCAACATTCAACAACAGAAGTATGTAAGGATGAGAAGTTTTTCTCCCATGCACTCACCCAACATTAACCAATGCTGAATTTCACCTACCACTTTTGATCAATCAGGCATCACTGAATATTGATGTCTTCTGTGATTTGCTATAGCTTTCATTTTTACTACTCCATCATAATTAATTGTTATTCACCATTTTTACATCACTTATGACTGTGAAATAGTACAGACCACTTAGATTGTATACTGCTCTCCCTGTTTTCAATAAACTGATCACCAGCTCTTCATTCATTCATCCATTCATCCGCTAAACAAGCCTAGCCCAAAGCAGCTTAGTTCTGATAAAAAGCTTAAATAAGAGCCTCGTCAAAACGTTTTGTTATCGTCATACTCAGAAATTACTTGAAGGAATTTCACTAGGTTTGCAAAACATGACTTTCCTCCAAAATACATGAGTTAGCCCTTTGCCATCGTAACACCTACAGGCTCACTTGTTCTGCCACGGGAGCTCCTGTATTATCCACAATATTTTCTTCTTCAATAGAAAAAATAATACAAAAAGCTGTATGTTTACCAGCTTCCTTACTACTGTTGTCAAAACAGTTTTAATCACTGATGTAGATAAACACTAAGGTTATACATACACTTACATGCCTTAACGAAACACAAACAGGTACAAAAAAGATTGATAAATATTAAATCAAGTAGTCTCAGCAGTTCAGCAATCTTACTGCTTGTGCTATTTTGTCCAAAAAAAAGTTTTCTAGTACCACTTTAGCTTGAGAGAGAACCTCCAACATGAACACTGTAAAGACAGATTCCAGTATGGAAACTCCTTTAAGCTTTTTCTTGAAGAAACGTGCAGAAAGGTTTTTCCAACAGCCTTTTCCTTTTCCTTCAGTTTTTTTCTAAAAATGTAGAATGCAATAACATAAAAGTTATCACTGTGGGTGTCAAAAGGTTGGGAATGATCTCTTTTCAGTGGTGCCCAGCAATAGGATGAGGAGTAACGGGCACAGACTGAAACACAGGAAGTTTCATCGGGATATGAAGAGAAACTTCTCTACTTCGAGGGTGCCAGAGCAGTGGAACACGCTGCCCAGAGAGGCTGTGGAATCTCCTTCTCTGAAGACATTCAAAACCTGCCTGGACACATGCCTAGGTGAACCTGCTCTAGCAGCTGGATCGGAATAGATGATCTCCAGAGGTCCCTTCCAACCCCAACCATTCCGCAATGTTGTGATTAACATACATACTATCCACACATTCTATTAGCATTTAATTTCTTAGGCTGTTATGCGATTTCTTCATTAGATTCCTCTAAAATGTATTGGTTTTCTTCTGTGTGACTTATGCAGTCTCATATTAATTGGATTTTTACCCACATTTTGGTAAAGTTTTAATGACTATACTGGACTGCCTTACTCTATAACTACATTCTTTATTCTCAAAACTCACTACAGTTATGTTATGCTGGTTTTATTCGGATGTATGAATTAATATTCATGCAATTTTATAGCAAAATTTACTGTTAGGGTATTTAAAAATATACTGCATTAAGTACTTCAATTCAGAAGAACATATCTCAGGATCCACAAGTGATATAAAGTCAAAAAAAAAGAGTATACAATCTACATTATTATGGTACAGTTATAGCATCTTTGTATTTTGAATTTTTACTTCATATACATTTCATTATGACATAACGAGATGCTGGAAAGCAGCTCTGGGGAGAGGGATCTGGGGGTTCTGGTTGACAGCAAGTTGAACATGAGCCAACAGTGTGCCCTGGCAGCCAAGAGGGCCAACCATGTCCTGAGGTGCATTAAGCACAGCATTGCCAGCCGGGCAAGGGAGGTGATTGTCCTTCTCTTCCCTGCACTGGTGCAGCCTCACCTGGAGCACTATGTGCAGTTTTGGGCAACACAGGATAAAAAAGATATTAAGCTACTAGAGAGTGTCCAGAAGACAGCTACAAAGCTGGTGAAGGGTTTGGAGGGGAAGCCATGTGAGGAGCGGCTAAAGTCTCTTAGTTTGTTCAGCTTGGAGGAGACTGAGGGGAGACCTCATCGTGGTCTATAGCTTCCTCGCAAGGGGAAGAGAAGGGGCAGGTGCTGATCTCTTCTCTCTGGTGAGTAATGACACAACCCGAGGGAATGTCAGGAAGATGTGCCAGGGGAGGTTTAGGTTGGACATTAAGAAAAGGTTCTTCACCCAGAGGGTGGTTGGAGCACTGGAACAGGCTCCCCAGGGAGGTGTCACAGCCCCAAGCCTGACAGTGTTCAAGAAGAGACTGGACAACACCCTCAGACACATGGTGTGAACTGTGGGGTTGTCCTGTGCAGGGACAGGAGTTGGACTCAATGATCCTTGTGGGTCCCTTCCAACTCAGGACATTCTATGATTCTACAATAATATCATCTACTGGAAACACATGATAAAGAAAAATATATTAAATCCAGTTGAAACTTTGTTATTGAGACACTTGTTTACTATTTATCTAGCATTCAAAGGAAAAAATAAAACCACCTTAGTGGGTATTACCAGCATACAAAATTTACATTCCTTGGACTGACTGGCCATTACCCAAGTATAAAGTCTTTGCTACTCTTCCTTTTTTGGAGACATCAAAGTAAGCCTTAAGATCTACAACTCTAACTATCCATATTTTAGTTCCTTGTACTGTAGCCATTTTCCTAATTATTTCTATAGTACTAAAGCTTCCCCCTGTACTTTAAATCAACAAACCTGACTGAACTTGATTTTCATGTGTTCATCAAAATTTGCCACATAAGAGATCTCTGTGGTCAACTATCGATACTGAATGAGCCTATTTAAGTGCTGTAAGTGAGAAGCAGGGTTTTATATTGTATTTTCAAACACACATGAAAAGTAACACCTCAACTCCATCAAAAAACAAAAAAACCAAAAAACAAAAAACAAAAAACAAACAAAAAAAACCCCACAACACACACACAAAAAAACCCCTAGGAGTTTCTTTGAATTGTTGGAATTATCAGATCTCTGAATTGTCAGAAGTACCTGCAGAGGCTGGAGAAACTGGCAGAGAAGAACCTCATGAAGTTCAACAAAAGGAAATGCCAAGTTCTGCACCTGGGGAAGAACAGCCCCAGGCACCAGTACATGGTGGTGGTGGCTGATCAGCTGGAAAACAGCTCTACCAGGACCCAAGGTCCTTCTTGGTGGACAACAAAGTGAACATAAGCCAGCAATGTGCCCTTATACCAAAGGCAGCCAACAGCATCTTGGGTTGCATTAGGCAAAGTGTTGCCAGCAGGTCAAGGGGGGTGATCCCCTCCACTCAGCACTGGTGAGACTACATCTGAAGTGCTGGGTCCAGTTCTGGGCTCCCTAGTATAAGAGAGACATGGACATATATGAGTGAGTCCTGCAAAGGGCCATAAAGATGATGAAAGGACTAGAACATCTCCCATACTATGAGGCTAAGGGAGTTGGGACTCTTCAACCCAGGGAAGAGAATGCTCAAAGGCGGAATATCCTACTCATGTGTATAAAATGTGAGGGAATGAAGAAGATGGAGTCAAACTCTTCTCAGTGGTGTGTACTGACAAGACAAGAGGCAATGGGCACAAATTAGAAAACAGGAGATTGCATCTTCTTTGACTGTAAAGGTGGTCAAATACAGGTTGCCCAGAGAGGCTGCAGACTCCATCTGTGGAGATATTCAACACCAGACTTGACGCAGTCCTGGGCAACCTGCTCTAGCTGACCTTGCTTGCACAAAGGCGTTAGACTAGGTGATCTTAAGAGGTCACTTCCAATCTCGACAGTTCCATTTTATCCACAAAGCCAAGCTGTGCTTTTGGTTTGCATAAAGGTAGTTCCCGCAAAGAATTAGTCTACCAAAAATGTCCTTTAATTCCTTACCAGTGTGGCAAGAGATGAACAAGAAGGTTTCATTACAAGGTTTAGCTTTGCATGAGTCACATTTTTCAGCCCTTCAAGTAAGTCCAGAGCAGCCATTACTCCTTTGTGACAAGGACAGACTTTTTCTGATGCTACTAACTGAACAAGAGAAAATCTTGAACCCCTTTTTGATACTTAACTCTTTTAGGGAATACTGTACTGCAACTTCAATGGTAAGGAAAAACACACACACACAGTAATTTCCTCTAGTGCACAACATTAATACTTTTGTGGGTTTTGGTTTTTTAATTAAATGAGCAACTGTAAGTTTACCTGAGCAACAAGTACTGAATAGGTCTATACAACCCGTTTCAGGCAATAACACAGATTGAAAGCCAACTTCCAGGCCAATGCCAACAGTGCTACATTTATCTATCTCTAACCAAGTACACAAAAGGTCCCTCTACTTAGTTTTAAGTTAATCACATCCATTTATCTTGCTGTCCAGAGAACAGAAAACTGCAATTTCATACTTTGTCTTTAAAGCATAAAAGTCAATGTAGAGAGAGTTAAGGCACTTCACTTAAGAATTTTCATTACATTGTTAGACTAGGCAAAGTATACAAACTGACACATGAGCCTGAGTACAAGGCACTTGATTCATCACCCATTCTTGTTGCCAGCATGATACAATTCTACAGAGCTCGTTACTTCTTAATATCTTGCAATATTCATAAAGAGCTTTTGCAAATTTAGGTTAAATACATAGCCTTTCACAAAGATGTTTTTTAAACTCCATAAAGAGATAAGAGTTTGACTCAGTAAAGATTTAAAATCTCAATAAGAAGATCTTGAAACCTCAAGGCAGGATTATTGAAAGCAGTATGGATTGTTTTTTTCTTTTCAGTCTCTTCAAGGAGTGATTCCATCTATAGTTGCAAGCTTCACCCATATCACATTCTGTGCAGTTACAAACATAAGTACAAGTACTTGCATACTGGTCAAACATCAACTGTTCAACATTTTTACTGACAGATTCCTAGAGGATGCACTTACTACCTGACTCAGTAAACAATTAATATAGGTATCTCAATATATATTCACACACACACATATATCTCAAAATACACACCACCACTAACATCAGAGCCCACAGACTCTCAATATTGTTAACATACATATTAGCATGGAAGGCAGCCTCAGGTGCAAGTCTATGGACAGGTATATAGACAAGTATGCTCTTTCACAGGGATGTAGTTTTTCCAAGTGTTGCGGTTTTTTCCACTGCAGCAATGAATCTTACCACCTGAAACTTCTCCTAAAATGAAATGAAGTGCAGTGCAAATCTGTGAAACTAACTCATATACAGTAAGCATGCAAGAGTACTGTCAGTAACCAGTACACACACAATTCAGAGAACCTACAAGCCTCACTCAGGCTTCTGCTAAAACTGAGGACAAGTCATAGTTCCTTCACACCAGAGCCCACTGACTAGATGCACGAACCTTGGATCTGTAGATCTGTTCTGAATGACGCCTATTCAAGGTACTATTTTATGCCTAAAATTATGGAAAGCTCACATTGTCTGAAGATGCATTTCAGAAAATGTATTTCAGTGCGGTTTTTCCCCTGCTCCAAACGCAAACTTTTAATACTACATTACAACACTAATTTCACTACACTACAATATTTTGTTGTGGCTTCAATTTATTACATTAGTGGTTTATTATTTCAATTTAGCATCACAATTAATTCCATTTAATATTACGTCTTTAAGAATAACTATCAGATGAGAGAGCAGTATCTTCAAGGAAGACGAAGAATATGGAGTAAAATATCACTAGCAATATATTTCAGTAAAATTAATGCAGAAACAGGCATAATAGATACTGTTTGAAAATAGCTCAGGGAGATGTGTAATAGCAGCAAAAACTGATTGCTATTAAGTCAAATTGTATTATTTCATTTCACAGCAAGTGAGATCTCCGGATATTTGCAACTTTTTTTCCTTAAAAAAAGATTCTCCTGTCTGGGTTGATTTTCTCTGTGTTTTATGAAGTACAAAACTTCCATATCAAATGTGGCACATTATGCCATCAATAGAATATCTTACATAAAAAGACTAAACCAGTTGTATAACTATCTGGAGGGCTACACAGATTCTTGGTATTCGAATACGTAAAAAACAACAGATTGCATACTCTAGGTTTAAATGATTTACCAAGTCATATTTGTCTCACTCTAGGATTAAATAAAGCATAAGTACAGCTTCATAAACTGCCCTTTTCAATAAAACTGTATGAAATATGCATATAAAGCATATATATTTAAATAGTGTTAAAAAAACAGGGAGCACTGGTAGTTGAAGAACTGACTGATGTTTATCGCCATGGAAGCATCATTTCACAGTGACTTCAGCACTTGGCCTTAGGAAGTACCTCATAGGCCTAGAGTTCCCAGCTACTCTAACAACTGCAACTAGAGATGAGCAGCCAACCTGACATACAGGAGGGTAACACTACCCACAGAAATACCTCGTGGGGGGAAAAAGTGACCTCACATCCTCTCAAGTTCTCAAAGTTAGCACATTCACCAGAATTATAAGGCAAGCCCTGCTCCCCCACCTAAAATGTAAAATAACTACTTAAGAAAATTAAAAGAAGGAAGAAAAAAAGAAAAAAATCACCCAAATTTCACTTGTAAATTACATAAACAAAAGTCCTTTGAGGTCTCCACAGCTTTCTTGGTTATCTTGGAAGGACAGATTCTTACAGATCTACCACTTCTGGTTTAGAAGTCTTAATGTTTTCATTTAAAACACACACACTTAAAACTACCAGTTTAGACCAATGTGAGTCAACACTTTAAGGAACACTCACTAGAAAGGAAAAGATAGATAAAAATTATGAATGCAAATACTGGTACATAATTTCCCTTCAATAAACGGCATAGTAGACAGATCAGAGATATGAAAGAATAAAAAACTGTTCCAGCTCAAAAGCCTTAGGCTTCTTCGGGTAGCAGCCTGCAAGGAATCAGGTGAAGACTTCAATGAAAAGAAAGCAACTGCACAACTCCTTTGAGAAATAGTGTTGTTTAGCAAAGGAAACAGAATCCCCTCCTCATCTGTTGCCTGGGAAACTGCTGTCTGCCTCTCAAGCTTTTTTCCAGGCAGGTGTCTATGAAGACAGACTTCAGGAAGTAAACTTTAGTCAGTTGGACAAGGTGGGAATTAGCAAGATAGTAACATGTTCTTAAGAAGAAACATAATACGTTATTGCAAACACAAATAAAATAAATAAATAAAAGTGCATCAGCCCTTGTAAAGGTTGTTTAATATGCAAAGCAACTTTAGATCTCTTAGCTTAACACATTATGGTAAAAGTAAATTCTCCCATCAATAGCTTAAATTGCTGCCACTAGCTGCCCCACTAACACCTTTGAAAAATGTTATTTCTGCTATTAAAAAAATACACATACACACAACATTAGCAGCAAAGTTTGCAATATAGTAAGTCAGTGAAGAAGGTAACTAGCTTTTCTATAAAGCAACAATACCTCATCAGCTATGTAATACAACTTGTTGTCACCTGACCTGGATTATGTTTGCTGTAAACAAAACTGTGTGTTAATGATAGATATAAACAATAAACTTTTCCAATTAGAGGTGAATAGTCATGACAGAAGTTCAGAAATGAAGCATATGAAAGAATTATACTAAAAATACTTTGTAGAAACTGAAACAGTAATTTATAAAGCTATATGCTTTTCTTTAGTGTCACACACAACCCGTCTGAAAAAAAAATAAAAAAAGGAAGTTGAGCACAGCTCTAGCAGAGAATCAACTCTGAGAAGCTTCTCTGTGCAATCTCCTCTTGGAGCTCTAGCTACATTTCTGCAATAAACATTCCATCACAAGCAATCACATGTCAAACAGATATTTGAAATATGCAACTAAACAAGAACCTAACACTAGTTAAAAATTTGTGCATAATTATGCAGTTTCATAATACAAACCCTACCAAAGCCCATGGACTTTTTTTCATGCATTGATTAAGAGAAAAACTTCACTTTCAATAAAGCAAAAGAAATATGTATACATAAAGTCAACGTTTTTCTATATTTATTCTTTTTTTTTCCATGATGAATATAGACACAAAAATGATTTCAAAGTAGTGGGTTTTTATAAAAGTAATAAAAATTTCATAAGTATTACTTCAGATATAGACAAGTTACTTCTACCACCAAGTACTAAGATTCTTCACAACTAACCAGATTTTGCCACTAACAAAAATAAAACAGCAAGTTTTCCACATTTTTCAAGTATTTTCACTGCCAATATAGTACAAAGCACTTTTGCTAACAATTTTTTTTCTGGATTCCAGAATCCAATGCATTAATTTTATAAACTGACCTACAACAACACACTTTTACCCACTACCCTTTAAGCAACTAAAAAAAAGGTGTGATAAAAAGACATGCTCTCTTTTTCAAAATCCAGCTGAAAATAAAATAACATGTACAGACAACACCAGTAGTAACACAATTTTTAATTAATATTGGATGTTTAAGTGTATTTTCAAGCCGACTACTTTCAGGTCAATAAATACTTCAATGGTATTTAAAACTAATCTCTTCTAAGGAGTCTTTTTACCCTTTCTGACACCATAGTATAGTTGTGAGTAAAATCTCCAATGCTTTGGATTGCACGTAAAAAGGAGAGGTGTAACTACAAAATCAAAAACCTACATGAAAATATGGTTCCATATTCAAGTACTGAAATGCCAGAGCAGAACCAAAGCTGTCCATGGAAACTTAGGGTCGCTTTTTCCAATTGGAAGTTCCTTACGTGATAATCACTAAGGATTTTATCACACGTAACACTGAAAGAATACAGGTCAGTTTACCTGGGATTTTCAAGTACTGTATTGCAAGACCAGAGGAAGAGAGGAACTATGATAAATTACTCAGTAGGATCTAACACTTAATTTCAAAAGGGCCCAGAGATTATGTGATTTATCAGGTCTGCAAGTTCATTTAGGAAAATGCAAATTAGTTTTTCTATGTTCCTTTCAAGCCTTGACACTAAAGCTTGAGGAAAACTAAAGCCATTGACTTCATATACCATTAAAGTATGTCCCAACATTTTCAATACAGTTGCTCAAGCATGAAACACAGTTCTAATACAGTTGCTCAAGTATGAGACATAAACAGCAGAACTTCATAAAACAGTGGTATTGAACTTTTAGAACACTCAACATTTTCACCAAGTTTAGATACTGCTATTATAGGGATGAAAAATACTAAAATTCAAAGAAATAGCTGAAAACCAACGCTTCCACCAAGTTTTCCAGCTTGATTGATACAAATGAGTAAGTCAGCTCTTCCCTAATACCATTCTCCCAACATTCCACTTCAGAACTTGAGAAAAACACACCCCCTCCCAAAGAGGATGCAGCAGATTGATATATGGCCTCCAAAGGCATGATTTTCTTTTAAATTTAGAAGAAGGGAGAAAACAAATCTTAACCCAAGAGGAAAGAGAGCCAGGGCTGTCTGGACCACTGCCACTACCATAGAATCTTGTCAAAATCTCTCCTGCCTGTCCTTACAAGGGAGCAAGGCTGAGTTTGGGCTGATTAACTTAATCTCTACAGGAGATGAGGGTAAGCAATGTTTTTGTCACACCATAAAAGCCTGCCATGAAACAAATCAGAGCACACTGCACACTAACATTACATTTTCTGTTCTTCCATCCCACAAACTATTTTGAGTAGCTGTCACTTTGTTTCTCATTAAGCAGAGATCAAACCTGATAAAAACGTGTTTTCTAAAAAGTAAAACAAAAGCTAATGAAAGGTTGTGTTTGGCTTGCATCCAATTTCTATGTGTTTTTTTTTTTCCCCAGCATTTGTTTTACAAAAGCATTTTTCCAACATCCAATTAAAAAAGAAAAAAAAAAAAGCCAAAAAAAAGGACCTACTTTCTTGGAAATCTGTATGAACTACGGGACATTGTGATACTGTATGTGTAGACATATATCTATAACCAGTGGTTCAAAAGCCATGTCTAGTCAAGTCAGGTAGTATCTGCTACTTCCCACCCATACAAATTCTGTGTATAACACCTAGTAAAGCAGGTTCCCAATCTCTAAATGTGGTAAAATATCAACAAGTGATATTCCAGAACATAATTAAAGAGCAGTAGCATTGTTTCAAGAATTCTGAGTTACACCTCCTGCGCTTCATTTCCTGAAGTCCCTGCTGGATCACAGAGCCAATTTCTGAAGAACTACATAAATAGCTAAATAAATTCCAACCCAAACTATTCTATTATTCTAAATTAATGCATGTTAACAGCCATTTTGGAAAGAGATACTTGTTACCAACCACGATAATTTTGTAACTGAAAATATTTACCTAGCCTCAGAGACTTAAGAGGAAATTAAGAAAAAAATTACATCTTTTGTGGTATTCAAACAAAATTCACTGGCATTGAAGTAAGCTCTGTTATTAAAGTTAACTAGACTCTGAATTACAGATAAGCAATTTAATTTAGAAAAGGAAAAAAACAACCATTTGGCATTAGGAAATGTCTAACAGCAGGAAGTGTGTTTGTGTGTATACATTCTGTATACATACATCTACACATCATAAAGAATCAGCTCTTAAAAATATTTTTTTTTTTTAATGACCTATCACTTTCATTTTGATTCACATTTTTAAAACTGCTGGACAGGAGAAGTAAGACAGACCAAAAACTGCAGGAAATACATTCTTTAGCACTTGAAAATTTATAAGTAGTTCAATGATGCAAAGCTGTACATTTAAGACAAAGTCTTCAGAGAAGACAAGCAATGCAGCATTTCATCTAACAGTGTCATGTAAAACACACTCAAAAAACCCTTAGTTGCTTCAGTCAAGATACCACACTGTATGATTTGGAGCAAACAAAAAAAGAAATTAACTTTGTCTCTTTTTTGAATCACTGTAGATCAACTTTCAGACCAGATCATATTCAACTGTTTAGAGCTTGCTTTCTTGCTCCTTCCAATTTGGATTTCAGGGACATGCATGTGAACTGGTCCTTTAATAATTTTGTCCCTTTATCTACCTATCAAACTATGGCATGACAAATCTCAGATCTTACATAATCTTACCTAATTGAAAAACCTCTTAATCCATTTATTCTCTGGACAACAGATTTACTTAAAAGTAAATGTTTACAAATGAGAATGCAGGTTAAGAGATAACTACATCACTTACGATATCCTTGACTATAGCTCTTTTTTGTACAAATTGCTGTTAGGAAATAAGAACACGGCAGAAGTAAAAGAGTCAAACCGAACCCATTTAGGAATAGACAAGTTCTGAAAACCAGTATGAAAGTTCATGACTGTCCAGAAGACAAGAGCCAGAAAATTCAGAAAAAAGAGCTGAGTAGTTCTATATTGTCACATGCTGTTTCTACACAGAAGTTAATCTTAACAACTTAAAACCTTCTGAAGATCTTACAATCTGACTTGGTCTGCTTCTAAAAACGGTTCAGTATCATGAGCATGTCAAAAACATATTTTGATTTTTAACTACCAAAATGCCAAGGCCTTCAATAAGTATGGTAGAGCCAGCAGTAAGACCTTAAGAATGACAAAGCCAATATTAAGACATTATAACTTACATTTCTTATCCCATCTTCAGAATAAATTTGCTGCTTTCTGTAAAAAGCTAAATGCATACCTTCAAGTGTCTTCAAAGATAAATTCATCTGTCAAGAGTCAACTACCAATACATTGTATCCTGAACTAGTTGAAACACAAAAAGAAAGCTGATGGTAAACAGATGACTAAAAGATATCCCTATTTAACCTCTTTTCCTTGCCATACCACAGAAATAGTGCTTGACTTTGCCCATTTGGCACAGCAGATGTTGGAGCAGCTACTTTCTTCAAAAGTGAATGGAGGATGCCTCACATAACTGCGACCTAGAAAAGACCATAACCACTAGCTAGTATTTGATTTGCCCATGCCACAGAGTTTTCCTAACACATTTTTATCCCATACATCTCCTGCTATTAATTAATGTAGCTGCCCCCTCACCCTGAAAAACCCAAAACATAAAAGGAAGGTAAATTTTAAAAGGCATATATCTAAGTACTACAGCTTCTGCATGTAGCACAAAGGCGGTAGCTGTATTAGGCACTGACTTAAAAAATAGAGACAAGATGCTGTTGCAGCAAGACTGTGGGCCTCATTCTTGATGGACACTGACCTGGACCTGGCCAGATCACCCTAACACCCATCTGATTACAAAAATGAAATTCTGAAATGAATCTCTGCCACTTTTAAGTTTTATTACAGAATAATAATTTGAGAAAAAAATACACGTGAAATCAGAGCACAGTCTGGGCATTTTTTTTTAATTCCATCAGTTCCATCAGAAAGACACTTGATTCAACCAACTACTTCAGCTATCTTTTGAAAGTGTATCGATATACATCCTTGAAGTCATAATTCTATGCCCAAATAAACTACATATCTGCATGCAGTAAAACTTAACTGTTGCTTAATGAGAGCTGACTGTATATAGTAACAATCTTTAATAATCCAAATAATTACTGCCATGCTCATGAAAAATAATTATATCCCATTTAGTGAAAAGTTCATTCTATGCTAATTCTGAATTTGGAGAGTTATATAGTAATTGAGCAACTTCTCACCTGAAGCAATCATGAGACAAAACCTACAGAGCGTGTAAGAACTCCTACTAGCTCCTGATCGTTTTGCAAATTTCTCTCAGCAGAGATTTTTTTCCCAATCTAAATGGATAATGTGAACTTGGTGGTTTAAGTATTGGGAATATTTTTTTTCCTCCTTCCAGACAGAAGGAGGAATTCATCTTCACTTGAATGGCAATCACAGAAAAAAAATTAATTCCATAGGAGTCACTTTATTTCCTTGGAAAATTCAGATAAATTGCAATTTATAGTTGCCATTTAGGCTGAACATTTTTTAAGAATATATCTAGCAGCAGTTTATCTTTTCCTCCATTTAGAAACTAGATTTGTTGCAGATGCATTCTGTGGTTGAGTTTCTTCCATCTCTTCATACCACTAGATTTAAAGATTTTTCTCCATAAGCCCTTTTTTTTAAAAATTCTGACTAGATCTGATATTACAAGACAAATGACATGAACACTGTGCTGCTCAGCATAGATATCATATCCTGCATAGTGTCACGTCAGAAAATGGGACCTTGATAGCTATGGCTGAGAAAGCAATTTGTACATATAGTATCTGTAATTACTGTGTGCTTAACAAGCACTGCTGCAAACACATAGTTGTGCTGATTCAAGAACCTGACTGATGCTTTGAAACCAAAACTAAAAAAAAAGACAAAAAGGGGAAAACAATGAGTGAAACACTGTACAGGTATTTTCTCAAAAGCTTGAGAATCACAGAACCATAGAACAGCCCAGATTGAAAGGGACTTCAAAAGGTCATCTGGTCCAACCCTTCGTGGGAAAGGGAGCCTCCATTAGGCTATCTTGAAAACCTCCAGTAATGGGGACTCAAGATTAAGTATTTCATCTGGAATGCACTTTCCAAAGAAGAAGAGGCCAGAAGCTTCTCCTGAAATCTAGAGATTTCAACTAGCAAATTTTTCCCTGTTTCATGGATGGGGAAGTTACATTTTTCAGAAGATGGTCAGTACGACTTGTATTTTAGCTGTAATGGTCATTTAAAATGGGAACACGTGAAAGAAGGATGGTTCGTGCTGCCCACTGATGTTACGCTTAATAGTCCAAGAAAGTCAAGATCTTGAGATAAAATTAGTTTCTTTATGTCCATATTTTGATTAGAAGCTTCTAAAGAAAACTCAACAATTAGTTTCTTCTGTCTAAATTGGTTAGTTTGGAAGATGATTTCGATGCCTGACTTTTTAATATTTAATACTGTGTGCACAGTTAAAGCAGTATTTTGTTGAGTACAAATGATTGTTATTTCACATGATGATTGATTCTGGAGAGGCCTCTAGAGGTCATGTTGTCTAACCCTCCTGCTCTGGCAGGGCCACCTGGAGCAGGTTGCCCAGGATGGCTTTTTGAGTATCTCAGAGGCAGTAAACTCCACAACTACTCTGGGGAATCTGTGATTTTCTACTACACAGCAGTAAGTTTATTTGATTGACACTTCATAGCAGAGAAAAAAGTTCAGCAAAACTAAACAGAAAAGTCATCAGTATTCATTTTGCATTTATCTGCAGAGTTCTTTAAATGTTTTAGTCTTCTTAACCTGGTCAGTAAACCTCTTTGTAGCCCAAATAATTTTCTGAAAGGCATCTGCCACAAGACCAGGGGAACTCCTTGCATGGAGGCAATTGCAGATTTGGAGATTTTAAGCATAAGGGTTTGTATCTGAGAGGACAGTTGCTATGAATTGGTAAACTCATTAAGTTTAATCTGTGACTGGACTTGAAACAGATTAGATGTAGAATTCTTCTGTTGGAGGAAAAAGGAAAGAATTTGCCTTGCTCTGATGTCGAATTTACACTCTAGAAATGACACTTCAGTCTTTCGTGATTCTGAACCTTGGTAGCATTGTGATTTCCATATCTGTGGGGGCAAGGTGAAGAGGGATGAGAGACTGCCCGTGGTAGAAGTTGAAGTGTCAGGTGTCAGTACAACAGGCACAGTCTTCCTGGGGTGTGGATGACAGAGTCCAGTGTGTTAATTCCACCACCGAAATCTAGGAGCAACTTTGACTACAAGTGTGAAGTGACTCTGTGTTAAGGTCCTTAGGAGGGGAGGAAGCCTCTCCAGCCAGGAGATGATAGAGTAGGAGTTGATGGGGAAGATCCTTCAAGGAGGAGCAAAGCTGAAGGTAGGACACTGAGTTTTTGCTGGTTATTGTTTCCTGATGCCTTTTCACAGATGCCAGGTTGGATGGAACAATACTAGGCAGGACATGAAGCTGTAGTTGAAAATAGAGGCAATACTGGTGCCTCACAACTTCATCTTGATATTATGCACAGCTGTCAGTGTTAGAGGTGGAATCATACGATTTCCTCATGAGCCCTTCTTTGTTATGAAATCTTATTACAGTAATGTATTATTATACTAATCTCTTCTTAGAAAGTAGCTTCAATTGTAAGCATGCAAAGAATCCTGTCAGTACTAAGCTGAAAGAATTTACTCTCTCCTTGCGAAGAGGAAAGGTTCTTCTGCCACTTCAGTCTACCCAGCAGTTTGTTTCTTGCTCTAGTACATCTTCTGTGACCTGCTGCCTCTTCTTTAAACTCCAATTACTATTAAGTTCGCTGCCAATTAAACAATTTCCAGCACACCTATTATATTGTTTCTGGTGGTGTTGGGATCATTCAAACATGCTGTTACATGCTATGTATCTTCTTGTTGGTAATACAAGACCAAAAATGGTGCCAACCAAATAGTAGACTTATTAGGACTTCAGGTTTTTTTTCCCCTGCTAGTATTAGCAATAATTGTCATAGCTTTTGAAACAGGGACTAACAAAGACAGCAATGGAAATAACAAAATGCCTGTTAAGGCTTATGGACTGAGAGCTGAGCTACTGAAGTGATCATGTGTTTTGTTGGGTTGGTTTTTTGGTTGCATGTTTTGTTGTTTGGGTTGTGGGTGGGGTTTTTTTATTATTTATTTAGTACACTGAATTTGGAATTGAAGATGTCATTAAGAAGCTAGACTCTCTGTAGATAACAGATTACCATGCTTCCTGGAAAAGCTTTTGTCTTCTGTCTTTTACTAAAATGCTTGTGGCTGTTCTCAGCCTTTCTAATACTCCACAAATTGTTTTGTACATATAGTTTCTGGGTATAGCATAACCTTAAAGTCTTCGGAGACACTTTCGGCTTGTAAAAATCAAACAGTTGGAGAAATCTCCAGAACTAGTCACACTGTTGTTTTGAAGCAAGCTGTGAAGACTCTCATTAGGTCCACCATATTCAGGAGAACTCTGTCAAGATCTCATGCTCTTCCCTGTTCAGATCAGTTAATTTCTGTTTCACTTCTACTGCAGAAGAAGTAGTCAAGTTCTGATAGGAAAAGTGACTAATTGGACAGGCAAAGAAGTAATTTTGTCAGCAATGCCATATCTGTCTATACACAGGCCGTCAAGCTAATTCTTAAGTTCATGCAATGGATGCGTGCCTACTATAAATTACTTCATTCTTAATAGTTTTAAAAAGAAACTGTGTGGAAAGTCAATCATTCCATTTTAATACTTTCTCTTGTTTGAGTAAAAATCTCACCTGAAAATACATGGAAGTTGAAATCAAAGGTTGCTGTGCCATATTATCCTCTTTTTTTTCCTCCTACTTAGTAAATGAAATATCAACAAATACAGACCATCAGTGTAGTATAAAATTGTGATATTGTCCTTTGGTACTTTTGACTAACTGCAGAACACAAAACAGATCTCACTTACGGGATGGTGGTAGGGAACAAGAACCAAAAGAAAATGTTCTTTGTGTAGAACTAAGTCTTGTCTCTCTGTAAGATATAAATACAAATATGAGGTTTGGAAAATGGGCAGGGAAATTAGGAAGTTTATAATTAAAGATGATTCTGGGGTTGGAATTGTTTGTTTGGCTTATGATGACTTATGTCAAGGCTTCCTGATTTCTTCAGGCTTTCTGTGAGACTGTTTTGAATTTCTGTTTCCTTCATCTAAAATAAAGAAGTACTTTTTTCTTTCCTCCTCCCTGATTTGTGAGTTTGATGGCATGGAGGCAAGCTATTGTTTGTACTCTTTTTAAGAGATAGGGAAATTTCGATGGTGGTACCATGGTGTATCTGAAAAGCCAACATCAAGCTTCAAGCACATGTGGCAAATATCAATGACAAAACTCCACAAAAAGAATTTTTAAACTACATCAAAAGCAAGGTGTGAGTCTATGTATAACATACCAATGAAGATGCAATGTTAAACTGTGTTATTTTAAGATAAGGCATCGCTCTCAGATTCTCAAGTATTTTGAGTTAGAGTTTTATTTCCTTTAGTTAAGGATAAACAGACAGGGGAAACTAACTTATCTGAACCTAAACTTGTGGCTGCAAGATATTGTTTTTAAGTGAAAAAAACTTAGTTTGTATATTAGTATATACTAGTACACAAGTCTAAAAATTACTTTTCTTCAGGATAATAAACTTTTACAATGCCTTAAAGTTTTTAGTAGCATGGAAACTTTAATGTTCATTAAGTTTGTTGGTCTCTAACTACATAGACTGTGTGGTAGGCATTCTATTTTCTAGTGGGGAAAATTGGAGACAAATTAAGAACAGCTCATGAAACATGATGCTTTTGAAGGAAAAAGTTCAGTACTGCCTGGCTGTTTGTGCATTTATATGAAGCTGTTGAAATGAAGATGTATGCATTTTAAACTATGTTTAAGCTTATAAATTACAGTGACCAGTGCTCAGCTGAAAATGCTCAGTAGTATAACAGGAGGCTGCTCCTGTTTGACATAGTTTCCCATAGTGCAATCACTGGAAGAAAGGGGGAAAAAAATCACTAAAATGTTTTATTGACCTAATTAGTTTGAGGGTTGTAAGAAGTAAAGTTCATTAGTTCTCTGAAATAATTCTCCTTCTTGTTATCCTTACATACAGAGTAGGTAGTGTTTTTCTGTCTTAACAAATTCAAATGCAACTATTGCTTGCCTTTTACTTGACTTCTGAAGGTGTGCTTTCCAGGTTTCCAGGAAAGCCTTTCTGTGAAAAGCTTCATTAATCACTTGAGATCATAATGAAATAAATGAGTTGGCTAGAAAGAAAGACTTATGTTCAGTCCATTCACGGTAATTTTATATATATCACATGAAGTCCTGACATGCATTTTCCTTTAAAATAAAAAACCATGCAAATTCAGTTGAAGTACTCACGCTTCACAATAACTAATAGGAGTTTTTGTTTCCAATACAGTGAAGTTACAATTTCCTGCTCCAGATTTTGTTAGAAGCAACTATGTTGAGAATATTTCTATATCCTGTGTGATGACATCAAAATGGCACAAATAATTATCTGTATAAAGTTTGCTAGTATGTAGTTGAATTAGAGTTCATTTTGGTGAGACATCAAATATTTTAAAAATATCTCAAGATCTCTCAGTAGCCAGGGCTTTTTATTCAGGCTGTCAGCCTGTCACAAGTGGGGTCTTCCATGTGTGGATAGTGGACACTGTTCAACATGTTCATAAATGTGCTAGATGACGGGATTGAAAGTACCCTCACCAAGTTTGCTGATGACACTAAACTGGGTGGTGAGGTAGACACATCAGAAGGGAGAGTCATCTTACAGAGAGATCTGGGCAGGTTCAAACAGTAAGTAAGAACACTATGAAGTTTACCAAAGCCAAGTGCACAGTCTTGCATCTGGGACAACATAACCAAAGAACGTAGTACATACAGACTTGGATCTGTGTGGCTGGGGAGCAGCCTTGCTAAAAGAACTTGAGGTTCCTGGTGGTCAACAAGCTGGACATGAGACAGCAAAGCACTGCAGCAGCACCAAAGGCAAACTGGATCCTGGACTGCATTCCCAGGAGCATTACTAGCAGATATGAAGATGTCATCATTCAACTCAGTGCTGGTCAGGCTGCATCTGGAGTGGAGTTCTGGTCCCCACAATTCAACAAAGACACAGAGAGTGGAGAGAGTCTGACGGAGGGTCACAAAGATCAAAGGGCTGGAGAACCTGCCCTGTGAGGGAATACTGAAGTAGTCTTCCTGGTGAAGAGAAAGGCTCAAGGGGGACCTCATCGCAATATTCCAGGACTTAAAAGGCAGCTACAAAGGGGATAGAGGTTGTCTTTACACAAGGAGCCACATGGAGAAGACAATGGTAATTGAGTACAGGTTGCACAGGGAGAGCTTTGTATCTATATAAGAAATAAGTTATTTACAATGAGAACCATCAGTCCCTGTAACAATCTTTCGAGAGACACAGTGGAGTCCCCATTACTGGAGGTTTTCAAGATAGCCTCATGGAGGCTCCCTTTCCCATGGAGGGTTGGACCAGATGACCTTCTGAAGTCCCTTTCAATCTGGGTTGTTCTACAGTTCTGTGATTCTCCAGCTTTTGAGAAAATACCTGTACAGTGTTTCACTCATTGTTTTCCCCTTTTTGTCTTTTTTTAGCTTTGGTTTCAAGGCATCAGTCAGGTTCTTGAATCAGCACAACTATGTGTTTGCAGCAGTGCTTGTTAAGCACACAGTAATTACAGATACTATATGTACAAATTGCTTTCTCAGCCATAGCTGAGAAAAAAAAAAAAAGTCAGACATCCAAATCATCTTCCAAACTAACTGATTTAGACAGAAGAAACTAATTTGAGTTTTCTTTAGAAGCTTCTAATCAAAATATGGACATAAAGAAACTAATTTTATCTCAATATCTTGATTTTCTTGGAATAGCAAGCATAGCATCAGTGGGCAGCACGAACCATCCTTCTTTCACGTGTTCCCATTTTAAATGACCATTACAGCTAAAATACAAGTTGTACTAACCATCTTCTGAGAAATGCAACTTCCCCAGTCATGAAACAGGGAAAAAATTTGCTAGTTGAAATCTCCAGATTTCAGGAGAAGCTTCTGGCCTCTTCTTCTTTGGAAGGTGCATTTCAGATGACATACTTAATTTTGGGTAGTCTGGGCTTTTCTTTTTTAGCAAATAATGGCTAAGAAAGCCAAGACTCCACACAAACAACATTTTCAGAGCAGTCAGTGACTACACAGAAAAATTGCTATCTTTCATTACTACATTTTAGAGGTAGATATCTAACATCAATAGACTTTACCAGGAAGTATCAGTTTTCCTCTGAACATATTCATACCTTGGAATTTAATACATATGAATGCAATGCAGCGCTATCTGGATACTATGGAGCTTTTAAGAGAAAAAAGATAAAGACACAGTTACTCAATATTTGTATAACTACTGGAATTCAAGGATTTCTTAGTTATATTTTTAAATTAATATTATAACTCATGAAAATCTTCAGAGAAAAAAGTACATACTCCATTTGTGTTTCTAGATCAATCATAAGTTCTATAGCCCAGACACACAAACTAGAAGCACATTTAGGTAGTTACAACCTACAGCCCAAAATAAAGGCTTAGTTTGTATACTGTTTTCTACAGAGGTTTCAAAGCATCAGGTCTTTGCATCATCTCTGACCACGAAAAAAAAAAAACCACACACAAGAAAACTTCCACGTATTTCTCAACTTCATAAAAGAAACAGGAAAATGAACACACATGAGAAATTTAAGAGGGAAAGCTAAAATAAAGAAATCAGCAGCTGGATTTAAATTAGGACCTATTAATAAAAAGATCTTAGGTACTGTCCCCATGACAGTCTGTATGGTATAAATATTGACAGGGAGTGGCAATCTTTCAGTTAGTTAAAGCCAATCCTTTACAAGTATCAGAACAGACTTTGACCTGTACTCTAGTTAGAACCTGGTACTGAGCCTGTGCTAGTTCTCCCTTAGCAGGGTAGGTAACTAACCGGACCAAGCAAGTGCTGCTTGCCTAGACAGCCTCTAGACTGCTGTAACTGAAGATACACGACATCATGTTATACTCTGCTGATGTTGTTTGGATGTCCACCAATACTGAAAAGCCCAAGAAGAAACTTGACTGAAGATTACACTACAGGAGATCAAATTGACTGAGTAGAGCAGAACACTATAGACAAGGAGAGCTCCAAACCACATTTCTACACAAAGATCAAGTTTTAGCTCTTGTTCAACCACTGTTAATTCGGATGTCTATTTCAGCAGGCTACTCAGAAAGCTAAAAGATGGTATTATCTGCATTTGTTTTAAAGGAACTATAACTGGATGTCTGCATAGTGCTTACAGTTTTACCAATATTGACTCATCAGCCTTCTGCCTTTACTGCTGCTTGAATGACTAGACAAATTAAGGTAAAGACGGAATAATTTTCAGCCATTCTCTAATTTTGTTGTCAAAGAAGGAAGTTCAGTTTTTTCAGCATCTCCACTTGGAACTGCAATTTCTTGTTGACAAAGGAATTTCAATAAAAAGCATCGAGAAACATACAAAAAAAAGGTTTTAATTACATGTTTTAGAACCTCTCAAATTCAAGATAAACATCCTGTATCGAGACAAACATCTCAGTATTACTTGCTAAGAGACCTGAAAAAGCTTTTTATTTTTATGTAGTACTACAGTATGTCCTAGGGAATTCTGCTAACACCAACTGTGAGGCTACCAATATCATCTGCTCACACTGTTTCTAAATATTTTTTAAGTTCTCAATGAGTGGCTCCTGAAGCTGTAATTGTCCTCCAAGATTTACAGACCAGCAGGTTGATTTTCAATTTGTCCTGCAAACAAATTCCAGGTGTTTCCCTCTTCCTTCCCACTACCACAAAACTAGAACACTCCACAGTTGCCAGGAAAGACAACGTTGTTTACAAATATTTTTACTTGATAAGAGCATTTATAATCTAGTACAGGGTTTCAGTTGTGTTTTTTATTCCTCTCGTTGAAACGTGTCTTAACATCAACTCTCTATTATCATCAGTGATTAAAAATTTTTATAGGAAAAATAAATTACATTCCTATAGCCTCTAGTTTTATGAGCAGAAGAATCGGCTAAGTTAACTGTTATTTCTGTATAAAACCTACTATACACTGTGAATCAGATGCTAACATTTTGACAGTCCCACCATCTCTACTGTTAACTTTCTAGAAGCTTACGTAATATTACAAAATTCTTCTAAAGAAGTGCAACCTGAAATGAGAATGCACCAACTTCTTGCATTTACAAAGGCGTCTTACAGTTGCATTTTACCTTTAATACACCAAGTTACCTATTTTATCATTAATTTCACAACAACCTGTACATTTCATAGTTCTCAGTGATGATCAGGTAATATTAATCTGCAAACATAATCAGTTTTGCATATAAAGCTTGGACGTGGTAACTTGAAGACACAGAATTATATTTCTAGGTCAGCCAGATGTTTTATTTTATATATAACTACAGAATCACAGAATCATTTGAGCTGGAAGGGACCCTTAAATATCACCTAGTTCCAACCTTCCTGCCATGGGCAGGGACACCTTCTCCTAGACCAAGCTGCTCAAAGTCCCAGCCAGTCTGGCCTTGAACACTTCCAGTGATGAGCCATCCATAACCTCTGTGGACAACCTCTTTCAGCATCTTACCAACCCTGCGGTAAAAAACTTCATCCTTATGTCCAACCTAAGTCTATTATCTTTCAGTTTAAAACCATTGCCCCTTGTCCTGTAACTACAGGCTCTGGTAAAAAGCCTCTCTGTCAAAAGAGAGCTATTCAGATATTCCCTCCAAATATCCCTAAGATCTTATCCACAGGGCTGCTCTCAATCCATTCCATGCCCAATCTGTACTGATACTGGTGACTGCCCCAACCCAAACAACGGACCTTGCACTTGGATCTTAAGCATGGTAGAAACACATCCAAGGAGATTTAGTCAACCATGACATTTCCCCTTACTTTGAACCACTCCCAGACAACTTATAGCTTTTCAAAGCTGACAATCTGCAAACGTTCCAACTCCGCTTTTTTCTATACATGAGCTTCATAGGTAAATGCATAAGTTTCTCAGATACCAAGTTTCTCTAACATTTTATCACTCAAATTCTAAGAGTTAATGTGGTTTCAGCGAAGTTGATTTTTTGACAGTTATTTTGATAGATAAGAACTTTGGAAGTTAGGTACTTCTAGTTATATTCTTTATTTCTTTATTTACCAAATCCCTAACGACAAGGTCTTCAGAAGTCTAGTGACAATAAAGATTCAGAACTCCTATCACAAAGATAATATCATTTCACCTTTTCCTGTGCAAAGCTGAAATGAAACAGACAGCAGAAAAACAGGTGAAATCACACTCTGTAGCTATGTATTTTTGGTGCAACCAAAACAAAAGCCTCTTGAGACTACATAAAACAAGTTTGTCATACACAATGTTTACTGTTGTCAGCTAATTTGAAGCCAAATTGCTGAACAAGTGAAACATTTCATATCTTTGAAGATTTAAAACCATCAAGAGTCTTTAGTTAAAAAAAATAATTAACCACTCAGGTAATTGACTAAGTACTTGAATAACTGAGTTACTCAAGTATCTACATAAAACATGAAAAAATTCTTTTTGAGTTAGAATCAGAGCAGAGAGAGCATCAAAAAGCCATTTCATTAAAATTTACTAGCTATTTTTGAATCAAAAGCATAGGCAGGTTCAGGTCAAAATGTCTCGCATCCATTTACCTGTTACAGCCCTCCCTCCCCACTCTCCAAAAACTAGAAGCCCATAAACACCAAGGATTTAGTGAGAAACAGAGGAAAAAGAAATCTGGTTTATTCCAAAATTGTTGTAGAAGTATGTTCATTGAATACGACTTTACCCAACATCATTAATGATACACTAAGCTCAAGTTAATAGCTAGTTACTTACATCGCCTTTGGCTCTACTTAGCACGCCTATGGTATTCACCAGTATCTGGATCATTGCACACCCTAGAGTGTGACTACCTAACAGAGTCTTACTAGATCTTTTTAGGATTATAGGACTCCTAGTACCTGATTTTTTGAGAAAAAGCACTACATTACCCTGTGGCACCTACTTTACACAGAACTTAGGCTTCGGTCTTTTCATGGCTCTTCAAAAAAGGCAACCTATCTATGATTTCCCAGCCTAGTACTGAAACAAGTGCATGGAAGCCCCAAAGGAAAAAAAAAAAAAAATAATTAGTTACAGTCAGTTGGAACTTAGTCAGTTTTCTTACTCTTTTTATTACAGTTGCATAAGAGAAAACAGGAAAAATAAACACATCTCTCTCCTGCACCTCAGGTTTATGAATTTCCTTCCTGCAGCATTTGGAGTTGCATAGTCCTCAGTGTGTCTCTTCCGCCTGCTCTGTTGTCAGCACTCTTCTCCCACACCTTCCTGAAACAGTAACATGCCTTCCTTTGTATTAGCCCTCTCCCTTTTCTTAGGGTTTTCATTCTACTTCACATACAAATTTAGAATCTTTCTAGCACACAGAACCTAGCTTATGGCACTTACAAAACGGTTACAAGACTGATTTAAAGGTTACTCCACGCTTGCCTTTTAGTCTACAGGGGCTACAAACTGATGGGGAAAAAGAGTAAGAATAGAAGCAAAACGAATTAAAGCTAAAGAGGATAAAAACATAGTAAGAGAAGCTAAGGGCATTGCTGAGACTTTTCTTCACACAGCCAAAAGGCTTTTCTTGAAACTAAAGGAACTCCAGCATTTTAAGCCTACACATATACAATATCAGATGCTGAATTTAATGTGGCTGTGTATCAGTTATTAATATATTACCACTCAGATACACACAGTTAGCTAACACCTTTGCACAGGAAAAGTGAAAATTATTAAAAATAATATCAATTCACAACTTTAATCAAAGGGAAAAAAAAGATTTTAGATTTTAAATGTTTTATTTAAAAAAAAAAGGATGTTTTCATTTGTATTGAGTCTGATCACAAAATATAGATCTTTTTAAGTGTACCAGACCTAGAGACTGACAAATTTCCCTCTTCAAACAGGGGCTGGGGAGAGGGCAACAGGGTGTACATCTTAGAAGTGATTTTAAGTGTATAACAATTACACCCACACCTCAGCATTTCTTCCTTAAAAAAATAACTACATATATTATGAAGCTTTTGATATATCAATAATATAATACCTTGGGCCAAGAATGATGCTTGTAGTGTGAATTGTCACACTAAGAATGGGTGTAAAATATTTAAAGTCTTTAGAAAGGGTTATGATACTTAAATTCTATAGAAGAGTTCAAGAATCAACTCCAGATGAGAGAGATGAAACACAAGCCCAGCCAACAGAGAGACCGATATAGTGACCAAACACGGAAGAAGTTAAACAGCCAGCTGATGTCTTCATAAGTACTTCCTTTTTGAATTGGTACTAGTTTAAAAGAACAGTATCTGTAACTGGGCCTAGCAAAAAAAAAAAAAAAAAAAAAAAAAAAAAAACACCAAAACACAACACCCATGATAACATAATTCTGATTAATATACCATAAGAAGCTGATTTTAAAGAAAACGCAAAGGTATGCCCCAAAATCTCAGAAGATTCCTAAAAAATTCACACTTTAAAGGATATTCTTAAGATCTGAGATGCAAACATATGTTCCAAAACTTTACAACAAGCATGACAGGAAGCATCCCAACAAGTTGATTCCCAAACTAACTACAGCTTAGCTCCAAATCACGATTAAGATAACCGAAAAGGGACAAATCCATAAACTGATTAAAATGTGAAGGAATAGAGTTAAAGATACTATCAACTACATGTTTGATACCTGCAGCCTCCTTACTATCACTGCAGGAAGGTCCCCATAGTATGGTCAGCATTAAAGCACATACTAGCAAATTGAATTATGGTTAATGTAAAAAAAAAAAAAAACACACAACCACACACACACAAACACACCACCAACAACAACCAAACAAACACCACCACCACCACAAACCAACCAACCTCTGGACTCTTAACTGGATCTACATACTTGAAATCTATCAATAGAAGCTGGGTGTAAAAAGTAGGATTTGACAGTAGTCTTGAATTGTCGAAACTGACACAATATATCCTACACATCAGAGCTCTTCACCTTCACCATGGTTCTAAGACGACAAATAGGTAAACTAGATCAAAAGAAGTACGTTAACTGGAAGATGCAGTGCTATTTTCCCCTGTAGCAACAATATGCACAAGGCTCTGCTTTTATTCAGGGATGTAAGTTTGATCTGTCAACACTTCAGAAGCTCACAAATCAGTAATAAGCTAAACAGAGCACACAATATCATGAACTTTTACAAATTCTTTCATTAGATTATTTTCATTTCTCCACTGCCTTGCGCTCAAGCAAGCTTCCTGGCAAGAGCCGTGCAGCAGAAGATGAAGGCAGACTATTTAAGAGCTACCTCCACCCCCACACCTCCCTTCCCCCAGCCTCAAATGTCAGAGTTCATGCTAGCAACAAATTCAATTCATTTATCCTCCTGACAAAGCCAGAAAAAAAAACAACAACCACCCAAAAAACTTTTATCACTTGTTACAAAGAAAATAAATTCTCTACTTCAGCATAAAAGTACAAATTACAATTTGCTACTATTTAAGGGTATCTCTAGGCTTACCTAAGTACCCAGCTACATCCCAAATAGATTGGTTGGATTTGGCATACACTTTGTTGACATACTTTCGATAATCAGAACCCAAACATCATCTACTTTCGTCAAGCAACTACCAAATGATGTTGGGTTTATGTCAGGAAGTGTTATGGTTTGCTTTCTTATGATGCAATTATAACACTGACAGCACCGGAGAGATCTGCTGAACCATTAGGTACGGTAAAGCAGAGAAGCAATAAGCAAGCAGCCCTGTATCGCAGGCCTAGCACACCAACTAGTTTGAAATGCATTTGAACCCCTGCCATGACTACTTCCCCACCTGTAAGGGCATATTAATCTCAGAGCTCTGTTTTACACATCATTAGTTCGCATTTGCAAACGTCCACGTTAAACAGGCTGAAATAAGTGCTGCATTGCCCAACCACGCCATAAGAGAACCTCACTCTCAAAAAAAAAAAAAAAACCACGTTGTTGAAGAGGGAATTAGTATATCAAAGCTATTTACAGTCTCCTGCTCACACACAGGCCTGACACTGACGAATTATGCCTTTGTACAAAGTGCCCACCGCCCTCAGGACAGTCGGTGAAGAAAAGAAAGGTGCACGAAGCAAGAGAGATGACAAGTCTGGGGCAGGACCGGGCGGGCGCCTCCTTGGCATGAAAGCCGTTCTCCCTGCACAGAGACATTCACGCACCCTCAGCTCAACACTGAGTAAACAAAACACTGGTGCGGAGTTAGGGAGGGTGGTGACTCAGCCGTGAGTGCGAGATTCGGTCCCACAGGGTAAGAAATTCGGGGAGACGAGACCGGGGGCCCATCGGCGCTCCCTACTCACCAGCAAACAGTCCACGTTCACTTCGGATTTGGGGTCCTTCAAAGTCACGTCGATTTTTTCAAACCGAGACTCAAAACTTTCTCCCGTCGACATGTTTTCGGAGATAAAAAAAGTTTCCCTTATTCCAGAGCAAAGTTAGGTTAAAAATAATGAAAATGTAAAAAAAAAAAAAAAAACCAAACCACACACACACACCAAAAAAACAGGAACAAGCGAGCACAAAAGAGAAACCACACAGCCTATACCAGGCTGAGGACCGCTTCCTGCAAAATCCCTTCAATCACAGAAGTCTCTGAGGCAAATCCCCCACGCTGCCCCGCCAAGGGGACAGAAAACCGAAGAGTTCGCGGCCGTGGCGGGGGGGACGAGGCTGCTTCTCCCCCCTCCTCCACGCACGCACGCACTTTCCTGGGCTGCTCACAGCCCTGCAGCAGCAGGTTTCCTCTCTCTCCCTCCTCTGCTCGGGCCCCTGCGTCTCAGCAACCTCATTTTCCCAGCCGGGGAAGCCGCCCTAGGAGCCAGCGTAGCGGTTCCTCCTCCTCGCCCTGCAGGAGCGACGGCGGCGGGCCGGTGCCACGTTCCGAAGCGTAGCTTTCTTCCCGGAAAATCACAAGAAAAAGCAAAAACGAGAGGAAAAAAACCTGCAGTCACACCAACAAGGCAAAAGTGAGAGTAAATAAAAATCAAGCCGTAGGAAAATCCTCTCGGCGGCGTGTCTCAGCGTCGTGGGGTTGGTCCTTCCATAGGCACAGGGCGAGGGAGCCCAGGCGGGCCGGGGGGAGCGGCTGCCCCTCTGCCTGCTGCGGGCGGGCGGGCAGCGCAGGGCTGCCAGCTGCGAGCACAGGCCGGCCCGGCCCCCACTGCGAGTGATCCCCGCGGGCAGGGGGCAAGTCACTTCAACGGCGGAGAGACTGCAACAGCATCTTTCTTCCTCTCTCCTCCTCGCTGCGCGGCCGCCGGTAGCTCCTCGCTGCCTCCCACCGCTGCCAACGCCGGCTCCGCTCCCGCCCCTCGCCCGCTCCTCTGCCTCACGGACGGGACAGCAGCCCGAACCACTTCAGGACCGACCTGAGGTTGAGGCGTGAGAAGGAGGAGGGAAGGAGGTGGCTTAAGGGGAGGGGAGAGTTTAAGGTCCGGCCGCGGCGGCTATGGGGAAACCTGCGAAAGACACCAACATGTCCGCCTTCCTGTTTGAACAGTCTGGGGGGGAAGAGGCGGCTGGGACAGGGGCGCAGGACGCATGCGCGGAAGGAACGGCTCAGGGAGGGGAGGGAGGCACAAGGTATGCGCGCGGGGCGGGGGCGCGTGCGGCCGCCGCTCCCCTTTCACCCGCCGCGCCGCCGCTCAACGGTCGGAGGGGGCGTGCTCGCGCCGCGCCCTCGAGACTTGGGAGGGCGGGAGGGGCGGCGGCGGCGGGAGCGAGTGGGCGGCGCGCGCCAAACAGCCGTGGCGGCGCGGGGGGAGGGGGCGCGTTCAGAGCGGCCCCGGCCCCGGCCCCGGCCCCGGCCCCGGCCCCGGTAGAAGCGGGGCGGGTTCCGCAGTTAGGCGGCGGCGCTGGGGCCTGCTGGAAGTGGGGCGAAGCGCGCCTCTGTGTGCCTCCCCCCTGCCAGCCTTTGGGCGGTTCCGGCGGGCGTTGCGTGCGCGCGAAGGCGTGCGCGGAGCGACGGGCCCGCGTCCCATCGGGGAGCGCGGCCGTTCCAGTCGGGAGTCGGAAGGCGGCGGTTGGCAGGGTGCTGGGAGAGGACGTTGCCCGCCGTACGGCTAACCCGGATCCCTGAGGGCGCCTCAAAGCTGCCCGCGCCTTTGCGAGGAACAGCGCGGCCGGCCCCCCCCCGCCCCGCGGCGCGGGCCCGGCTTTGCGATCGGGCAGGCGAGCGGTGCACAGTGCGAGGCTCTGCTCGCTGACGGGGTGGGACAGGTGCCTGCTAGCCTGTGGGGTCACCCAGTTCAGGGTGCCCAGGGAGCTTCGAGGGGCTTCGGCCTCGGAGATCTTCACACGCGGGCGGGACACGGCCCTGGGCAGCCGTCTGTAGGTGGCCCAGATTGAGAGGGGGGCTGGAGAAGTTGGCTCTTCTAACTGCTGCTGCTCGGATTCTGTGCGCCCGGGGAAGGAGAGGCTACCTTGTCCAACACCAGAAGTTCAGAGCATTCCAGCTTATGCCCTGACGAGAGTCATGCGCAAGGGAGCACACCTGACTTGGAAATAAGAGAGACATACAGCATTTAATACATAACCTGTGCAGCTTATCTCAGTGTTTCCAGCTTAAACCTTACTCTGGGACTGCAGCAGGAACCGTTTATTCAAATAAGGAAATTCAAGTAAAGAAATTATTTCAAATAATATTAAACGGAGTCCGCTGTACTGGTTTAGTCCTTTGACTTCCACTGCTGTTCCAGAAGTGGCAATGGTGTTTTTACAAAGGTCACTCAAAATCATGTAGAGAATGGCAAATCATTAATCTCTGGTCACTGAACAGTTGCCAGTAGCAAACCTGCGTCACTAGCAGCACTATGAGTTATTTTCCAAGTCATAATTAAGAAACAAATGATCTATAGCCAAGTTCTAGGGCTGGAGTGTCAAACTCATTTTCACTGGGGGTCGCATCAGCCTCGTGGTTGCCTTCAAAGGGCCAAGCATAATTTTGGACTGTATAAATGTAGGAATAGTTTGTAGCAGTTTGAGCTATTCAATCATGGATATTCACTACTGGCTATCTTGTTTTATTCGAAGAAAAAATGCAGTGTGAAAGCATTGGCATTGTACATTTTGCCTTTTTTTTTTTTGTCCACAACTGCCTGCAACTTTTTTTTCTAATGAGAAGTATGTATGGTTAAAGCAAAAATACATGCTATAACAACGTTACACTCATGTTTACTTTCACTCTTTGTGCTAGCTATTACCACAGCTCTTTGATTCAGAGGGTTTGGTCGCTCTTGGAAGTGCAGATGTTCGATTTCAACAACCACAGTCCAAAGAGAACATTGCATGTACTCCACAAGCTACAGGGTGTAGGCTTGGGATCATTTCATATATGATGCAGCAAGTAATTCTTGAAACAGAAATAAAATCCTCCCTTCTTACAATATTAAACAAGATGAAAGTCATTGTTAGAGATATAAGTTCTCAGTGCTCCTGGACACCTGGTTTAGGCATTAAAAGATACACAGGGAGGATGCAAGGCCTCAGCAGGGTGATTGGAAGCACGTAGCTGTAAAGAATGTAAAATTCATGAGGCCTGTAATAGAATAAGGATGAGGAAGCCTGAAGTGACACAGTCCTGAGCTGTGCTCCAGATACTGCTCATGTGTTTTATCCAATGTCTGTAGCAAAACATATAGGTAGTCTTGGAAATGCAAAACTTCTTCCATCATCTCCAGGCCTCCCTGCAACAAAGCTACATGGGTCTTACTCTCACTTGCCCATTGCATCTTGCATTACTTCTTTT
This sequence comes from Patagioenas fasciata, assembly GCF_037038585.1. Classification (NCBI taxonomy): domain Eukaryota; kingdom Metazoa; phylum Chordata; class Aves; order Columbiformes; family Columbidae; genus Patagioenas; species Patagioenas fasciata. The sequence continues at coordinate 51,245,150 of NC_092521.1, read as the reverse complement.
ACAGCAGCCCAGTTTTGACACAGTGAAGTGGAGAGAAGCACCATCCCATTGACTTAGCAACTTGGAGAATTCACTGAGATGCGAGAGCTGAGCATTGGACAGGCCCAGACTCATATTTGTTTGCCAGTGAAGGATCTTGCCATTTGACCAGTAGACCTAAGTGCCTTTTCCAGTGCTTGTGGTGAGGGAAGCTGCTGTGTTTGTGTTCAGCTGTGTGCAGACGCACCGGGTTTCACACACATCTGTCAGACGGGGCTTTTCTCACAACTATGGTAGAGTAAAAGTGCTGGTCTGTCTGTCTGTCTCAAATAGAATAGAATTTGTGTGGCAGGTACTTCTCCAAGCTGTCTAGGAAACGCAGAGCATTGCTTTGAAAACATAACAGGGAGGCTTTGGCTACAAAGAGCAAAATGGAAAATAAATTCTAATTTTGGAAGCAGGTATAGGTTAAGTGTCTGGTGTGGTGTCTGGTATAGGTTAAGTGCTCCCATTGTAACTTGACAGTGTAATGTAATAGTTTCTAATCCAGTGAATGCTCATTCACGTGCTTGGATCTCGAAGCACGTTTTCATGAACTTCAGTCAGACTCTTTGCATCTGTAGGATTAGGAACTTGCACAGTGTTGGCCATTAGAAGTCTTATGAAGTTCCATCCTATGTAACCAATCATAGTGCATTAACACGATGTTTTTTCATTCCTCATAACAAATAAACTAAAAATTAGTAATTCCTTCTTCCTGCATTTGTTGTGTCACGTGTTTTGTAATTGAGTTATCTTTTGCTGAGTGAAATGGAAATTACTCAACACATCTATGACCTGATAACACTGATCAAGCATGTAGGCCTGAAAAACAATTTTTTCTCTCTTCAAAAGCATGTAGTCTCTTAATTCTTGGAAGTGTCTCTATGTAAGCTCATGTCCATGCTTAGTAAACAAGTGAACTGAGAATCCTTAACAAAACAGGAATCATAGTCCTCATATCCATGTTGTCTTGCCTATTTTATAAGATATTTAAATGGTCTTGCTTTTAGCGTGATACAAATGTGACAAATTGATATTGAGTTTAGAGCTGATTGATTGGCAGAGATTACAATTTACTATTAAATGCAGAAAATGGGTAAACTGTAGAATTACTATATTTGCTTCCTCTAAAACATCATGGCATACTTATAAAAAGTACATGTAATAGTGTTTATTGTGTAAAAAGCATCTGTGTACCTTAGATTTAAAAGCCTGTGCCTCATAAGAGGTTTCAGGAGTGCCCATTTCAGGAAATGAGCAAACAGCAAGAGCACAAGAGCAGTGGAATACTCGACAAGTACTGGCTGGCCCCCCTCTGAGGAGGCACTGTTACCCCCATCCTCTCATGCAAAAGCTAAGAAAAATGAAGTGAAAGAGCTTGTAATAAAGTCAAAGGCCATCTAGATTTTTTTTGGTCACTGAGTATGCATCTTTCAAATGCATGCAGTCTCAGAATGAGAGAAAAGGCTGGGATGCTGGAGTTCCTGATGTAACTACTGACTTCAGCAGAGTTACACAAGGCAGAAATGAGACTATATCCTGTTCACCGTATTTGGCCAAGTTAGTAACACTTGATCTACCTTCACATTCAACTTCCTATTCAGTCAACATGAAACCTGCAGCAGCTAAATCACATCACATTCAGGCTGCCATTGGTGCACCACCCTCTCTTCTGGTTTGCTGTACAAAGCTGGCTCAGGTTTGCCTCAGCTCTAGTCCTGTAGACACTTATTTGCATGGTCCAGTATTGCTCGAAGCTCTGAGATGACAACTGTGGTCAACAAATCCAGTCCTTGGGCAAACATTTTACCATTGCTAAAGCTCATCTGTGCAACAGAAAGGCCTTTTGATAAAATCATACCAACATTGATGGCAGTGTATTTGCAAAATCTAGGAAAAAAAACTGCATGAGGTAGTGAAGCTGCTGGCTGTAGGTGGCTGATTTAAAGCCACAGACACACTTGACTGCAGGGCAGCCCCCTCGCCTCCCCTGGGGGTTCAGCTATGCTCCAAAAAAACTCCTCAAGGAATTACAGACTGTGAGCTTGAGGTGCAAGGTGCTCTGAGTAGTGAACACATTAAAATGCCCTATCAATAGGAGAGAGAAAGCAATGTGATAGATATTAGTCATATCATTTGCACATTTAAAAAAGGCATGTTGGTTCTTCCAGGATGAGGCAAAATGTAGGAGCCAGAATAGAGTAGAAATAGAATAGAAATTACCTAGGCAAAATAAGACAGATTTGGATATAATCGATCAAAAGAAATGTGGCATGGATTTGCTCAGCAAAAGTAATATCTTTCAAACATCCGTAGATGCTGAAACAGTGCAAGATATACATAGAGATATATAAATATGTATGTTTTTCCTGCTTGTCACTAGCTTCAATAAAGATGCAAGGCTCCTGGCATGTGATCTTTCCTATTTCGAAGTATCTCAGCTTCTTGACAAAGGGCAGTTGCTGTTTCCTGTCACAGTGCAGCCAGTTTTCACGCACTGTAGTGCTTTTTTCTTTTTTGCATCCAGCACTGGAAACCTGAGGAGAAACAGTTCCCACTGCCTGTGTGCGGTGAGCAATGAATAAGAAATGGGGCACACTTACCTTGTTCCTTTTTCTTGAATGAGCTAGAAATAGGCAAAATTATCACCTTTTGGAACTTTCGCCCGGTGTGATGAAGAGGGTTGGGTCTGAAAACAAACTGTTGCAATGGAGGAAGTAAACTGGATGGGATTGTCTGCTCCGGTGCAAACACAGATGAGTTTGCTGCCAGCAGACAAGGGCATAGTTGTATAAACAATGCAGTATAGGCACTCCCAAAGTAACTTTTGCTCTATCTGAAAAGGAGGGGAGCTGTGAGCCCAGAGAGAGATAGCAATCCACAGGATAAATATCTGGTCACCATATGGCTCAGGCCAATACTAACCACAATTACATATACAGTGCAGGCTCCCTTTGCTTTTCTGCAGAAGAAAAAGCCTGTGACCAATGTATGGCAAAAGCTCACAGAGTGATTTTAAATCAAATCAAAACAAAATTCCACTGGAATGCTGAAAGCTTCATACCTCAGTAAGGACAATTTCCGTGGCAAATACTGTTTTCCCACTGAAGCCACTTGGTGGGTACAGAAACCGTTAAGATGCCAGAAATTCTTCTTTTACCCTGGGAAAAAGTTTTTTATTTTTACTATCCCAGAGCTTAAAAATGGCCCAAGTACTTCTCGCTCAAAATCTTCAAAAACCCAAACAAACTCAACTCTTAAGTGGAAGAAAAGCCATGGAAAAAAATAGCCTGGAGAAACAAAAAAAAAATGAAAGTTTCAGAATGTTAGGACTATATTAAAGCGGGAGCTGAAAATGAATCTCCTGATAGTACCATCTATCAGGATATAAAACATAAGTAAGCTATTATTTGTGTCTTTTAATGTAGTTTATAAGTAGAGTGATTGCCATCATTATAGACCTCTTTGCAGATTAAGCTATCATGAATCTGACATTCTCCTCTGCTATTAATTTGTTAGCTATCAATCTCCTACAAGAGTAAGAATTTATCTTCTTATTTCTCCAGTTCTTAACCCTAAGTGCTCTCTCCCAGAACAAATTTCTTCCACCCCACCTTACTCCTGCTTCCTCCACGTACACATATCACATTTCCTGTGGTTGGATTAGTTTTGCAGTCCTTACTCAAATAGTTGTTCTTCTGAAGACAAAAGTTAAAAGTAAACTGGGCTCAGTTTAAAAGTAAACTCCTGGCTTTGGTTTTTCATACGTTGTCCTCAATATCTACACTCCCTGTGAATGCTTTGTTCCGCTGAAGACTATGTCAAACCCATTAAAAGCCATGTTTTTATCTTGGACCTGGGAAGTATTTAAGAGTTTCAGACTTTAACGGATAATTAACTTCTAAATTACACATTTCATAACTTTGCTGGAATGAATGGAGTGGGCTTCATATGGTCATATGGCAGAACAGTGGAAGCTGCAGTTCTTGACATTCACATTGTAAAGTTTGGCAACACAAGTATTAGCCAGCTTCTTTTATATCATGAAGCTTCATTTGATTCTGTATGGCTTGTGTCTTAAATTTAAGACACCCAAATGGCACTAAATATGCAGTTTTAAAAAACTCATGTGTTTCATATGACTATCTTCCAGATAGTCATAAAAAAAAATCCTTTAGGAAGTTTAGTCACCAACAAGGAATTCAAATTCATTGCAACCGCAGGAATTATAAATGAGCCAATCTAGTAATTTTTGGTGGCTTTTAATAATGAAATCACAGAAGCTGAACTAGTGATTTTGTTCACACTCAGGATATTTTGAAATTCTTCTGTTAATCTCATGCCACTAGACAATCTAATAACAGTTATTTTACACTGACACTACCACTGTGGTTATGTTTGTAGAGCTTTACTACTCCTATAGCACATCTGTAAGCTTTGAAATCACAGAATCACAGAATGTTAGGGATTGGAAGGGTCTTCAAAAGATCATCCAATCCAATCCCCCTGCTGGAGCAGGAACACCTAGATGAGGTTACACAGGAAGGTGTCCAGGCGGGTTTTGAATGTCTCCAGAGGAGGAGACTCCACAACCTCCCTGGGCAGCCTGTTCCAGTGCTCTGTCACCCTTACTGAGAAGAAGTTTCTTCTCAAATTTAAGTGGAACCTTTTGTGTTCCAGTTTGCACCCATTGCCCCTTGTCCTATCATTGGTTGTCACCGAGAAGAGCCTGGCTCCATCCTCATGACACTCACCCTTTATATATTTGTAAACATTAATGAGGTCACCCCTCAGTCTCCTCCAAGCTAAAGAGACCCAGCTCCCTCAGTCTTTCCTCATAAGGGAGATGCTCCACTCCCTTCATCATCTTTGTTGCCCTACGCTGGACTCTCTCCAGCAGTTCCCTGTCCTTCTTGAACTGAGGGGCCTTAGAGGACAGAGAGGGTTTAAATTTTATTTTTATTTAAAATTTGATTATTTATTTAAATTTGATTTTTATTATAATTCTGTTTTCATTTGGCCATGACAACCCAAACCCCACAAATGGAAGTTTTATAGGTGTAATCACAGGAATAAAACTATGTGTTTGGAAGTGTGAACAAGCTCCTTCTCAGGTCTTGGATCAAAGGGTTAATCTCTTTGTTCTTCTCTTTCCTTCTCAAAGATAAAAGACACTAAACTTCCTACTTCTTGTTGCAAAACACCATGTGGGTCTGTTGGGCAATTCAACTCTTAATACTTGGAAGGTGGCAATTTTATATTGATATTACCCCATTATTATGCTGATTACTTAAAATGAGCGGTACTTCCTGGAACTGGTTTGAGATGGAGAAGTAGTCCCATAGACTCCTAGTTTGATGAGAGCAAAAATAACCTGACAAAGGGACAAACTAAAGACCAGGAACGGGCCTCTTGCTGAGATCCATTTTGGGAGTGTGGCAGACCCCAAGTAATACTTTCTTGATGGCAAGTTTTTAGGCCAAGGTGAAAAAAGAGCCAACTCAGCTTACTTATCCTCAAATATAGCCTATTCACCAGGACTGGGGAATGGCAGGATCATCCTAAGCTGCCTCTGAGCAGGCGCTGGCACCTGGCACAGGTCAGGAATGCTTCCAGCACAGCTGACAGTGCAGCAAACTCTCCCTCCAGCACTCAGCAGGGTTCCAGCTCAGCAGACTCCGGCCCTGGAAACCCGGCACAGTCTGCACATAATGCAAAATCCATAGCAAACTCTGTTAGGGGTGTCACTAGACCTGGAAATGAACGGTGTGATTTCCCTCTAAGTGTAACTGTGCTTTGAGTATGTCGGGTGGATGAGTGTGCAGGTAAAAGGCATTATTAGGAGCTTGGAAATATGGAGGAAGCAAGGAGAAAGAAAAAAAAATGCTAAGAAACACTCTAAAATGTTTACATGAGCTTCTTTTTGAGTGTCTTATGTTGTATGTAATATCTTCTTTCTAGAGTGACTGTGTCAGAAAGAGGGGTTTTTTTAAAGGGCAGAATTACATTTAAAATCTTCTGTCCAAACCTTGTGTTGCAATCTCTTGAAAATTCATGTTTGCCCTTTTCTTCACAGTAGGTTTGTAATGACACTCCTAACATACCATAGTGCACCATAAGAGTAGATGAGGCTGCTCTGTAAAGCCCTGGATTAAAAAAAATGTACAAGGTGATTGACTCATTCGTGGCCTGTAGCCATACGAATGCTTGCAAAACTGCTTCCGGCCAATGTTCTGGCACCTTTAGCATAGAAACAACAGGTAGCATGGCAAGCAAAGCTGTCCCTCAAGAGTCTCATAAAATGAAAACATACCTGTGAAAACGCATATACAAAAGCATCGTTTGTATAGAGTTATATTATCACACCTCTGCAAACACTCCGTTTTGTGTGCCAAACTTTGGTGAAACTATGGATTGAGAATAATTTGGAACTAGAGAAAGTGCTTTTAAACAAATTATTGAGACTACAAGTAGTAAGTACCTAATTTTATGTAGTTCCCAGTATTCCTTTGTGGTGGCCATGCCATTTTTTTGTACCCTTATGAAGGTAGCGACATCATACTGCCTGCACTGTAAAAACTCCGCAGCAACTCAGACCACGTCCGCACCATGCTGGCAGACGTGATGGTGTAATCCAGCTGGCTGATGTCACAGCAGTTGCATCCTCTTACCCCACATCGCCCTGAGGTGCCTGATAGCCCCAGGTCAGCAGACTAGAAGTTGGTCCTTTTGCCCGCAAATGTGCCTGCAGAAAAGGAACGTACAACTCTGTGCCTCCAGACATGTTTCTAATCAGCTGGCTGAGGTACCCACAGTGGCAAAATCAGCCTCCGCTAGCTGTTGTGTTACTTGCCCGGCCCCTGAAGTCCATGTTGCCACAGCTTCATGCAGCTGTTCTTCAGACAGCTGGATTACACCATCACATCTGCCAAGCGTGGTGCGGACGTGGTCTGAATTGCTGTGGTCACTTTACGGCGCGGGCAGCATGATGCTGCTGCCTTCCTGTGGGGAGAAAATGGTGGAAAGGCCACTACAAAAGAGTGATGGGAACTGCATCAAATGGGATAAACATGAGACTTTTTTTTTCACTGAAACAAACCTGGACTCTCTAATAGTTTGGACATGGTACTTGTAGATTCAGTAATTTGAATATAGGAATTCCAAACAGAAGTCCATCCAATTATAAAAAGTCATGCAATTATAACAGTGGTCACTGATGTTATCTGCAGTGCAGGTAAATATGGCAAGAATGCCTTGTGGCCAATATTTCTACTATTTGATGACTACATGATTATTCTTGGTTAGCTGTTACTGTTTCCTTCTTGACTCATTCCTAAAAGGCTCTGACACATCACAGTCTTATCATTCACACAGCAGTTAGTGCAACCATCTTTAAATTGGTTCTGCAAACCTGCATCCAGAGGATCTCCTACCAGAATGGTGTGCGCTCTGCCTCTTGTCAATTTGAAATCCCCCTCCTGTTCGTGTGACATGAGCCATACATTCCAGCCTTTCATTTGGGCTCGTTGAGAGCGGACCGAGCCTGAGGGAGAGCCGTCTGCTCTGGAGGTAACACCACACTATGGGAAAATGAGGCCAAAAACATCGGTCTTGTGCAGTGGAGGAGATGATCAGCTGTTAGCTGCTGTCTTTCTCAGCTGGGTGGAGGTTTTAATCCTCCCACCTCACCCCCAGCAGGCGGCAGATCATTTCACAGCAGTCATCTTTGTAGCATCTCTGTGAACGTGGTGGGGTGCCTTGTACTTCTGAGCACACGCTTTGTTACTGTCTTCGTCATGTCCTGATCAGACTGTTGCAAAACCCCATACGCAGACTCCCCAAAATGAGTCATGTCTGCCGGCACGGACGTCTGCAAGCCGCCTCTCTCTGCACAGAGCTGCGGAGCTGTGCGGGAAGCGTGGGAGAAGACCACCCCAGCGCACAACAACAGCATATTTATTAAAGAGAATGCCGTAGTGGAACAGAGAGGGGCTAGCAGGTCTGCACTGGCTGTCGGTTAGCTTCCAGGTAAAATGTAACAGGTTCATTGTCACCCCCCAACCGCTATGTGCTGGTCTGGCTGTCACAAGGGCTGGTGTCCTGTGAAGGAGGAGGTTCAGTTTGGATACTGGGAAAAGGTTCTTCACCCAGAGGGTGGTGGAGCACTGGAACAAGCTCCCCAAGGAAGCAGTCATGGCCCCAAGCCTGACAACATTCAAGAAGCATTTGGATAATTCCCTCAGCCACAAGGTGTGAATTTTGGGGTTGTCCTATGCAGGGACAGGAGTTGGACTCGATGATCCTTGTGGGTTCCTTCCAACTCGGGACATTCTATGATTCTATGAAATATGTCTGCCCTTGCATCTGCAGAGAGTTTGAGGCTGTGCTTTGGAAGGGTGACCTCCCAGATAGACTCAGGGTGCTGGAATGTGATCTGCTCCCCACCTCCAGGTCCCCAACTGTTCCTTGATTGTGGCATATTCCAACTTGTCTGGTTTTAGACCCACCGTCTGTGAGACTTTTCCTGTACATCGAATCCTACGCTGGGAGAAGGAGCTGCATTACTCATACATAGTCGCAAAACTGTGGGTAAACTGGATGGTTTCTTGCTCCCATAAACAGATGACTTCATCCTCTCTATCTTCCCAAGTTCATGCACTGGCATGGCTAGATTTATAAGATGATCCTCTTTGCTTCAGAGGCAGCCTTATCACCAGCTCAACAAGAATTCCCTCCTTATCACCTGTTAAGCAGAAGGATCAGTGTGTGTTGAATTGGAACAGCTGTGTGGTGTCTCTTGGTTCCTACCTGTTGGTAAGTTAACTGCAGTTTCAATAACTTGGCTTTTCTTAATACATTGTTTCATTTCTTGTTATTTAAACAAGAAAAAATGGGTTGGTATGGGAAAATTCAAATGCTCTAAAGCACAGTAGGTTCATACAAAATTGTCTCGATATTGAACAAGTGAAAAATGTTTTCTACTCAGTGAGTCCTGAGTATTCCACAGCAGAGTTAACTAGGCAATTTACTCCAGTTATTCATGAGGAAGTTCTGATTAGCAGAGTGCTATTAATTGCTGAAACCCTCTGGTTTGCTGCTGTTGTCTATTAAAGGACAAAAAAATCTTAGGCAGCCCAGTCACTTTCAAGCCCTACAATTTACACTCACTAAACTACTAGGACAAAAACTATATTCAGAAACGGTTCCATCCTACTACATGTGCTTCCTCGCTCTGTTTCCTAGCATCTCTTTCCAAGCCTGTAGTGCACAATTAACTTACATGCAGAAAATAACACCTGTAACACTTATCTTGATTTTTTAGATGTTTATTCTCTTGTCATTGCTTTAAAAAAAATATTACAAAGCTATGTACAAACTGGTTTTAAGAAATGGGAATGCAAATTTACACATCTTTCACACTCAATAGCTGTTTCTAGTAGTCTGCTTTTGTCCTTAGGATTTAATTAAATCTCTCACAGAAAACAGAATTTGCTAGTACTTGACCTTTGTTTTCAGAGCCCCAGAACACAAAAGGCATTTAGAATCAATGACAATGCACAAAACACAACGCACTCTGCTTAGTGCTCAGGGCAACACAATGCTCATCCTTTATATGGAGAGACCCTGGGTTAAAAAAGGATTAAAATTAAGCCACAGTATTCTTTCCTAGGTCCCTTCCTGAAGAATCACAGCCGCTGCTTCATGCAGGTTATACATTATGCAGTCCACCAGCACACGATGCCCAATGCTACTGCTCAAGTAGTCTTCTCACTACATAAACTATGTTGCTCTCTGGTCTTTATTTGCCTTCACTGGCTTCCTTCCCGTCTCTTAACTCCTCACTTTGAGCTCCTCGAAGACCAAACACAATCTCCACGCTCCCTTTTCTGCTCCCACTTCCCCTTCCTCCCCGCAGGGCCGCCTGCCACCAGCCTTGCTCCAGCAGCCTCCCCGCTTTTGTTTCCCAGCTGCTCGCTCCTGCATCCCCTTAGCTTCTCTTTACACCACTTATATCCCTTTCCTATGTGGCTTTTCATGGAGATACTTCATACTTTTTCTTTTCTCACACCGACTTCTTGCTTTGTTTTGTTTTGTTTTTTCATCTTTGCTTTGGCATTAATGGCAGAGATTAGGTGGATTTGTGATGGATCGTCACTAAAGAAAAAGTGAGTAAAATTTTAATTCTTGAAACACTCATTGCAATACATCTGAAAAATAACACAACTAAAATGAAAACTAGTGGAAAGCTAATTAAGGGAAAGCATGATGTTCAGTGGCCTTGAACTGTGTAGAAAAAGGTTGCTGAATGAGAAGGCACAGAGGATAATTTTGCTTCTGGTCATGCTAGCAAGGGACAGTAAGCCACACATTAAATATATTCCTTGAATTAGGAGAAGTTTCCAGTCTGAAACTCTTCTTAGCCCTTGCAGGGAGGCCTGTAGTAAGAGAACAGTGAGCTTTTCCTATTGCACCAGGAGCCACAGGGAAAAGTTTATCTGCCTTCCTGAGAAAAAAAAGTGTCTCTCTTGGGTCTTCTAGAGCAGTGTTGCTCAGCACAGGGTTCACAGCCTGGCTTTTAGCTTAACTAAAACCTGAGCTTTTTTTTTTTTTTTTAATTTCTTTCGGAAGCGGAAGAGGCAGCAAATACAAGCCAATAAATTGGAAGGAAATACTTGAAATAATTTAAATTATATTATAACTGATGTTTTTGCCACCAGTGTCCTGCAGAAGGACTGGCAGGTTTGCTTTGGCATTTTCAGATCCCCAAGGGGCCTCCTACACTTATGTCTTCTGGGCTGCCTGGTTCTGGCCCCTACAGTACAAATCACATATATTGAAGCCTCCTGTAGGAAAAGCAGAAGGTGTCTACAACTTATGAAAGCAAGGGAGACTGGGGGAGACACACTCACAGAATCACAGAATCACAGCTTGTTAGGGATTGGAAGGGACCTCGAAAGATCATCTAGTCCAATCCCCCTGCCGGAGCAGGAACACCTAGATGAGGTTACACAGGAAGGCGTCCAGGCTGGTTTTGAATGTCTCCAGAGAAGGAGACTCCACAACCTCCCTGGGCAGCCTGTTCCAGTGCTCTGTCACCCTCACTGAGAAGTTTCCTCTCAAATTGAAATGGAACCTCCTGTGTTCCAGTTTGCACCCATTGCCCCTTGTCCTATCATTAGTGGTCACCGAGAAGAGCCTGGCTCCATCCTCATGACACTCACCCTTTACATATTTATAAACATTAATGAGGTCACCCCTCAGTCTCCTCTTCTCCAAGCTAAAGAGACCCAGCTCCCTCAGCCTTTCCTCATAAGGGAGATGCTCCACTCCCTTCATCATCTTTGTTGCCCTGCACTGGACTCTCTCCAGCAGTTCCCTGTCCTTCTTGAACTGAAGAGCCCACAGACTCCACAGACAGGGTGGCACGAGTCCTGTTTCCATCCACCCCGTTGGTTAAACTGGAAAAGACTACTTTTTTCCAGAACAGATTCTGCTCGCAGGTCATTTACACAAATTCCCGCACAAAATCTGAGGACTTGCCATGGCCTTATATATGTGTATATATACATATATAGGGTGGAATCCATCTCTGCCTCTGCTGGGGCCTCTCCAGCGGCTCTCCTGGCAGGAGCTGCTGCGAGGATGTGTGAATCACGAAGGTGTTCCCAATTTCTGGAGGCTGTTTTCCCAGCTGCCAGGCACGTTGCGCCGCTGCAGCCCCCCTCCTCGGGGACTCTCTCTTGCTCGTGGCCGTCAGCCGGGCCCTGCACAAGCAGGGGCCTGATTCCGCAGACGGATGAAGGAGGGAAAGGCAGATGTTCTCCCGAAGGAAAAAAAAAAGGCGTGAACACAAGAGACATCCTGTACTATGACTGCACATGCCTACAGAAAACGTTTCATGTTACATGGTTACAGAAGCTGCCTCTCCAGGGCTTGCTTTTCCTTTGATTTTCCTACGACCAGAAACAGCAAATAGCAAATCGGGAATCGAAACTTATATCCACCCCTGAAGCCCTTTGCATTTAACAGAAACCAGTAAAAGGTTGTTTTTCTCCAGCATTTTTACAGTAATCTATTAAGCTATGAATATTTCCAGATTGCTTGAACCAAGAATAGCTAGAGAATGTCAAGTCCTTCCGTACATGTCTGTACCCTTCGTTTCTCTGCGAGATACATTTCCAGGCAAGTATACAGGCCTCAGCAACTACATCGAATGTTCAGATCAAGAAATGTTATGTCCAAGAGGCATTATAGATAATTTCCCCCCTGCCGTGTCCAGAAACAGGCAATATTCTATTATACGACCCAGCTTCTCTGCTTCTTCCCATCACATACGCCAGTCACCGTTGTTTTTATTATTCTGTCTTTGTCCAGAGTTTTGACCTCTGATTGACTTTGAAGTTTACATACAAGGAAAAACAGTCAGGCAGCTGCTAAAACAAGCAAGGAGAGATCAAACAGTTCTGAAAGAATTGAAAACAAACAACTTTTATCTTTTCCTTTTGCGTTTACCAATACATTAACAGATCCAGATAGATGGAGAGATACACAAATGTGCCTACTTATACTTAAATGATAACATGAAAAAATTACATTAAGAGAGTATTGTTTAGAGTAGCGCAGACGAACATTGAAGGATAAGGAAATTAGGAGAATTAGGAAATACCAGATTAAGATTGCTATGCTAATTTATTTCTACCACTGGGTGTGATTATCCTGTGTTGTACAGAATGAGGCATGCATCCTGTGGGAAAGTCTAAAATACGACTGTGTCATGGACGGGTTTGTAAGAAAACATATGCACATGCAGAGGGACAAAAAAAGATTACCCAGGGAGTCTTAAATCTGCCATTTTCTAATGTATCAAGAACTGACACTGTAGCTTAAATGATTCAGTTTAATGATGAGGGCACAGGGAACTGGATGTCCTAGCTTGTTTTTTAGGGAGAAAAAAGCTAGAGGAGGACAGTCCCCTGCAACATGGGTAGAGAAACACAGATTCCTGCCATTTATTCAGTGACACAAGCTGTCATTACAGGCATTTATTTTGTCAACTTTGGAATGAAGGTATGATGTCAGGCATAAGTAGGAGTTATTTGGTCCGGCTGTTTTCTCCTGTCCCTGGCCATTGCATGGACGGTTGAGATAATTTCCACAGCCAACTAATTAAAATCTGTTTTCTTAAATGATTAAATAATGCTAACTTATACGATGCAAATTCCACCAAATGACAACTCTCTGCATGTCATTTTGCTATAGATAAGCTATTGTTTCTCATATAGGCCAAAACTATGACCTTAATAAATTATAAAAAGGGACACTTAGGATAAATGGAAATATATTTTCCTATGTTTTTTTTTTTTAATTTCAATTTCAGAGATTGTTACGAGCAATTTGTAGAACAGAGTATCCCTATAAATAGAAGTAGAATATCTTTTCAGTATTAGCTTCACAGCTGGAGCGGTTTGTGTACAGTTATCTTCTCCATCTATCCCTTGGGCATAAAGGCAGTAGAAGAATTCCTAAAGAAGGGAAGGAAATTGCATTGGTCAAGATCAAATTGCAAGCATGCGTAATTTGATGTACTAATGACTGTCCACCAGACACCGCTGCAGGAGACTCGCCAAGACGCTAATTGTCCCAAGGACTGGAGTTTGATGCTTAACAAGCATCTCCGTAGTTTTGTTGTGGAATGAAAGTTATGACAACTGCAAAGACTGCTTGTCTCACTTGAATGTGCAATAGTGAGTAACGTTGAGAGAAATCCTGATTTTAAATTATAATTTCCTCTGCTTGCAAGGAGTAGCTACTGGGTGGGTTGCTGCACAGGTAGGAAGTGTGACTCCATAGCTTCAGTATATGGAGTCAGGACAAGGGTCCAAGGTTAACTTTGTGGCTTTAAATTAACTCAGACGCTAGAGAAGCATGTAATTTTGTATAGCTCTTTCCACTTTTGAATATGTCAGGTTGTATCATAGAGACGGTCTCCCATAGCACAGTGAAGTCCTCCTTGTGCAGAGCAACTCCGAGGTGTGTTTTACAGCCTTTGCATAGAAATCTGCAAGTTGCAAACTTTGCATCTTGCAAGTTGCAAGCTGTAGTTCATCAGCTCTCATCTCCAGACAGAAGAGCTGACAAATGGAGAGGCGATTCTGTTTACTGTTTTCTGAAGTAAAGAGGTCAGTCAACAGTCCATTAAAAAGACTTACGGTGAGTAAAATATTCCTAAATACTCTTTTAATCTGACTTCTGTTAAGCAAGCTTGCTATGCATCACCCCAGTGCTGAGCAGCGTACATAATGAGAGGAAATATTTCTCCACACAGGACAGAAAATTTTCTCACTTTGATAACTAGAATTTCATCCCAGATACCAAGAAAATTCTGACCACACTAATTGCTACCTGCATAAATCTGCTGTTCATGGAGGGCACAACAGCCTCATATCAGCCAAGCAATTGTTGTCTGGTTGGTGAATGATATGGCCTTTCTCTCTGATATTTCTCCTTTCCACTGGACTGAGAAGAATCTTTCCAAACATATGTTAAAACATCTGATTTCTTGTAGATGTTATTGTGGAAATTGTACACATGGGCTTGGATTCTGCTTTGGGGTGAAGAAGGTTAGATTGCAGAGGAAATACTCGGAATTATCCAACAGTTAGCACACATATGCTGGATTACTGAAGCATATAGGTGATCAGTATTTCCCACAGGCACCAGCAAAAAGTCAAGTCCTTCTCCTGTGATAATCTTAATTTCCTACCAATATTCTTATGGAACAAAAATTGGTAGCTAATGTTCATCCACAGCCTATATCTGTGATTGTTTCAGTTTCCTTTCTGTATAAAACTACACAGAAAAAATTATGAGAGATATGAATTACTCTCTTTGCTGAAGATACTGTTATCTTTGCTATGATATTCCTAGACAGAGTTCTTGGAAAGAAACGTAAGATCAAATAACAGCATTGAGAAAAAATAAATATATCAAACCAGAAGAATTACTGAACTGCAGTGGTCAAAAGCCAAATCTTCATCAAGAATACATCCAGATGCCTAAAAATAGGGTGGACTTCAAAGCTCTGTACATCTGCATTGGTGACAAGAAGAAACAGTGGTGTCACGGCCATTCCATAATTGCTACTGATTCCTGAAATTCTTGTGCATCTCCAGCGGATGCTGCACAGCCATCTCAGTTCATCAAACTGCTAAGCACTTTCCTCCAAAGCAAGAGAACCTGGCAGGAGCCTGGAGCTCAACCTGGAGTAGGCTGGACAAGTTGTGAGGTGGGGAGAGCAGCTGCTGATCCTGTTTTTGTTTCGACTGCTGCTTGCAAGAAGTTATTTACCCTGCTACACTTCACAGGCCGCTCCAACTTGCCATAAGGCTTTGCTTTCTTTCTGCAGTACTCAAGAGAATCAGGACTGTAAATTATCTTCTCTGCTCACTCTGAATCACGTGAGCCTCCTGTACTTTAGGTAAGCATGCCCCTTGGTGACAAGGAGCTCAGGATAGCTTTATCAGGCAGGTGATGCTGCTTTGCTTGCCCTCCTGCATGCAGCCCCCCTGGGGAGCACGTACCAGGGTGTAGCTTCACCTCCAGCACTAGGGCAGCTCTTGGGGGTCCCCTCTGCAAGAGCCAGAGAGGAAAACCCCCCTTACCTGCCCTTGTAGGGGATACACAGCCAGCAGACAGGGCGATGGGTGAGGAACATACACAGTGGGGAGGCCATCCTCTAAGAGAAAAATCTCCTTGGACATCTTGTTTCTAGCTGCCAGGGAAAATACTGACATTTATCTTTGGTACTGGGGCCGAGTTACATTTTGGCTTGCTCATGCTGAGGAACTTTCTGGCTTGGAGAGAGAAGAAAAAGAAAGCAGGTAGGCCACAAGGCTCCTTGCTGCCTTTTATTTTGCCCACCTCTGGGGTTGCTGCCTTTCACCTCACTCTGCAGCAATTCATGTGGGAGGGAGAAGAAGCGACTGCGGCAGCAAAGCTCGGCACAACAGAAACTGGAAACAATAACCTGCATATTGGGGCATGGTGACCAGCAACTCTGCCGGGAGCCGGGGATAATCGCCAGGGCATGGTAACCCACACTAACAGCTGGGGAAACTACTTGATGTGCTTCCAGGTTTGCTGGGTTGTCCTCCTCTTACACCTTCCCTGGGGAAGGGTGTGGAGCTGCTGCTTGCTGTCAGCCCCACTGTGCACCTCGAAAGAGTTTCTCCGTGCACTGAATACTTGCCTTTGGGAGGTGAAGAATTTTGGTTTGCACAAACAGTTCATATTTTATTATTATAGCTTACCCAATCATCAATTGCATTCATTATTTTATTATTATAAGTTGTTATGTAGTTTATGTAAATATTTTTTATTCTCTAACTCCAATTTGGACCTCTGGCTTTGCTTTCCTAGGGAGGAAGAATCCTTGTTTTGGGAAAGTATATATCCACTCTCAGAGGAATCTCCAAAGGCTTGAGTCCCAAATGCTGCCTTCCTGCATTGTACAAAGAAAGGAAAATACCATTGGTGACTGTTCCCTTGGGCTGAACTGAGGATGAGCAACAAAATCCAAGGAACACTGCCTGAGAAAGGGGTGAAATTGTCTGCTTTCCCATCCTGGTCTCCTCTTTGCTCTCTCTTCCAGAAGATGTTGGCTTGGGTCAGTTTCTGTGTAGATAAGCTTTTTCTGAAGGGAGCTTAGCCTGGCACACTGAAGTAGCTGAGAGCAACTGCTGAGCAAGAACATTCACCACTTTAGTTTGAGCAAAACACTGTTTACCCCTTTCTCACTCATTTGCCTCTCCCATTTCCCTGTGCCTCACTGGAGGCGATGGCTGCCCGAGGCATGGGAATACCAGCAGATCCCGCAGCTGCTATGGCTGTCAGACCGGGAAGGGCACACCGAGTCCCACAGAGCAGCCACCGTGCACCCGGGACGCTTGGAAATCTGCTCTCTTTCCTAGATGGCCCTGTTACCCTGCCCAAAGTACCCCTGCCCAAAGCCCCTTACAGACACGGAGATGCCACTGCATGGTCTGACCTTCTTCACACGCATACCCCACGCTGACTAGGGCACTCTCATCATTTACTTCCAGGTGCTGCTGCTGCACAGTGTGCTTATGTATAGTTGGAGCTGATCCCCTTCTGACCACCACCATGTCACTGCTTTGAGATACAAGCAGAGGACCTCTATGGATGCCTGCAGAGGGAGGTGTCTAATTGTGGTTTTTGGTCCTAGCTGTGCAGGTGCCACCATAAGTGTCCTTTATTCACAGGAAAGCAGGGAAGGAAGCAGGTCAGGAACTAGACCTGTGGCTGCCTGTGCTCAGAAAGTCTCAGAGGCTCAACTACTGGGCCTTGGACTTGGCTTTCTCTGGGTGTCTGGCACTCTCCTGCTTGCCCACAGCTCTTTTTCAGTGTTGCCTGTCTTCTTTGCAGGGAGGACCAGAAGGGGTGGGCCAGCTAGTCCTGCTTATGCTGGGTGAAGTGGCTTGGGCTCTGGTTCATCAGGACTGGTTTCTACATATCTGCAAGGTTCCTTACTCATCACAGACACCGCCCCCCATGGTGAAACCCCAGGTCCTTGCAGTGGACCATGAGGGAAACTACAGCTTACCACCAGCCAGGCCAGATTCCTCAGTGAGACAATTGATGCCGGGAGAGCAGGAGAGTTCAGAAAGGGGAGCCCAGCTAAGCAACTCTGCACACAGCACACACGTGTGAAGGTAACTCTGACCTGCATGCACAAAGGATCCTGACTCCCCATGCTCATGTTTTTTGAGTCCTCCCAGCCTTAAATCTGACATACAAGATTTGCTGGACCTGTCTATGCCAGCTTCATAGTGTATATACAGTGGATCCAACCCACCCAGCAGAAGACCCATTGCACACTGGCCGCGGCTGTCAGGCCCTGGCTTTGCAATTGGAAGGTGGATGCTTTTGTCTGTGGACTTGTGCCTTAATGTGACATTGGAGCCAATGTGCTGAGGGTTGTTTCTACTGCAAGAAGAAATTTGTGGTGGAGCCACTTTTCCCCAGAGTTAGGTACAAGACTGTTTCCTTGGATGCAGCAGAAGCTAAACAGCAAGAGGCAGCTGCTTTGCTTGTTCCCACCAGCTCCTACCACGCCGAGCTCAGCTGAAGAGGCTCTTAATCTGTTTTTCTCAGAGACACATTCCCTGGTTTCCTCCCAGCCCACAGGACTGAGTATTCCCTTGTTGCTTCATCTCACAGATTCTCCCATCTTTACTGCTTTTCTTTCGTGTATTTCCAACATGGATCGAACATTGGCCATAGTCGCTGCTTCTGTCACACGTGTCTTGTATGTCTGATCTGCTGCGGGCATTGACTTGCCCCTGTGTTTGGGATGGAGATTGCTGTTTGCATGGTCTAGCTACATGGAGATCCTTTTTCATGGAACTATCTTAAATGAGGTACAGCAGTTAGTCAAATACAAACCTATTTAAAGAATAAAATTGCCAAGTTCTTTGAAAAAGTCCACTCCTAACTGTCCGAGACTGCTCGAACTTTTAGCTTTGATCTCCGTGTTCTGTTTCACGTATAGAGATGACGATCCTTCACTAGTATGTTAGAAAGATAAAGAAATATACATGTCTGTGAATCTTCCAGATATTATAATAGTGAGAAGCATAGAAAAGCCTAGGAGGAAGCTAATATTTTTGTCCTTTTAAAATGGGGTTTGGGTCAGGGGAAAATCTGATGCAGAAAAACTCAGTTCTACCTCAACCTTTTATTTCTTTTCCCGCCAAACGTTCAGCCCACCTCCTGATATTGTGGGACATGGGGGAATTACTAGGGTTGAAGCTATCGCACCACCTCCACCAGATTAGAGCAGCAGCAGAGATCCCGTGTTCACCGGGGAGAACGTACTGTGGGAATCTCCAGTCGGTTTAAGTTCACGCTCTGCTTATGTGTGCATAAGCAGAGCAAACTTGGCAGGCCGAACAGTCTGTCCCTTAGGAATATTGGCAGATGAATGTCAACTCAATTACCTTGCTTTTTCATTCCAGTTGGGTTACTTACACTGTGCACTAAGTACATCAGCATCTGGAGTCACTTTGAACAACGGGAGAAAGCATTTTCCAGTATCAGGAGTAGAATTTTGTACAGTATTTATAACTTGCAAAGAGCCCGAGGTTTGACTGTGCTTTGTTTCCCACCATCCTTAGACAAACAAACAAAGCCCCAAAACCTATGTAGAAGGTTCAGCATCTCCAATGGTTGGGGTTTTTCTTGGGTATAGCTAAATGGCTGATAGCCATTTTGCCCATGAGCCTGCAAAACTGAAAGATGTAAAACCAGCTCCTGAATTTTCCTTACCATTCTCCCCACCACCACCATCTTCACTATCCATTAACCTGGCTCATTACTGAAAGCTGAAAACACAAAAGAAGTCAACATTAGTTAATGAGGTTTGCACCTGGGGGTGGTAAACAAAGCTGCTCTCCATGCCTGTGAGCTCTTGAAAGGAAACTCAGCTGCTGTATGAAAGCAAATTGCCTGGAGTAGGGTGTGCGTGCAGAGAATGGGAAGAATATTTTCATTTTTCTGATTTCATAATTAGGGAATGCTGAGGAACAAAATCTTTCCTGAATTTGTGCGTCAAATTAGAAAATACGTATTTGCCTTATCTTTGTTTTCATTGTAACTAGAGGCAGAAATCAATGCTAATCTGATTCCTTACTCCTCTTGTAGTTCGGGACATTTCAAATCCATATTTTTCATCTTGGGGTTTTGTCTCAAATGGAGAGAATTGAGACTTTGTCTTGGACTTAAAGAATCAAGACTTTGTCTGAAATGCAATAATGCGGCACATGCTAAACAAAACAAGTCTTTGTGTACCATTGTTATCAAAACATTATAGCAGCAGGAAATAGCTAGACATGGACTTTCCTTTGCTAGTTAACTGCTACTATAGACCTGTTGAAGTTCAATTCATTTTACTTTTAAATCCTATTGCAGTAGCTGAATGCTTGGGCAAAAAGAAACAGACTACAAGACAGTTCTTTACAAATTAGTAAAGTACATATTAAATGAGCACGTTTTCACCTTACCGAGAGATGTTCAGTGGAAGAAACAAGCTGCATGGTTTAATTTCCATGTCAGAATCTGGTCTCCCATTCGGTGCTTTCCCCTGTGCAGGGCTACAGTCTGCACAAAAAGCAAGCTCTGTATAAGCAGACCTCCCCAGCCATACATTCAGGGATGGATTGTCGTCTTCTCTTCTTCTCGTGCTCAAATCAGGGTGAGGATTAACTCCATTGAAGACAATGGAGCCAAACCAATACAAGTCAAAGGAGAATGAGACTGTAGCTCTAAAAAACATCTATTCCCATTACTTCACAGACTTTTATTGCTGCAAAAATATAAATCTTTGTATTAACCAACTTCAAAGATCATAAAGCCCTAATTGTGTATGCAGCCTACTAGTAACACAGTGTGCTGCTGATGCATAAAACATGCATAGATAGTACACAAATACACTCAGCCTGGGCTTAAATTTAGCTTCAACCACACAAAAGATATCTTTATAACTAAGAATGATGGGAAGAAAGATCTCATTCCAGGCCAGATGAACAACTCATTTTTTCACTGATCCTGGATTTGGCTGACCTAACTTAAATGTGACCTAAGACATTTCTTAGTGCTTTGGAAATTGCATCAACATACTTGGGTTGGAGATGCCACAGTCAGAAAAAGAAAAAAAAAGGGGGATTCTATTTTTAAAATTCTGCTGTTCCTTTTTAAAATAGATCAGTAAAGCATAACTTTTCCTATAGCTGTGATTTTTCAGGCTAAGCAAACTCCAGTAATTTCAAAAGCAGTGGGAACAAGGGGTCACTTGGGGCCAGCCGAAAAAAACCAAAAAATTAACTCTTTGTTCTTTTCCAGTAAAAACTTGTTGAAGAGTCAGCTTATAAATGAAAACGTAAGCTTTTCCTTGCAAGAAAGAACAAACTGAAAAAATATGTAGCAGTCTCAAAGGTTTACAAGAGTATTAATGAGGGAAGAGAAGCACCATCAGAAATTCAGCTATGCATTTGCTCAGTATCCGTCACTCATGCAGGATGAGATTTTGCTAAGTGGCAGCTGTCACTAGATAGCTGGTGTCAACAGGAGACTGCCAGGAGCTACAAACACCTTTCAGCAGCATGAGGCTGTGAGCCACGCAGCGTGTGAGCTTTCCTTGACATTGCTATTGCTGCTGAGAACACTAAGGCCTTTCCCCAATAACATATAACTGAAAGTCTTCAGATTTTGGGGGGGGGAGGAAAGCCACATTCCAGCAACATGACCTCCTCAAATACTGAAGTAGAACAGATCCATGTTTCGTGATTGTTTTGTATTGGACAGCTAGACAGGCTTTATATGTATATATAATATATATAAATGTTCTATGAACTAGTGCATTAGGTCATTTTTAGAGCATACATTTTATAGCAATGTCCAAATAACCCCAAAACACTGAAAAACCCAAGCACAGGTAGGTAGGCTGTCCTTGCCATGAGGATGAGTTTAGCTGAAGGATGGACTCCTGGCCTGAATTCACACCTTTGAGCATTGGCCATCCCACAGATAAAGTCCCTTGGAACAAAACTCTGCTCTTGCTTGACCTGTCAGCTGCAGCTCAGGTCTGCTCATGTCAGCAGAGACTCAATTCACATTTATCTAGAAGTTATTGGCCATCCTCCTGGCACGTCATAGGGTAGATTCATTTTTTTCAATAGTTTTTAAGTAGGAGAATGGCATTAAAAAACCTCAAACAAATCCCAAGTAGCTTCCAACTGGGTGAAGTAATGATAGTTTGGAACTGGAAAGACTTGGCCTCTGTAGTTTCAGAGCCAAACTGGGGAAGCTGCAATAGACATTCAGGCTTTGAAAACACAACCCATCTTCTGTTTGTTTGTATCTACATTTACATTGGGATAAACACCTCTCAGCAGACGAAAATGCAACTCGTTTAAGTATTTCAGCCAAAGGACAGCAATTATAACAATAAGGCACTCCTTTCCCTACCTTCAAAGCATTTGCTGATATCAACAGTGGACCTGAGACAAAGTTCTGAGGCTTAAATGTCTTCCAACCAAGCCAACTTGACACTTCAGAGGTATATTTGGATTAGACACTGTAAAATGTTACAGACATTTTCTAATTAAAGCGTTTTTGTCCCATTGGTTATAGAAGATAAGTTGCTTTGGTACACTGCAGTAATGATGCAAAGTCCTTAAGAAATTAGTTTCTTCATGCTGTAATTGCAGAGTGCGATCAGTGGACAGACCGGACACTAATGAATCTTTAGTCTGAGGCCATCCGAGCAGTTTGGCAGTGCCCTCTGAAACATCCACCATTCCTTAGTTGTCAGGAAATGTGTTGCTGTCCTAAATCACATTGATGTTTAATGATATTTTAACTTACACAGCACTGAGCGTGCATTGTTTCTAGGAAAAAAAAACCGAAACCAAACCAAAAAAACAACCCAGATGTAAGGATTTGAAGTGAAAAAAACCAAACAAACCAAACCTTGGTGGTCTGGAAGCACATCGTAGGAAGGAATACCCTGTAGCTACAACTTAGAGTTGCTCCTCATGCTGGTGTTGACAAAACCAAAGGGAGCTTTCCCCAATGTTCCTGAGATTTCCACGAGTTGATCAGAACATGCAGAACCCTTTGCGCAAAAATATCTTTTACTTTATAAACAAATGTCTGCGGTGTATAAGCTATCATAAAGAATAATTTTTAAAGGCTCAGTCAAATATAAATTTATTACATGGTTTAAAAATGCTAAAAATAACTTTTTAAAAAGAATGGTATGTTTGATTTATGCAGTGACATTTGATTAATGCAGTAACATGTTTTGATCCTTACTAGCATCTAAAGGGTATCAATCATTTTTTCACCTTTCCAACTCAGTATAGAAAATACAGTTTACAGCAGTGAGAGTCAGTACAGCAAATTAAGAGACAAGACAGTTAACAGCATCTAAATCTGCTTTCACCTCTTTGGCAGAGCTGCAGCAAGTAATTCCACTGGGTTTAATTCAGGTTTTCTGTCAGTGATACTTGAGCACTTTTGTGAAAGACTTCAAAATCTGTAGTGGAAAATTACAATATAAAGGTTAATTGTTCGGTTTGTGTCTCTTACTGGAAAAGCCCTTCTGCTAAAGGAATTGCTTTTTCTGAAAAAGTGCCTTCACCCTTTTTTCTTCCTTCAGCTTTTCAAGTATTTCTAAATTTCATTTTTGGTTTTTGTTCCTAAAAAAGCAGCTTAAATATTTTTCTATAATTACATTTATGGATGATCTTAATTGGTGCGATCAAGAAGCTCAGTGCAAACTGTTTGTCATGTTCAAAGGCTACAGCTAGACCCTGCATTAAACAGTTTCCCTGAAATCTAGTCACCTCAGGCAATGGCTATTTTGAATTGTATAAACTAAATAGTGCCAGACCACCAGTCAGATGAGAAATATGCAAAGAAAAAAACTGAAGATATTTTAAGGAGCTGTAGTATGGGGACATGGTAAATTTGGCTTTAGGACTTCCAGTATCAGATCAGAAAAGTTTGCAATCACATGCTGTGAAATATGTTGGTAAAAAAAAAAAAAAAATCATTATTTTAGCTGAATTCTGTTTGAAAAAATGTTAACTTTGTGCCGGTGGGTCTTGGGCTTGTTCTGATAATGTCAGGACAGCAGAGAAGGGTAGGTAGGCAGTGCCACCTCTGTCTTTGGGTGTTGCTTACAGGAGGAGTTCAAGGTTTAAAAAACAACAACAAACAAAACCTGCCTCTGGTCCAGGTAAGGAAGCCTGTTTGAGAGCTCTTTTCTATTTGTATGATTGTTTGATTGATTTATTTTGTGGGGTGGTCCAGTTTTCTGGGCATGTTGCCAGGGGTTCTGTGCTTTGCCAAGTGGCGGCCTTGTGTTCTCAGGCTGGAAACAACCTGGTTCCACCCCGTCCTGAATGGGGTATGCTGACACACCCCCATGTACCATCAAGTACACTTTATTTCAGACAGACTTTTGGTGAAGAGAATTTAGGCTAAATGTGCACTTCTCCCATGAACTGACCTCAGCGTACCAGCAGCTATAAAAATGAGCTGTAGCTTGACATAGCAGTGTTGTGTCCTTTGGAGAGATTCTTTGAGGGCAACGGAGCATTGGAACAAGCTGCCCAGAGAGGTTGTGGAGTCTCCTTCTCTGAAGACATTCAAAACCCACCTGGACACATTCCTGTGTGATCTGCTCTGGTGAACCTGCTCTAGCAGGTGGGTTGGACTAGATGATATCCAGAAGTCCCTTCCAACCCCAACCATTCTGTGATTCTGTGAGATCCCAGGAGCAGAGATACTCTCACAGACGTACAAAGGTTCTTTCCACGGTCAGGCTCACAGGTTCTCCTCAGACAGCATTTGCCGTTGCTGTACTGTTGCCTAACTTTGACTCGAATGACAAAGGACTTCAACCAATTAGAAATTAGGTGAATCACTGGCACGTTCTCCAGCAGGGCAGAGATTTTACCGGCAGACCACTGCCCTCCACTGACGCTGCCCCCTTGCCTTCTCCATCCATCACCTGTCCATCCATTTCACAGTATCACACAGAATCACAGAACATTAGGAATTGAAAGGGACCTCGAAAGATCATCTAGTCCAATCCCTCTGCCAGAGCAGGAACACCCAGACAAGGTTACACAGGAAGGCATCCAGACGGGTTTTGAATGTCTCCAGGAAAGGGGACTCCACAACCTCCCTGGGCAGCCTGCTCCAGTGTTCTGTCACTCTCACTGAGAAGTTTCTTCTCATATTTAAGTGAAACCTCCTGTGTTCCAGTTTGTACACACTGCCCCTTGTCTTATCATTGGTTGTCACTGAGAAGAGCCTGGCTTCATCCTCGTGACACTCACCCTTTACGTATTTATAAACATTAATGAGGTCAGCCCTCAGTCTCCTCTCCTCTGAGCTAAAGAGCCCCAGCTCCCTCAGCCTTTCCTCATAAGGGAGATGCTCCACTCCCTTGATCATCTTCGTTGCCCTGCACTGGACTCTCTCCAGCAGTTCCCTATCCTTCTTGAACTGAGGGGCCCAGAACTGGACACAATATTCCAGATGCGGTCTAACCAGGGCAGCGTAGAGAGGAAGGAAGACCTCTCTCGACCTTTCACAGCTTATCACTCGGAGATACCCACTCAGGAGTCCCACACACAGATATTCACTATCCCCAGGGCTGGCCCACAAAGGGAAGGAATAAAGCAGTGATGCAAGGATCTGAACAGAAAGAAAAAGCATTACTTATCTGTGTAGCAGAGAAAATAAGAGCTGCTTACATTTTACAACACTGCCTCAGGACAAAGATGTATAATTCAGGGGGAAGATGCTGAATTTGCAGTGGTGAAAGCCAGGGAGCAGAGAAAGGGGACACAGGAGGAGTCATCCAAGCAAACGTGCTGTTCCCCGGAGCCCCCGACAGCTCCGCGGAGCAGTCAGCGCCGCTTGCAGCCTCTCCCCCGCCCCGCAGCACAGGCAGGCCGGTCTCCAGGCACCTCGAAGCGGCCGGCGGCGGGACAGCCCCGGCACCCTCTGCTCCCGGGCTCGGAGCGCTGCGGCCCATGCCGCCCCTACGTGGCCCCCACTCCGATCGGGCCGCCCGCGCAGGCGGGGAGGGGAGGCGCCGCTAGGGGGCGCTGCGGGCGCGCAGGTGCCGCCGGCGGGCCCGGCCGGCGTCAGGCGCTTCTAATGTCGCCCGGGCTGCGGCGGCACCGATCAGGGATTTGCCCTTTCCACGAAAAGGAGAGATTGACAAGCGACAGGCAGAAGGGCGGGCTCATGGGCAGCGAGGAGGAGGCCACTGTCATGTAATGCCACACAAGTGCAAAAATGCTGATGAGACGAAGAGCAGCAGAATCACAGAATAGTTTGGGTTGGAAGGGACCTTCAAAGGTTATCTAGTCCAACTCCTTCAATGAGCAGGGACATCTTCAAATAGGTCAGGTTGCTCAGAGCCCTGTCAACCCTGGCCTGGAATGTCTCCAGGGCTGGGGCATGCACCACCTCTCTGGGCAACCTGGGCCAGTGTTTCACCACCCTCAGTGTAAAGAATTTTCTCCTCATGTCTGGCCTCAATCTCCCCTCCTTTAGTTCAAAACCATTACCCCTTGTCCTGTCATAACAGGCCCTGCTATAAAGTCTGTCCCCATCTTTCTTACAGGCCCCTTTTAAGTACTGAAAAGCCACAATAAGGTCTCCCCGGAGCCTTCTCCAGGCTGATATGGATATGAAATATGGATATCGACCATTTCAGAAGAATGCAGCTCTAAAATTAGAGGAACAAAGTTATTTTAATGATGTATTAGTTGCTGTATATAGGGGTGGTAGAAATGTCTCTCAGCAGAGTTATCTTAAACATGTAAAACCTTACATATTACTGAGGATAAATGCAAGACTGTTTCTTTTACTGGACTTTTGAAAATGCCAGACTAAATGACTTGATGGAGTTTCCCCCATTCAGGGGGGAGAATTAATTTCGTCCTTCTGGCACTTCTTGGAAAGGAGGTGCAGCAAGAAAGGGTTTAGCAAGTACACGAGTTGTGCAATGAGCTCTCAGCGCTGGTTATAATACCTGCTGTTAATTCAGAGCTCTTGCTTGGTTTGCTACAGGGGCTCAATTCTAACATCTTGGAAACAAAATCTGGCAAGAACAGGAATTGATGCTTTTTCCACAGGTTTCCTCAACTGTGAGCACCCCTCTCTCCTCCCTCATATTTTGCTGTTGGACTGCTTTCCCACAACGCTTGCCTGTGTCCCTGTGAGTTTAGGTGTATGCCAGCTACCTGTATCTTAACACCTCACCACTGCGTTATTTTTTAGTGTTAGCTACAGCACCACAGCCTATGATACTGGGAAGTTAAAAATACCTAAAAATGGCCATGTCCATTCTTTTTACTGAGGCAGTACTGATGATAGAAAAAGGGACCCCTGGAGGGCACCTGCTCCAGCACCCTGCTCCAAACGAGGCTGAGTTCGCACATGCTGCTCAGGGTCTTTTCCAGTCAAGTTGTAAATATGCCAAGGATGGAGATTCCTCAGTCCCTCTGGGCAACCAGTCTTGAAAGGCTCTTTTTTGTTCCTAATGTCATGGTGGAATTTCCCTTCTTGTCCCCCAATAGGCAAGTGTCAACTGGTGTTTACAGGAGAAGGCAGTATACTTGACGGCGATGCGATGAAGACCAAACTTCTTTGCAGGGAGGAGGCATTTACATTCTTTGGCGTGCTCTTGGTCTAACTGGTTGCTCAGCAACTCGTCTCCAGTGAAACCAGATAAGATTTGAGCAGCAACATTGTTCTCCCAGTCAGTGGGTAGTTAAATGACCAGGTAGTTGACCAAAGTGATGAAGTAGAAGGAGACTATTTTGACCAGTACTTTAATGATCATTGTGTTTACTTATCTCCATTTCATGCTGATCTTCTCATGCCAATTTTAGTAATTTCTGCTTCCTTCTCTAGTAGCATCTCTTGAAGGATTTTATAAACCACTCCTAATATCTGTCTCCTTTCAACTCCGATTTGCTGATAGCACTGGACTCCTTCCTCAACTCTTCCATTCACAAGTGATACACTTTTCCTCCTAACCTCAACTACATCTGGAAGTGAAAAGCTCAAAGCCTTGTGATTTTCAAGTTTCCTTTTGCACAGTGTTCAAGTTCCTGATGCTGATGATCACAGCACATGTAGAGAGGACCCAAGCACCAAGAGTCAAGATGTCTCACAACACTGAAAATTCCCACTCCAGCTGGAGCCACAATCTGTAAGACACAACACAGCACATTTAGTACTTTAGGAAAAGTGTTACTGTCACACAGTCCCTTGAAGAGGTTCCTGCTGAGCCAGACAGCAGTATGCCTTATCTTAATTTTGGTGTGCAAAAACCCAAGAGGAATCTTCTGAGTTTCAATTACAAAATGTTACATAAAACTGAATTTACCTATAAGGAAAAGCTTTTCTCAAGGGCTAAGAGAAGAAAGAGAGAGAGAGAGAGAAAGAGAGAGAGAGAGAAAAAGAGAGAGAGAGAAAAAGAGAGAGAAAGAGAGAGAGAGGAGAGAGAAAAAGAGAGAGAGAAGAGAGAGAGGAGAGAGAGAGAGAGAAGAGAGAAAGAGAGAGAGAAGAGAGAAAGAGAGAGAGAAGAGAGAAAGAGAGAGAGAAGAGAGAGAGAAAGCGCTCTGGGATTTTCTTGCTCTCTTTCCCTGACTGGGCAGCAGCTGGGTTTGGAACTGTTTCTAACCAGCAGTGCAACCAGGCAGGTTTCCTGCCCTCCCGACAGCAATCACAATCCTTCCTGTTTAACTGGCAGGATATACTGAGAAACTTGTTAAAAAACTTAAAAAAAATCAAACCAAACAACAAAACCCAAAACAATATGTAAATAAAACATGACCTGCAGTCATGAGGATCTAACACTGTCCAAGCTGGAACTGGGGCCTATCTATTGGATCTTTTGGGTTCCAAGGCGAAGCGATGCAGGGGGTTAGTGCAGGAGCAGCCCTCCCTGCTGACCAACCCAAGGCCAAATCCCAGTCGACTGATTGCTTTCAAAATGCAAGTAGAGACCCTCCATGGATTCCTTTTCATTGATGCCACCAGAAGACCCACAAGAATGCAGAACCTGTACAGCAACTTGTTAGCAAACATAATTCACTGTGCATTTGGTAGTACCATGTGCTTGAGAGATGGTAATATAGTGAATTACAGCAAATGATAGTAATCTTATCAAAACAATGCCTGACACCCAGATGAATGCAACTCAGTATTAAAACCAGTAGCTTTATGAGACAATAACCTAAATTAATCTCCCAGGAAAGTTACACACAGAGAAAGAAAACGACAGACAAAAGTATTTGTAATTAATACATTATAATTCATTTATAGATTTATTTTTACAAGGAGGTTTGTAGGCACACAGACAATGCAGCATTTCACTTGCCTTTTTTTTTTTTTTTGCTTTGAGAAACAAGAGAAACAGTTGGGAGATGAGTAGCTAAAATAATCTGTGTCTGCACACCTGCAGAGTGCAGGTTAAGACAGCTCAATGCAAAGACATTAGAAGCTGCCCAAGAGAGGTGTGGCAGCTCTAAGACATGTTTCTGAAACTCTGTGGGAATCCTTTGCTGTGGAAAAGCCAGCTGGCAGGTCTCACCCCATGGCACACACCTACCTTTCTTTCTATGCTTCGAGAGAATGAGCCAAGCCATCTCTGCATTCACATAAATCCATAAATTCTTCTTCTGAAGATAGGGAATGTATAAATATGGGAGTAGGCAGCTCTGTAGACTCAGAGATTTGCCTACTGAAGGCTGAGAGGGAGATACGCTGTTGACAGCACTTGGGCCTGTTAAGATACAGTGAATGCTGGACTAACTTCATTTAGCAGCTAAGCTTTTCATTAGGATAAAGTCTGGCCTACCATGATGTGTGTGGACCTGGTTGGAAAACTGGGAGGGCAGTGACTGTTAGTTCTGGCAGCTACAGAAGCCTAGGGAATTTACTGTAAGCTGCTTTAAGTAGGAATTTTGTCTGTGTAAAGGGAACAGTGACAAACCCAAGAAGGGCTGGGGCTTGTGCAATCTTATCCACCTCACCTCAAAAGTATTTTCCATCTGTAAAAACCACAAAAAACACATCTATGACATTCTGGGAAAAACAAAAGAGTCACAAACCAAGATGAAGGTTTGATACTCTAGACAGATAAACCTTCATAGATTCTAGGTAGTGAAAAATGTAAAGAAATTTTTAAAACACTAAAAATGCCTTGCACTACAAACATTATGCTAAGGCCATGGGTACTGTAATTGTGAGATGCCTGTTTTTCACCTTTAAAATGCCAAATTTCCATGGCTTGGCTCCAGTTTGCATTCAGGGCCATTTTCTCTGCTATTGTTAACATTCTTCTTAGTTCATGAGCAGCAACTCTTATGAAGAGCAAATAACTATTAAATAAAAGGTAGCAAAAATCAAGCAGCAAGTGAACTCTCTGCCATTCCCCAGCTGGGTTCAAAACAAATATCCCAACATCAATCAGCACTGACATACTGACTTTGACAAAATTCACTGTTCCTACTGATAACAGCTACAGGAAACATTGCAAATTTGGAATTTAAAAAACCTTTATCATTGACCTTGACTCATCGAACCATGTCAGTGCCATGACAAAACCCACCTTTGTAAGCTCTAACTTTAATTGCTTATATGAAACTGCCACTTGTCCTTTTTCTGTGTATGCCTACTAAGCCAGGAGACTTCTAATGCCTGCAAGTGGTTCTGTTGCACATGTCAAATGGGGAACAGCGGAGGGAATTTTTTTACATCCCTGTAGTAAGTGATTGGGACCGCATTCACCCAGTATTGGTGGTGCATAGGTGTGCAGTCTAATCTAGGTCTTTATGTTCTTTCAAAAGTCATGGAGGAGAATGAGGGGAGAGGGTTGCCTTTTGATGGTGTTTATT
Organism: Patagioenas fasciata; assembly: GCF_037038585.1. Classification (NCBI taxonomy): domain Eukaryota; kingdom Metazoa; phylum Chordata; class Aves; order Columbiformes; family Columbidae; genus Patagioenas; species Patagioenas fasciata. The sequence continues at coordinate 51,214,611 of NC_092521.1, read as the reverse complement.
TAGGAATGAGACGAAACAGCCTGCCAGAGCTGCCAAGTTATTTTCACTGTCTATAAAAAAAGACAGATTAGAGCTCAAGTTTTAGACAGCTTAAAGTTAGGCCAGACTACCTCCTCTGCAAGTAAGCCCTATTTAAAAGGGTTATTTCACTATAAGCTATAAAATAGTTTTATTAGATTACATGCTTGGCAATAGAGACATGTCATTTAGGGGTAATGGATCTAGGTTTCAGTGTTGTCTCTGAGGAGGCAACCCAGGGGATGGTGAAAGAGCTGGAGTACAGCTGAGTATTTTAGAGAATAGTCAGTACTATGCATACTTTTCCATTTTGCTGAGGTTGTTCTTCATATTGTCTTGCACTTCGAAAACATTTAAACAGAAGGTGCTATTCCTCTTCATTACACACAATTATTTAAGCAGCCATGGCAAACTTATTTTTCTAAATATAATATTTCCTGATGAACAAAAGACTAATCTATCCCTGGTGAAAAAAAAATCCTCAGATCTACAGAGCTCATGAGTGTCCTACCCATGCTTTCAAAGATACACGGAAATTCTTTATAATCTAGTTAAAGTGAAAAAATCCAACTACAATCAGAAAATTCTCTTTGAATCATTTAAAGCAATCAATTGCCATGCTTTTAATCTTCCCTTTAAAAATGATGGAGTATTGACAACATTTTGTTGTATAGTAAAAAATAAGAATGTATTTTCCCACTGAAAGAGGTCAAAATGCATTGTGCTAATTCCATGGTTTATTAAAAAAAAAAAGGCTCAATCATAAAACCCAAATTCACACTGTATGATTAATTTCAATCAGCCACAGTCTAATGTAATACACGGATTAGTTGCTAAAAGGGATTCCACTGAAAGATTAGTGAATTTTGAAAATAATTTATCAAATCAAGATTTATACAGATTAAAAAAAAAAACAACAACAACATTAAAACTATGTAGAGGCTCAGGTTTGACAAATCCTAGTTTACAGAGTTTTCCTTAAGACAGAACTTACTTTTTCACAGTACCTCTGACAGTACTAAAAAGGGGTAGTCCTTTTGCACTGCCTTATCTGAAACAAAATTGAATTTCACAAATTATTTAGAAAATTATACAGAGAAACGCTGCTACAGACTCTGTCATGCAGCACAGTTACATAGGTGCCAACAGTTCTCCCTGTTCAAAGACTGCTTTTGATTTAGGCAGGGTAACTTTCCCTTTTGCTGGCACAGTCTGCTGTTAAGGGCACGCTTCTTAGCAAAGGAAATGGCACCTGACTGTGTCCTGCATGATAAAGCTGTAAACAAGAGCTGACATTGCAATACCAAGTATTTTATAGAAAGTTTTAAAAAGACTGAGAATCTGGCTATAGTTTTCAGTCAGGGCAACTGAGATTCTAGCAATTAACTCCAGGACTTCTATACAATAATCTATTTCTTTTTCTGAAATTAGTATCTCAATGGCCATTCTGAAAAATCCAATCAAAATCAAGAAGGAATAGATAGTATATGTATGCCAGTGACTACGTGCTAGTGCTGAACTTCCAGGAAAGCCTGCTGATTAGCCAAGCAATTTCTACGGAGTGAATAATGGAAAGACAACACAAGTATGTTCTTACTAGTTGTAAGAAACACTTGGCCTCTTTCATCTTACTGCACACTACCGATTTTTTTGTAGGAAGTGTGCTAAGTATTAATACTGAAAACACTGATGCCAAAATATGTATTTTAAGAATGTTTCAGTACAAGAATAGAGATAAGAAAGCTTAGATATGATGACAATGGAATTACAGCAGTGTCTCAGCATCAGGAGATCTGAATTCAGTTCCTACCTCTACCTTCATTCAAAACATTTGATTTTGCCTACTTCAGCTCCCCATCTCCAGCACTGCTTCCTGTTTCATCCTATCCACTGGTTTCATACATTTAGAATAAATTTTAAGGGAATAGCTCTTAAGTATTTGGATTGTACTGAATTTACAGATGCCTCGATGTTAAATAGACCAAGTACAACTTCACAACATTACAACTAGAGACAGAATAATTCACATCACAGTAATAAGGAGATAAGATATAATGAATCATAAAAGATGACCCATGCAGAAAGATGAAAGTTACTTAGAAGGTTCGTACCAGAATTACCAATCAGGACAGTGGGATTTGCTTTAGCCCCAACAAAGGAAGTCAAAGCAAAGTTTGCAATCAGCTTTTAACAATGGCAAGACCAAGTCTGTGGAATTCAGACGCTTCATTCAGGTAAAGTTTAATATCAAAGGTGTGGTAGGTTGGATCAAATAAAACATTCATACTAACGTTTCTAGGATAGAAATTACTGGTTTTAACATGTATTAACTTCATAGTTCACAAATAACAACAAATGAAAGCAGAGAATTCCCTTGTGTGGCTATTTATTTGTTTGTTTTTTGAAACTTAATTTCTGAGATTGGATACATCAAGTTATCAGTGAATATTTAAATGTAACAGGCATGACAAATATAAATACAAGCTCCAGTTCAGAGAGTGATCTAAGATGAGCTGATGACATTCACTTTCATGAAAAAAAAAGTTGAAATCTGCTGGGAATTTTGCCCTCATGGCTAGGAAGGTAGATACCATAAATTTCTACTATTCACAGTGTTTAGAACACTATAACTAAAGGGATCTTACTCCTGTTGCTCTGAAAACCAGAGAACATAGAGACAGTGAAGACATCCCTATAGGGAGGGAGAAATGCAATCCGTTATGAAGGCTCATGACTGAAGGATATCTATCAACTTCTGTAGTTTCACTGGGGACCTGTCCATTTTTGCACAAACTGTATTATTATGTTCTGACACAGTCCTTTATAAAAGAAGATAATATATGTGATGGTATCGTGCCCTGTGCATATGAAAATGGCCAAAACCCAATCCAAGAATGACAATTTTCTTCTGTCTTGCCTAGTCAGGGATCAGAACCTGCTTGCTAAACCAGGTGTGCTTATTTAATGCTGTCTCTTTAACTCAGTACTAATTGACCTTGCTTCCCAAAGCAAGCCTCTAATTGCTGTGTGACTGCATGACTGCTGTCAGTAAATTCTAACAACTGACTCAAATTTCTCACTGCTTGAAGTTGTACTTTCTTGTTCCCTCAAACATTCTTTTGTTCTCCATACCTGTAGGTTGTCCAAATTGTGTGGTCTCTCATTTATTTCACTCCAGCAGCTGCTTTGGCATTCTGCGTCTTCTGTTTCGGATACAAGTGGCTCTGCACAATTGTGTTGTGAATATCAAGGCTTCAAACCCTGAAAGACTTTTCTGTCCCAAAACGTTCTCGTTACAGATTTTATCCTGCCATCTGATGTGCAATATGGCCCACAGATGGTACAGATGAAACCACCCTACAAGCTGTAAATGTTGATAGTCAAAGTATAAAGTTAGAAGAAAACACATAATGAATGTTTCTTCCTTTTCAAAAGAGCAAAACAAAAATAAGTCAAAATATGAATTACTGCATTAAAAGTACTAGAAAAATTCTCACTCATTCAGTAGATACCTCTAAATAAAATTAAAGAGTCTGAAATGTCAAGAGAAATCTAGACTGCAATTACAGGGATCTATTTAGATATAATTAAGTAATCTAGGTTTGAATTATCATATGCTACAGAAGGTATTCAACAGATGCCTTGATATGCTTTCAAATATCTAATGAAGTTTTAACAGTAATAACAAAGTCACTGTCTAAATCTGCCCTGGGTCACACGGCAACATTTTCTCAAGGGACTGACAGTGATATTGCTTAATTCATAATATTTTGCAGAGTATCAACAGCACAGTTGACATATACAACATACAAGTGGATGTATTAGAATGGCAGCCTGAACTCTTTTGCAGCTATCCACTTCTAAGTTGCCAGAAAAATTAAGTGTCCAGCTTAGAACAGGCAAAGTGGCAAAGCTTTAGCACTTGATCCTAAAGCCTGATCTGACTTGGTGAAGTATTTCACATTCTGCTTCAGCTAAATTTTTAGCTATCTGTTGTTAAGGGTCATATTATTAGCAACTTTGTACATACACAGGGACCAAGACAGGCTAACGGAGGTAGCATGTCTTCAGGTAATCCACTGCTGAAGCCCAGCTCTAAGCAATTCAAGTATCTGAATAGTCCTGTCAAAGCCAACTGATTTAGCTGTTCATATAAAAACTACATATGCTCAGAATCAAAGCAGTCAATGAACAAACTAGTTGCGAAGCTTTATTTGGGAGGTACCTGGGTTTTGAGAACAACTGTGACATAAGAATATATGTAAAAGAAAGTTCTGGAGCTCATGGCTACAGACATGGCTACAGGCTAACTAAGAAGTACCCAAGTACTACAAAGAAGTGCCAAAGAAGTTGGTAAGAAACCAACTTCTTTTGGTATTTCCCACCAAAGAAGTTGGTAGGAAAAAAGCATGTACCCAGAAATATAAATTCATACGGATGCATCAAAGACAGTGATGTATATACATTTTGTATATATGTGCTGCATTGTCTGAGACGGCTTGAAGATTCTTTCCTAGCAAGTTTGTTATGAAGATTGCATAGCGATATCCCCCAGCCTTTGGTCTCTAACTTATGTACACATATATATGTACCATTACTACACTTTTGCATCCCATTCAATGAAACAAAGTGCAAATCAGCATGTCATTAAAAAGCATTGCTCAAATCACAGTAAACCAAAACAGAAAGAATAGTGAAAACCTTCTTAGTGCCTATCAGAAAGAGTGGGGTTAATGCAGAAAAAGGCTAACTTCGTTGAATGTACAATGCCATCTACATTATCTATTAGACTGACCTCTGTTTCTCATTTCTGGACTGAGCAGCAGTACTGCAGTGCCACACCATCGCTGTGCCATCTTCATTTCCTCCAGAAGGTAAGGACAGTTTTTTCCTTCTCATTTTTTGATGGAAAGTCTCATTATCTGTGATAATGAGAAAACTCAGTGGGATGCTGGAACTTAGTATTTTAACTAGCAAATACAAAATAAAAGGATGCGAGAAAAGTACTGGACATCTTTCTCTCTCAACGTCACACAGCAGCAGGCTCCTGTCAAAGAAAACTAACACCACTAACACCTTTTTTTGGTCACTGTTATGTTTTTCTCAGCTGCTGAAACAAAGAGACAGAACACTGCCTAAGATTGAGCCCTTTGGTCCCAAGAGAAGAAAAAGGGTTTTGAAAAGGCTCTCAAGAAATACGGTCTTTTGAAAAACAAAAAGTGAAAAGGAGAGAAGACAGCTCATATGGTAGCTGAATCAATCAAAGGTGAAAGGAAGAAAATGCATAATCATTTTTCCCCAGTTCAATGGATATTTTCCCTCAGAGCGCCCTGCTGTATTTCTAGTCCCCATCCTGTGCTTCTGCTAAGTCTGACTTAAGTCTTTGCGGACACTAACAACCCAAACCTGCTGCTTCCCCGCACAGACTTGGGCTCCATTTACAGCTTCAAATGTTCCAGATCCTTCCATTTCCACCTCCTCCAACACAGTCGTATCCCTTCATCCCCACCTTCCTTGCCTTGAGCCCTGTTCAATTTAACTTCCGACACAAGTTCACACACAGCACCCTTCTCTAGTCCACCTCCAGTGTCCTCCTGCCACGCTAAGCTCCTTCAGCTTCTACTCTGCCGCTCCTGGGCTAACTAAACTCAAAACAAAACGAGGTGGGCCCTCTAAACTCTGACTGTAGCCCTGCCGGGCCCGCACCGCAGGGCCATCTCACAGTGCCACCTTCTGCTCCTCCGCCACCGAGCCACGCTGGATTCCTCACAGGGTTTTGACGCCTCTCAGCTCCCTTTTCGGTTCCGCTCCGCGCAGGGCCTCACCCCTTCCCTCCCCGACTGGAAGCACCCCAGCTCCCTCTCTTCTCACCGAGCCTCGGCCGCCATGTCCCGGCTCTCACCGCCCTGCCTGCATCCCTCCTCCACTAACCCGCGTCCATCCCAGCGCCCATTCCCGAACCATCACCTCAGTCCCTGGCACGGTGCGGCCGCTCCCCTTCCCAACCCCGTCGCCCTGGGGCCTGGCCAGGGACGGAGAGGCCGTTCCTCAGCCCTGCCGCCCGGTGGACACCCCCTCACCTGAGCGCTGTTCCCCCGCCGTCGCCGCCCGGTCCCCTCGCTCGCCGACCCCTCCCCGGTCCCTCTCCCTCCCCGCTGTCAGAGCAGGAGGGGCGGCACCTGCGGGTCCGCCCCATTCTCCTCCCCTCCCCTCCTCCCGCCGGAGAGAGACCGAGACCCGGAGGGAGACGGCGGCACCGGGCGGGACCGCTGAGTGCAGTTGCTCGGTGTGAGAGGAGGGAAGGGGAGGAAAATTCAGTAAATTAATTAAAAAAAAAAAAAAAGTGAGGGAGGGGTGGAAGGAGAGCGCTTCAACTTCTCCTCTCTGCCCAGCAAGGTAAGGGAAGCGGTGGGGGACGCGGGGCTTTACTTCGCCTTCTTGCCGGTTTCTGGGGAGGGCACAAAGGTAGCGGGTCGGGCTGGTGGCAGCGGGGCCCCGCTCGCTGGGTCGCGCTCGGTGTCAGTCACCCCGCGGAGCGCAGCACCAGGGGCGGTGGGGGACTGCGGCCGGTGTCACTGGCGGGCTGCCGGTGCTCTCCCCCGGGTGGGCTCCAGCCCTTTGTTACCGTCGTTTTGGACCGGGGTGGGAAATGACCCCACGCGGACGGGGCAAGGTGGGGGCGGGAGCGCCCTGGCCGGGCGGCTGCCGCAGTAAAGCTGACCCTGTGGGCAGGCGGCCCAGAGGCAGCAAAGCCCCGGGGAGCGAAGGGGAGGCGGGCGGGGTGGGCGCGGGGGGTGCAGGTGGCTCTGCTCCCCGCCCCGCGCTGCCATGAGAACGGCCACCGGCAGGGGGCTCGGCTGCCTCGCCCTCAGCGCCCGGGGAGGCTTCGCCAGAGGTGGGGAGCGCCGGCGGTGGGCGGCGTGGGGGGGGTTGTTCGGAGGGTGTTTCTGGACCTGTGCAGCTTTGGAGGTGGGGAGGCCAGGGCGCTGGATGTTGTTCCCGGAGGGCGCTCTGCCCGTGGCGGAGGGGCGGCGGTGTCCCCTGGAGACGCGGCAGCCCAACGGGCAGTAACGGTCGCGCTGAGGGCAGGCGCTGCCGTCGCGGGCCCTGTCACTGGCGGCCTTCGGGTGATTCCTTTCCCCGTGGTGACGAGCGATCGACAGGACTTGTTTGCTGTCGGGAAGTCAAGGTAGAGAGGAGAAAACCGGCTCCGATGAACCGAGCGCCGGCTCTCCGAGGCGGCTGACAGGTTTATGAAGGGCGCCCCGCGGCCCTGGGCAGCGGTGAGGGACCGCCGGGGTTCAGCCCTTCCCCCGGCTTTCCTGAAATCTCTGAAACGTGAAAACTTGTTTTAAACCATAGCATTTCGGCCAGCCCAGTGGGTGCGTCAAGGGTTGCTGTTTGTTTAGGCCCCAAGACTGCATCCATATTCTGGAACTTAAGAATTATCAATGGTCAGATGTGTTTGAAGTGCAGGAAACCTTTAAGTTACATGGTGGAAAAAATATTTCCCATGTCTGTGGCTTGTCAGTGTGAGTGCTTTAATTACCCTGAAGATGTGACCTTTTTTTTTACATGATTTCATGTGGCTTTCTTTGTATTGGTGACTCTTAGAACTTTCTCACTGAATTATATTTTAAGTAGTATTGAAATAATATTCCATATTCTGTCTACTTCATTGATGCCTTGTTACAAAGAGATTTTTAAAAGGCTGAAATAAAAGGCTAATGAAGAAGGAAGTACTGTCTTTTATTTCCCAACTTTAGGAATAACTGAAGCATATATATATATGTGTTTTGGGTTTTTTTTACAATTAATACTGTTGTTTAGAGCTGAGAGTGAAGTGAGTAGGTAGAAGCTTTCTGCACTGTTAAATACTGTAATACACACTTAAGTCTGGGGTTTGTTAAGGGGTTTGAAATATGCCCTCTGAAGAAAAACAACGGTGGGTCTTCTATTGATTGTCAAACTTAAAACATAAGCACTAGTGAGATCTAAAAAAATATATTTGGAAATATTAAACCTTATCCTCAAGAATTTGCTTGTGAGTAGGACAAAAGCACTTATGGGGCTGGTGGATTAACTTTTTAAATACCTCTTTGCAAAGGAATAAGGATTGTGTGAGGATTCTCATAGCAGTTGAGAAATGTTTGTTTATTCCTCATTTTGACACTTGTGGATTTTGTATAGATGCATACTTTTTCTCATATATTCTCAAGTATTTCCAACAAAATGCTCTAGAAAGTCAAAGAATAATGTTCAGTTTGTGCCTACCCTTTTAAAGGGTTGAGCTCTGAAGGTTAAATTATGCATCTGGTAATACAGATAACAAATACAGTATATGTTTTTGTTTGTTATTGGTAGTGTGTATGCAAAACAAATTATTGGGTAAGGTGTTTAATAGAGAAATAACTTAGTTATAAAAACCAATATGCATGTACCGGGAATTTTTATTAGTTGGGTTTGGCTGTAGATAATGTTACAAAAATAAATGGTGATGATTTTTTGCTAAGGCAGTTTTTAAGCCCAGGATGTCACACTAAAGGAAATAAGCAGTAACAGGCAACTTGATTACTGAGCTTTTACTGGGATACTTAAAATATGTGAAGTTCTTTAAGATCTCAAGAGGACATCACAGTTGAAAGGAGGGGTGATCTAACTGTGAAAGGTTTGTCTAGGATTCGAAAAAGCACATTTGGTTCAAGGTCTTCTTAAACACATAACTATTGGCATTGATATTTGGCAGTTCAACAAGTCGTGTCTAAAGTATTTTGTAGATACAAGGAAAAGGAAAGAAAACTTAGTGGTGTAATTTAGGAAACTCCAATCAGTTGCTATTGGATATAGGTAATGAAACTATATTTTAAGGGAAATCTGGAAAAGTCTGCCATGAAGCGTATCATATTATGAATGCTGGGCTGTTTATTCAGTGTAAAGCTAGATTCAGTATAATGTCAAAAATATACTCTAGGAAATCTTATTAATGGTAGCCAACAACAAAAAAAAAAAAAAAAAAGGATTGAACGCATGTCACTAATTTTCAGTGTTTCTAGGAGATTATGAGTGGGCATAGAAGTGTAAGGATTTTACTTTCAGCGGTATAATCTTTTGTAGTATCTTTCATATTAAGCATTTTAGAGTGGTTTTTAAAAGTACTTTTATGCTTTGTATCGTTCTGTACCATATGTTTTGGATTTAATTCTTTGAATGACCACTGAAGTGCAGCCAACTTGGGGTGAATGTGGCAACTGTTAACTAGCGCTTAGCAACAGTGCACAATAATCAAGACGGGAAGTGAAGAAGAATACCATGTCTAATTGAAACTACAGGGGGCATTTAGGTAGGTAAGATGTAATTAACAAAACCTGGAGCTTGGACATGATATTAAGGCATCACATCTTCAGTCTTGTAAAAAGGATTGTGAAATCGTTAGTGTAAAAAAAAGTTTCAGATTTTTGATTTTATACTTTAGATGGATAACCTCTTTGAGATGCATGTGTTTTACCTATTCTTGCATAATCATTTCTCACACATAATATAGAAGATACGTTTTACTTTGTTTCTAAAATGGAATCGTGAAAAGGAAGACAGTTGAAAAGACTGCCAAATGAAGGAGTAATAAGCCTTGACATTTTGACAGTGATGTCTTTTAGCGAATTAGTCCCGCAAACTAGAGTTCATTAGGTATAATGATTAACATATCTCTAATATTCTGGAACAGATTACAGTGGCGATCATAAAACACCACTAATTTTTTTTTTTTCAGTTGATGTGTTATTTTCTCTAAGAATCAATGACTTTCCTCAAATCCTCTCTTCTTGTGACATTCCTTAAAGTGCTGTGAAAAGCATTGCTTGTTTGCTCAAAACACTCTTGCCTAATATAGTTTCAGTTTAATTTTTAAAAAATTCCAAACCTGATCATTTTGTTTCATGATGTATTCTGTATGGAGATATATTAATGGACCAATCTTATGTCTTGTATATCCCAAACACATCTTGCTTCTAAGAACTCTGGAAATATCCTAATACAATAAGGAGAGAACTAGTAAATGAGTTTTCAGTGAGTCATTAGAGAGGCCATTGGCAACTCTGAGCATGGCTAGTATAGCCCCTGTTCATGGATTCGAACTTGCAGGTAGGCAATGAAGATGACTCAAAAATAAGGAGCCATGTTGTGAAGGTGCTTACAGTGGTGAACTATCCAGTATCATTAGGCTCTCAGTGTTTTCATAGAATAATTAATGTTTTTATAATCCAAAACAAAACTATGGAATACCTGTTGGAGGAACTTGTGGATGACAGAAATTTGGAACAGTGTTTAATCACAGTGGGAACAGCCAAATTTTGTACGCTGCTGTGGTTGGCTTAGAAGTACCAAGTAGAAGTATGGAGTTCTGCATAAAAATGATGCTGAAATGGAATTATTTTTGTTTTGAGTAACTCTTGAAGTCATGTCAGCTGATTTCTGTCATCTAACTATGTCACACAGTAGTGTCACTGCTTCTGTGAAATTCTTTTTGGACATGAGAGGCCAGAGAGAATTGTGTATCATTTAAGTGTATTTGATATAATTCTCGTTGAGTTAGCATTTTAAATTCCATGGCACTTCAGAGGTTGAATAAATAAAACCCCATATACCTGATCTGAAGATCTTACAGGAAAAATTGTCAAACACTTTGATTAATTTAACGTTTACTTTTTAAAACTGCAGTTATACTACAGCAATTAATAAAATGTTCATAAAATGTAAAAGGTGGGAAGAACTGTATGTTATGACATAAAATTACCAGAAGAGTAAGAAGGTAGGGAGCGGCCTGAGTCAATATAACAAGATCTGATAGAAACCTTCAATTAACATTTCCCATGTAAGGTTTTAGAGAGGTTATTTTGAGGTAGTTTTTCGAACTCATGGAGCTATGACCAGCAAAACAGTGTGGGCAGACTTAAGATACTGTTACTTAAGAGATTACCAGACATCTGTTGTAGTGGTTCAGTGAATAAGTCTTGAATAACTAGTTTTAGGAAATGCCGTGCAAAGATCCTCCTGTTCCCTTGCTCTGATCTCCATCATAGTCTGTAATTAGCTCTTTTCAGGAATGTTGATACGATCTGAGCCGCACACTTTGAAGTAAGTGAAAAAGTTAGTTTCTGAATGTATCTGTAGTCTTAATACTGTTTTCTTTTTTTTTCTTTTTTTTTCTTTTTTTTAAATGAAGACATTACTTTTGGTGAGATGCAGAGATAAGTCTTCCCTGGAACATACAATGTGAGGTTGTTAAGGTTAGTTAGATGGCTGACAATTTTAAACTGGTGCACTTAGGGTATCAAATGCAACTGAATGTTCTGCTAGTGCCTCTGTCTTTTTGCACTGAATTCTGCTTCATCTCCCTCCGCAGCACAAATTTATCTGTTGAATGGAGTGTACACAACCAAAATTTCAGAAAAGTCACTAGCCTTCTTTGGAAGACAGTTCGACTGCTGTTTTTCTCTGGAACCATAAAATGTTTAAATATGTATTAGTGTGCGTATGAAACATTTTCCCTCTAATGCTTTACGTATTTGAGAGATATTAGGCTTCTCCTCCCCTTGCTTTTAAAATGCTATGTCCAAGTTCAAAACTTGCTTTCTTGTAGGTTCTCAGGTCTCTAGACGTAAGGAAACCTAAGAGTCCTGTTCTGGGAGTTTGATAGTTGATTTATGCATTCATTTTTCTTCCTTTTTAATCCCAGCTGCCTTTTAAAAGATAGAGGTAGTTCATATGCAATTCTAATGCCAATGCTTTTGAGGTTATGTATGGTCCGACTTGTATTGTCCCTTCCTTGTGGTGTTATCAGTCAAGAGTAATTAGTAGAGTGTTTGGAAATTACTGTGTGCCTGATCCTCCACAGTCTTCCTAGTAAAGAGGAAATTACCACTTTTTAAAAAACTGAAATGTGGCACAGCTTCCTTGGTTTAGTGAGATCTGAGCTCTTTGGAGCTTCCTCCATCGTACCCACTTCAGAGAGCTGTTGTAATGGTCAGGAAGAGCAGTACCCAATAGCTGAGTACAGCTGCTTCCAACACCATGAGGAATCTGGGCAACTACCTCTTTATGCTGGAGTCACTGGTGAAAAACGGACATTCACAGCAGAGTTTTATCAGCCGTACTGTTGCCTACCTATGTTACTGATGTCTCAGGATAAAGAGCATATGTGGTAAAACCTTGTCTTGATGGCTGTCAATTTAGGATTTGCAGAGAGCCAAATGCTCCATTCCGTGGCCTAATCCTGGTGTCCTTCCACTGTTGGTGTAGTACTTTGTTGCTATTAGTTCTCCAGTTACTGTCTCCTTGGTGATAAGGTGCTGGTTGTGATATGGTGTTTCACAGTATATGATTGCATCTCAGTCTTGCTATTCAGGAAATCATGCCATCTACTTTTACTGCTTTTGTTCCTGCCTCACTGACCATCTCCCTGTGGTTTGCCAGGAAGCCCCCCAGATTCTGTGTTCCTTTTGAGCCTTAGGTGGCTTTATTCTCCTTTCATACTTTCAGTCCACTTTGAGAACAGCTGTTTCATAAAGGAAGCTTAATCTTGTAATTTCTTTAAAGCACTTTTAAAGAATCAAGGTCTTAGTGCAACAAGGTGATTCATTTGTGGAGACTGGAAATTAGGTCTTGATTTTTACAGCTACAATGCCCTTCACTGCATCAAGAAAAGGGAAACAGCTTCCTGCCTGTCATGTTGTAAGTGACATTTAAGAACATAGTGGTTTTCTAGTCTTGTAAAAAATGCTTTCAAAAATTTATTTGTATAGATGAAATGTTAAGACATTGTTGTTACTCTTTCTAATCTTTTAGGGGTAAAATTCTGGCTGTGAGAAGGGTAGGAAATTAGGTGGTTTAGGTGAGTGATCAGTACCAGCTCACAGAGAAGCAATTTTAAAGAACACCTAAGGGGAGGGAAAGGGCAAAGTCATCCAAGAAGACTTTAATGCCCTGGATAGAGGCACGAAAAACTGCTGGTGGGTTATTTCAAAGCCAAAGTTCAGAGTGAAAAATATGCATATCCTCACAGTCCTGATTGCAGCAGTTTCAGTAAATTTTGAAGGTTAGCTTTGCTTTTGGCAGTTTTTTTTTTGGTTGGTTGGTTTTGGTTTGATTGGTTGGTTGTGGTGTTGTGTGTTTGGTTGTGTTTTTTGTTTTTTTTTTTTTTTTTGTTTTTTTTTTTTTTTTGTTTGGTTTTTTTTTTTTTTTTTGCGTTAGGATAGTCATCTCTCAGTTTCTAAGCTTTTCGAGGAGAGGGAAGATAACTTGCCTGCCAGATTGTTATTTCACCTTCTTCTTCCAGGTCCCCAGTCATGATTTTAACAGATGTGAGGGGAAGCTGGATTTCAAGGGCATCATGATTAAAACGTTAGCTGTCACAAGCTTTTGTGTCCAGAGCTATGGAATCTTTTCTGATGAAGCAGCAGGACATCTAAACATACAGATTTGGGGGTTTTTGTTTGTTTTGTAGCATTATCTTAGTAACATACTTCTTATTTACTATGTGCCTGAGAGTGTTTTGCGTGCTGCATAGTAAATGCATAGGTAGTTGCCTCCTCCAGATGTCCTCTCAGCTGCAGACTTTACAAATTAGGGAGAATAGTGTGTGTGTATATATGAAAGAGGACATGAATTAGAAATACTGGAGTCTAACATATTAATGGCCCAATATCTTAATGGGTCATAGGATTATTTTTCTTTAATGATTGCTTGGCAGAGGTGGCTTATGCTGGTCTGAACTCTAACATTGTGTTCACAGTTGGCATTCATGTGTGTGTATGACTAGACCAGGAGTTGTTAGTGTGTAGTAGATGTGCCACTAGTAATGTTATTCAAAACTGTATGCCTCGAAAGCTCTCAAACAAAAGCTACCACCAAAAAAAACACTTTAATTTTGAACAGCAGATGTGACCTTGTGGCAGAAAAGCCTGAGAGGAGGAAGAAAAAAAAATATTCTGGCTGCTCTCAGCTATCATAGTGAACAGTGTTTGCTTGCTGACTGTCCAGCATGGTGGTTTTATTGAGAGATGCTTTGTGCCTGGTGGCTCTGCAGATGGATGCTCAGTTTTCATCTGCAGCACAGCTCGCTGACTTTCTGTCAAACTTGGATTTGGGGTGATTCCAGTTGTGATGCGGATTTGGTGTAGGAAGAGGGAGGCTGTGATTGCAACAGGAGTTAAGCACTCACCTACACAGTGCAGTGTAGGTTTTCAGCTCCATTTGCTCTCACCATAGTAAATCAATTTCTGATTATATGCTAAGGCCAGACAGATAAGCTGCCAAGTTGAACTTGTGAAGTTGCGTGTATATGTTGCCAGGGTTCCTACTGCAGAAAAAGGCAAATCTATGTAATCTGTAGGTTTTGAACAGTTGAAAATTCATCCTAACATTGTTGCTTTGATGCCTGTTTAAAGAAGGGGGGGGAGGGGGGGGAAGCTGTGCTTTTGATCACCACACTTAAAGGATTTTGTCCCAGCAGTGTAATAAATGAGAATTGGATCTGGGACTTGCTTTCAGTAAAATACAGTATTCTTCCAGTTGCTTTTTAATTGAAAAATGGGCTCAACCTTGAATTTAACAACATGCAGTTCAGGGTTTTAGGGGTGAAAAAGAGAGAGGAATGCAACAGGTGCTGCGTAGTTTTGATACTTCTGATGTCTGATGACACTGATATCTTAAGCTTGTGTTCTCTATTCTGATTCATTATATAAACAAGTACAGCATGAACCTTGATGTATAACCTTGACACATGAATGGATCCTTTGCTTTGTAGTTCATTAGTAGTTTGCCCAAATTGCAAAAACTGCATATTGGGAAACAGAAAGTATTTGCATTGACAAAACTTTTTTTTTTTTCTTTTTTTGAGGAAAACCTGTATTTTTGTGTGTTGGACTTCTTATTTTTAAGAAACAGACCTTTAGTTGTTGTTTCATTGTAGTCTAGCTGAGAATTATAGCAAACCTCACATTTAAATTTGACAAGTTAATCAGTCAAAGCTATTCATGCAGATCAGCCATGAACCAAAATATATCAATAGTGTTTTATTTTCACAGGATTTCCAGTGTGGCCCTGCCTGGAGTGTGAGGTTGGACTGGTTGACCTTTAGAGGTCCCTTCCAACCCAAATTATTCTGTGATTCTGTTGTTTGTTGTAAAGTGGGGTAGTACAACTCCCCTAAAACTAAGGAGTATTACCTATTAGTAAGATACAGCTTCCTGAAACAATTCATCTGGCCCAAGGACTTTGCAAATGTATTAAAGGAATAGGCTACTGCCAGCATGATCTGTTTTGGTGACCTGCTTTCTGCTGTCATCTTTCCAGCCATTTTTGTGCTGTGTGCTAGATGTGCTTTTTATTTGTCATCAGAAATACATGCTGGTTCTGTATCCGGTCACACACGTTAACATATGTGTCCTGTTACTGGCAGCTGTCTACAGGTCTTGTCATGATACTGGATGGTGACCCAGAAACGGTCTGGTGATTGAGGCTTTGCTGGGCATGTGTTAATAGGAAGGCTGCAAAGCTTGAGTGACTCAATAAGAAGGTTGCTTGGCCGGTCTGGGATGGAAGATTGAGCATCAAAGGGTAATAGTGATACCTAACGGATTGATTGACTTTGATGCCTTGTGTGAAAATCACTCTTTCTAGATGGATGTTCATAATCAAACATTTTACTCTAAGGAAATTTAAAATAAAACCAGGACCAATAATTTTAAATCTTTTCAGGACTAAAAGAAAGCATGCATAAAAAGGAGGTATTTGTTTGTTGTTTCAATCAATCACTTCTACTTATTGTTTTGTTAATTGGCAAGGTTTGGGAACTGCTGTTCTCAATTACATGCCATTGTGCGTCTTTCTGATAACTGAGTTGTATGTGTGCCCATATGCTTTATTGTTCTGGACATATTTATTCCGATGTGATGATTCAGTATGTGGGTTGCAGTTTCCCTCTAGCTGCCACATTCTAGCTGAACATATTCCATATGTAGCGGAAAAACAGCCAAGTGTGGAAAGAAGTGGGTTGTACTTTTTATTTCCAATTATGATAAGAGGAATAGAGGCTGGATGACAACATACCTTTTTCTGCTCCAAATGATTATCTGAATAAACTGAATAATCTGAATATGAAAAACACAGCAAGGGGTAAAGAACAACTAAAAAATGGCAACTAGAGATAGCATATTCTTTGAGAAATTCAATTTTAGGAAGACGTTGACTGTCATATTAACAAGGGCCAGGGAGCAGAACTGGTTTATGATTCATAACTAATGCTTTGTCCCAAGGACAGAAAATGAGTGTATGTGAGGCCATGTGCCTGGAAGGAAGCTGGAGTCTGGATGAATTCATTAAAACAGTTCTGTCATCGCTGTTCCAAAGTGCAGTTGATGCTGAGAGGGGCTGGTAAATTTCTCATTAAAACGCTTGTTGAAAATGACTGTCTATTCTGTGTGTTGTCACAGTGTCTTTTTGATCTGGAATAAATCACATAAACTCTGTTTCTTTCAGCCAGTGTGCAGAGATAAGAGAACACACTGGTAAATTTTCTTGTGTCCATACTATCCTTATGTGTGCCAGGAAAAACAGCTCCAAACTATGAATTCATGAGGAGAAAATGAAAGAAATGGCCTCTTGATGTCAAACTGGTGAGTAAACAGTTAAATGCAGTATCACCATATAGCCATATGAAGGGTTATACTCAGATTGTGATTTTGTTTTGGAAATGAGGCTTGCAGTGATCTATCTGCAGTCATTACTGGCTTACCTATCCTTGATGCTCTGTAATTCCTTCCCTGTTTCTACAGTTAGACTTAACAGAGCTTTTAACTGACGATCATTGTTTTTTACCCTTCTGTTCCTCTTCCCATCCTTTATTGGAGAGAAGCACTATTATGATTTTAATAAGATTTTTGTATTCAATTGATCTTTGGGTTCAATTCTGCTACTACTGAATTACTTGCTATTGAGAAAACATGGTTTTTGTAGCTTTAGCTTAAGCTTAGTACATCCCACCAGAGCAGGTCAGATGTAACTGAGGGATGTTCTTGTGTTCTGAACATAGCCAACTGTTATTATGTTCTATGGCAAAAAAAAATTAGATTTGTGGTTTTGATCATTCACAGATACACACTTTATTTTGCTGAAGAATGGCTTAGTTCAAGATAAAGAGTCAAGTTGAACCTAATGTAATAATAGATTGAGTTAGAAGACACAGAATTCTGAACTAGCAGTTTGAGAACTAGAGAGAAAATCTGTTGTGTGGAATTGTTTTTTTGTTTGTGTGTGTGGTTTTGTTGTTGTTTGGTTGGTGTTTTTTTGTTGTGGTGTGTGTTTGTTTTTTTCTTAAAAAAAATATATATATACTAGAAAGCAAGCTCCTCAGTCCTCACTTTGTAGAATCATAGAATTATTGAGGGAAATTTGAGGTAAACTTGCATCCTTTTAAATTTTTACCAAGAAATGTGCAGTGTCTCTCTGGATTCCACCTTGGCTAAGGAATATGGAAACTTCTTTGGCCACTGAAGAAAAGCATGCTGGCATACTTAAGCGGGGAAAAGGAAAAAACCTTTCTTTCCCCTCTTATGTGGTTATCTCTCTTACCATGGCAGAGCAGTGCAAAAGACATACATTTGTGAATACGAGATAAAAAGCCTCTTCTAAAACTGTGAAAAATGTTTATGCAAAACTACAATGTAGTTTTTTTCCCCACATGATGTATTATGTGCTAGCAGGTAAAGAGTATGGGGCTTCTGTTGCCATGATATATTTGACAACATGTACACTGATGGCCAAAAGAAACAAAACTGTCGCAGTCCATAGTAATATAATATGCTACAGCCAAATTACTAACATGCCTTAGAGAAAAATTGTCGTTTTTTCATGTCTTATTTAGCCAAATTCTGAGTGTATTAGAAAAACAGGTATATCCATTCCTGAATAATGTTGGGACATCTATCATTGCCTGCCTCAGAGAGACAAGTTTTGGTAAAGAAAGGGATTTCAGCTACCGGGCTCTCACTAAGCTGTGAAGAGTCAAGGAAAAACAGCTGTAAAAATGTTGATGTTGGCCATGAATTTACATAAAAAAACAACGTGCTTTCATTTGAATGCTCGGGGTGATACTATAATGTGGACTTGGCCACTGAGAGAAGACACATGGCTTCTCCATGCCTTCATTTTCCTAACTGAAACAAGGATAGTGATTGTCCTGGGAGGTTTTTAAGCACTATATTCACTAATGATTAGCCATTATGGTTTTCTGTGGCTGAGCCTAGAGGGTCCTTAGGTCAAGTCTTCTGTCAGGACCTTGCGTTGCTGAGTTTCATGGTTCTATCAGTAAGCTTTAGACATAGTAGACCAAATTGTGTTCTTGGCGTACATATAAACAGTTAGTAATTTGTCTTTTGTGCTTAAACCTTCTGTGCAATTTCAATTAATTTTTAATTAATTTAATTTAAACATCTCAGACTTCGGTTTTGCTGCAAGATCTGGTTGCTGTGTGCGGAGATCCAGGGCATTGTCTCCACTGAGATGGCTTTGTGGTGAAATGGATTCGAAAGTCCAAGGCCCTTCGTCTGCGAAGCAGCCCATGTCCAGGGCTCTGTTTACCCACTGTAGTGGTGCTAACTGGTGTCTGCTTTGGTGTTAAAGGAGAATATGAAATACTCAGCGAAAATAGCCTAGGCTGTGTCTCGCAGAAGGTCTTCAGCTGGCTAAAGCAAGTGGTAGTTGAGGGAGTAAATAAAGTGTTTGCAGCCCACATGCTGTCACAACCTTTCCCCTCCCCCCATACATCCTCTCTCTTTTTTATTTGGCCATATGTTTTAGTAGTCTAAGTATGTGTTAGTGGTAATCCAGGGTCTACGCTTTTAAAGGATGATTACCCAGTTTGTTGCCAAAGTGAGACTTTTTCTTCCCCATTTAATTTTTGTGATGGTCATAATTGTAAAGCTTTTCTTTTAAAAAATTGCAGATTACTCTTTGTATGGCTAAATTTATCTACATCTCTTTTTGTGGCCTGCCACCCTGTTACTGGTTTGTATGATAGGGGGTCAAACAAACCGGTTTGTTCTCTGCATGCTGATCTGAATTTCAGAGCCACTTTCCTTTACCCCCTGACTCCCTGCTCCCCTCCCCCTCCTCTCCACAAAAAAGCCACATCGGGTCTCTTTCTCCTTCCACCCCCACCCTCCTTTCCTCCCCTGGCCCAGCAGAAAAGTAAATGTTGATTATCTTTTCCTACTCATCCCTTACCCTGACTAGCCGAGTCTCACTTAAGGTGGTTGATGTACGACAGAATTAATGCTCCAGAAATTCAAGTGATTTGACAGTCTGCTGGTCTGTGTGTACATTAAAGATAATGTGATTTTTTTTTTTGGGGGGGCGGGGGGAATTAAATTTTATGGATTTTTATGGATTAAAGCAGATACAGGGGTTTATGATGACTTTTTTAAAAAAGGTCACCTCTCTTGTCAGAGTGTGATGAGGGTCATGTCAGTTTTATATAAAACAATTGTCAGGAATTCTCCTCCTCAGGGGAGTAATTTCTCAGTCTCCAGTGAACCTTGGCTGAACATGGAGGAGTTACTAACTGGCATTGTACCCCTGCTTGTAACCCACCTTCATGGTGTTACCATTAGCCACCTTCTTGCCCCAAAAAAGGAAAAGTGGCTATTGGGCATGTAGAAACACATTGTCATTGAGCAGAATAAACCCTCATACCTGTTATTTAAAAAATGAAACTCACAAACATACCCCCCTAGTAGATTGAAATGTATGCGTGTCGGGGAGGAGGGGAATAACACGTAGGAAAAGATTTATGCCTTCCTTTGGGCTGTTGCTTGGTAACAGAAAATGCCTCTTAAGCCTATTTTTGGAGAGGGGAGGGGTGAAACTTGATTCGGTGACCATCTGTCCTGAGCTGGTTGATTTCCTGTTGAGCTCGCCTTTGTTTCTGTCAAACAATTGATTGTTACCCTTTACAGATAAGAATACTGTTGGTGACATTGCCCTGAATCAGCAGGATGGCTTGTGGCAACAACAAACCAGACCTATTATATTTAATTTTTATATATTTAAAAAAAAAAAAAAAGTTTAAGGGGTTTTAGTTCTTCCTGAGCCACTAACTGTGGTTTTCCATGGGTTTACTAATCTGTGTTGTGGTGTGGGGGGCTTTTTTAGCTCTTTTTTTTTTTTTAATCTCTTGGGGAGTGCACATTAGTAAAGTAGGTGAGTGTAATAAATGTAATTGAGATATTTTTTAAAGAGGAGGTAATAATGCCTTTAATCTGAAATTGTTGGGAAAAAGCCATGGTTTGAGGCGTGTTAAGCCTTTTGGTGGTGGGGTGGGAGCAGAAGTTAATTGAAGTCACTGTTGAAGAAATCCCCACTGTTTCTGTGAAAACAAAACCCAGATTCCTAATTGCAAATGGAATATTTGCTATTGTTCTTGCTTAATTGTCAGAAAATCATTCTCTGTTTGAGTACCTCCCAGTGTTTTCTTAATAGTAAGGTGCTGGATAGATTTAAACACTGATCAGAGTATTTTAAAGCTATCTGCTTTATTTATATTGCAGAAGCTTGTATTCTTCCTTTAGTTTTATGCATGCAGGGTACAAGGTGCATGCGCATGCAAATATGTGCATGACCTCTGTAGCTGCCATTATTTGTTAAGCATTTCAATACTATTTCATTCTCTGCCCTCAATTTCAGCGGGGTTCAGAGCAGAGGTTCACAGTTCCAGGTGTCTGCTGAAGAAAAAGTAAGGCATGTGTATCTAGAGAAGACAGGAAATACCTGCAAGAAGAGAGTGAAGTCCCTCAATGCAATAAGGTGATGATAATCACTGTTCTTTCCTTTGGTCAGTGAAACTCTCTGCTGGAGTATTTCTATGATGCTGAGTTAGAGAGGAGGGCGAGAAGTAGAGAGCTTCAGCACAAACGTCCTGGCATCTTAACATGTCTGTGCTTATTTGAGTTGAGCCTACTTACCACTCAGTAGATGAAATTTGGAGGCAATTCTCAAAAGTCACTTCACAGAGTGGAAGGCGTTAGAAAAGTTAATTTCCCTTTCTCTTCTGTTTTTCCCACATGCTATTCAGGTTGCTTTCCACAGGTAGAAGAGCTGTAGTCTGCAGCTTTTCAGCATCATCCTGGAGGTAGGTCAAATTCAGCTGGCTTTGAAGCTGGTGGCAAAGTGCCTACCAAACATTGATACAGTGGCTGTTGGGTCAGGCATACTTGTGAGATTTTCCTTCCTTTTAAAGTTGCATGTAGAATTAAAAATCTGTGATTTGGCTTAATAAAGAAGGTTCATATCAAACAATGTGAATGAGTCTGTGTGCCAGCACTGTGGTGTACTGGTTGATTAGTCCTTGCATCCTCCTTATTGGTTGCCATTTCCTCACCCTCAGCCTTTCCCCCCATTTTGCTGCTGTTCGTTGTATGCTGGGATCTGCCAGAGGAACTGATCCACTTGAAAAACTTATTTTCCAGATTACTTGTTAGGTGGATCAGTTCCTTGATCCAGTTTACCACTGAGTGACACACTGAGCTTGACCGGTGCAGTGGGACACAGGGGTGTGGAAGTGATCAGTACAGAGCAGAATCTCTTATTTTATTTAAATTTAATCTTTTTACCATTAGTGCCAAATATACTGGGATATGTTCTTATGCATGTATCTTCTGTTAGGTAAAGAAATTGCACTTTGGAATTAGTTTGGAAATCTTGTAAACTAGAGAGGTATACAGAAATCACTTCTGTAAAATCAACTGAATACGCATGTGTGCTACTTTTTGCCCTTTTTGATAGAATGGGATGGGCACCACCAAGATGCCTTTTAGACATTTTCAGTCTGATTTGAATTACACTGAGATTTATTTAAAAAAAAAAAAAAAATTGTAGAACTAGTCCCAACTAGGGCCAAAGAGTTTAAACTTATCAGTGAAGGAACTGTTCTGAACTGGTTTGAGAACTGATTCGTTTATTTTTGTCCTGCAGAACTGAGTCTCTGTGAGGAAAAAAATGAACTTGAGAATTTTATTTTGGGCTTGAAAAACCTGTTCTAAATATTTGAAACACAGTTTTGTGTCTGGCATAGAGAAACTGATTTTTCTGATCCATCAGATTTTCACTGTTCCCTTGAAAGAGCGTGACTATGCTGTATGACTGAAATTGTTGGGAAGTGACAAAAAGTCCAGTTCTCCCAGCATCTGGAGCGAGCAGTTGAGGCCATGGCCTGTGCAGATGACAGAGCAGTTAGAACACAGGCCTGCACTTATCTTCGTGCTTTCTCGGGTCGGGTCATACTGCACTTCTGTTAGAACAGATCTGATGTGTCCTTTGTTCCCAGATAAAAGCAGCTACAGGTGTGCCAGTGAGAAGGCAAAGCGCCTGTGTCTTACCTTACAGGAGGACAGTAATTCTAGAAAGGGAAGCAGGTAGAAGACTGGCATCTGCTTGCATTCACCTCCTTGTGTTGCTGTTGCAAGGATGGAATTATTTAGGTATATTTTTTTGCCTTCTCCTGAGTGCAGTCAACCAGAGAGTCTGAGCAATGCTATTCAGTGTCAGGGTGTTCTGCAGTGGTTTTCTTTTGGGAGGGGGAGCACAGAGGTAGGGTCATGATCAGCTACTTTTCCGTACTGGGTGAGTTCATGTACGCTCCTCACGTATGTCATTGTTACAGTGATCCTGTTGCAGCTCTGACTCAACCTCCATTTACAGAGCTGATAGTGCTGCTGTCCTTAATAGCGGTTTGAGAAATCTTCCTCTCCTGTGATAAAAAGGCCTGTTTGTGGTTTGCAAGAGAGAGCTTGGATGCTGTAGCAATGACTTCCTGCTGTAAGAATAATAATGATGCTATCCTTTCCTTCCCAACCCACATCCCCAACTTTAAAACCACACGCATCAAAGGTGAAAGTGCCAAGCTTCCCTTCTAGGAAAGTGTGGCTGGCAGTGCCACTGACAGGCTTTCCAGAGAGGAAGCAACAAAAAAAAGGTTTTTAGGGAGCCTTTTGTTTCCAGCGAGTGGTTTTCTGAAGCCACTGAACTGAAGCCCAACTTTGGAAAGAAAAAGAATGACCTGAATGGACATATGTGGCCAACTACTTCATAGTCCGTCACAGGCTTTGCCTGTGTTAGAAACTATTCCCCAGGTAAACCCTCAACTTTGGAAGAGCTCTGGCCACTGGGCATACTGGACTCTGCTTATCCTCTGATCTTCACTTTGCTTTGGCTTGGCTACTGACTGAGATGCTTCACTTAAACCACTTCTGGCAGCTTTATTTATTTTTAGCACTCTGAAAGTGTGTTGTAGGAGAACAATCATGATCAGTTTATGATCAGTTCCACCCTGTAGTCATCTAATATGTCTCTTGGGTGATAGCTGTGGGTGGTGGGACTGCTTAGGAATTGGCAGTGGACCCTGTAAGAGATTGAAGTGTCTGGCACTGCTTGTAACTGCTGCTTCAGCTGTTTGTTTTGTTTGTTCGTTTTTTATATTTCACAGTGAGGGGATGAGATCCATGGAGAAGGTGTGTTTTGGTGTGGGTCTGTTGTTTTTTTGTGTTTTTTTTTTTGTTTTTTTTTTTAATTCTCAAATCCTGTGGTCTCTTCTGACATCCTTTTGAGATTGTGCTTATTTTTCTTTGTTACCTCATAGAACTGAGTGACTGATTGATCTGGAAATTTGACTTCTGAGGCCTAAGCTAATGTATCAAAACTTGAGGTGGCCTTCCTCCTGCATATGACTGGATAAAATGTGCTTTTTTATAACCTGCTGGCTCATGGCTGTTGTGGACATGCTTACCATTGTAGAAATGAGCCTGTTTCTGAACACCTGAGCACTCTTGGGAGTAGGGAATAGCAACTCTTTTTTTCTCTGTATATCTACAAAATGTGTGAATGGATCATTCAAGAAATACTCTTCCATACATAATGGCTAATTAGATTTAATCTAGATATTCTTTTTGATTTAACTTGGAAATTGCAGTTGCTTGGAAATACACTGCTATTTTGCACTGTGGCTTTGCTGTTTATTAATGACATTAACGCAATCCGGACATTCATACAGCATCATGTAAAAAAAAAAAAAACAATCTAGGGTATTGTGTGTAAAATGGGTGTTACCACTGTGCAGTACTGCTTTATATGTGTGTAAGTGAATGCAGAAGACTGCAAATAAACAGAGGCAGCAGCTCTTACAGCTGAAATAGCGATTTCTGTGAATGAAAAAGAAATACCCTATCAGTTGGAAGAGAAGTGAGTGAAAGTAAGGCAAGACCAAGACCAATACCAATATCTCTGAACTACTGTTATCTTCCAGGCTTTTTGATGCAAAGATTTTTGTCATCACCTGATGACCAAGTAGACCGTTATTTCTACTTGTTTTTCTCTCACTGAGCAAAACAGTTTCTTCCCTTCCCCTCCATTTTTCTCACTCTCCAACACTACTATGCTTTTTCATTGTATCTAGAAAGTTGATCAGGCTTTTAAAGAACTTAATGTTGATTAATAGGTAGGTGTCTTGGTTGGCTGTATTGCTGCATATTTGTAACTTGTAGTTGAGTGCAGAATTCATGGGTGAGGAGCATAGCTGGCTTTCTCTAGCTTTCTGAACAGGCCAGGGTTGTACTCACGGGGAAGAAACTATGAGCATAAAGCTGTATGTGTAAAGTTCAAGGAGCATTTAGGTGTTCTAGGGGCTGAGTCTAACATAATAGAGATGATTGAGTTTCTTAGTCATTTTTCCAACCTTTTTTGCCTGAAATGTTTTTGTGGTGTGTTTGTTTTTTGGTTTTTTTTTTTTTTTTTTTTTGGGGGGGGGAATGGTGGTGGGGGTGGTTGTGGGTTTTGTGGTGTGTTTTTTTTTTTTTTATTTTTCCCCCAGATTGTTTTCCCAAGTGACAAGATAGCAGCAAAGAGCAAGGGGGTGGACCCGGAATTAAGCTGGTTAAAGCCAGTGACTGGGAGATCTTTGTTCTGTTCAGTCTTGACCACAAGCTTCCCAACAGACCTTGGTGGGGGTGGGGGCATGGATCTCAATTATTTATCTTCTTTTTTATGTTTTCCCCATCCAGGAGAGAAATGAAAATACAGTGCTACTTAAATTAACAGCTAAATTCTTAGTGTTGAAGTAATGTACCCCATAAAGCCTGTAAATAAACTGTGGGGTTACAGTGATGTCCCCGGTGGAAATGTGGGCTTTTTATTTTTCTTATGGTACATTTATTTAAAGTGAATTATTTATTAAGTCTCAGGAAAGTGGCTATTCGTTTTACTCTTGGTTTTGGAATGCAATTTATTAGTGATATCCACGGAGGATATCACTAATAAGGTTTGTTGGGTGCAGAGAGGGGGGGGGTCCCACTGAAGAGAGCTGTTTTGTTTGGTGTGGCTCATCAGGAGTGGGGCTGGAATTGCTCATAGCTGTCATTCAGGTTTTGTTTCAAAGTCCAAGGACCTACTGGGAAAAACAAAAAGCTAATGAAAGCTGACTGTATTTCAACCCAAACCCTGTGGAATCCAAAATGATGTCCTGACACTCCATGTATTCTTATTCTCCTGCATTCTCGTGGTTACTAAGGTAACTGGTTTTTAGAGGCTTTACATCTTCATTGTCAAGTATTTGCTACACTTATTGTTGCTGTTTGCAGATTAGGGCAATTTAAACAATGCCCTTTGAAATGGGGACCAAAAAAATACAAAAAGAAATATAGTAGGAATAGATGTAATGAATCAATTACTCTTTCTTGTTTAAATTTTCAGTGTTACTTCTCAGAAACTACATATGAAATGTCACTGCGGTTTAGGTTTGGGATTTTAGGCATGGATAATTGCTTTTCTTGAGGCATGTTCATTACAGTCATCTTTGAAATACAGATGTGAAGGGTGCCACATGTGACTTAGTGCCTTTTCCAACCAACAGAATTGTTCTGAAGAAACTTAAGTTTGTATTTGCATCAGGGTATTTCTTCTCTGCTTATAATACATCCAAGACAAGATTTATCTTGTTAGCTGTGTTACTTTTGTGCTACTGTCAAATTGTACTTTAAAAAAATCAAGCAACCAGGGACAAATAGGAAAAAACAACTTGTAAAAAATAGTATAACTGCAGAACTCTGTAGCCAAACAGGCATTATTCATGCTCCTCTGTGTCCATTTACCTCAAGCAGAAATATGCTTGTTCATATCTTCCCTGGGAAACTGGATTGTGGAGGAGATGGTCAGACTTGTATATTTATTTCTAACAAAACAACTTTTTAAGTTGGTTTAGTTTCTACTGGCTTCTCAAAAGCTTGTGCATTGCTGCAGCAAGCATCTTCTGCATCTGTGGTGGGAGAGCTATTTGAAAAAAAAATGGTGCAAATGTTAACTATTGAAACTAGTGAGACCTTTACCTCAAGTTGATTTATGGATTGACTGTTAGGTGAGTAATTTTAAACTTGCTGGTTATCGTTTTCCTTCTGTAAAATATGGATAATGCCCAGATATGAGTTTAGAAGGAAGACTGTAGCTCTTGATCTGTGCATGTAAAGTGCTATGGGAGATTTTTATGCTGTGTATAAGGTGACATGCTCAGCTCATGACACACAAAATCAGAACTCCTCCTATTAGTGATTTCCCAATGTTTTTGTTAAGCTACATTTGATTATATAATTACATAGTGTTAATAGTTTAATACTAATAAAAATAATAGTTTAAATTATATATATGCTTTAATAAAAAGGCACTGAATTTACTGCACTCATGCAGCCAACTAGGGCTATGATTGTGTATTTATGGCATAGTTTAAATAATTGCTATTTTGTAAAAATAATGGGGTTTAAATCTTATTTGTTGCATTGGTGTTTTTCAGTGTGACTTTTCTTTTTCAGCCACCTCCACTCCCCTTCCCTTCTAAATGGTTTTTTGCTCTTTGCCTGCAGTAGTTTAAAAGCTTTTAAAGCTGCAGAGTTTGTTAGCACCTTGCTGTAGAGCTGCTTATGGCTGATGTTGCTAGGAGTGTGAACAGAGCTGTTCCAACAGGGAAAACTATAAAAGTGTTCTTCAGGCTCTTTCAGATTAAAAAATATTGCTTCATACATTCTAAATCATTCACATTTCTGATTTTTCTCATTGCTAATAACTGAATTTGTTGCATCTTTTCATTTAACAGAGTTGCTTATTCATGTGTGCAGCCTGTACTCATCTTTAATTCTGCAGCTAGCAGTAGCATTTCTCACCTTGCATAAAGCCCCTTGATTAAGTTTCATTAAAACAAAATCTCCTTTCAAACTGTATGATCTACATGCCAGAATTTCAGAATAAGTAATCTTCCAAAGTAATTTTCTAGGAACATTTTTCCTGTGACTGAAACAGTGTTTTTCAGTTGCTGTCTCTTCTGCCTTTGTAATAAAGCTTTATCAGAGCAATCACCTTAAAGACTGGAGTTTCTGTGACACTGTGTGTGAAGTGGGCTTGGGATCATGTTTGGGATGCAGTTTGCTTTGTAGCTTTTCCTTGCTGTCGTCTCAAACAGAGCAGCTGTTTTAATGCTGACTGCTGTACAGGGTCTGAAGCAGGACGTGTGCAGTTGAGATATGCTATATAATGAGTCTTTTTTTTGCCTGTCAGAAATGAAATGTTTCTAGCTGAGAAGAATTCTACCAGACTCGGGAAGATACAGATGTTGTTTTCTCTGTGTGCCCTTGAAATGAGTCTGTTGTCATATTCTCCAGAGCCCTTTGCTGGACAAACCCATGCAGTGGCACTAACTGGGGATGAGATCCCCATGCTGTCGAAATAAATCTCCACCACTGCCCACACTGCCTTCATCTAGGCAAGATTCTCACTCTGAGAGTATGCACAAGGTTACATTTTTTTAATAAAAGTAGGTTATAGAAAATAACCTTCTTGACATTTGGTTGCAGCTAAATATAGGTTATTTGGAAGCATAAGCTAGAGAGGCTTTGTTAAGCACCATTGTATTTGTTTTGTAGATGCTGGTGACAGTGGTTTGTGCTTAGTTAGGCAAGTAGTTACCCATGTTCGGTTACAACCATCACTATGGGAAAGAGGGAACTTTCTTGAGGTAGATGAGATTTAGGAGGTTGGTGTGCAGAGATTCTTCAGTACAGAGCAGATTACCCCAGAAAAAGGGAGGTGACAGATGGGTGGCTGACACCAGAGGGGTGAAGCTGAATGCAGACAGAATTACTCCCAGCGATGAAGGACGGAAGGTGCTTGGCAAGCATCTCTCACAAATTATCGTTTTAAAGTGTTTGTAGGAAAGCCTTTAATTGGATTAGTTAATTTCCTTAATAGTTCTACTCATATGGTTGTTATGTGGCCCTGCACAAAGGTGTAATTTGGCATCAGAATGTCTGTGAACATTTAGCCTTATAACAAGCTGCTTATAAAAAGAATTAAATCTCTCTGGTAAATAAAAAAAGGCTGAATGAAGGAATGTGAATATGGGAAATATAAATATACTTCTGTGAGATTCCAGATGGAACAACCATCATCCTTCTATCTCATTTAAAGGTATGTATAATGCATGAAAGAAAAAAGGTATGCAACTCAAAAAAAATGATGTGCCATGGAATTAGAATCGCTTATCAAAATTTCAAGTGCGTGTGCATGCGCGTGCGTGCGTGTGCGTGCGTGTGTGTTCAGGATTTTTAAAAAGTTTGTTTAGGCCTATTGTCACATTTGCAGGGCTGCTTTTATTTGAATTTCCTAAACATTTTATGAAGACAAGAAAGAATGAGAGGGGGAAATAAATTATTTATACCTTCTGAAGCTTTTGAGATCCAAAGCTACTGGTATTCAACATGTGACTGTTGTAAGCTTACTAGGAGAGCTTGTGAATTCCTTAGTTGGAAAAAAAAAAATCACCAAAGTGTTAAGATTATAACGACAGACTTGAATTCAGACTGATCCACAAGAAGTTTGCTTTTTTGTTTTTAAATAGAAAATTCATATTGCTGTTTTACAAACTTGGAATAATCATTGAAAGTTAATGTGACAGGAAGCTGTAATGACCCACTGGCAGAATTTTTCCCTTCTGTAGTAAGTACCTTCCTTCCCTGCTGGAGAAGGATTGAATGTTCTCCCAACTTGGGTGTACAGAACCCCTCAAGGGCACCAGAGACGGGCTCCATTGTAGGGAGTGGGAAGGATGTCTTGGTGTTTTATGTAGATTCTGGCATTCCAAATGTAACCAAATATAATATAAGTGCCTTTGTGGGGACCTCAAGGGATCCTTGCACTTGCAAATAAAAAACTGGCTTCCTGCTTCCCTCTTCTGCTCCCCCATCCAAAAGGCAGGAGCAAATATTAAGCAAAAAAAATTTTTTTTTTTTTTAAAACACATTTTTCTTCCATTCTGTGTCTTTTGGTTTGTAGGTTTTTGTTTGTGGTGTTTTTGTTTTGTTTTGTTTCTTTAAGCAAGATCTTTTTGTATTTAACAGTAGACTTAATTTTCACTTTTTTCTTTTTCCTTTTTTTTTTTTTTAACATTGACTTTATGTTCTAATCAAACCGCATCGTAATTGTTTTCAGGCAGAGGAAATAAATGGAGAACCACAGAACTGGAAGCACAAAATTGTAATAGAACCACAGTTCCTTTAGGCTCTTAGACTTAGATCAACATGTCCAGTGGAGGCATATACTATTTGTTTCTACATTTGGGAAATACAAGCTTACTTGATGGTTGGTAATAGCAATCAAAAAAAGAAAATAAAATGTAGCCAGAGAGAGAAACTAATCCTCATCAAATTAGTGAGTATAGCATATATATGGTGTGTTTAAGCAAATAAGAGCAGATAAACAGCGAGTGTGTGCAATTTGAAATAGTCTGACAATTTTGGTTTTTTTAAACCAGAAATAAAACCACAAAACAAACCCCAAGGAGTAGGGAAAAAGAAGCAAATTTTTGAATACAATGCTTCTTGAAAATATGTAAAGATAATCTGAGCAGTTAAAACTCCTTACTCCATCATCCTGGATTTTTATTTTTATAGGCATTACCCTGTTTTGAGCCACTCTAGGAAGAAAGTTGGTAGGTGATAGGTAGAGGGGACCGTGTGGCTGAGGCTGAACTGTGGGTTTAGCCAGGTCCCCCTGTAGCACATGGACATGCTGCTGGCCCTGCTTGAGGGTGCCCAGCAGGACAGGCTCTGCTCTTGCTGTCCCTGCTGTCTTGTTTGGGATAGGAGCTGGGTGTAGACTAAGGAGTTTTCTTATGCTTGGTTCTGCCGTGTACAGAAATTAAAGTGTTATCTGATGAGGTTTCACTACCTTTTATGCAAAGTGCATGGCTTTGCTTTTTAGGGAAAACGCAGCTGCCCAAAGGCAGAACCTACATGTTTACTTAGGCCAATTGTCAATGCTGCAATGCTGCCTTGGGCCTTGTACATAAATGCTTTTCAAACACAGCAAAAACCAACATCTATTTATTTTGTGAAAGTTACAATCTGAATTTAAAAAAATATTACAAAACTAAAGACAAAACACAGAAAGCAAAACCCCACAAACAACAACAAAACCAAAACAAAATAAACCAACAAAAAATCCCCCAACAAAACAATAATAGAAGCTCTATTTGGCTTAGTATAAATTCGCAGCAAATCTTATATGCAATTAAATGGAAGAGCCTTTATTTAGAAATCTGTGGGCTGTGTTTAAGGCAAGTGTGACCTTGCCATCCTAACAAATGCAATATTTAATCTCAACAAGAGGCAAGGAGAATCTGTATGTTACAAAAGGCAAATGTTACTTATGTGATCACCTTTTTTAGTATATTGCAGGTACTAGATAAGCTTCAGTAATATGTATTTCATTAGGGCATGACACTGAGTTTGACACTAAGTATGGGACTAGGAAATCCTGAGGACAGAATTCTTCACTTCTTCATGCTGCCCTGTTGTGCTTCTCAACTACATCTCTCACGTTTTAAACTGGTGCCATTATCTTCTGCTAAGGTTCTCATTGCTTAGTTTCTAAGCACTTACACACAGTGACTGGCACTTCAGCCAGTTGCCTTTGGACAAAGAATGAGAAAGGATAGTTATGCTGAAAATGGGTGTTTAAATAACAAACAAAAAGCTACTTATTTCTGTTTGAGATTTTTCTAAGCTTCAGCTTTTGCTTTCATTCCATATTGGATTGATGGGTTAAGTAGTGCCTGCAAGTATTCCAGGCGTGGCTCTTAAAAGACACAATTTACATTTCTGTTTATGAAAGTTGCAGTAAACCATATACCAACATATTTAACACAGAGTCTAAGTGTTCTAGCTGAAGAGCTTGTTCTACCCTTATTTCCATATTGGAATTACTTGACTAGCCCATGTGAAATACTGCTTTTCTGTCAACTTTTTAGATTTGGTTTTAAATTCCTTTTGAAAACTTCTATTTCATTATAATCTTAAGAAAGGAGTCTATCCAATGGAAACCTTTCTCTTCAAAGTGTTTTGAACAAACAAATATGTTAATGCAATCATAAGAAACGTATACTTTCACATGATGCGTTAAATACATGTTTTTCCCTTCAACACACCAATCAGTGATTAGATTGGAAGAGATTCTAGTAGATGATTCACATATATTTTTAGGAACATCTGTGTAATGTTTCTGTATATATCTGTCTAGAGTTATAAAAGTAGGGGTACCAACCTTGACTGAACTTGAAAACAGGCTTTTGTAGCTTTGTTTTTTTTTTTTTTTTTTGTTAAAAACTTTTTTTAATGGAAGCTGTTTGAATACCCTTATTTTTAAATAGCAGTCAGAGGATTTATTTCTTACATGCCTCTTTAGATCTTCCAACAGTAAGATACTACCCATCAGTGGAGTAGAGCATATTTACCTCAGTAACTCAGTTTACCTGAGGTGTGGTTGAGCACCAGAGAAAAACCCTTGTAATTCAAATGCCAACTGTCTTGAATTGTGTTTGATTTTTTTTTTACACATAATTTAGCTGTTAAAAATTAAATTAAACTGAGTTGACTTAGCTGTTTACATTCTTATGCATTATGCACATTTCTGTAGTTCTCTTAAAAGACTTTGAGGACTGAAATTATGGGTAAAACCAACAAGATGATTTCATTACTGGAATGTTTAGTGTGCTCCTGGTTCAAACAAGGGAATAACTTTTATTCTTTGTGAGTAAAACCAACCTAATGCTTCAGCAGATGTGTAATTTCTGGAGAAACAGACCCCTGGAAACTCATATGGATTATAAATTTGCATAATCTGAAACCAAAGAAGACCTAAATTCTTCTAAGTTCCTGCTTGTGATGCTTTAAAAGAACTATTCACAGGAGAAAAAACTGTTTGCCTGAGCCATTGGCTAGCTGACAATTTATTCCCATCACAAATACAACTAATGAAGAGGCACATTGCAGGATCAAGCTATAAACTTCATTCCGGGCACACCAGCAGCTCTTCAAAATGTCTTTTGTTGACAAACAAGAAAACTCTTGCAACAGAAATAAATGTTGTGTCTTGCAGCTCACATTGAACAAAGATGGAATAAAATGTAAGAATATTATTTGGTTTTAATGAAGTGGTTTTCTCTAATGGGAGAGCAGAACATATAAATGATTCAAGAACCCTTTTGTGGCTGTGAGACTTCATTCACTTTATAACTTCTTATAGTAGCCTGTGCTGAACACCATTTGCAGTGATTAAGATGGGGTTTTCTCCTCAATAACAGTGCACAAATGAGAGATTAATAATAAACTGTACAAACCTGTTCTTTTACTTCTCATTTTCTTTTCTTCCTGTGCACTGACTTTGTGGAATTGCCACACACAGCCCTTGTAATGAGACAGTTGTGGGGTGGGACAAGCTGGGGAGCTGCTTTCCTTTTCACCCTGAAGGTGCCCAGCCAGAGGCAGGGCTTGCCCACGGGCTGTGCAGTCCGCCCCCTTGGAGATTTGTGGGGTTTGGCTGGGCGAAGCCCTGAGTAGCCAGATCACAGAATCACAGCATGTTAGGGATTGGAAGGGACCTCGAAAGATCATCTAGTCCAATCCCCCTGCCGGAGCAGGAACACCTAGATGAGGTTACACAGGAAGGCATCCAGGCGGGTCTTGAATGCCTCCACAGTAGGAGACTCCACAACCTCCCTGGGCAACCTGTTCCAGTGCTCTGTCACCTTCACTGAGAAGATGTTTCTTCTCAAATTTAAGTGGAACCTTTTGTGTTCCAGTTTGTACTCAAAAAATCTACCCTCACAGCTGACCTTGCTGTTAGTAGGAACTTGGAATAGAGACCTTCCAGTGTCCATCCCTACCTGAACTGGGCTGTGATTCTCAGGATAAGCAACAGTTAAATCTCTTTGACCTAGTTAAATGCAAATCTTCAAATGTAAAATGCAGTTTTCTGTATGGGTTGAACAACAGCAAAATCCTGTTCTGTCATATTTGTCTTCACTGAGCTTTGCTATACTTCACATCCACTTCACTAGTCTATGTGCTCCAACTTGAGCCGCTTGTACTCTTGATTTGTCTGTAGAATGTATATAAGACAGCTGCGTGGTAACTTGTGATTGGAGGTGGTTGTTTCTGTTGCAGTTCTTCCAGCAATGGTCTTGGATCTTCAGCATAGGAATGCTGACATGGATTGGAGAGTTGGAATGACCCACCCTGTTATCTGTGACACAGCATTTCTGTGGGTTGTGAATGATCTTTGTAGCATATTAAAGTTTTAGAAAAAACTCGTAAAAGAATGTTTTTATTATTGACAGGGCAGCTCTCAAATCTGGGTGGAGGAACTGTAGGCTGTGCAGTAGATCTGAAGAGAACTATTGGTTGAGTAACCTCTTCTTTGACATCTAGTGCTTTAATAGACAAGTGGTTATAACACGTCTTGTTTATTCAAACTATCCGAACTGTATGTATCTAATGACAACTAAATAGGCAATTTTTGTAATATTTGTATTAGCCTATGAGTCTTTCTCGAAATTAAGTATATGGAGTGCTACAGCCTCTGGTTAGATAGATATTGGTCGAATATCCTTGAGGAAGAAAATTTGCTGGTTTTCAGCTCAGTAGTGCTGTAGTAGCATGAAACGAAGGCCAAACAAGTACAAAAGACTGGTTGCAGCTAACTTTGGTTTGTAGAAAGGCATAGAGTGGAAACCAGAAGGCCAAGGGGATTGTCTTCCATCTGTGCTGAAGATGCAAAGTCATGCTATCTAAAGGAAAAGAAAGATGACATTGCCCTTTAGCCTGGGTTTAATGAAGGTCAGTTGGGTCACCAGATGACATGACTTTAATGGCCAAACTGCTTTTAACAATTGCCTTGGGCAGTGTTTAATTTCACTGATCTTTGCCAGCCTTCAGGAGAAGAGAGAGGAAAAATCCACCTTCTGGTTTTCACATGGTGAGCATTCTGCTGATTTTGTGATCTTTTATGACTGGTCAGTACAGAGCAACATGTGCCTATGCCATTATCCACATACAAAAAGTGTCATTTACTTTCAGATTGCTCACAACCCATCAGACCAGGTTGTGGGGTTTTTGTGGTGGTGGTGGTGGTGGTTTTTAATCTCAGTTTTTTGCTGTTGAAGATCTCAGGGACTGAGCAGGCAGATGATAAATTATATTCACATCGTATTTGTAATTGCTCGTAATTATTTATTTCTGGAAAAATAACTCAATTACTTAATTCTTTACTTATAGAGATCTATCTAAATCTGTATTTACATTTTTATTTCATTCTCTTTTGTACTGAAATTTCTCTAATGAAACTTATTACCTAGTACAAGTTTTCTAGTATGAAATGAAGACTGTATATAGTTAAGTGCAACATTGGTTTGTAGTAAATTTCAGGATGGGTTGATGGGTTGGCCTTCTTGGGCTGTTTGATTGCCATATGCAGAATTTCTAATTGACTTCTGATTTATTATCACTCTTTTGCATGCCAGTATCTTCCTTCTTGATGCGAAGCCCTGTAACAAAATTAATCATGTACCATAATAACACAAAAAGAAGGATTGTGATGAATTTCGATTGTCCTACTTCTTTTCCATCCTCATGATGGACTGGGATAGTAGTACAGGGAATATACAATGTTCTCTTTCGGAAATTCCACAGTGTATATCCTGGAAAGTGCGTGCACGTGTCGGTTTTGTATATGTGCTCTGAATGGGCTATTGGTCAGAAACAATGTCTTGAGGTTGTAATAGAGAGTGCTATTAACATGCTAGCTTAATGGTCCGTAATAGTGGGGAAAAACGACAAAGAAAAGCAAATGTTAAGAGTCATTAGAGGAAAAAAAAAAAAGGAAACCAGAGCAAAAAACATGATTCTGCCATGCAAATGCGTCTTTAGTATACCTGCCTCTTAAAGGTCATGTGCAGTTTATCCTTCTCTTTTCTGCAATAACAGATACTAAAACTGGAAAAAATACAGAGAAAGCAATAAGGGTGATCAAACAACTACTATGTAAGGAACAGTGATGTTGACTAGACTTCAGCCTTGGAGTAAGACAGCTGTGGTCCATAAAATACTGTGGGGCAGAAGGTGAGAGCTGTTCATGTCTTCTGTGGAAAAAGAACTGAGGAGCATCAAATGAAATTATGGGGGGCCATGCTGAATGCAAACAAAAGGTGATAACTGCAAGCGTGATGTGCATTGAGGCACTCGTTTCTCAGGACGCAGGAATGCTGGAAGTTTACGTGGTTTCTAAAGCAGCTGGGTAAACTTATGGTTGCGATTAAATGAGCAGCTGAGGTTGGGAGAATATTTTGGATAATTACTGCTACAGGAATGTCACGGGGTTTGTATTCTCCGAGTATCTGTTGTTGGCCACTATGTGACATAGGGAAGAAAGCTTGTGGTCTGACATGCCATGTCTGGTTTTAGGTTGTTCTGACCACCCTGTTGTTGGTTTTTGATTGTGTGGGTCACTGGGTTGGGTGAGGTGGGCTGCAGAAAGTGGTCCAGGTCTGGTTTTTGCTCACAGTGCATTTTCTGCAGGCAGTGAGCCAGATGAAAGCAGTGTGCGGTTTTCTTTTCTGTGCTATGTTGCTTTTGCAGATAATAAGAACTAAGTATTACAAGCAATTCCAGGAGTGCCAGAACTAAATAAGCCCAGTTCCCTGAAGATTTTGATTTCTTGGTTGATAAACTCTGGTTTAAAATGTCTTCTGTATTTAGGATGTGGTGAGGATCTGTCCCTGTGATGGTTTATTTTTGTATTGTCTTTACCCATAGCTGAGGCAGTCAGATGTCCTGCATAACTGAGTAGGTTTCTTCATGAATATTGAGGAGATGAAGTGTCTTTCAGACCTCTGTACCTCTGCCTAATTTGTATAGAATTGTGGGTTTAAAAAGTACCTGATATAAAACATGGTAACATGAGCCACATTTCCCTCAGAAACCAGGGAGAAACAAGCAATACAAAATAAATATGAATAATACAAATAAAATAAACCACATAATCCTTCATCGTGCCACAAAATGGTAACAATATAGTCCAAAAAAGGCCTGTGAATATGAAAAATATATTTAATCTTTCTAAAGTTTTAAATGTAACACAGGTTAGCTTCAATGTGCATGGCTATGCACAGGAACAGTGGGATATGAGTGTGACATCCAATTTTTCTTACATTATTTAGTAACTGACACACATGCTGTGTTCTTGCTGGTTGTTAACAGCATGTGAATTATGAGGCCAAAAAGGTCTTCCTGATGACAATGGCTAATGTTTGTAGAAATGCAAAGGTCATGATCATGTCTACTTTTTTTTAATGCCAACTGGATACCGATGACAATTACTGAACTAGACAGATCTTAAAGGGTCAGTTTATTGACTTCCCTGTTTTGGGAGTGGTGATGGAATCAGTACAACTGTCTGACTTCCGTGCTGTGCCAGTTTAAGTGAGTTTAGCCTTGGATAGCGATTTTTTCATATTTCTGTGAAAAATAGGAGCACATGGTTCACTAGCTTTTTTTTTTTTTTTAATTATTGTGAGGTACTACCAGATTAGAAATATTATTACCATCTTGAGAAAAGAAAAGCAAATAAATTTCTTGAAACACATTTTGTGCTTTGGGAATAACTTTCTTTTCCTCCTACCCTGTAGCTTAAACATCAGTGGAACAAAAATTTGTAGTTTTGTACTTCCAGACCATATATGTGACTGTAGTGTATTTTTGACAGATAAATTATTTTTATCAAACTTGAGTAAAGACCTCTTGAGTTAAGCCTAGGTTTTTCAAACTCAAACTCTTTACTTACCTTTGACTGACAACATGGGAATGAATGTATGTTTTGTTTTTTATTCAGACATAATGTGTTTGGCGGAAATTGCAGCTGTAGGAAGTCTGGTGATGGGTTGTAGTGTCTCTTCTGCTCGAGTGTTCAGAATTACATGTCTATGAACTTTGAATTGATTCTGAACCAATTCCTGCACTGTACGGTGATCCCACATCTGTATGAAAGTGTGGGTGCTGCACAGGGTGGGATTTTGGCAGTCTGCACTTCGGTGTGTTTTAGCCACCCCTTACAAGGATTAAAAATTAGAAACAGAGAAAGGAAAAGCCATTATTTGGCTCTTTAGAAACCATAGTTTCCAATTAGTGCACTGGGGGATTTCTGGAGCAGAAAAGTACTAGACTGGTATTTTGAGAGAGGGAGTACAGGTCACATACACATCAGGGAGCTGAGTCACAGCTGGAGTGGATACAGCACTAGGAAATATCTTTATTAATAGCTTGGGAAGACAAGAGGCATTAGATGACCTAATCTTTTTAATCTGAGATTTTTGCTCTTGTGACTTTGTTTTCCTGGTTGCTGAGACTAAGTGTGGAGGCCATCTTTTTGTTTTCTTTTATACAGTAATGTTTCATCAGTGTAGAGCTGGTTAGTTTGAACCTGTCTCAATCTGTAGTCTTCTCGTGTGGGTGTGGCAGGTTGAATTTATTTCATCAGCTGTCAAAGCTGTTGATTTATTACTATAAAGATGAACTTTGCATTATTATGAGAATCTTTGTCTCAAAGGAGACTGGAAATTACACAGTGAATGACTGTGTTTGGTGATAACAAATCCATGTAAACTTTGTCTTAAGCTAAAGGAGTTGCTCTAAAGCCAGTTGTATCAATGCAATGTTTGAATGTAAACTTAAAAGTTCTTGGTTGAGTGCTCTTGGGACCTGAGGGGAGTGGTGGCAAGATAAATGTTAAAAGCCCTCCCGAGGTTAAAATTGGCAATGAAAGAAGAGTGACTTTTAGAAAAAAATGGAAGGAAACAGCACACTTTTGGACCAAAAAAAAATATTTTTTTTTAAGTAAAGATAGATTAAACTGGTAATGTAATCTGTAATATTTGCAAGTAGTTTCTGTTACACAATTTGGTGTTCCAGTGCTTTACCAGATTTGAGTCATTGGTGTGAAACTTGGGCTTGCTGAACAGCTGTTGCAGACAACTCAGTCCCCTTATTTCAATCAAAGTAGCCGTCAGTTTTTGGCATCAGGCTCGCAGATGGAGCAAATGCTTTGTTTGCGGAAGGGAGAATACTAGAAAAACATTGTTCTTGCTTGCCCTCCCCCCCTTTTTTTAACATCCTGCATTCTAATTACTTTTTGTTTGGCAGGAGTAGATTTAATCTTAAGTTTGCATCTTTGCTGTCCCTTCAGAAGTCAGCCAAAGCTATCCGAGTTAAAGCCAAAACTTGTAGTTTATTTGTGCTCAGAAACTTGCTAGTGCTGCACTGCTGAAATTTTGCCTTCCCTATGACTCCATTCCACCCCACAGCTATACAACCCTCAGTTGTACCTCTGGCCCTTACAAGCCATCTGAAGGTCAGGCACTGAAACTGAGGAGATCTGCAGGGTTGGTTTTGTGTGTGTGTGACTTTACTGGTTGGATGTAGGCAATGTGCAGGTGGTGTACTTGACTCAGATGGTGAGGAAATGGAAATAAACGTGGGGGGACTAAATAAGGAGACTGAGAAAGATAGGGGAACTTGGAGTGAAGGCTGTAGAGGAAAAAAAAAAAAAGAGGAGATTGGACTGACCATACACGTTGTAGAATAAATCAAGATTGAGTATGAGAATCAGAACAAGAAATGGAAGTGAAAGGGCCATTGAAGGCAAAGCTGGGCAATGACACTGAGAATATATTGGGAAGGAGTCTAAGAAGCGTTGAGATGAGGGGAAAAAAGATGTGATGAAGCCACGTGCTTCTGACAAGTTCAGATACAAACCTGGGATCTGGTTTGTAAGGAGCCTTTGGATGATGGAGAGAGCTACTGGGACATAACTCGGGACTGGAATGAGGATCCTATGGGATGACTGGGACTGGCTAGTGAAAGGAATGGGACTGGAGTTGGACAAACCAATTGGGAGAGGAGGTGAGAGTGGTAGATCAGAATAATATGTTCCCAGAGCAGTTTGTCCATTGTAAAGCCTAAAACAGAACTCAAAGTTTTTGGTGCAGTTTTTGTTTGTTTTTTTAACCTTGTCATTCTTCTGCTGTCAGTATATCTCTTAAATCTATTGACTGACAGTGTCTTGCCTCATTGCTGGTGGTCTGCATGGAGCACCATGACCTGAAGGAACTCCAAAGACCTTTGCCACTCCTCTTTGCAAAGTGGACAAGAGAGAAGTGAGCACCACAGTGCCCTTGCTGATCTGTAGGAATACTCGCAGTGCTGCTTGTCTTCTGCTTGTCTTCATGAAAGTAGACCATCAACCAACCCCCCATCCTACCCCTATCTGGGACTTAAACATCCCCACAAGTACTCTGTGATCACTGCTGTCAGTGGAGCATTGGTGGCTTTGGCTTAACAGCTGGGTCAGGCTGTTGCTGGGACAGAAGCAGGTCATGGTCAGGGGCAGAAAAACCTGGTGAAGCAGGGTGGTTGGGAATGAGTCCCTGAGTGTCAGAAAACAAGATCAAGGATTAAGGCTAGAAATTGTGGCAAACCACGAGGTTTTAGGAAAGTTGGCAAGCACCTAGCAAACCTTCTGTAAAGATGTACCTACCGTTTTCTGTTTGTATGGCTGAATTTGGGGCTGCAGCCTGGTCAGCTCGTGGAGTCAGGGACTCCTTTCAGTCACATGGGGAAAAAAGGTTGAATCAAAGCACAGTCACATAATCGGAGATAACTGTTAGTGTTTTTTCCTGACTGATTGCCGGTGCCTGGGTTTCACTCTGTAAGGGGAGCATGCTACAAATGTGTTCATACTGTGTTGTGGTGCCTTTGTGTTGTCTCAGGTATGGCAGGTACACTGGCTCAGAGGGAAGAAAAATGTTACACTGAAATCGTGTTCTGAACTCTCATTTTACAAAGTTTAATGAAGAAGGTCCTG
This sequence comes from Patagioenas fasciata, assembly GCF_037038585.1. NCBI lineage: Eukaryota > Metazoa > Chordata > Aves > Columbiformes > Columbidae > Patagioenas > Patagioenas fasciata. Next base: position 51,174,264 of record NC_092521.1, on the reverse strand, counting down.
ATAGCACTGTTAAGAGACTAAAATTGGTTTTCTGGGAGACAGCTAAGGCCCTAAATTATTACAGTTATACAGTCAACTGTTTTAGAAACTGAGAATTCTTAACTTTTCATTAAGGAAAAGAAGAAAGTGTGTGTGAAAGCTATTCTGAAATGTTAGAAAAAATGTAATTAGTGAGATTTCATGTGGGAGAAACCAATCTCACTTATGAAGTCTAACTAGCCTCTCACTTTCATGGCTGTAATAACATTCATTTGATCCTGGATGCTGACAACAGAAAGTAGCTTAATAATTTGTGCGGGATGGGCTCATCTGTGGGTGGTATGTAACGTGACAGCAGGTATCACTGAGGCGGAAATTCATATTTAGGTATCAAGGCTGTAATATTTTTACCACCACTAGCACAGGCAGTGGAGCAGAGTCCTGGCTGGTAGGTGTACCTGCAGCTCCAGTTGAATCACGATGGAGTGAGTGTAGAATTTTAAATCTGGATTTCCATGGGACTGTGGCTCCGACAAGTCAAGTGTCTTGCACTGTCTTGTGTAAGATGGAAACTCAGAAAGCACTAAGCTCAAAGACTTGTATAAATAAATACTGATTTACACTTTTTGAGCTGTGATGAATTCTGTTGAAATATTCAGTGCTAGTTCGTGGTGGGTGTCTGGAAGGGGAGGAAGTGAGAACAGAAGTGACTCAATGCTACTTTAGGCTGTCCTAATGTATCACACAGGTCAGAGGATATTTCCCGTAGTTTGCATATTAGACCTTGCCTTACAGGAGATTCCTCATTATTTCATTTAATTTGGTTTTCCATTGCTTAAACTTAATTACTGTTATTGGGTGTTTGCCTGTTTAATTTTGGGACACATACAAAACGCTTTCCTACAATTTGTTTCACAAGACTAGGTGGTGTTTTGGTATGGACTTTAAAATCATGTGGATTTAGGGTGAGATTACACTAAAAAGGCAGTCCCTAGCTGGCACATCAGATTGAATCTGAGAAACATTTGTGTGTTAAATACAGTAAAATTAATTGAGGGAGTAGCTGAAAATAAACCCAGTTCTTCCTTTTTCTCCTGCCATTACTCAACCCTGCTGCCAGCACCCTAGGTGTAGCCTATTAATGTATAAAGCTTCATTCTTCTTTCAGGACTGGTGTTTAGTCATGTCCCTATATATGATGTTGGCAAGTTGTGAAGTGGCACATCAAAAATTGTAATTTTTATTTATCTTTGTTCTGTGCAGTGTCTTCATCCTGCCTGGTTTTGGTGGAGAGAGCTGAGTGTTGTATGGGATGGTGAAGGGAAACAGGGCTAAGGGAAAATGCAGTGCTTGATTCCATAAAATTTGCTCTTTCATTTTAAAGCTTGAATTTTTATTGCATGTTTTGTGTAAAACAGGATTTCGATTCTCCTTTAGTTTTTTAGTGTTGCTCTATTTCCTAGGTTGTACAAAAGCAGTCATAGGCAATGACAGCAAATTTTGTGTGCCTCTACCCATGCTGCACTATAAGGTTCCATTGACTGTAAAATTTATTAAAATATTTAACATTACTTTGGAGAACTACCAGTCCACACATCTCTTAAGTGTGAAGACATGTAGTTGGTGGGGTTGTTATTTTTTGTTTTTCCTCAGTCTACCATTGGTTTATTAATAACTCTGATTCTCTTGGAAGTTTTCTTCCTCCTCATCCAACAACTGCTTTTCTAGCTGACAAAAATAAGCCGCTTCCTAACCTTATCCTCTACCTACGGAGGTCATAAAAATTGCTAATGGAAATGCTGTTGCCTTCTGTTCTGTGATTCTAATAGGAAACGGATCACTGCAATTTATGGGGTACTTACCCTTTTCGGTCCATGATGAATGGCTCACTTCAAATGATGCTTCCTCATTGATTTCCTACTATTTATCACCAGAAACAACAGAGCAGGAAGAACAGCGTTTAAACATGAAGTTGATTTTGAAGATGACATATTTTCACTACAGTGTGAATTCACGGCAATATAGCATTTGCTGTGGTAGAGGAGCAAAACACACGGAGTCAGTTCTTTAAATTACTCTTCAGATCAGGGATCTCTAAACCCACTTTTTGTTATGCTGCATTAGCTTACTCGCCTGTTCTTTGGTAGGGAGAGAGACTTAATCCCTGCAGAGTTTTGCATCACACTCTGACTATTTGTTGCCATGTTTGTGAAGAACTACACATGATATTTATGTGTCATTAGTCACTTTGTCTATGTTTTCAAGCTCTTTGGTATATATACATTTCATTTACAGAAAAATTCTACAACTAAGTAAATTCTGTAGGATATTTAGCAAGTGACTCTGATATAATAATATTTCTGTGGGAGTGTTTTATTTCTCTACATGACAGTACATGAAGAATTAGCAGAATTCCTCTTAACTTGCTCAGTTTCTCTCTAGTTGGGCTGGATCGACTACAAAATGGAAACTGTCCCTTTAGTTTCTGCAGTGTCCATACGGTCTTCTCTGCGTGTTGCTATGTGAATCACTGGGCAAGACCACATGTAGGCAAGGTAGTTCAAAGGCAGAGACAATCCTTCAAAATATAGTTGTTTTTAAATTAGCCAGAGTAGAAAATAGAGACATTCCCTTGCCAAGCAGGATAGCTTGTTTAATTTAGAATGATACTGCAGTTTTGTTGCTTGTAAGACCGGCTTAAATATCATTGACTTGACAGTCTTTGAGTACTTCAAACAGTTATAGCTCTGCAGTAAATAAAATTGCTTCATCTCCTTTAAATATTAGTGTTGAAGCTTGTTTGCATTCTTAATTTTCACAGAGCCCAATGTTAGTAGTTCGGAGGCTATGTAGGTTAGAAAAAAGCATGGAATTTCGAAAGTAACTTTGATAGCTACTACTGCAATTATGTTTACCTTTAAACAAATATAAACTGTTGTGTTGTTTGTTTTTTTTTTTTTTTTTAAATGCACTATATGAAACCATTGAGGTGAAATGTACCCGTTCAAGAGAACCTGTAATAATTTTAACTTTCACTATGTAACAGCACAACTCTCAATCATTTTCTTGCATTATTTATCTGCTTCTTGACGTTTTTCATTATAGCTTTGCCATTTTCTCTTGCTGTTACGTACTTAGATTTTTAGTTTCAAACCATAATGCAAACAGTGCAAGTGAAGAATGAAACCTACAGCCTTTAAAGTCTATACAGTTTCCACTTCTTTCTCTTTTTCTGAAAATTGTTCTGCGTAAATCTGTGAACAGTCTATGAGGCTGCATATAGTTACTGGAATAAAATATTTCATATTACCTGCTTCCATTGCTGAGCATCATAGAATTGGTCTTCAAGTATCTCTAGTGTAAACATGCTGGATGTTGAATGAAAGAAAGCGAATACTATCATACCTCTCTGCTCAAATTTGTTCTGAAATGGTCTCCATATAAAGCACAAATTCTTTCTAAATGAAAAAGCACTTTTCTGTAAAAAAAAAATCACTTCCAACTGTCTTTTCCAAAATTAGTATTATCAAGCGTTCTGTACTTAACTTTGCCTGCTTTCTTGCATCCTGCTGAAGTAGCTTCCAAAAGAAGGACTCTTTAGATTTGTGTGAGACTCCTCAGAACACTAGATTATGCGTTTAATTTTTGTACTGGGGGAAAGTTGTCTTATAAAGGGTTACCTCAATTCAATGTTCAATGTTCAATGTTCAAGTGGAGCCACCACAGTTAGTGACTAATCTGTGATCTTTGGGAAAGGGATGTTAATTGGGCAGGCACCGAGTAATGGGTAATTGTGTGAAGAATATTTGCAGCTATAGATCTCTGTAATATTGGAACTCTAGAGACAATTGAATACATACCTTCAAAACCCCCAAATATTATCCAGCTTGTTATAAGGCAAGGAATAAACTATATATTTTTGCCTTGGGAATGTGTAATGAGTGGAGAAAGGGAAGGAAAAATAGAGTTGGTTTTCTCTGCTGTACTTCATCTTAATGAAAAACAACCATAATTCATTTCAACATATTTGCTTTCTTTTTGTAACTTAATGTTTTGTGTACGTGCTTGAGTGGCAGGGAACAAAGTGTTCTTTTTGAAGATAAGAAATGTTCTAAATGTTCATGATGAGAACAGGATGCAATGAACAAGCATAAATCATTCAGACACCTCTTTAAATCTCAGATGTTGAATTTAAGTGACTTAAAATTGGGCTGAAGTAATAACATAAAAAGATACAGAACCTTTTTTTTTTTTTCCCCCTATATCATCAAAAAGCTGTTGATGGCAAGTCTCTAAGTGACTGCCCCAAATCTGAGTTTAATAGTATTTTGGGATGAACTGTTCTTGATCTTTGCTCTTCTAAATCAGCCTCATCTCTGACAATGATAGAAACATCTGTGTTTACAGTCTTTTGCTCTTGCTGGCAGCATGGCTTGCATTGAAAATCTCAGGTGTAGAGATTCTGACATTCTGGTGCAACTAGAGAAAAGCATCCAAATCCTGATAGTCACAGCACTGTGACTGGCATGTTTGTAAGGCCAGAACAACATTGGTTTTGAATAGTGCGTGTTGCTGGAAGATCTGTCGGTCAAGAATTTAAAAACAAGTGCAATTGCAATAAAACTTAGAGCTTTAGCAAAGTTAAAATTGCAACACAAGTGTTCAAACCTATTTCACTTGTATCTTCTTTATTATCTGCCTCACGTTGTTAATATGTGACTGTAAGAACTGATTACTGAAGATCTGTTGTAGGTTCGTGAAGTGTTTAGTGATGCTACCCAATTCTTTCATTACCTTTGCAGTAACATTTGACAGAGCTTCATGGAACTGTAGACCTCACTGAAAAACATCTACCTGAATTATTAAAATTATGTATGATTAACAGTGTAGTGGAAAAATTCTTGTGAGAGGTTTGGATATGATGGACCCTTTTCTTTATTCAAATAATTTCTACTAATAATCTTAAATGATAAATCAGTAGTTTTTATAGAAATTTAAGAAACATTTGTTTTGTTGTTAGTCTTTTAAATAATAGATGACAGAGACTTTTGTAACTTAGAGGAATCATGTTTTCATCATGAGTAATTTTACTAGGTGCTGTTTTTGTTTCGGTTTGGTTTTTAATGGGGAGAGGAATTAAATGGGTGATTTAACAAGGCAATGTTATCTGTAACTACCATTATACTTTACTACTGGTCACGGTTGAAAGTCTTACGTTACTGTAGTCTACAAAGCATTTTTTTTTTCCATTGAAGCTGAATGTTTGAACAGAAGTTTGTGTTGTAAATGAGAATTAGTTACTGCTTTGAGTTCCAAACAGGCAGTTTCCATTTAATCCATGCTGCTGAGTCCTGCGGAGAAGAGCAGAAGAGCACTCCCTTGGGCTGCCTTTGGCAGGTGCCAAGTTCTGCGTTGCCAGAAGGTGCAGCTCTGGCTGTGAGCACAAAGTCAGAGGAACTACGGTACAGAGCGTTACCCTCGCCTTTGTTGCTCACTACCTGGTGCTGTTAAATAAATACTGAATAAAACTGTTACATGTACCGAGCTTTTACCTGCTTATCCTGTGCCTTGTGTTTTCTTTCTTTGTTGTTTTCTGGTATATCTGAAGCAAGTGTTGTTTGTTGTCTAGTAACTTCTAGTTTCCCAGTTTGTTTTTTTGTTTGTTTGTTTGTTTGTTTGTTTTTTTTTTTCCGGAAAGTCAAAACTTCTGGCACCTAAATGAGTTGGCAAAGGAAAAAGAGTTGCACAACCTGTCATGAAAGTTCTTCATCACTGTCACTCATCCCCAGGACAGAAATATGTACTGTTTCCAGATATGCGAACTAGCAAGTATTGGCATGTTTAGCACTCAGAGACATGACTTATTTCTGTGCATCAGGACTGTAATAATATGTTCTGTAAAATCTCTGCTTGGATAAAGTTTGTAAAAGTTTTTTGTTTTTCAGTGTGGTGATGGAAAGTTCTTTCCTTTACATTAAGGATGGGAAAAATTTACACTGTCCTACAACCAGCTGAGTGGTGAAAACCCACTCACAGGGTCAGCATATACAAGACATCAATCAAAGTATTCTTTTTCAGTACTCTGAAAGTCGTGCAACTTTGGGCTGGGGGTTCTCTGCTGGAGTCAGCTTTCCCTTTAATGCTCTTCCAGAGGCGGATGCACCATTACATTAGAGGCCACCTGTAGCTCCTGGTGTAAATAAGACTACACATCCATCTGCTACTCAGGCATCACCAGGGGAAGAAGCACTTGATCTGGTTAAAACTTGTTGCGGTGCTGTGAATAATGACTTAGACCCACCCTTGAGCAAACCGGAAAGTATGAGTTGGAGGTTGTTAGTAAACAGGGGAGCAAATTTTCTCTGTAGGTTTTTGTTTTTTCTTCACTGGAATTATGTCATTGCCCAACTGCCCTTTGGTTTCCTCTTGCGTGCTTTATTATATGAAGAATATACCTTACTGTGTTATATGGAGATTTTGTGGCTGGTCCTGACCAGGCTGGCTTGGCAGCTCTTGGGGGGATGTTCTCCTGGACCTTGTACCTTTTGGCTGGTCTGAGCAGTGGTGGGGCACTGCTGCAGCACATTACTGCTGTTTTGCTGGACTGTGCCTTGTAGCCGTCTCTAGCTGGTAGCAGCTGTCATTCATTCAGCTCTCTGTCATGGGGTATAGGCACTCCTCATGCCATACCGAAACGCTTCTGCTTATTAAAATTATTGTGCTGTGCCTTGGGTGAGCTTGTACTGAGGAAGCCTGACCGCTGCTGAGCCAATATAGATTGGGATCACTGGCATTAGCCATTGTACGTATTTTCTGTAATAGCACAAGGATCAGATTAGCAAATAATATTGTACTCACTGTGGAACACGTTTCCATCAGTCCCAGAGATGAACTATTCCATATACATCCCTAGCATGGCCTTGAAATTATTCTCCTATCAAATACCATGACGTTTGTTTACAAGTCAAATGGACCTCATCTTTCCAAACAGATCCCTCGTTTTTAGTGAAGAACACCCTGCACCCAGACTCTCCTAGCTGATGAGTAAGTGCCCAAGAGGTACTTGGCATGGAGAGGAAAATGTTTTGTGCCTGCTGTTGTGACAGTTATTTCCAGCAAAAACCCATCCACAATTCTGTGATCTGTAAATTTGCTCTAAAGGAACATGCATATGCTAACAATTTCTATTTAATGTCTACAGGGAGAAACCATCAGTAACAAACTGCCTTCTTTTAAAGCAGTATTTTACTGTAAGGAATTATAATGTCCGGGTACATCCTACCATCAAACAGAAAAGTATGAACACGTTGTTTCTTAGTATACCTCTTCTGCAGTGCGAAGGTATGCAAGCTTAACTGTTTAGAGAAAGATTGGACTTTGAAAGCCATCAACCCAAGGTAGCAAAATGCTTCATCTGAGCTGCCTAGTCCACTCAGAACGCACTGGCTGCAGAGCTGCCTGCAGCTGCTGGCGGGCTCTTTTTGGTTCTCAAGCTGCCTCCTGCCTTCAGGTATCTTTGCTCTGCATGTGCTGGGAAGATACAGCCTAGTTTGGGCTCTCTGTCAGCTGCCAGCTATGTTAACAAAGGCAACAGTTTTGAAGGCCCATCTTATATTTCATAGAATCATGGAACATTTGGGGTTGGAAGGGACCTTCAAAGGTCATCTGGTCCAACCCCCCTGCAATGAGCAGGGACATCTTCACCCAGACCAGGTTGCTCAGAGCCCCGTCCAGCCTGGCCTGGAATGTCTCCAGGGATGGGGCATCTACCAGTGTTTCACCACCATCAGTGTAAATTTTTTTTTCCTCATGTCTACCCTGAATCTCCCCTCTTTTAGTTTAAAACCATTGCCACTTGTCCTGTCATAATGCACCCTTCTAAAAAGTCTGTCCCCATCTTTCTTATCTGCCCCTTTTAAGTACTGAAAGGCCGCAATAAGGTCTCCCCAGACCCTTCTCCAAGCTGAACAAACCCAGCTCTCTCAGCCTGTCCTCACAGGAGTAGTGTTCCAGCCATCTGATCATTTTCATGACCTCCTCTGGCCCCTCTCCAACAGGTCCATGTCTTGCCTGTACTGAGGGCCCCAGAGCTGGACACAGAACTCCAGGTGGGGTCTCACCAGAGCAGAGCTGAGGGGCAGAATCACCTCCCTTGACCTGCTGGCCCCAATGCTTTTGATGCTGCCCAGGATACAGTTGGCCTTCTGGCTGCAAGTTTCTGGGCTACTGCAGGTCCCAGAGCTCTCCCATTTTACCACAGGCAGGGAACTGCTCCTTTGCTTTCAGGCATGTAGTGCAAAATTCAGCAGTTGGATTCTGAAATTATCATTTGTTGTTAAACTTCACCTCTGACTGACAGACCTCTAGCTTGTTTTTGGTCTTTGCAAATAGGTAGGGGAATACAGACCTGTGAGAAGAGCAGTGCTGGTGATTCTTGCATAGTTGAAGGCTCATTGAAAATTCTTTGCAGTTCTCCAGTAATCTTTAATGCACTTGCCAAGTTCCTGTGGTCCAGTGATACTCTACGTTGTGGCAGTAAACTCTTGATAAATTCTTGCCAGTGACTGGATAACAGAGAGAGGGAGTACTCAGCTGAGGAGTAGAGCGCTTTCATGGACAGAAAGCTCTTTGATCTCTTCTCCTCTAGGGAGTTCACCTTTGGCTGGCCTGGACATTTGCAGGGTTACAGCTTACCATCTATTGGTCTTCCCTCCCTGCCCCGTTTTGACTCAGCATTCTCAGTCTTAAGAAAATGTCAACAGCGTGGGACTACAATCCAGAAACAAAGAAAATATCATTATTTCTGACAGAAAACAAGGTGGCTAGGGTGTGAATGAAGGCAGCATTTTTTATAAGGGGGAGGGGAAGACAGAAGGAGGCAGTCTTGACTTTATTTTCACATCCCTTAGACCAAGATTGGCAGTGGGGGTGCTTGATATTTGGATTAGATAGTAACATCAAATTTTGGCACCCTGCAGTCTCCATATTCCTTCTGTTCCTCATATTCTTGTGTTCCACAGCCCTTTGTTCATGTTCACCCTTCCTCAGGACTGAGATTGCCCAGCTTTGTTGTCCTGTGTCTCATCAACCCCAGTCTAGACCCTTCAAGCTTAGAAAGTCCACTTTCCTCTTTGGCAACATGCAGCAGAAACCCCCTTGCTTCTCCCACCTGTGCCCCTCTTGCCTCCCATCCTCTCTGCGTTTAGCCACAGGTCTTTGTGTTTGGATGGTCTGTTTGTGCCAGTGTTCCCCATCTCTGCCCCAGCCCTTGTGTTGGCACAAATACCAGTGGTTCCTCTGTCAGTTCCTGCAGCTGGCTTGGGAAACTGCATGAGAAAAAGTAGGAAACTGCAAGTGGCTGTTCCTATTTATTGCTGCCTTAACATCTGCAAGCATAAAATACCAGTAAAGAGACAGGGACATTTTTCTCCAGGTTTTGTCCTGCAGTTGTCTTTGCAGAAAGAATGTGCATTTTTTTTACTCTTGCTCTGTCATAAACTATATTTAAGTTACAGATCACTCCAACCTGGTTGGTATCCTTTGAAATGTCACGTGATTTATGGAAGGGACACTGTGTTCACTTTTTGAACGGCTAATTTTACTAAATCGACTTTATACATCGTAGAGGTAAATACTGCTAGATTTTCTGGTGTAACTGAACAAAAGAAGACTGCTCGGAGAACTGTTCTGGACCAGATAACATGGACAGTTATTTTTATGGAGGGGTAAGTCCTGAATGAAACGGTCAAGGTCAGAGTGACGTAGCTAAACCCAGGGTTACTGAGTTCTTGTGATTTGGATGAAGCCGCCTTTCTTGGCAAGCTCAGTAAGAGAACACAGACTCTTGTACACTTTTGCCTTGATTGTTGCCCTGGTGAGACAGAGGTCTGTACAGGTTGTGGCCTGATTTATATTCGATCTAGGTCACCAAGAACTGAGTCAGACTTGCCCTGGCTGGGAGCAGTTCCCAGAATGCCATGTCCTGGTCCTCTCTGACCTGGACTGGTCTGCTCTGTGACCAGCAGTTATCAAAGACTTAGAGCTTTAAAAGGAGTGATTAAAACAATTTATCCTCTCTCTGGGAGTGCAGAAAATAATGAAACGGCCCTATAATTATGCCCAAATCTTGTTCTTAGCCTTTTTTTTTTGAGAAGGTGAGGGAAATGAGTAGAGGAGAACTACAAGATACATATAAATATATACAATATGTCTGTAATAAAAATGTGTATCTATATATGAGAAAACAGCATTTTGCATATTAAATGCCTGTTTTTGATAGGTGAGCAGAATCTTTGTCTTTATATCAGGACATCCATGCTGGGTTACACCAAATCAGTATCCTCAAAGATAATGTTATTAGAGTGGAGTTTGGGCTAGTTTGTAGTAGATAGTATCCTACTCTTAAAAGGCATTTTGTGATGTTTTCCCCATAAAAACCAAAATTCCTCTCAGTCTTCACGTGTAAATATGTTAAAACTTGGAGGAGCTAAGGAAGAGGAGGAAATTTCCACTGCATTATAAGAAAAATTATTTTATTTAGATTAATTAGGCATGCCTACAAGGTATGTGATTGGGAGAGAAGGAGACCTGGGTGTATGATCATTCTCACAAAGGAAAGTGAAAATGGAAGCCACCGTAATTCAGTTTAGAAAGCACAGTACGTGCGAAACTTTTTCCTTTAAATTTTTTGCTCTTTCAGTGGGCAGTAATGCTGACTGTCTCTACAAATTGTCTGGATTTTAAATCAGATCAGCGTAATTAGCTAACTTTACTTATTAGCTTGAGCTGACTCTAGTAGTACAATGGTTGAATTGGTTGCCATTATATTTGTTTAACTGCTGTAAAGTAAGTTTCTAACAATGGGTTCCTACACTTAAATAGCACTGTCGAGCACTGGAGCCCTATCAATCAGCCAGACCTTTCCCTCCTGCTGTCTGCTCTGATAGACCGTTCTGCTGATGTGGGGACTCTGGAAGAAGAGATCAGGAAGAAGGGATGATGGATAAAGACCATCTCCTGTCTTGAGAGGAAATCAGAAAAATCCTTTCTTTGACTATCAACAAGCAGCTTTGTCAAGATGTCAGAAGATTAATTATGCTCATGTGAGAGGCGAGAGCGACTGTTTTCCCCCCGGTTTTGGTGTAATAAGGTGGCATTCTTCTGAACTGTGTCAGAGAATTGCAAAGAAAGAGGCTTAAGAGATTTCAGTCTCCTAACATCACTGTCCTGTAAGCATTTGGAAAGCTCTTAGGCATACATCTGTGGTACTGTGAGGTTCTGCCAGTAACTGATTAATCAAAGTATTTGTTTCAAGTGCAGTAGGGACTTGATCCCATGAAACATTTGGTGCCAACCACTGTTGAAGTCTGTCAGCATTGTGGGTTTCTGGAGTATATAAAGATCAAGCTTTCCGTGAAAAGAGATGTAGAAAACCTTTCTGTAGCATTACCATGAACATGAAAACATGTTACTGTACATTATTTTTTGAAGTTTATAGATCAGTAAAAGGGAGAATCTCAAGTGTTTGTGGAGTACCTTTTTATTGGAGCTGAGCAACTATAGTTAATATTTTCTTTTATCCATTGTCCTTTTGTAATGTTTTCTGTATAAACTAAGTGTAAGTATAACAAAAAATGTATGATCTTACAATTTGAATTAATCCTTTGGGGAATAAATACAATGAACTAACTTGAATTCTGAACAGAATAAGCTTAACTAAACAAGTGTTAAAAATCCAAGACAAAGAAAAAAACTTCTTAAAATGTGAGGCCATTTTGACTATGTTATTTGATGTATTAACAAAGTCTTTTAAAAAGCTCTTTAAATCTTGCACAAACGCTGTCAGTTAAAGGACTCCTTCCATCTGGCTTGATGTGTGACTTAGTCCTGTAAAAGAGAGGATGAAGGACAGAATTTTTTGTTAACCTGCTGATTTTATTTTTTTTATTTTCCCTTGAAAGGAAGAAGTCTTGAATTAATAAAAGGGAATTGGAGACTTAGAGTCACATCACTTTTTTAGTGTTTTGGGGTGGTTTTTTTTGGAATAGTTTTTCTAGTTTTAATGTTTGCAAAGCTAAACTATGAACAGTGAGGTATTTTTATTTTGTGCTTCTGTGCAGCCTTCCGTCAAATTAATATCACTTTAAGATTTGTTGAACTCTAATACACGATAGTTGAAATCCTTACAAAACCAAACATTTTAAACATGGATGTGGCTGACCTTGAAATGCTGCTGATAAAAGGTAATGCTGCTAAATTGCATGCCAAATTAACCCTCATTTCCAAATGCTTTGTGTGTGCGTTTCCTGTAGGATAGGCTTTGATCCTACCAAGCAACACTTCTTTTACAATCAGTTATTTTTTTAATGAAGGAAAATCAGTGAACAAGTTTCAGTGTCTGATTTCAGAGGTAATGAAGTATTTTCTTTTTGCATCCCTCTGCCACTGTGCTTTTTCTACTGTATCAAATGCTTGACATGAGATAGTGTTTTGGTGTAGAGGTAATACTGGTTTTAAGCTTGAAACTTTATTTTCGCATGTGTAAGCCTTGTCAAGGATTACAAGGTCATGTGAGAAAGGCACAGGAAACTGGATAATGGGCTAGTCAAGGAATAACTTTCTGAAGCAGGTTTGGTTTTTGTTTTTTTGTTTTTTTTTTTTTTTAAGTCTTAGTGAAGCTTAGTATCAGTAAAGATGGGTTTTAATCTGAATCAAGAGAAGAAACATTGCTTGCCTTACAAATATTTTTCTTTTGAAGCATCCAGCTTTGTATTATTTTAGCAGTTGTTCATTTTGGAGCACACTTGATACTGTTTCATGTTTGTTTTAAATTCAGAAGTTATGTTACAGGACCATCTGCCTGTGCAATCCATGTTGTTTTGTTTTGTTTTTTTTTTCATTTGCCATCTTCTGAGAAGTATGAACTTCATATGGGATTTAGCGGGGCATAATCGTGGACCAGCGAGCCCATGTAGCTGGTCTGGTGGTGTAAACTCCCACTGAAATCACACAATAGGTGTGTGTGGAAGCTGCTCATAGACAGATACTGACTTTGGTTTGTGCTTTGCTGAGGACCTTGAGTGTTTTAATTTTAAAATGAAACTGCATCTTTTTATCCTCTGACAAATGAACCACTGTCTGCGTAAATTCACTTGAAGGGGACATTATCTTCCTGTGTGAACTTTGGTGGGAAGTGCTTGAAGGCCATAAAGTGAATCATCCATCTCCCTGGGCTGGAGCTGAAATCTTGGCCAGTCTCCCCGACATATCCTCTGGGATGCTTAGCTGCCAGATAAAGTCTGGTGAAAGCATCGTTCATGATTTCCATCCCTCCTCCTGGTCCTCCCTCTTGTGTCCCTTCTCAGCCGTCTCTGTCACTCAAACCTGTCCCTGTGCCCACCTGTCCCAGGGCTGTCTCTTGTGGGTCCTTCCTGCATAATGCCTCTGACCTCGCAGTTTTGCTCTTGCATTTTGAGAGGGGACAATCACTGTCCAGGTGTCCAGGCTTTCACCTCCCTCTTTGCTACGTCAAGACTGCGTTTGCTGGCCTGGACAAACACAGCTTTGTGCCTGCTCTGTGTGAAAACTGTTTTCTGAATCCCGTCACCTTGCCTGTGTTACCTTTCTGCTTTGCATTCCTCTGCCAGTGTTTTCTTGTCTTTATAGCATTGGACCTAAGCTCTTTATCTTCTCTTTGAAGGCCTTGAAATCCCTGAGGGTTTTTCTCTCCATTATCTGCCCCTTGTCTCTCCTTGTTATTGAGATGTCAGCCCCAGGACCCATTCAAGCCTATGGTGCCTCATGGGGCAGACACACATCCAGCCTTGATCTAGGGCCAGGCCAGCACTGGTGAGCCCTGCTGAGTCCCAGCTCACTCACATAGTCTCGATTATGTGGTGCTTTTGCACAGGCATTTTGGCTCCAGAAGTGGGAGGGTGGCTGTACGGAACCAGCCCCACTGGCTGCTGAGCCAGGGTGGGGTGAGCCTTCTCTGAGCAAGAGGAGGCCAGTGCCTCTGTAGGCACCAGCTCTGTTCCGAGTGGGCTTTTTTTCACCCTGACACAGATCTGGCCTTGTGGCTTTCAGACAGAGCAGCTTAAATGTCTCTGCTCTGTGGTCCTGCTCTCCAGAGTTGGATTTTTCTGTTATCTGGTGTATTCCAGCACCCACTCCTCTGGATACAGAGAGTGACTCTATTCCATGGTGCACCGTGTCGGCTCTTGTGGATGCTTTGGGAAGGATCCAGTCTGTAAGTCAGGGTAGCATCTGTGCTAGGGGAGGTTCAGGTTGGACATTAGGAAACGGTTCTTCACCCAGAGGGTGGTGGAGCACTGGAACAGGCTCCCCAGGAAGGTGTCACAGCCCCAAGCCTGTCAGTGTTCAACAAGAGACTGGACAATGCCCTCAGACACATGGTGTGAACTGTGGGGTTGTCATATGCGGGAACAGGAGTTGGACTCGATGATCCTTGTGGGTCCCTTCCGACTCGGGACATTCAATGATTCTGTATACTGCCAGCTCCAAGGTAACTCAAAGCGTTAAGAAGGTTCTGTTGTGCTTTACATACATACAGGTACAGGTGTTTGACCATTTTAGAGCCCTAAGAGGGGTGGGGAGGTGTGATGAGTTGTGAGTAAATGAGTTCAGAGTGAGAAAACTCTGGATTTTTCAAAAGCTTTTTTTGTTTGTTGGTGTGCTTGTTAGTTTTGAAAGCAGCGTCCTCTTTCTACTGTAAAGAATTAATGTTACTTCTTCACAGTAAACCTAGATGAATGTGGTTTCTTCATGCAAGCCCACATCCTTTTTAGCCTGCTTTAAAGGACCCTGACTTTGCCTTCAGGCAAATCCAGAGGCAAGGTTGAGAGCTTGTGCATAATGGCAGGGACTTGCAGAAGCGAGGGGAGACCTTCCCTCCAGAGCAGCAGCAGATGTGGCTTGTGGGCAAGTGGATTGCTGATGGCAGCGCTGAAGTGCTGGTTGGAAAGGGGCGTCTGGAGGTCTAGTCCAGCTCCTGCTCTTCACAGAACTGCTGCCAGCATGTGAGATAAAATTCCTTTTAGAGGAGGAAGAAAAAGGTGATGGGGTATAACTAAAGATATTGTTGTATTCTAACCGAAGGAACCTTTGGAAGTGCTAATAGCGAGAGGAGGAGTTGAAAGGTTTGATGTTGCCGCGTTTTAGCAGCATTTCTCTGAGAATTTAAGAGGAGATGAATTCTGCTGAAGTGACCTTTTTTTCACCTCTTACTGGCTCTTGAAAAGCCTGGGCTCCCTGAGCCATCCACACAAACACCCAAATAATGAAAAACCCAAGTGCACATGCTCCAAGGGCTAGTTAAGCATCACTAGAAAGAATTCTTATCGCTGCTATTATGTTAGAAGGCGGCAGTTCCTAAGGAAAATTGTGGGTTTTTCCATTTTAATAACTTCAAAATGCTCTCAGTCTACCCAGAAGGAAAATGTGATAACTCCTAAATAACCAACTAGAACCTTTTTGAGGCCAGGAATATCTTTATTGCTCTCCTTTTGCATATGTTTTCCTGTGACTTAAGGATTTTGTTGAAACTTAAAAATAATACTTAGAAAGAGATAAAATATCCAATCTTGCCAAGTCCTGTATTTTTCTGTAGAAATACGGGGTAATTGAAGATGCTGTTTTTTCATTTTAAAATTGGACATACAACAGATAAAATGTGAGCTTCAAAAGAGGCTGTTCTGGAAAGGAAGCGAACTCAAGAAAAATGGGAGACTTAACAGGAATTTTTTTTAGTCTTCCTTTTAGCACAAAGTGTTCTTGTTACACTTGCTGACCCAGTTGTTTCACTGTTATTTCGGAGCGTACTTATTTTCTCTTCATTTTTTTTTTTCTTTCTATATTGTTGGAGGAATAATGTGCAACATTTGCCTGATGCCTGACGTTAGATCAAACAGTCGCATCTCTGCCTATCTCTGCCTTCCTAAATTCGACTGTTTTCTTGTAATACTATTTCTTGGGTTTTTTTTTGGAAAAGGAGAACCAGTATTTTTCTGTTTTGGCAGATGAACGGCTGTGAATAGCATCATGCAATACAAGCAGCATTTCGGTGCTGTCCCTGTTGGGTCTCTTGTATTTACGGGGCGGGAGAAACCCCTGATCACCGGGTTGTTTTCTGTGCAAACACTGGGAGAATGCTGGGACCAACAAGGCTGAGCTGACCTTACGTGCTGGCCTGTTCCCTGCCACTGACTGTCATGTTTCAAAGGTTAAACTAACTGTGGATGAAATGTAATCAGTCGTGCGCTGGATCCTTTCCAGATCACGCTGGAGGAGTGCAATAACCAACATTGTTAGCTTTGGGAGAGCCAGAGCCAGAGGTCATTACCTGTGTGCGTCTGAGCGTGAGGAACTAAATGCCTTTCCTGCTACCTCCCACGTATATTTATTTAAATCTTATCTGGAATTGTTATCCTGCTGGACCCTGCCTTTTTTTTTTTTTTTTTTTAATGACTGTTTATTCTTCCTACACTGTAATTTTCATCTTTCTGTTGATTTCTGAGTTTCTGTGATATCTCAACCCCTGTCATTAGATGGGATCCGGATTGATACCTGGGGAAGCAGAACAGGCTGCCCAGTGGGGTTGTGGAGTCTCCTTCTCTGGAGACATTCAAAACCCACCTGGACGCCTTCCTGTGTAACCTCATCCAGGTGTTCCTGCTCCGGCAGGGGGGTTGGACTAGATGATCTTTTGAGGTCCCTTCCAATCCCTGATGCTCTGTGATTCTGTGAAAAGGCTGGAAGAAAAAGTTGCTGTGTTTTTAGATGAGTTTTTAGACCAGGGTAAACCAAACCATACTCTTAAGGCAAAGGCATACTTCACCAACAGAGGAAAGATTATCTTAGTAAAGGTTCCTTCCTTCACTAGCAGGCATCAAGGAAAAGAGCTGGTATGGTCGGAAACTGGTGAGGGACAGAGAGCAAGCGTGGGAGGAGGAGGTGGAACAGAAGCACTGAAGTGAAGATAGCATCTCTGAGAATTGATGTCCTGTTTCTTTCTATACTCAAGCACTCATTTTCCCCAACTCTGCCTCTCATTTGTGCAGTACTTTCAGTCCTCTGCATTCACATCTGCAGCAAGAGTCTGTTCCCTGCATCAGATAAAAAGGCTTTCTGGAAGGCACCAGAAGCATGTAGCATATGGTAGGAAAGTACTGCTTATTGTCGTATTAGGGATTTCAAGGGTGACAGGCGGTGAAGCCAGTATTTTTTCTCCCCACTTAGCTTTTACAGAACCCCTTCTCTGAAACTCTCTGTGCAATAAGAATAGACTTAAGTGGGGAACAAAAGATCGTCTTGCTTTTGAATTTTGTGGAAAGGTTCCTACTCTATCAAAGTGTGTTGTTCTCTTTATAGACCAATGTATGGGTATGGCCTTGAAAATCAATACATTTAACAGCAATGGAGACTGTTGCCTGGGAAGAAGAGGCGGGTGGATGGGGGACTTCAATGTCAGAGCCCGTCAGACTTAATAGATGTGTAGAAAGGATTACGTTATTTTAATATATGTCTTTGTATGCACTCCTGATTGTTATGTTATAATTAACAGCTGGGAATATGAATGTGTTTTCTAGGATCGCTCTGTGTGGGTTTTTCAGTTTATGCATTTTGCAGTAGTTTCTAAAGAAGCCTTGACAAGAACAGAGGCCTGTATTAGTTTATAGGAAAGTTGTCTCTGTCAAGATGAGTTCACTGTAAGTTGGTTATGATGTCAGGAGAAGAAAATGCTGTTATCCTCCTTAACCCACCTTTACCAGACTCTCTCAGGATTGTAACCACAAGCAGAGAGAGCTTCTTATCACTGTTTTCAACTTTTGCCTACCCCTGTACTTCAAGAGTAGAAAAATATTTTCCTTACTCGTGTCTTTATGAGATATCCTCTACATTTCAGTGTGTGCAAGAGAGGACAAGGTGTTCTCTTTCTATTTACTTTTCTACAAAATTCTTATTTTTGAAAGGCCTTTTCTTTCCTTGACTGATTTTCTTTTTTTTTCCCCTCTTGCTTCCTCTGCATGCCTGAGCACTGGAGATTGAGAAGAACTGATCAAAAGTACTAATGACTATCTTGTCCTTGTGAAACCTAAATATTCTTCTTTCTCAGTCCTGTGTCTTTTACGTGGTCCTTTGCCTACATTAGATTTCTTTTAACTATTAGAAGACCAGTTTGGTTTCTCCACCAACCTTGAAGTAAAATGCTTCAATATCCACTTCTAGAAATGCTCCTGAACTTTTAGCACGCCATGCAGTGTCTGCATTAGGAATAATTTCTGCATGGATGGTTTCTACTCTGCTGAGATAACTATTCTCACGTCTGCTATTTGTGGCCCAAAATTTTGCTCAGGTGAATGACTAGGGAGATCTGTGGGCATAGTGTGAGTCCTTATTTGGGGGCCTTTTCAACAAAAGCAGTTTTAATGTGAGAGAGGATGTATATAGACCTGAACTGCAATCACGGAGGATGTAGATCAGCGTTAGTGAAGATACCCTAATCTGTTTGCGGTTCTCCTATCAGGTGTATAAGAAGCCCACCAATTTTCCAGTGTATGAGGGGGTCTCTGTTCCAGGGACCTTCTGCCAGATCTGCTGAGTGACCTTAGGAACATGAAACCAGTTTGCTCCATCTCCCAGGTGTTCAGCTGCCCAGAACTGGGTCCATGGCAATCCCAGCTGAGGGAAGACTTGTAAGTCAGGTACTTGTCCTTATGTAAAAATAACTAGAATTCCTCAAAGAGATAAAGGCTTTTCACATTAGCATTTTTAGGAAGGTCTGGCCACACTATGTCCTTCTGCACAAACAACAGCAGTTAAGCAGCAAGTCCTGACAGGGTTTCTGTTTTGCTGGAATATTTTAGTGATGAGAGAACCCAGAGCAATACAACTTGAAATACCCTTGCTTGGAAAAGCCCCTTGTAACTGAAATATGGGGTCTGCTTGGATTAAACATCTGAAGATTTTTTTAATATTCTGATCAGCTCACCCTTTTGGCTAGAGTGCTCTGACATGACATTTTTATTAGAAAGATGCTGTGAAAAATCACTAATGGTAATGTCTAGCCACTAACATCTATGACTACCAAGCGAAAATCATGTTGTTTGCTCTCTGCAGTATAAAGGCCAGTTGCATTGAAGTGGATCATGTCATTATTTGATTATTGGCTGCATCCATCTTCATATTCAGACTGGCTGATGGCTATAAATACAAACATAGAATACCTCAAGTTGGAAGGGACCCGTAAGGATCATCGAGTCCAGCTCCCTGCACTTCACAGGACCACCTGAAGCTAAACCATATGACTAAGAGCATTGTCCAGACACTTCTTGAACTCTGACAGGCGTGGTGCTGTGACCATTTCTCTGGGGAGCCTGCTCCACTGATCAGCCACCCTCTCAGTGAAGAATCTTTTCCTAATGTCCAGTCTGAACTTCCTCTGATGCAGCTTCACTCCATTTGCTTGTGTCCCATCTCTCGTCACCAGAGAGCAGAGATCAGCACCTCCTCCTCTGCTCACCCCCTTGCAGAAGGTGTAGCCTGTGATGAGGTCCCCCCTCAACCTTCTCCAAGCTGTGTTTCTCCTGATGTCGGATCTCCTTGGAGGATGTGCACGTTGTATAACTACATGTCTGCATTATCCCTTTCAGATATGTTTAGTGCCTCTGGATTTTTGCAAAGTCACCAGCTAGCAGAATGCATTTGCAGAAGTTTTTTATGGTGAGCCTTTCACTGAGCCTTGATAGCAGGACCTCCATGTCAATGCATACCGTGTATTTGTATCCGGACACAGCCGTAGGTTGGGTTTTTATGCTGTCCCTCTTAGGCTTGGCTGAGCTGTTTTTCTGGGAGTATTATTTTCTCTGCACTCGTCACTGAGAAGAATCAGTTAGCTGTGGATGCATATGCTTGTTAAGTCCCATCCCTACTGAAGTTAACAGGTTTAGTTGCTATACGTGTACATAAAAAAAGAAGACAGGTAAGGAATGCTGTTGTGTTAAAGGAAGCCCTGTTTCCTCATCGTGTGTCAGGTTTCTGTACTTTGTGCTAGCAACGGGAGATGCACAGAGCACAGCCAGCAAGCTGAAACATTCTCCGTGTGCCACAGCGTTCCTCAGAAATTTCTTCTAGCCTATGCATATTTCATAGCAGGGCAGTTTACTGTCTTGTGAAGAAAGAAAAAGACCTGTTTTGGCTTTGAGCATGTAGAATTCTTTATTGTATAAGACAAAATTGTGGGAAATTTTCCAGTTTTAGCCCGGAAAGTTTTGACCTTTCTTTCCCTAGTGCCTACGTATTCCTATGGACTTCTGTATCTCAATTTTGCAGTTTGGTCCTCACGATTACCGTATGCCCCAGACCTGTTTCAGCATAAAAATCCTTTCTTAAGCTTCAGGTAAGGAATACAGTGCAACTCTTTCATCTGGTGAGAGTGAGGGAATGAAACACACATGCAAGGAGATGAGGACCAGGGAGAGAAAGCAACTTTCTCATGTAATTACATCAGAATATTTGCGGTCTGTGCGTTTTCTTCAGGAGACTTTTAAATACGGATAAAACTAATGAATCTTCTGTTTGTCAAGGCTAGCAATAGGTGTTAAGTCTTTGAACTGAAATCTGTGTTAACAGATTTAAAAATCATTATTAAGCCTTTAAAAAGTCTCAAAGATTCAAAGGCAAAGAGGCCGTTTTGCCTTTTTAAATTACATTGCGTTCAGGAATGCGTTATTTCAGGACCTTGTTCAAGTCGTCTCACGGTCACAGCTTCATTGCTTCAAATGTCACTTCAAGTAGGAGCAGTTTTTGTAACTACACAGTAAACTCAAGATGGCTTAATAGAAATGATTTCTTCATGTGTCAAAATGACCCCTTTGTTTCTCATTTTACTTTTTTGTTGCCTGCAGCTAATCTGCTTTTTGGGTTATCAGATCCAAGCATCTTACAATGCTGACTCTAGCAGCGGCATTCAGCTGGAA
Source organism: Patagioenas fasciata (assembly GCF_037038585.1). Taxonomy (NCBI): domain Eukaryota; kingdom Metazoa; phylum Chordata; class Aves; order Columbiformes; family Columbidae; genus Patagioenas; species Patagioenas fasciata. The sequence goes on along the minus strand of NC_092521.1, from coordinate 51,153,289 downwards.
TGCTGCCTTTTGTTTACCGGTTTCACCAGGCCTCCAGTGCTTTCTTTGGTCATCTGGTGGCTCCACTAATGTGATTTGCACTCCCAGGCTCTGCAGGTAGTCATGGGCTTTTATAAGGGAATTAGAGGAAGGCCTGCCACCCTGGTTGCTAATGAATCCACAGGGTATTTCTTGGTTTGGTTTTGTTTTTCCAGCTTTTTTTTTTTTTTAAATCTGTTTGTGGTTTTGTGGAATTTTGCTCTGCTCTGACTTCAGTTCCTAAAGTCACTTTACCTGGCTGTGCTGATGTTCATTTTGGTTTGAAATAGAAGTAGCAAATCCATTAGATCAGAATGTGCATTCGGGGTTTTCTCATAATTTGAAAATAGATGGTTACACAAATACTTAAAACTTATTTATTACAATAAATAACACACAAAATTTGGCCATGGTACTACTGGATGTGGTAAGAAGAGGCAAACCTCTGCCTTCCTTTGGGAAAGTTCTTTCTATTAAAATAACCAGTGTTGGCAGACATAAAGAAGTTGAAGTGTTTTGCTAATGAGGCTGCAGCTGGAATAGTAAAATTTTGCAGGCATACAGAAGTAGATGCAAGTTTAAAACCACCGTGAATGCAGTCTTGTAATTTTAAGCCAGTGGAGGACATAGTCAAGTGAATACTGCATTACAGATTTTGCAAAAGCAAAGGGTTTTTTTAGTACAAAAAGGATATATATAATCAAAAGAGAATATATGTTGAAAACATCCTGTACTCTTTTTTTTTTTGAAAAGCAGAGGAGAATTTCAGACTCTGAGGAGTTAAGTTGGGGAGAATGTCAGATACTGAGTAAGATGCCATTCCTTCTTATATCCACAACCTCTTATTTAAGTGTCTTTATGGATTTGAGTGAGGGCTAATAGACTGATTAGCGTGTTCTTTTTTTCAGATTAACCCTGCAGTTTTGTTAGGGCCAGTATTTGGCTTGCACAAAACCAAGCACAATGTCAATGTTTTTAAAGCTTCGAACTAGTCTAATTAAGACTCAACCTACAGCGACAGGTTCTCCGTATTTTTATCTCTTCATGAAATGTTCTTTATCTGTTTCTGTTGTTTTAGAAAGGAATGTACTGAATTGGTGATAAAACAAAAACCTGAAAAGGACTTTGGAAATAAATGGACCTTTTCCATGCAAAAAATAGATAATATTGAATTTCATTTTATTATTATTTACCTCTAGAACAAGTCTGTTTATGAAAGTCTGAAGCATTTAGATTGATAAGAATTGTATCACTGATATGTGGTGTATAGGGTTGGGTCTTAAGAGTAGGAGCAAGCTTTAGAAGAACTGAAGTACACAGGCATGTTTCAGTGCCCTCACTTTGTGCCATTCTACAGTGTTAAAGCTGTAGGATTTATCTGTGATGTCTGGAGGAGGCATATGTTTAATTTGTATGTGCATGTGTTTGTATTTTTAACATGTTAACTGAATACTGGAGTATTAATTTATCTTCAAAGAATGTCAGTAATGTTGTTGAGTTGGTGCTTCTGCTACAGAAAAATCATGTAGAAATTCAGGTGCAGGGTTTTTAACAGTGGACATATAAAGCAAGAGTATATTGATTGAGTTTTACTAGGCTGACAGCAGCATGGAAGGTCCTTGTAACCCAGAAGTTTGTGACCCATGAAATCTCCGTTTTCCTTCTTTTGGTAATGTATCTTGAAGTGCAGAGGACTGAAAAATGCATCCTGCACAAGCTAACAATTGATTATTTACAAAGGGAAAATTATTTTGGACTTATTGCTAAAAGTGTGTTTGATACTAGTCAATATAAGGGGTAGGTTTAAATTACATCATTTAAACAAATGTTCCCTCAACACAAATTCACTGAGGCAACAGCTGGTACTTGCACGTATGCATAAGGTCCTCTGTATTTTTATTTGAAATGAGGATTTCGGATGCTTGGCCATTTTGCTGACTCAGCTTCATCAGCTTGGATACAGGAAGCAGAAATCAAATTTTTGCTTTAGAAATTGTACTTGAGTCCAATTGAAGGAGATAAACGATGGTGAGGAATCGGGCAGAGTTATCTCTAAAAATGGTAAATATCCAAGGTTACTGAAAATGAGCCTGTAACACTCACGGGCACCAGCAGGCAGATTTTACAGCTCTGTCCAGAGCACAGAAGGAAGATAAATCATGGCCATCCCCCTCTCATTTTTGAAATGGTTCAACCCTGGGGTTTAGCTGAAGGACTTAAAGAGTTTTTGAAGTGCAAATAGACTGGTGAAGGGTAAACCTTTTCAGTGTTTCATTTAGATGGATCTTTTTTTTTTTTCCTCTATGTGGATTTCTGGCACCAGCTGAGATCTGGAAGGCCACAGGATTTTTTTTGTTTGTTTTTGATCAATCAAGCAAGCAGAACTTGCCATGGGAGTGTACATTCTCTGCATACATATTGATCCTATTGTGTCTAAAAGTAGTTAATTTAATCGGGGCTTTTTGAAACCTTTCCCAGTAAGACTTGCATTAATGGAGCTGTCATTTCAAGGTCATGTTTCAGTGTCAATAACTTCATAGGAATGACAGAAGTTACCTGCAAGTGTAATGACAATAGTTCAGTTATGCCATGTTAAAATTGCGATAGTATGAGAACTAATTTTACATGTGTGCATGTGAAAATGTTCAGCTTTGATTGAAAAAATGTTGTTCTCATTAAATGAGAGATTTTCAAAGCAGCCTGGTGTTACTAAACACATCAATGCTACCAGTTGTGTTACTGTTCACAACTGGTTGGATCAGTACCCTTGGTCTGCCCTGCTGCGTATGGAGTTTGGCTCCAAGAACCTATTTTATACCTTGTCTCTTCTATCAAAATGCTTGTAATGTCAGAGTTTTTATTCAGCACTCTTTCTAGTAGTTTTGACCTTTTACCTCACTCTTTGTCTTGTTTAAAAGCAGCAGCATGCAGAAGATGGATTGCATATTAACTATAAACACTTCTCTCTACTGTGATAAATATTTGGAGATACAACATGTAAGAACTGTCTGTATGATAAGAAGCCCATTTAAGTGCAGAGTATAGATTTTATAAGGCAGGACACGGTTTACTACTTCTTGGTCCGTATCTGATTCCAAGATCTTCCAAGTATTTCAGATGAAAGTGTTATATATTTTCAAGATTTTTTCCCTGGGAGGATGTGAACTGCCGACTTTGTTATTTGCTTCTTTGATTTGATTAGGTTGGAAGGAACTTCAGAGAATTATCCTGGACATGGTGACACTGAAGATAATTACTGGTACAGGACTGAGAGTCCATGTGGACTGAGAAGGCTGGAATGTGAGGTGGAAAGTCTTGAATGCAACTCTCAGTCCTGTACCAGTAATTATCTTCTGTAGAGTTTCCTATGTGTGTTTTCCCTAATTGAATGGGATTTTATCAAAGATTGAAGTACCAGGTCATTTGGTGGCTCAGAATGTAAGAGGAACTCTAAACGTGGTGTGGGGTCCAGAGGTGGGATCTGCTTTAGGAAGGACCAAACCTGAGTGGTTGTTAGTTTAATTTCCATATACTGGATGTCCAAAATGGTACTGGAAAATCACCTATATTAAAAAATGGTGTATTTATGCCTTACTTCTGTATTTACAGTCTGGTGGTTTGATGTTGGCCGTGCTATGAGAGTGCAATAGAAAGATTCCCGATCAGGATAGAAACCTCAATTCATAACTCATCACAAATTAGTAAATATGGCTAAATAAAATTAATAAATAAGGCTAAAGAAGTGCATATTGTGATTTTTCCCTGACTTTACACTGCACGGAAGATGTTTGGTTAATAGGCCCCCTATCTTGGTCTCTGTTTTACAATTCTAGTTTTTATGTTAATTAAACTCACATGTTGTCAATCTCATGTGCTGTAATGGTTTTTTTTCCTGTAGTGTTTGAAAACTGAATGTGTGATGCTGTTTAAAGCTTTGCTGAGAGAAAAGGGAATTCTTTGCATCTCATTGTGGAGAGGAGATTCCCCGCATTTGTGGCATCACTTTTGTGAATATGTCACTGAGAGATGGTAATATTGACTTTTCCTTTGTTAAGTAAGAGATTTCTAGCACCACCCAGGACTCCTGTCACTTTGCTAAATCCTGTTCCACCAACTGGATAGAGAATTTGGGGCATATTTCAAGTCAGCACTTTTTGCTTCAGTCTTGTTAGTCACAGAGCGCAGGTCTTCATTTAGAAACAGGCATCGTTCTGTAGATGGGGATGTGGATGTTGGCTGGAAAATCTGTCATTCTAATTTAATTTTTTTTTTTTTTTTTCTAAATGGTGTGTGCTCAAATGTCAAAACACTGGGGGGGTTGTTACTTGCAAATTGCAGATTTATCAAGCAGCCACAACATTAAAGTAATCTTACTCCAGTTCCAGTATGCATTTGTCAAGGACACTGGCTTGCATGATGATTCTGAATTCCTGGAGAATTTAACTGAGCAACAGCTGGTCTGTAGGATGTGTAGATTTTAACAAGGTGATGTTTGTGTTTTGGCGAAGGACTTGTGTGACATGCTGCTGAAACTGTTCCAAAGTGCCTTCTTCCTCCCGTCAAGTCTGTAGGGATCTTGAGACAGTTTTTGTGTGAAATTTCTCCACTCTCTTTGTGCTTCTTGATTTTATCACAGGTAAACTCTACAAAATTCTTCCATGGAGTGTTAGGAAAAAAAAAGGTCATCAACACCATTAACTACAACTACAACAGAAAGAATACTCTTTTTGGCCTTTGTGTCAGATTCCTTTTCTCCTCAATTGTTTTGTTTTCTTTTTTTTTTTCCTCCCACCACTTGAGAGAGGTTTATGGTGCTGTGTCCGTCAGGATAACCCTGTCTTAGGGTTGAAGTTGTATTTCTCCCTGAGTTCCTAGAGGTGATGTTATCTTTTGTTCACTTGGCAGTATGGTCATTCCTAAGAGCATCTGTCACTTCAGGCATTGTAAGATGGATGAGTCTCAAGTGAACTGCTGGTTGAAGCAAATGGTGAAAATAAGACAAGGGGGTTGGGGGTCTTGAGAGGGGCCGAACAACAAGGAAGCACTGTTAGAAATCAAAAGTAAGCCAGGCGGTAGTGGAAGAAAGAGCCAAGATGGATCATGTGTTAGCAGATCCCACAGGTCTTGGAAACAAAGACTGCTGACTGATGAATTCTGAAGAGATCTTCTGCTCCTTGACAACAATGCCACTGATTTGTTTCCTCCTTCATTTGCAAATAAGAGAGGATCAGGAGGAGATGGTCTGAAGGTCAGATGAAGAAATTGTATTTTTGTCACGTTGTGTTGTAAGGTTAAGATAAAATAATGGTGCAAATAACCAGAAAAAGGGTTACTGATATTTTGTGTGTCTTAAATATTGTGTGAGTATCTGTCAGTACTGAGAGGGCACGTAACAGTATAAAACCAAACCAGCTTATCAGCAGTATGGCTTTTGGAAAAGAAACAGTAAACTTAAAATTCGTAGCTGTTTGTATTTCAGAGGGTACTTGACGCTTTTAAAAGAGGGAAGCTTCACTACAGTATCTCTGATTTAGCTGAACTAATTGAGTTAGACGTTTTAACAGAAAGAAAATGGTGTAAAAATCCCCCAGAAACCCCCCCCAAGCCACTGGCAAGCAAATCCATCTCCCCCGCCCCCCTGAGCAAAGGTCTGTGTGTGCAAAAGCAGCAGCTAAGGACCTTACAGCCCAGTGTGTGTGTGTCAAGGTTTGGGAAGGGTCTAGGAGGATCTTGGCTTGAAAAATTATTTTGTCACACTATTGGCATTGGTCCATGAGGGGAAGCACTGGTTGAAAGGCGAAGAAATTAAGATGATTAGAAGCTTTAAAGCTTCACAAATGGTAGAGTATCTCTCTTCTCAATGGATGTAAATAATAGATGAAAGACCGAGAGTGACAACAAAGGATCAGGGCGTTTAAGAGAATGTGTGCAGCCTGAATAGAGGTCTGTGGCCTAGGGCCAAAGGTCTTAGCTTTGAGTGTAATTAGAAGAAAATACAAAAATGTCATTATTAGCAGGTGAAATGTTCAGCACGTGTCCGAAAAATAGCAATTTCAGAGGCAGGAGCTGTTGGAATTGGATTACTGACATTCTGCAATCACTGGAGGCTCTGCACAGCCCTACAGTTTGTGGGGAGCTGTCTGCTGACCTTGCTGGCCACCTGCCAAGGGTTCACTCATAGCATGGTGGGGATGCGCTGGGCAGGGTGGCTCTGGCTGTCCCTGGCAGTAGAGTTGTTTTGTGTCTTTCCTTGGAACACAACAGTCCTACCCAAAACTCCTCCTGAGCGAGAGGTGAGGGTTACAGCTGTTCTCTTAAATAGGCTGAGTTTTAAAAACAGGAGGAAGGGGAGGAAGCTTAAAGCTATGTTGATCTTAATTTTAAATCCTGGGTTCTGAATTCTAGGTATACACCTGAAAGAGTCATGTTCGCTCAGGTTTTGACAGCAGGCCTAAGGCTATGGTCCCAGCTTTAAGCCTAAAATCCTGTTTGTGAGCACCATGGAAAATTCCTTTAAATCTTTTGGGAAAAATATTGTCCACTTCTATTGAGAAACCAAACCAGCTTGTGTGCCTAAGACAGTCTTGTCGAAGTCCAATCAATGATCACTTAATTTAAAGCTTTTCCTGGTATTAATTACTGCTTTGTACAGCTGTAGGTATTTTAGGAGTTACTCTTTTGCATGCTGCCCACTCTACCATTGTTGCCATTCTTTGAGGTATTTCAGGTGTATTCTCTTTTATAAATTGCAATTCCTGTTAGAAATGTTTTCACTTAAATACCTTCAGGGGATGCCAGATATGACAGCAACCAGCTAATTCTGACTTTATTTTGAACATTAATCTCCAGTTTAGTGTAAATAACTGCTCACCCATTTAATTTGTTTCTTTTTAAACCAATAGTAAAATAATTACTTCTACATTATAATCTATTTTATATGTTTCTGTGACAGTTCATTTTCTCATATTGATGTGCTAAGTTCCTAGTACTTCAGATAGCGCTATCAGTGCCAAAAATGTACAGATTCTGTGAGAAACTTGTACTTTACATGTGGCAGAATGCAGAGAAGCAGCCATACAGCTTCACCCAAGTATACCTGTGAAAAAACAGATGCTTTTTTAAGTGCTCAGTCTTCTTTTCCTCACCCCAGTTCAGTTTTCACCCTAGACCAGGCTTTAGATAGGCAGGTTTTGTTGGCTTGTTATAAACTGTATGTTGGCATGAGCCATTCTTATTTTTTTCCTCCCTTCTTGTTTTTCAGGTGTTCAGGAGTTTTAAACAACTTTGCAGCAAGACTTCATGAACTCTTAGCTGCATCCTTTAATCATGACTGCATTTCAGATAGGCTAAAAGGAATCTGCGAAGGTACTGTACTTGGCTTTCCTAATAGACAATAGATGGTATGTTTGTGCTCAGCATCTGTGCTTTCATTTCCATTGACTGCATTTTAGGAACAGTGTGGACTGTAAATAACAATTTTATTTTTGCTTTGGGCAGGTACAGCCTCATAAGTTCTCAAGAAATCTTGAAATCTAGTTCATATAATTAAACAGCCTTCATCAAAGAGGGCTGATTTGTGCCTCTATTTCTTTCTTATATCTCCACAATGAGGTCAACATCATTATTTAATGGCAGTTCTTTTGAAGTGGTAACAGTTTTCTTCTGCTGTTTTACTTAGAAGCACTGCAAATACCTAAGCAACTAGCTAAATATATGGTTTATGCGCTTGGAGGGTGGACGTTTGTTTGTTTGTTTGTTTGTTCTCTCAAAGTGTTTCAAACAAATGGGAAGAAGAATGCAGATCTTTGTAGTGATGGGGATAGCTTTGTGCTTCCAAATGAAATTCTTACAGTTTTTTTTTTTTCTCCTGACTTCTTCAAGGGGGGAGGCTCGTCTCAGGATACAATATTAGGCTCGCATAGTTTCTTGCTGCATTTAAATAGCCAGCGTGCCCAGAAGGCTATTCCTGCTTTATGACCTGTTTTATCCCTGGGGCAAGGGCAGCGCGGAGCAGAGCCAGGGGGTCATGGCCACAGCCCCGTTTCTCAGCGCCACTGGCGGGTCCCCAAAACCTGTCTGCAGGAGCATTGTGCTCAGCAACATCTGGAAGACGGCAGGAGTGTGGAAGAAGTGGGGGAACCTCTAGGATTTTGCTTGGCCAGGTGCTAGGAAGAAGCAACATTAGCCTTTTTGATGGGGAGGGGAAGGCCGATTCTGTGGCCCTGAAGTTAGGCCAAACAATTGGGGAGGTCAAAGGACAGCTGAGTGCGGTCAATGAGACACCCCGGGGTGTATTTTGTTACTCAGTAAAAGGAGCAGCATCCTAAAACCCTAAAGGATTCTCTTGAAAATCTGTGTTGTGAAAAGGTTTTATGAGTCTGATGGCAAAAAGTGCTGATTTAGCTAAGGAATGCTTGCTTTTGTCTCAATGAAAGGCTAATCCTTACCCAACGCTGGCAGCTATTATAGTGCAGTCAATGCGGGGCTGAAAGGACAGTTAGAGTAGAAGTGTACTTTGGGATCCCAAATGTTTATCATTTTAATGATTCTGTACCTGAAAAGGTTTCTGAACTTTCACCTTTGATCCTGAAATTTATACCATGAGCAAAATATTTGAAAAAGTAAAAAGTAAAAAACTTGACAAATTAGCTTTAGATTATCAAGACACTGCCTAGTTTAAACTAAAACTCCTTTTAATCTGCTAACGCTTATTAGTTTTCTTTTTTTTTTTTTTAAGAGTTGGTTTTCTGGTCTTCAGCAATTTTTGCTGTTCTTGTTTCAATGATGACCAAAAAAAGTAATAGTTTTTGAGCAATTAATTCCTATAATTTGTTTAGCATTATCTTTCTTTAAAGCGACAGCTTATTAACACTTAACATTTGTCATAGAAACAGATAAGAAATCAATGTCAGAGCCAAGACCTTGTAAATAACCCGAAAGGAAATGTAATAATGGCGGTCTTCACCAGAGAGGTGGTGGGGGAAGGACCAGGCATGTGGCAGAAAGGGTTCAGTGCTTTTTGTTTTCCTTTGGAAGGGGGGGTTTGCTTCAAGACACAACCCGGGGCCTCCGACTCTTTGGCCCTACTGTCTTACACAAACACTCATTGTTGAACTAGGAAGAAAAAGAGACTCGGGAGCCAGTGGTGGTGGCATTTTTATAGTGACTAACCTGGTGTTTCATCGTGATCTTTAAAAGAATACCATAAGAAGAGTGTAAAAGAATAAACTGCATAATTTTCAAAGGGAAATAAAAGATCAAAGAAGTTGACAGGTAATTTTTTTTTTTTTTTGAAAGAAGCATGCTTGCAAAATACAGCTCTCCAAAGAGCTTAATTTTTAAACTCTTTAGAAGTACTCTATTCAGATGCGTAGCATTGATTTATGTCAAGGTTAAGGCACCTTTAAACAAATAAAGTTGGGAATGGATAAACCTACTGAAATACAAATGGCCTATTAAACACAGAAGATGTTTGTATAGCATTCAGGTTGCTACAAAACTGACACATGTCTTGAAATTCTCCTGATAACCCCTTCTAAACTCATCAGGAAACGATAGCATGTGTGTTTGAGGGGCACACAAGGGAGCGGCCAGATAGGACAGGGATGGAAGGTCAGGTCTTAACTTTGACTTTCTAGGCTTCAGCTTCATGCTTTTGCAATAAGGCAATAACAAATGAAGAAAGCATTAAGGTGATTTATTTATCAATGAGATAGGACTGGCTTTTGTTGCAGGAATTCAATGAGTTGTCTGAATCTCTTTTCAAATATATCCCTATAAACAATGAATATAACATTTTACACATATTTATATGGAATTAAGGGCTATATAAAATAAACTGTGTAATAAAACTGCATAGAGAAATACATATTTGAGCTATAATGCAAAATTTTGTTTGTAGCCCTAGAATTTAATTACTCGAAGTGTGTAAAATGGAAGTATATGAATTATTAAGATTTTTTTCTCATCTACTGGAGAAAATTGTTCTTTATAGATAAAGTGTTTATTTATCAGGTGGTTGTTTTTTTCAAGTTGATTGTAGCCCACAGAGAGAATGTTATACATAGCATTTATATTGTACTGTGGCAACAGTCACAGAAAAATACCATGAGCACAGTTTTCCTGAGTGTCAGTATTTACTGGAAGTTTTATGTGCATGCCTTCAAGAATGCACAGAACCTGTGAATTCTTTGCGTTATTGACTCACTAAACCATAATAGCAGCTTTGGGAATCAAGATTGCCTCTGCTGCATGTTTATGTTGCAGGTAAATTAGGTCCAACCTGTAAACACCATTGAGACTTTTCCTTTGGGGAGAAAAAGTAGAGAAGCACATCTAATGTCTCCAGCAAATAATGTATTTTATTATCATTTTTTCTTCTTCCAAGGCATAAGACCCCATGCACAATTTGTCATAGTGGGCGATGAGTTGTATCACAGAATAAATACAGGTATTAGAAACAGAAAATTGTTTTTTTTCTCCTCTTAAATGTTAATAATATGTAATTTAGAATTCTTGCATTTCTGTTTTAAGTAAAGATAAAGGGGTTTTTTTGCCAGACCCAAACGGCATTATAAAAATGCCATCTGTAGACATGTATCCCACAAATATCTATTTGGAATCCTAAATATCTAGAGAAGGTGGCTTGAATGTCAAAGCTGCTCTTTTTAGATATATCCCTGGATGTGATGTTAATGTTTTGTTCTGTCGATTGCGCATTTGTTGCAAATTTCATCTTAACTGAAATGTGGGATGTTGCAGAAGGCCCAGTAGTGATGTGCATCTTTGATCTCAAACAGAGGTTGCCTCTGGTAATTTCAGAGGTTCTGGACAGACCTTTGTTTATTTTACAGAAGAATTTGTGGTATTCTGGGGAGGGGAGAAAGTAGAGTCAGCTTTGACACATGACAAACACATGTTGTGTGAAAGGAAGAACTCTACAAAGCACTCTGAACTTCGAAGTTCAGTTCCACTAAAATTCAATACAATATTTCTTTTTTTTTTTTTTTAAATAGCAATTATATGGGCAATTTAGAGACTCTTTCCCAGCAGCACAGAAGTCACAAAAATTGTCCAAATGGAATTAGGCTTGACGTTCATTGCAGGTTCTGATTGTTATAGATTTAATGTATGCCGTGTTTTGTGTCTGTTCACTGCATTGCTTTTTGCATAGAAATGGCCATGAAAGCAGCTGGCTTTGTTATTGTGGTTTTTGTTGAGTTGGTTGGGTTTTGTCTCTGCATCACAAGCTAAAAAATGACTGCAGATGAATGATGTTAGATATGCTTCTCTATCTAGAGACTACATAGGAGCTTCAGAATAGAAAAGATTTACTTGTTCTTCTCTAAAACATATTCTGAGTTCAGATGAGCAAAAATGTGATCATTTTGACGTATTTGAAAATGGTATTTTCAGAAGAGCTGCGCAGGAACATGCTCTGAGTAGACTTGGTGAACATTTTGATACAACCTCTGCAAAAGAAGAGGAGCTTTGTTTGCACCTTTGGTGGTTCCTTTTTAGGGATGATGGTTTCCAAGCCTCTTAAAAACAAGGAGAACTCTTTTTCAGACTTGCTTTGTGTTCAAACTGGACTCTAGGGAGGAAAAGAGTCATTTTTTGGAGGAGGTGAAGAACCAACAACCTACCTAGTCATCTTCTATCCCAGTGTCTTAGCAAAAGCAAGTTGATTGCTTAAGACTATATTACTCCTTGATTTAATTTTACTTTTTGATCTAGAAGTCTGTGTTAGGGATTTGCTTAATCATCTTCCCGGAGAAGGAAAGGAATAAAACTCAATGGTGCTTTTGGCAGGGTTACACACTTCACAGATGAAGGAAATGTGGGAAATGCCGCTTGTGAGGCTCTTGGGTGCAGGGTGTTCTCCTTTGAACGGTGTCACAGACCTGCTCTGGCTGCAGAGACCATCTCTTTTTCAAGTTGGTAACCCTGAAATTAGGTTCAGGTTGCATGCTTGAAGAACTGCTACACTGTATCTCCAACTCTGCCAGCTTCAGGGGCCAATAAAATATTGCTTACAGCAAAAGAAAGATTGAAGTTTACAAAGTTCTACTCCAATGCTTCATTTTCTATCTGTTACAGCTGTCACAAACCAGAACATGCAGCAGGTAAGATGAATACTCTGGAAAATGAAAATACTGCGTGGATGTTCCTGAAGAGTTGGGTCATCTCTGTTTGGAAAGCTTTAAGAGCCAATGTAATCTGTATTACCATTATGCCTATTACTCAGAAAGATATTTTTTTAGTAGCGTCAATTAGTACATGTTGTTAGAATTAAGAATTTTCAGAACAAGTAATGGCTCTGCAAGATGAATAGCTATTAATCTATATTGCTTGGCAATAAAAAATTGTCTCCCTTATTTAGTAGTACTTTCACGTGAGAAAAGTTAGGAAAAAAAAAAAAAGAAAAAATAAAGAGCATGTGGAAAAACACTTTTACTGCAGATGTAAATACCTAGGATGATTTTTATTTTCTCTTTAATGCTTGTACTGTACAATCTGATGTTGAGATGTATCAGAATGGATTACATTTTAGCTTCTGTTTTCTGTATCTCAGTAATGAATATTTATTTTGCTTTTCTATTAAATATTGTCATCTTGGTTAGCAGTCTTAAAAAATGTCAAGCAGTATATACGCCTAAGTATAAATGGTAGCTATTTATAAATAAATAGCATGAGCTATGTTGTTCAAAACTTAAATTTTTGCAGCCTAGTGGCCTGAGGACTTACAGTAATTTACATACATGGTCTGTTAAGCCATAGTGCGCAATCCGACTCTGTAGTCCTAATGAAGACAATAAAAACCACCAGGCAGGTGAATATGTACTTACAGTGTTAAGGTCTGAAGGCAGATCATGAGAAATCGTGTAAAGAGGATGTGTAGAAAAAAAAAACGAATAAGAAGTACAAGCAAGTTGAGCAAACTAGTGATTGGAAATGACATTGATATTATTAGCTTCATATGGTGGTCTTTGTTAGCCCAGTTGTGTTGAAGAGTTGGTAACAAACTTTATTGATAAGGGGTTCAAAGGATGCTTGGGTTTGTAGGTGAAGTGCTCGGCTTCCACATAACCAGGCCACATATGCTGAATAGATCATCCCTTTCATTTTCTTGAGCAGTGCTAGCTGAGATGCCATTATTAATGCTCCTTTTAATGTCATTATATGGCTCTTTTGAAACACTGGTAACTTTCCCTTTTGCTTTCTCAGGATAGAAGCAACCCCTCAGGGAAAAAAAAATGCATAATTTATGAAAGTAAGCAATTGATGATAATTATCAGCATTAAAATTGCTGACAAATATGGACTTGTGTTTCCTATTTAGGAAGATGTAACAACAAGGCTGTTCATTTAGCTTCCCAGGTATGGAAATTAAAGAAGTCCACATGCAATTTTTTTTTTAAATGGTGTAATATTAGGCAGTGTTCCATTGAAATAAACATTACATCTCCATTTAAAACACAGCTTTAATTAATTGATGCATCTGAGAAGATACAGTTTACATTATAGATTATTGCAAACTACATAAATACCTTTTTGTCTCTAATAGTTCTGAATAGTTTAATTAGTAATTACTGAACACAGTTGTTAGCTAATAGCTTACAGTAACATGTGAGTATTACTAGCAGAATATGTATTGTCAGTGAATGACGGTACACTTATGTATATGAAAAGTAGATAACAAAGCTTCAACAAAAATCTGTTAGGTTTGGGAACAGGTACTGATTTCGAATACATGATTTGGGGAACAAACTTGGGCTTGTGAAAACATTTCCATAAGCAGCAAAATGCTACATGCAGTTACAGTTATTTAAGTAGTTATTACATTAATTACTTAGATACTACATTAGTTTTATCTGCTGTGTTATTAGTGGTGGTGGCTGAAAGGATTCAAACCTGTAACCTGCCTGTGCTAACAAGTTAAGTTGTTAGGAGAATAAATCATAATTCACATCTACAACTAATTGCAAAATCAAAATTACACAGCAAAAATATGCCTTGGTCCTAGAGGTGGGATTAAGCACCATTCCTGATTTGGTTGTATTGCACTGGCATTAATAATGTTAATAGCCCTATTGATTTAGGGCAGAGAACATAACTGGGGAAAGCTATGGATGAGCATGTTTGTTTTAAGGAAGCAGGCTGAGATTTTCAAAAGTGCTCCTTAATGATTTATCTGTGCTGTCCCTGCAATGACTGTGTGAGCATCCAAGTGTGAGCACATACTCCTTTTAAAATAATGAAGTCTTTAAACATTACCAAAACTTCAAAATTAAAAGCTGTGTTTTTAGTTTAATAACTTCTTTTTTTTCACCTGAAGGTTTTTCCTGTTGAAAGAGAAGAGAAAATGTACTTTTTTCCGTTGAAGGTGCATAGTAATGTTCCATTCCCTATGTACATTGTGAAAGATCCCAATAGTGTAAAAGGAATTGCTCCATCTTCTACAAATTAATTTTTAAAACCCTAGAAAACCTTCACAGTTATTTATCTGCAAATTTCACAACATTATTTAAAAGGGCTCTAAAAAGCCTTGCAGTCAGAGTATGTTAAATCAACATAATTAACTCCTGAAAGCTTCTATATGATGAAGGATATAAGCCTATTCATGTCAGGTTTGTACTCCACTATATGATTTTCTCATTCTTGGTTATATGCTACTGAGCATTTATGTTTGTATTACTGACAACTGAATTTTTATTAACTCTTCTACTCTTTAATAGTCAAAATTTGTTGTCATCTAACTTCCTGTCATTGTCCACAACCCTGTGTCATTGACTTTTCCATGAAATACCACGGGATACAATGGGAGAAGACTAAAAATATATACATTAAAAAAAAATTATAAACACAAAATATGATTTATGGTTTCTAATCAATTTCCTTTTTCCACAGTAGGAACACAGAGGAAATTATGGTATTTGCAAAAGCTTGTGGGGGAATGGTGGGTTGTGTGAGCAGACATGTGTGGGTGGATAAGAGTGTAAAAGAGACAGTAAAAGTGTATGAGTACATGCAAGTGGTGACAGGACATACAGTGCCTACTTGTATATGAGTATTTGTGAGCATAAGACAGTCTTTGCCCATGAAAATGTGCTGTGCATTTACAACCATCATCAAAAGATGTTCCTTGAATCCAAGTACCCTACCAAATGGTACCACCTGCAGTTTTGCTCCATTAACGTTCCAGTCTCTTTATAGTACTTTTTAATGTAGTTTTCCATATTCAGGTAGGCATATATTGCTTTAAATACTTCCAGTATAGCGTCATTGATTCATAGAAAATAGGCCATAGTTTTTGCATTTGGTGAGTTCACGTAAATTAATTAGTGAGGTCAGATATTTACTTTCATCTGCTTATTGCATCTGTTTACTGAGGAAATGGCATCAAATGAAGTTTGGCACATGCTTAATCCTTAAGTCATCTCAGTCCTCACTGGAGGAATGTGCTGAGCATCCCCTGTGCTCCGACTGCAGCAGTTTTCTTCTCACTGTGCCATAAGAGTTCAGCCTACCTGGAATGCAACATTTATTTTCTGAGTGGAGGGCATAACCTGGAGAAAAGTGAGGCCAGTGCAAGGTCTGTGCAGTTCTTGTCACAAAGCTTCACCTTCAGAAATCTTGCAAAATGACTTCCAGCTCCAGTGTAGGGATAAGAAGAACTGACTGTTGTTGGGTTGATGCAGTTTGATTCTAACTACACAGACTTAACTCTAAAATAGTGTTCTGAAGCTTCAGACTTACAGCAGATTGAATATAAAGATTCTGGGAGAGTTTTATCAGAACATTTGAAAGATGAAGGAAAGTAAGGATGTTAGGCAATAAATACAAGCACTGAACTTGTAACTTAAAACTAGTAAACTACCATTTTGTAAAATTTGACCTGAGCTTAACTTGCAGTGACTTCTGTAACACGGCACCTTGCAGTATATTGTTTGAATGCAGGTGTAAACTCCTATGTATATGTACAGCTCAGTAAATAATACTGTTAAAAAGAACTAAAGAGACATTTCAAACTTTAAGAGATTGAGTTTCTTCAAACTAAAATTAAAAAAAGGGGGGGGGGGGGCTCCACTGTAAACAGAGCAATACAAACTAATAAGTCATTTTTCCTGAGAGACTTTGCGAACAAATCATTTATCTATCACTTGCTACATAAGATTGTAAACACTTTTAGGGTTGAATCTGAATATCCTTAACCAAGACAAAAACAGAGGGAGAATCTCAGGATCTTGAAAGGACTGTCAGGCGGAAAAAGAGATATTGCAAAGGTTATGAGATAAGGGATCTGTTAATGAGACCACTCCACCTTGCGCTCTTGTATTGACTCACACATAAGTCTTTCCTCACTGAATGCTATAGTTAAAGCTGGTTATGTTCTTTTGACTTTGAAGTCTACACATACGGCATATACATGTCTACACATGGCATATGTATTTGTTATTGTCATTATTAACTGTCATCCTTTCTGCTCTATTAGTGTTAATGATAAATCCTAATGATGCTCTAATGGGAAAATACTACTACTCCCAGAACATGAATAAGAATGACATAAATAATAGAAAATGCTAGCTGTACCTGAAACAATCAGTTCCCAAACAATTCTACAGCATAAACAGATGCCTGGTCTCTGTGCCTAAGATAACTCTTTGAGATACAGAAGCTGTGCTGGGCCTGGCAGTGCCTTTGTGAAGGAACTTGCTTTCTTTTCCTTTGAAGAGAAACTTTCCTGTGGGGTTAGGCCAGATCAGAAGCCAGATTATGTGTTTTGGAGAACACAATTACATCATTAGGTTAAACACAAAGTAAGGACTTGATAGAGCTGGCTTAATGGAGGGTGTTTGCATCAGATTCATCATTCGCTATCAGGTAATTGTGAAATTGCTTTAAGCCATAACAACAACACTCACCCCTCCCTCATCCTCCAGTTCAGTTCCTCTCCTTTAAAGTCTCTGGGGTCATGACCTACCTGGAGGCCAAATATGTGGTATCTGGTGTACTGAATGATCTGATTATATTTTTACTAGCAGAGCCTTCAACTCAATGTGGAGTTCTAGCTCCCAAGAGCTGTTGGGTAACAATCCACTTTCCAGAGGTTACTTTTTTTTTTTTTTTTTGGGCACATGAACGACTATAGTCACTGATTTTTCTAACTAAAAGGGGGTAGCATTTACTGTACATGCACATTGCAGTTCTGCTGGTCCTGGACTCTGATTCTTCTTGAACAACTAGTGTCACATTTTTGCACAGATCTTTTAAAACCTGGATGATCCCATGGGACAAGATTATTTGCTTGAATTGACAAGACTTTAAGTTCAGTGTGTGGGGTTGAAAGAGTGATCAAAATTTCCCGGGGTCCTTTACCACACGGTTAAAGGATGCGGTACTAAAATCAATCATCTTTGAAATTTTGCTTTTATTACTTCTACTTCTGTCTGCTTTGATGGAAGCACCTGGTAATTGTAGCTTTACTTTCCATAACAAATGCCCATATTTAATCTTTTATTAAAACCTGTAGCATTAACACTTACTTGCTTGTGGTCAGGTTAATGTAATTTCATGATTGCCTTGTCCATGTGTCTTTGTAAGGACACAGACTGAGATGTGAGGGCTGCCTTCCTGTTCTGTTGTAAGGCAGCTCTCAAACTCCAGCAAATCTCACAGTTAATCCTCCAGTTCAGAGACGGGCCGCTGCAAAGACTACTTGAAGTAGGCTTAGGAAATCTGCTTAGAAGCAGCATAGCAGCCACGGAGATGTGTTGGGTAGTCATCATGGTGCCTTAGTATCTGTATCTTTGCAGAGGAGTACCCTGAGCATGATAGAGCCTGGAGGTGCAGGTGATCTGAATGTTAGGAAATTCCACTCTTACTTCACGTTTTGCTGCAGCTTTCATTTTGAAATTATTCCATTTTAATTGTGCCTTCTAAACTCTCTATAGTAAGTTTTAAGAACATGAAATAAAAATTGTCTGGCAAAGTTGGTGAGGTGCAGAGGGGAGGCCTGGAAAGTGGCTGTCATCAAACTGAACCTTCTTCTTGGTGGGGTGTGGGGGGAGGAGAACGTTCAGCAGCACATCTTGCTATACATACATACTCTGCATGATGCATATATTGACATCCTGTACAGTCCAATCCAAAACAGAGCTCAAAAGGTTGCTAAGAAAGTAGGTGACTTATGGTTTACACTGGTATCCTGTGGTTCTGGCAGAAGGGCGAGGGTTGGAGCACAGTATTACAGATGTGCAAATGGCTCATCACTGGGAATCTAATGAGCTGTGTGCTGAGCAAGCAATTACTGCACATGCAGCTATGGAAATAATTATTTGCCTCCAAATCAAACCACCTGCTCATTAGAAACCTCTCAGTGCACCCAAGTACGCTCCAGCATAGTTTGGTGCGGTACAGCTGGATACAGGACAGCAGGTGTGAGGGTGAGCGCTGATATGTGGACAGGAGAAAACCAGGTATGTGAGACCAAGGAGCAGCTGCTCAGTCCTTTTCAGCTGCGGTTTCTCTCAGATGCTGTGTCAGTCCCAACTGCACTCAGACTGGGACTGGCTTTCCCACATCCCCCAAGCCTACTGAATCTAACATTAAATGTGCAAAATTTTAGGGAACACTTGGCTTAATTTCACTTTAGAAAGCCACAGTGGGTTTTGTTGTTGTTCGTTTATTTTTACCAAATGGCCTCATATAGGCATGTAGGGTAGACATACTATTTGCCTAAGTTATTTTTAGTAATGAGCATTAATTTAGTTACACTAAATCATTGGGTTTGGCCACGTTTAAATGCAGATACGGCAGGTACATGTCTTAATAGCAGATTTTTTTCTTCTTCCTCCTTCCTTTCAAATTCCACCAATCTATTTTTCCTCCAGACTCTTTGCCGCCTTCTTCCCCCCCATGAGCACATTTAGGGCAGGTTGCGCCTCAGCCCGCCGGCTAGGACCTGCCTCTCCCATTTACATGGGTAGGAGGAACAGAAGGTGCTCCCTATTTGCACCCGGAGTAGATTCAAAAAGCAGAATCGCTGAGGCATTAATACGTTTTAAATTAATCGGTGGTTCTGGCGTTTGGGCAGGCTGGGTCCGGGTGGCACAACGCGAACCGGCCACAGGAGGGTCCCTCCCGCTCCCCTCCCCCGCAGGGGCTGAGCCGCCCGTTCCCGCCCCTGCTCTCCCCCCTCAGCTGCCTTGAACTCCCCGTGAGGCGCCGCTGCTCTAATGGCCTCGGGCAACGTTAGGAAATCGGCTCCCTGGCGCTGAGCTCCGGGGTTCCCGGCTCCCCTCGGGCCGCTCCCCTGCCGCCGGGCACAAGTGCATCCCCGCCGACCCTTCATCCTCCTCCTCCGCTCCGCTGCTGCAGAGAGCCCAGGGCTCCACACAGTCGCGGTTCCTAAGCTGTCCTTCGCATGGCTTTTCCAGTTGCAATCTTGTCTTCTCTTGGCAAGCTAAAAGCGTCCTCCGGTAACATTAACCCGCCTTCTCAGGTGAATCGTGACAATCGCCGTCCACAGGCAAATATATAAAGGGTGAGTGTAACGAGGATGGAGCCAGGCTCTTCTCGGTGACAGCCAATGGTAGGACAAGGGGTAATGGGTTCAAACTGGAACACAAGAGGTTCCACTTAAATTTGAGAAGAAACTTCTCAGTAAGGATATCAGAACACTGGAACAGGCTGCCCAGGGAGGTTGTGGAGTCTCCTTCTCTGGAGACATTCAAAACTCACCCGGACGCCTTCCTGTGTAACCTCATCCAGGTGTTCCTGCTCCAGCAGGGGGATTGGACCAGATGATCTTTCGAGGTCCCTTCCAATCCCTGACATTCTGTGATTCTTTGTATAGATGGCAGGAGGCAAATTAAATAGCCTTGGCTGGCTAGTGTTTTTGCTGTGTGCATACAGGCAGTTTCCCATCCGAATGAAAGTCGTTGGCATAGATTGTGCACAACACATAGATCAGGTGTATCGAACTTATTTTCACCAGGGCCACATCAGCCTTAGAGTTGCCTTCGAAGAGCCCATTGTAATTTTAGGACTGTACAAATGTAGGAGTAGTTACATTTATACAGTCCTAAAATTATTTTCAGCCCTTTGAAGGCAACTGTGAGGGTGATGTGGCCCCCAGTGAAAATGAGTTTGACACCCATGGTATAGATTGTAGAAAACATGGAGGATTAACAGACTTTATGCAGATATGTGCTGTGAGAATTGCAAATTTTCTGATTCTTAAAGATTGATTAATTTTTATTATGGCGTTTTAACTAAAGTATTTTTGTTTGAATATGTCCCTGAAATCCTACCCTAAGCCCATTGTACCTGACATAAAATTCTGTAGCACAGGAATGAAATTTTATGGAATGCAATTTAATGGTACGGTACTTTGTCATGATTTCACAGACATTTATGGACATACTGTCACAGATTTCAGTAAAACCATTATTTCAGTCACTTAGCTGTTTTCATCAGTTCTTTGAAGGCACCTGACAGGATTTAGTGAACTGCAACCTTAATCCTGCTTCGATGTAATTTTTTCCCTGACTCGCTTTGTAGGTGTGTGCTGGTAGGCACTCCCTGCCATTCCCAAATTCAATGCAAACTTGAAGGTAATTAGATAAGCTTCATGCCTATGTATTCCACTAGTATAGTAATATCTAGCTCTTGGATGTTTGTCTATACCAGCAGATCTCAAATGCTGCTGTAAGTGACTGCCATCATTATTACTATTTTACAGGTGGCCCTGAGAACCTTGAGCAACTCAGTGATAAAGCAGGAGTGGAATTGTAGTTTTTCTAAATGCCAACTGATTTTCTTGGCCAAGGTCTCTTCCTGGTCATAGGGCTAGGTGACATCTAGTGAAGGGAAGTACAAAGATAATGTTATACGTTTTTGTGCTTTTCTATCAATTTAACTGGGGAAAAGTTCTCTCTGTTGAAATAAAATTCTATGAAAATGCAGTCCTGTAATCACAATATTGGAAAATGTTAGATTGCTGTTTCTTTGGGGAAAATGTCACATAGTATGATGATCTATCAAAGTGAAAAATTAAATGTTTCAGTGAGTCTTCCTTACCTCGTAAAACCTTCCGTGGCCATCCTGCTACTAAATGTTTACATTTGAGAGGGTGTATTCTAATGCTGGGGGCACAAATATAACAGTCTATGGGCTGTATAATGTCAGCAAGAAGAAGTTACGATCTACTGGTCTGTTTGTGCTTGAATATTATGAAGTTCATAAATGCATCATTGATATAAGTATTAACTGCAAAGCAGATATTTAAATTATTGTTATCACTATACTACTATAAAACATAATTTAAAATAAAAACATTTCACAGCATTTGATGTGTATGGTTTGGATGTTATTTATTTATATCTTTTTTTACTTTTATATTGTAAGACTACGATTAGATCATTTGAATTATATGGTTCGGACTACATGTAAATCATAGTGTTATGTTGAAAACAAGAGGTGAAGACCCGGAAAAGACAGAGAACTGACCTTCCATGTAGTTTCAGTAAATATTAGCAAGAACAAAAATTCCCATTATTGGATGTCTGTATGTCTTATTTCTCTGCAAATGATGGCATACTGACAAGGAAAATAATTGTAAACACACTGTTAGACAACTAGTGATGGTGCCAAACTTGATGTTGTTAATTTTCTGTATTACAGATTCTCCCGTAGCCTAATCCGAAAATTCTAAAAAAAGATGATAATAATGATTTTATCTATCCTCCATTAACTTTTACACTAGACAGGTTCTTGAGGCTGTTGAGAGGCCACGTATGCAGAAGACACAAAGCAGTGTGTTGGAAATGTGCTAAAAGCTGTTATTGAAACAAGAGGATACAGTCTACCAGATTGAGAATGTGAGCGTGCAGTACTAGTTAGAGGTGTTACTTTCGTAGCATACTTTCTTAATAACTTCGTATCGCTGTCACGATGGATGTTAATAAAACCTCATTCTTTGTTTGTAAATGGTCTGTGTGTGCATTTCTCCACCCCCTTATCGACTGTTTTCTCTGTGTTTTTTAGATCATGGGGAATTCATATGCAGGGCAACTAAAATCCGCCCGTTTTGAAGAAGCTCTTCATAATTCCATAGAAGCTTCTCTGAGATGTAGCAGCGTTGTCCCACGACCAATCTTCTCACAGCTGTACCTGGACCCTGACCAGCCTCCTTTCTTACCGGAAGGTAACCATGAAAGTATGGCACGTTTCAATTGGTTTTTTTTCTGTATGAGAAAAGGGTGGGATGCATTTCATTAAAAAAACAGGCACACAGCAGTTCATTGTGTGACACAAAATCTGAATCTTTGGCCTCATTAAGGAGAAGGAATGGCATGCTAGTTATTTTAAAAGGAGACAGATGCAAGTACTGTTGAAAATTTTATTTTTTTTTTTATTCTTGCAGATGTGAAGCCGAAGGTAGAAGAGTTGGATAAAGAGTTAGTACATCGCTATTCGCAAAATGGAAGTCTGGACTTTTCTACCAACCAAACTGTTAATGAAATGGAAGATGAAGAGGAGGATGAAGACATGTCAGATTCAAGTAGTCCACCAATTCCATATTCACAAAAACCTGCCCCAGAAGGGTCTTGCACTACTGATGGTTGGTGTCTGGTTTTTTTCATGGGGAATCTTTACAGCTAATTCTCAGTATAATGTGTTGTCTCTAAAGTCAGGTACTCTGGAGCTAGGAAGCCTGGAAATACATTTTCTACTCAAAGTCTTAAATCTGAGAATATATGGATTAAGAGAATGTATTTCTGACAATGTATTATTTGAAAGTGGGGTCTAGGACTCGCTGTGGCACTGAGTTTCTGAAAGTCCCTTATTTTCTTTGGTCATCATTGGTTTACTGCCCTCAAGGAAGTTACTGAAGTCAGCTTCAGTATGGCTGGTTCTCTGTCTATCCCTCAATTCTTAGAAACATTGGCAAAACTGGATTTAGTTGCTTCCATGTGCAGATGGAAGAGTTTAGAGAGAGAAAATGGAGAAGAGCAAGTAGCAAGTGATAGGATAAGAGGAAATGGCCTCAGGTTGCACTGGAGAGGTTTAGATTGGATGTTAGGATAAAATTCTTTGTGGAAAGGGTTGTCAGGTGTTGGAACAGGCTGCCCAGGAAAGTGGTGGAGTCACCATCCCTGGAGGTCTTTAAAAGGCATTTAGACGAGGTTCTTAAGGATGTGGTTTAGTGCTAGTGTTGGGTTATGGTTGGACTCAATGATCCTGAGGGTCTCTTCCAACTGAAATGATTCTATGAATCTATGAGAGAGACTTGGTGTTCCTTCTGCTGCCAAGGGGATAAGAAGGATGGTGGTGGAAGCTTGTCTGTTTTGTCTTCCCTACCTGCCAGTTGGCCGTTGCTAGTTAACTCTGAGCTGTCTTGTTTTTCAAGATAAGTTGTTGACAGTAAAGTTTTTAAATATGTTAAAGGATCAGATAATTATGAATATACCTATGTGACCAAGTAAACTTGATGTAACTGGTTCATCTTAATTTCATAATTGTGCTATATTGAAGATTTAACTTCTGTAAAGAAGATCTAGTCATACTTATTAGATATGCTTATCTTAAAAGCACTTCCCTGCCAAACTGTGGAAAACAACCCTTCTCAGCAGATTCAAAACCCCTTCTTGACATTTTGTTCAATATCTTCCTAAATTATAGGCTTTCTTATGTAGAGGTCATAAAAAGACGAATTTGTAGAATGCTTTAGTACCTTACTGTAGTGTATGGTTATATGAGGTAACAGAAGAAAGCACTAGTGACAGGTAATCCTGCAACATTTTTGGGGGGTAATTGGTAGCAAATGTTGACATTTTTGAATTTATGCCTTCCAAATGCAGCTTACATGATGCATGGTTACCCTCTATAGCAAGGTACCATGAGTTCCCTGTAACACAAAAACAGAAAGGCTGGCTACGATGGGAAGCTGGGGAATATTGTTGGGAGCATTCATTATTCACGCAGAAGTGTGTTTGTTGTCCTTTGGAGGCACCTAAATTGGTAGGAGAAGAGAAGGAGATGTATTTCTACAGAGGTTTTCTCACTTGAGGACAAATATCAATAAAACCTGCAAAATCTCCTGTGAAGAGCAGGAGGAGGTCTTACTGCTTCTGTTTGAGAAATGTAAAATAAACTGGGCAGGATTCAGAGGACAACCAACAGGATGGTAGGAGGAAGAAGTTCTAGCTAACGAGGCTCTTCGCTTACCAAGACAAAAGCTGAGATAGTGTTTACTTACACCTTGTAGATATGTCAAGAATAAACACTAAAGGAGGGAGATCATGCCAACAGGGTCCCATGGGAGTGTAATGGATGCATTAAATGGTTGTGAATGCATTCAGGTTCAGGGTTTGGGATTCTGTAGCTATTGGTGACACAGCTCTGCCAGTAGCAGGAACAGGGCTCAGGACCTTATCTGGCTTCAAGGCCACCATACATTTGTTTGTGAAGGAGCTTTATATATGACATCGAGAAATCTTTCTCAGTCTCCCTCACACATCCTGGTGATCCTTCGTTGCACTTGCGTGCCCAGAGAAAAAGTGTTATTTGTGAGTTTCCAGATATGTCTTTGCTGGAGAGGTGTATGACCTTTCATCCACATGCAAAGCTGTTCCATGTTTACCTTCCAAGGGGAGTTCTGTGTTTTTATTTTTGTCTAGAAGTCTTTTATGATCAGAGCACGCTAGAAGAAAGTTTCCTGTGTTACATCCTCAGAATTCATTAGTCTCTGTCAAGCCTACCATTCTGAATTTACAGAATCCGTCTCGCTCTTTAATGTTTTTCTCAAGTAGCTGATTTTAAGAGAGCAGTGGTTTTCTATCTGGAAAAGGAAAGGAAAATACGTTTTGTTTTGTCTTTTTAAGACGCTGCTAATGATATGTTAGGACAGTTTGAGTTAAGTGTTTCAAACAACCAGGTTCCCAAACATTCAGATCGTATCTCAGCAAGATAATAATCTGATAGCTCATCTTTCATCTCATGAATATGCCCTTCTAGAGACGTAAAACAGGATGGCTGCCATTGTTGGCATCCCTTATCTTAGTTATTTAATTATGAAGATAAATAACTTTAGGAAAACGTTAAAGAATACTGATAGACTAATTGAAGTTACTCTAAGTGTTTGGATGCTTTAAACTAAGCATGTATTTAATTGATTATCAAAGAGCAAAATATTGGTACTGGAAGTCCATAGCTCTGCCTGCCGTAAAACCTGTCTCCCACCTTCTAGCACAGATGGGGTGAAACCTTTTCCCCTTTTTTGTGCTGTTTGCTTTTCCTGAATTCAGAGTGTATGCCAGAACCGTTATATTCTTTTCTGCAGTGACATGTTCTTTTATTCAGATGACTAAGTTGTCAGTCACAGGGGTGCAGAAAATAGATTTTAATGCCTTTATTTATCAATTAAAAAAATAAGTGCCTCACAAGTGACAGTTTGGAGGTTCCTTCTCAGCTGTCCATAATATTAGATCCTTTAACTCTCCTGTTTGCCCTGTTGGAAAGAGCAATTGCATTTGCCATTGATACTTACCATTCATCATAAAAGGCATTCACCTGATTTTCAGGGCCTTTTTTTTTCTGCTCAACACAAACTTCTGTAACTAACTTACACCTTCCATGAAAATAGGGCTTCAAGAAAAATACTTCTTTTTCATACAGGTACCTCAAATATGCAACAAAATAATACAAGAAGCTGTTCTGAATCACTTGTTTGCTGTAGCTTTAAAAGAGGCTATTTCTAACTTGTGGAGTAGCATTTTATGCAAGCTGTGGGAAACACAATAGTAGCACCTTTCTTTTGTTTGTAAATCCTCAATTTACCGGATGCTTAAAGAAGGGCCAAGGTAGTTTCAGAAGCAATTAGGTAAGCAGGTACTTAACACCTGATCAGTTACTGTGAAGTTACAATAGCAAGTGACAGTGACCGGTAATTCATATGTAATTATTGGAAGCTAATTCCTTATGCAAATACCCTATTTACTGCAGTACAAGAGGCTGGTACCCCACATTGAAACTACTTCTTGTTGCTGGTGAGGAAAGGGCAAATATATACAAATTTCATTTTTTAAGAAGATTCCAGCACTTCTGTGTGTTGCCAGTTGTGGACATTCATTTTCCTTTTCAGGAAGATGGAACTGCATTAATTTTAAATGAAGTGATGTTGGAGAACACAAATGTGCTTCTCAGAAGTAAAAACTAATGAATTTTGTTTCAAAGAAATGCAGATAATGTCTGTAAAAGCTATTCATTATTCTTTTTGTGATTGTTGGTATTTGTAAATCTCTAATGAGAATATAAATCTGTTCTTTATTTAAAACAAAGCTGAGATCCTATGGGAAGATGATTTTTAAATGAAACAGCTTAGCTGTGTGCTTTTACTTTTTTATAATTACATGTTCATAAACAATTTCGTAAAGAGAAGCTGGTTTGTTTTAGTGGGTCACGGGTTTTCTCCTCTTCATACTTAGACGTCCTTAAAAGGTACACAGGTAAATGTGACACTAAAGTGCCATTCCTTCTTCTTAAAAGTGATAAGTGCTAGTGCTGCTTGACATAGAAATTTAGGTGCAAGCTAAATTGTAAGTGAATAGCTATGAAATGTAAATGGATTTTGCATATTCTAAATCCTAAACATGGGCAGCACAAGTTCTCTTTGTACAGAGACATCATGTCTTGTCTTTCCTAGTGTGGAAATGGTTATCTCTAACAGGTAATTAAATACCAATGCAAAATCATGCAAAACAGAAAATAAGGTTGGGGTCTCTGTGTCACTTGCTAGCTATGAAAAGACAATGTAGCAGAGAAAGGGGTTAAATCTTCCTTCCTTTCCCCGCAGTCAGTTATTTGCTTCCAAATCCGTGTGTCTTGGGTGGAATTTTCTCATTCAGCTTAAAAAGACATCTACAAGACATCTACATGTCTTGGAAGGAAAATGCAAGACTCTTACTTCACAGAAGCAGATGTACATGTTCTCCATGTCTGCTGGTGGAGGTGAGCCCCAGCTGTACCTGGCCAAGCTCCACAGCTCTCGCTGGCTCCAGCTGTTCCAGTTTTTGGCTACACGAGAGAGGAGCTCCTGGGGGCTCTAAGAGTCTGGCTGTACTTTCCCCTCTTGCTAAAGATACTGAATTTTAGCAAGATCTGTGAAGTTCAGGAGCTGGTTGGATGACATCAGTGTCCCCAAACTCATGTCCCCTGGGGTGGAAAACTAATTATAGCTCTCCTCTTACACAGCCTGAACATTACAGAGGCATGTGCTGGCCAGCCAGTCTGCACAGACATACCTCTGATCCAGAGATGTCGCCAGCCAAAGCGGAGGAGGATGCCGGAGGAGATTGTGCAAGGAGGAAGGAATCTGAGAGCACTTTGGGTGCAGTAAGAGACAATACAGGGAATCTGAGGTGTTGTTTGCAGATTAGGCAGGATGCAGCATTTCTACAGTACAGTCCTAAATATCCTAAATGGTGGGAAATATTAAGTATATTCAGATCAACAGTCTCTCAGGCAAGAGGCTGCTGTTGCCTGTGACTGCAGACTGAGATACATCAGTTTGTTTCAGTTGGTACTGCTAAGATGTCACCAAGTAACACTTAGAAACTTGTTAAGATGTTGTGATATTGTGATGGGTTTCTTAGAGTTTTCCTGCACCTCCTCCCTTGGGGACTCATGCAGAATGGTGATGTGCAGCTGCTTAAGGCATAGCTGAAGTTGTTTTTCTCCTAGCCTGGATAACAGCCAAATCTTTGCTTTTGTCTCTGGTGTTACGGAGTGCTGGAGTATTGCTTCACCTTACTGGGACACCAAAACCCTCAAGCATCCAAAGAGGCTCTAAGTTTCTCATATGATACTCAGCTCTCAGTGTTGTGTGCTCTTTCTGGAAGCAAGTCTACATTGAAACGTAACAACATTTAAAAACAAAAATCCTGCTTTCCTGGTATTGCTGTTGCTAACAGTTCATTCAAAAGCTTCTTACTGGTCACCATTTGTGCTTCTGGGCATTTCCTGAAAATGTTTAGGTAGAGACAAGGCTAATGAGTAATTGTGTAAAAGCGCAGGTCTAAGTCTGTCTTGAAATCTTACTCCACTTACTGTTTCATAATCCTTATCTGCAGATTTCCTGCTTGCCCACATTGTCAGCAGTGGGTAATTTTTCTATTTTAAATCTAGATGTAGAGTGGTATTTTCTAGGCATGTCAGTTACTCCAATTTCACTGAATGCCTGAATACTTAAGGCCAGTTTTGAAAATTCTGGATATAATTCCTGAATGGCATAAACATCTGAATAAGCAAATTCTATTTTGAATGTAAGGGAGTTTGTTTGTTTGTTTTTCCTAGATTTATCTGCAATTATTTTTTCTAAATTATATTGAAAAGCCTCGATAATACACAGCGTGGTACACAGCATTCTATTTTATTAGGATCAATATGTTTCTAAGGAAGACACCTTAAAATAATTTAACATACTAAAACCAAATTGTGTCTAATCAGAAAATAATAAATTTTACTTTAAATATTAATGTTTTTCTGCTAAAACTTATGTCACTTCTTATTGGTAAGTTATTGTTATAATCCTTTGATTTGTAAATAAAAACTTTAGGCACCTGATTTTAATTAATTGTCTGGAAGAAGATGTGTGTGAGGGGTGAGTCCAAGGTAACTTTCAGCTCAAATGAGCTGCTGCTGAACTGAGCTGATTGAATAACTTGGAGAAACTATTCAGCCAAGAGCTGGTTCAGCAGATTGTGGGTGTAGGTGCAAGACTGAACCTGTATCGGACCCTATTTTCAGCCAGCTGCTGCTTGCCAGGATGTTCACGCTAGCTGGTTCTGTGCATTTGCGTTCCCTTTTGCACATGCTCTTTGCCTGGTGCAGTTTTGAGATAAAACCAGAACCAATTCACTTTCATAATTTTTGCTGAAGTTTTAAACTATGGGTTTTAGCACACTAGGTAAAGAGGGCAGACACACATATTAGTAATGGTCGAAGTGGCTCTTGGGTTGAACTGTGATCACATTGTGTTTCTAGATGCTTAGGCAGTGGTTTGGTTTCTCTAGTAGTTTGATTTTATTACAATTTCTGTAACAAATATGGACTACTTGAATAATAGTTTAAGTGTAAGTAATATACATTTATGGCTGAAGTTCTTAATAGATATTACAGTAATTCCATGTTTAATTTTATTTTTTTTAACAGTAATGTTGATTGTTGTGATTGTGATTTTCTTTATTTTGAGTTATTGATTCATGCGGATACACGCATGTATTGTCTATGTTACGACACTTCTGTGGTTGTAGCAGAAGAGAGGCAGTCAGTGGATAAGTATGTGATGTCTTTGGATATCCTGAAATAGGGAGGGTTTCCACCAGCTGCTGCTGTGAGTGGCGTGAGGCTGGACCGTAGCGCTCAGCTTGCAGCTGGAGAAGTGAGAATTGGAAGGGAACACGATGTAAGAGTGTAGTACTTCATAAAACTTGACGGTGCTTTCATTCACTTCTGCCTAAGGGAAATGAGGAAACCTGGTGTGATTGTGTCCTCTCCTGTGGAGGAAGCCACATGGCTTTTGCTTTCTCTCACATCTATTGTTTCCTTGAAAGTAGAAATTATTCAATAAAAATAGAACCATAGCATAGTTTGGGTTGGAAGGGACCTTCAGAGGGCATCTAGTCCAACCCCCTGCAATGAGCAGGGACATCTTCAACTAGATCAGGTTGCTCAGAGCCCTGTCCAGCCTGGCCTGGAATGTCTCCAGGGCTGGCGTATCTACCACCTCTCTGGGCAACCTGGGCCAGTGTTTCACCACCCTCATTGTAAAAAATTCCTTCCTCATGTGTAACCTGAATCTCCCCTCCTTTAGTTTAAAACCATCACCCCCTCTCCTGTCATAACAGGCCCTGCTAAAAACTTTGTCTCCATCTTTCTTATAAGCCCCTTCTAAGTTCTGAAAGGCCACAATAAGGTGTCCCCAGAGCCTTATCTTCTCCAGGCTGAACAACCCCAACTCTCTCAGCCTGTCCTCATAGGAGAGGTGTTCCAACCTATGTAGGTAGGGTAGAGCTGTACAAAGAAGTCACAGGTGATTTTGGTCCCTGTAAGTCTGGTGTTGAAGCTGATGGAAGAGTCTTCAAATGTTGTTGTCTATTTACTTAGTCAAAAGAATTGAACTTTGACATTGGCTTTGGTTTGAGTAAAAGATTAGACCAACCAAACCTCAAGAGGTCCCATAATTGCTCTAAGCTGTCCCATCCAACCTTTTGAAAATCCTCACCATGGCTGCCAAGCTCTCCGAACCCTGAGCTCCTGGGGGCCCTGTTGCGATGGCCGACCACAGCTCTGGGCTGCCCAGCCGTGATTTATGTGTGTTCCAGCCTGACACCTACTCGCTGCAGGACATGGGACAGCAGGACCTCACTCCAGTCCCCAGTTTAGCTCACTGCTGCTGCTGGCTTTAGCCTTACATTGACCAGTAGCACAAGGACCAACCTCGTGCATTTGAGCGGGGAAAAAACTTAACTGGAGACTTGAAGTCATGCAGTCCGTTGAGACTTGAAGAGACTTACAGAAAACATGGCGTACATCTCTAAGACCAGTGAATTAATCTTTTACTTGCTAAAATTCCTAAAATGTATTGACAAGTTACATATTTATTAGATATTTTTCCTTTGGTAGTCAGTACTAAACTACAGTCATCAATTTTTATCCTTCCTTTGTATTACTTGGTGATGTACCAGTGCCAGCCTGTTAAAAGCAACAAAGATGAAATTGGTTCCCTTGACAAGACCATAAACTGAAATTTAGCAAAGAAAAAATATTATTTGGCATGTTTTAAGAGCTGTTTTCAGTTATAAAATCATAAACCTTTTTTTTTTTTTTTGAATGTTTTTGAAAAATTGAGTTTCTGAGCCATTTGATGTCTAATCTTTAGAGACTTCACATGTCTTCTCTGCCTGAATGTGTTCAGGATCTCTTTAAAATAATGTTTATCTATTGTCTCCAAAACCCTGAGCTAGTCCATCTGATGAGATGCTATCTCCATTTCCTCTAGTTCTCCTGAAAAGGATATATTAAAACCTCCAGTTACAGCATCAAGTTGTGAAGCTCTGTTTACTTTTGTAACTGATAAAAAGAAGAAAATGAAACAAAACTTTGAAGATCTATTATTTGTTTTGGTTTGCTTTTTAGGTTTTTGTCAAGCAGGCAAGGATTTACGGTTGGTATCTCTGTGCATGGAGCAAATTGATATTCCAGCAGGCTTCCTGTTAGTAGGAGCCAAATCTCCAAACCTTCCTGAACACATTCTGGTCTGCGCTGTTGACAAGCGGTTTTTGCCAGATGATCACGGAAAAAATGCACTTTTAGGTAAGAGATTTTTTTTTTCTTGTGCCATAATAATTCAGAGAGAAAGGTCAGTTCAAAATAATCTAAAGTCATTTCAGCTAATGACCTTCTATTGGAAATATGTTGAGGACAGGCTTGTTTTTATTAAATTAAATCTGTAGCTGAACCTGCCTTAAAAGCCTATTTTAAAACAAGTCCCTCATTTCACAATTAACCACAATCGAAGCCTGGTGGTTTCTGTGTGGGCAGAAGTCAATTGCAGCCCTGCCATTCTAAATGGGAACTATCCATATACTGTTCATCTCTGCTGATGCTGCCAGCATTTTCATCTAAGAAAAAGCAGGCTCATGCAGCTGTTGGAGATGAGCTCTGTATTTTTCTGTGGATTACGGGATAAATTCTGCATTTGGCTCCACCAGGACCATTGTTCTCAATAGGAGCTCTGAGGGCAGTTTGCTTCTCAAAATCTTATACATGGGGGAGGTGGAATACAACAAACAACCAAACCTAAACCAAACATTTGTGTTATAATGAGTTACATTTATGAGCTTTAAAATTTTAATACAGGAATGCTTCTTGGTGATTGAAGACAGGTGTACGTGAACCTAGATTTCCTGCCTGGCTCACAACTGGTAAACATTTTAACAGGCTAGTAAAACTGATTTAATGTATTTTGGCTCCTTCAGCCTGTTTTGAATTTACTCTCTCATTTCTCCCTCCAGTCATTGTGCTGCCTAGAATATATTCAGAAAGACCTTTCAACAGAGGAAAAAATTACACTAAAGCATAAATACCCTGATTTAAGCAGGCTGCTCAAATTCTCATCCAGACTGGCAGTATCTTGGATGACTATTGAAAACACCTCAGTTTTGCACTTAACATGCTTTAATGTTGTTTCTCCCTCTGACCCATTTAACATGCTACTGCACACTGTAAACCTTTGGACCTGAGGCAGAAATCCCACTGGCGTGAGGCGGACGGGAGCTGTGTGCGATGTGCCCTTTCTGGGTGCAGCTAGAGATGCGAGATCACAGGATACTCTGGTGTATCTACCGTCCTCAGAGGAGCTTCTGCCCCACCGAGCAGGGGAAAGGGTCAAGTGTTGATCAGTAGGAACAATCTGATAGACAGGTGTTGTTTAGTCTGATTTAATGTGCTACTACTTCTGTTTGTCGTAAGTCTTCTTCCCCACCTCCTCAGCTTTGTAGCCGCCTATTGTCTCTGGTATCATTTGAGAATGAGGCCAGTGACTCGCATCTCTGCTCTGGCATTGCTGATGTTACATATGTAAATGCCTCTGGGCCTGCATAACTGGTACCTCTGAGCAAAGAATTGACTTGGTTGCTCTCTGAGACCCCAGTGGCTGTTTCTGACAACTATGGAGATGCACCAATAATTCCCTTGGGTCCCAAGGCAGAAGGACTGATTCAAGAAACAAGAGAAACAAGATGAAGAAATCTACTTCTTGGCATCCTCAGCAACGTGATGGTAAAAGATGGTTAATGAGGCACAGTAAGGCTAAGGACAATGGCCTAATTAATAATAGTTTCATGGAACATGCGTTTTGTCAAAAAGACTGAATATCTTTTTCATAAAACTGCATAGTTGGCTGACGAGTGAGTGTAGGCACCACTGTTCTCCATAGTGCTTGGCATTGTGGAAAATAATGATAGCAGTGAGGATGAAAAATTGGTTCTGTTACAATTGTTGAACTGATTAGTAAATGGAAAAAAACAAAACAAACAAAAAAACAAAATCAAACAAAACCACAAAGAAAAACACAACACAAAACCAAACAAACAGAAAACCCCCAAAAACCTAAAACCAGACACCCCCCTCCCCCAACAAAATAAAGCATTTCTACTAGGTATTAATCTGCCCAGCACTATTATAAATCATTGCCAATGTTCCAGTAAGAACATAAAATATTACTTTATTAAAGGTTGAAAGTGATTCAGAGATAAGTGGAGTGGCAAGTGACCCAGAGGAGTTTAATTGTTCAACATTAGGTAATAGAGAATTTATTCAAACGAAAAGGATTTTAAGGCAGCCCCATTTCAGAACATGCCCTGTACTTTGTTCTGGGAGATGTTAGACCGGTGCCATCTATGTGCAAGATTCCCATTAACACAGTTACGGATGGCACTGGAAATCAAGACCCTGTTCTCCAGATCCCGATTCAAAATTTCACCCCCTTCTGTGAAACCATGTTGGAAACATTGCAGAAAAGCAATCTTCTGCCTTTGCTCCTGAATCTGTTGCTTTCATGAGGGGTTGTAGGTTTTTAAAAGTATTCTGAAGCACTCCTGAATTTTGCCATTAAAATTTTGACATCAAATGATGGCTTTTAAGGCTTTAATAAGCCATAAAGTCCAGCTTACCTGAAAAGTGCTTTGTATAAGGGGTCTCTGAGAGAATTATTAGATATTAAGGTTAATTTGGTGGTGGCTACCACAGATCAGCCACCATTTGGAGAGAGAGATGTGTGCAGCTTGTGATCCATGTGTTTTAATATATAAAAAATGGCTTTTTTTTTTTTTCCGCATGGAAATTTCCTAGCCTGGCATCCCTGCCAAGTAGTGTTTCTACTCTGCACTGTATAGAGTGGAAAATTGGTGGTAGGATTTTGGCATAAGTTAGTATGACCTAGAAAGAGGGAAAAGTTTCAGAAAAGCTAAGACTAAAATCTGCCTGTGTTGGTCTGATTCGTGGCACAAACGTGCTGTGCAAGGCATCTGCAGAATGTGTCTGGCTGGAGGCCTTTGGTTGCTCTGAACTGGATGTGCAGGTGGGTTAAAATGGCCTTATTCCTACCAGATAGTACAAGTCATTTAATCTGGATGTACATCTTCTGCTTTGTTCTTGCAGGATTTTCTGGGAATTGTATAGGCTGTGGAGAAAGAGGATTTCGGTACTTCACAGAGTTTTCCAATCATATCAACCTGAAGTTAACCACTCAGCCAAAGAAGCAGAAGCACTTAAAGTACTACCTAGTAAGAAGCTCCCAAGGTGTACTGTCAAAGGGACCTCTTATTTGCTGGAAAGGTAATAAAGATGCCCATTCACTTAGGGGTTTTTTATTATATTAGTGTGATGTGGAATGAAAAATTGACAGTTGCTGTTGAAACTGTATGCCTTCAAAATTCAAAAGAAGGTGTAAAAGATTACTTCCATTACTACTTGAAGGAAAAATTCCCACTGATTTCACTGAAGTCTGGATTTTACCGAAGAGGTTTACTTAAGTCTTAACAGTAACCATGCAATCGTAAATGGTCTCCTTCCATCTCCCCGTATTTTCAGTGGGAGCCCTAAATCTGCCCTTCTTAGGATGTGCAGCCATTGTGGTAGAAGAAATAAGGTTCCTCAGTCTGCTGATTCTTCCCTGTTCCTGAAGCCAGATGACTCAAAGGCAGGACTCCAAGGTTGGCTTTCCACTGATATTCATCTTAGCAGGTGTAACTCAATCTAATGCCTGAGGATACCTAGCATACCCTAAGATTAAGATATCTCACGTCCCTGATCTCAGGACAAGAGGAAAAATCATACTCTTGCCATTTAACAGTGTTCTACACTTGGGCTTACCCTCTACCAGGGTAATATTGTTATATGCTGAAGAGATTATATTTGTGACCCCAAGGCAAGGTAGCCATGGGGTCTGTTATTGGGGGATGCAGATTTTTGGAGCCAGAGCTGTGCGGAGACTCAAGGAGACAGTGGTTTGCCCACTCATTGTCTGCTAAGCTGGTGTAGATGCAGATTGCCTGTCCTTCTCTGCTGTGATGTCCCTTGGTAAAGACAAGAGTTTGATCTGGTGCATGTGAGAGAGGAGAGGAGAGGAGAGGAGAGGAGAGGAGAGGAGAGGAGAGGAGAGGAGAGGAGAGGAGAGGAGAGGAGAGGAGAGGAGAGGAGAGGAGAGGAGAGGAGAGGAGAGGAGAGGAGAGGAGAGGAGAGGAGAGGAGAGGAGAGGAGAGGAGAGGAGAGGAGAGGAGAGGAGAGGAGAGGAGAGGAGAGGAGAGGAGAGGAGAGGAGAGGAGAGGAGAGGAGAGGAGAGGAGAGAGGAGCGAGGAGCTCTGCAGGAGGACTGACACATATCTGAAGAGTCACATCCTCATGTGAATAGCAGCATGACACCAGAAAGAGATGGTTATCACCAAGCTGTATGAGTGATTATAGTATTGTATCAGATAGTGGTTCAAAGGGACCCTGGCTTCATTTGCTCTTCTCAGTTACAAGTATAATTAACTACTGCTTTATAGTGGATGTGGTTTTCAGCAGCGTTTTTCACAAAAACTACAGAAAGCTGTAATTTGGTAGTGAAGTTCTAATTACAGAAAAACAAAACCTTATTTTACTTTTAGAATCCTTTTTTATGAAACCCTTCCCTGATGCTCATGCAGTTGGGGTTGGTGTTTGTCCTGGCAAATGCAGTCAGGAGTAATGCACACGCAGAAGAGGCAAATACTGGGGTCACTTCTGGTTATATGCTGATTGCAAGTGTTTTGAGCACCCATGAAAGTTTAGAAAATCGACCAAGCATCAACCTCATGGGCATTATTTTGATAGGTACTATCCCCATATTGCTAGCATCCTTCTAGTTACTCTTTACCCCTTACTTACAATAAAGGTCTAATTAGAAGAAAGTAAATGCTTTTAAGCATCATCTTCTCGTCAAACAAAACCTGATTAGATCTCAGTTTTAAAAATGGATTAATGTGTGACTTTTAAGGTGACCTTCTTCTCCCTCAACTTAGTTTTCATCCAGACAGACACTCACGGCGCTGAGCTCTCCCTGAAGGTTTTGTGGAGGCATACTAAGAATCTGGGTTTCAGCACAATTTCTCCTTCTAACAGGCAACAGATGATGGTTTGTATAAAGGTTGTGCCACAGAAGTGTTTCCTGAGGATATATCCAATACCTTCAGATCTCTTGGAAGCTACAAACTGAGGGCTCTTGCCGTTTTGCAGCATCTGGTCTGTATTTGCCTGGCCCTCTGAGTGGCCCCCAGGGAGGTTTTCTTAATTAGAAGACAAAGTTGACTAAACTGCGAGAGCTGTATTTTTGTGAATGCTGCCATTTGCCGCTGTTTGTTGTACGTGCTGTATGTATGCTTTTAACATTTTTGTCACCTTTCGCCACCATGTTGCTGAAACTTTCCTCCTGGAAGGCTGGCCGCGTTAATATGTACTGTAGCTGCTTCATTTGCAGAATGTAGAAGCAGGCAATCATCTGCTGCTAGCCTCTCTGCTAAACCAAATGCTGCGGTGTCACCGTCCACGACCCCAGAGGGTGGATCAGCTAATGGATACAAATCAGGGTTCACTCAGACAGGTAGGAGCTGAAGGTGCTGTAAAGATAACCATTGGGGGTGGTAAGTTGCCTCAGATATTGTTGGTTCAGGGATGCTTTAAACAACTGGGTATTTACCTCAAGCTGTGTGTAGATTACAGCGGGGAGGATGCCTTTTAAAATTTGCTTTGTGAAAGATAAAGACCCAGGTGAGGCTGAAGGTTAGCACAGTCCTCGTAAGAATAGGCAATCAAAAAGCATTAAAAGATCTTTTGATTCATTTATTTGATTCTGTGTCTTGCTGTGTTTGTTTCATTTATTTTTTTGTGGATCTCAAAAAACTCAAATTACACATTTATAGGGAGGTGTTTACTTAGTATATAGACCAGCTTGTTTGTCTTGAAAAGGAAAATAATCTCCTTTTGGGGTCAGGGGGACAGCTTTTATTTATTTGCTTGCTTATTTATTTATTTAAATACTATTCCACACAAGGGTATACTTAGGATAGCAGTTTCCCTATATACATACAGTGGTTTTGTGTTGTATGAGCTAGCATGCATCTCACAACCGTTCCAGAAAGCTGTTAACAACATACTGATGCAAGGAGAAACTATGATAAACAAATGGACATATGCTGACAAAGAAGCAGCATCTTAATTTCATTTATTTGTTTATTGATTGCTAATAGCCAAGATACTTTTCTTTGAGCTTTTTTCCTCATTGCTTTATTGCAGCTTCATCTGTGCTGTTATATGCTTTTGTATCTGTTTGTGCTATTTCTTGAAAAATTAAACACAGTAGAAAACTTTCGGTTTGTTGTTGTAGTGGGCTGATATGTCTGTACCAGAACATATGTTTCTCTAGAGGAGTATGAAATGCAGATGGAAAAGCAAGACTGTAATAATACTTCTTCCGTGTACGAAGTATGTTAAAAAGGAATAACAAATAAAAGCTGCACATGTGCATTCTTATGAAATTGTAATCACTGATCAGCATGTTCAGAGGCACTTTCCCCAGGTGGTCATCCCTGTCTCTGTTTGGGAAGCTGTGTGTTTTAGGCTTTGGTGAAAATGAAAGGGGAGTTTTGTTTAAACATCTGCATTTCATTGCATGTTCCACTGGCTTCCAGATCCTGGCATGAGAACTGTGCAGATGCACGAGAACCTATTTATTTGAAAAAACAAGTGATCCAATATTTACACAGCTTTGTCTTCTATTGTACCTTCCAAGTTAATAGATACACCTTTTATACACTGCTTGCTCCTTATCACTCAGTGCGATTTTCAGTCTGCTTGGTGTTTCTGTGTGTCACTGTTTGTACTCATAGGTCACAGTTGTCAAAACCTTCTCATCTCCTTCTACCATTATCTTCCAGTGGAGATAATGCCACATGCATACATATGAATCCCTGGTGACCAGAAGAAGTGGGGAGGGCGCCTCTTTTTGGCGGTGTGAATTCTGACATGTGTTGCCCATGATGGAGTCTGACTTTTTCTCTCCTAAGCTCTGCATAGCTGTGCTTTGAGTTGGATTCTCAGTTGCTTTAAAATGGGAGTACTTGTTAGCAAGTTGCTTTCTGAAATTGTTTTCAATTTGTCAACTCATACCCATTTTTTTCCTTTTAAAGTTGTGTAAATATTTCTGTTTTCTGCCTTGTAAGTGAGCAGTTCAGTCTCCAAATTCTAGAAGACACCTGTAGATAGATAGTTCTGGAGACACACAGGTATTGCACTGAAATGATAACTTTATTATAGATGTTGGAGCAAAAGAGAATTTTGAAATATCATAGTTAAAGCTGACAGTATGGTCTGGCCATGACATTGCAGTCAGGTGTCAGGTCCCCTTTCAAAACGATGTGGGAAGAGGCAGTTCTGTTGCAGAGGAGAGGCAGCTGGCAATGTGAAAATGGCTGAAACTTCAAACAGATTCAAAAATTCAGTTTTAGGCAGACAAGAGGGAAAACTTCAATTCTTGTGTTTAAAGGGTGTTAAGCAACTAGAAATGGGGTTTTACAATAGAAACATGAACAATTGTAATAACTGGTAGCACTACGAGTTTTGCTTAGGTGCTGGTGTGATGTTTAAAAATATACCAGCCACATCAGCCTTCATACATAAAACTTCATATTTGCTACTTCATATTTAATGAGAAACCAGCATTTTCTTACCGAGCCCCTGAGCTGGTGGTCTGTGCTGTTGGCCATTCGACATATTCCCTGTGAATGTGGATGAGGTTTCCTGGTGGAGCAGCAGCAGCAGAGGCTCCTGTGTTCAATTGCCATCCCAGTTACTCTGTCTAGCAAAGCAGACTCTGCTCCCCACTCTCCTTCACTGATGCTTTGTGGCCTGAGGGTGAATATATTTGGCAGATCAACCTGGTCTTTGCCTTCTGTTTTCTTTCCCTGGCTGTTTTACTAGGACATCTGTAGGGGAACTTCGTCTACTTTGCCTACTTGTTGCAAGCTACTTTCTGGACAAACACTGGGTCAATATTCTTTCACCTTGGTTATAAGAATTTGTCAGTGTATCAGGATGCAAATGTCATTTTTTTTCTTGAAGTAAATTGCAGATATTAAATGCCTGAAGTTAAAGTAGGGACCTACATGCTTAGCGGTTTGGAATCAGGTCTGGTTTACAGTTTTATAGTGGGGCAGGTATTAGAATTTGTTTATTCTTTGGTTTATCCATCTATAGAACAGGGTCTATGTTTTTCAGCCTTAGTAAAGTGCTCTAAGGAGTTGCTGTTTGTTAATTCATGCAAAAAGTTTGGGATCAGATACTCTCTATTTCTTACCCAGACTTATCAATGGACATAAACTTTTCATAGCCTTATAGACAGCAGTGCTGTAAGGAGATTATGTATTTGATCTATTTTTCTGCCATAAGTCAGGCATAGCTCTATCTGACAGAAGTGCAATAACTTGTTCTTGAAAATCTCAGGTGATGGAGTGTTAGAGAATTCCAGAACCTTTTTAGGCAACTTATTGCGGTGCTTGTGCCCTGTGATTGCCAGGGGCAAGTCTTGTAAGCTCTTTGCCTTTGCTTTCTCATCTGTAACATGGGATAACTGTGTTTACTTGCCTGTCCCACAGGGGGATTTCGAGGAGCAATGAGATGGCCGTTTCTACAGTTAAAATATGGTTTTAGTGTATGTGAATACAAAATATTGTGAAAGAGATCAGTCAGTAGATTATGAGATTCTATAAAAATGCCCAGTTAAATGTTTGTTTACAACTCCTAAAAGATACCAATACATTATGATTTCTTAGGAGTGTAAAATAATTGTTTGCATTATACGCAGAGATGAGTTTAGACAAATAAGTATGACTGTTCACATGTATATAGTACAAATTATATATACACATACATATGTATATAATTCTTAATCATTACTTAATTAAACAACTTGTTTTCTCAGATTCTTCAGTATTCAGTCCAGCAAAATCCTCTTCTGCTGTTAACTTAAGTGGAACTCAAGACTCATCCCGAAACAAGAACATTGTGAAACCTCTGGCTCTGTCGGTACAGCTCGTAGGAAAGGCGTTTGCTGCAGGTACAGCTTTGCTTTCCAGGATAGCTGAAAGCCAAGTGAATTATCATCTTAACAGCCAAGAAATAAGAGAGTCGTCTTTTTGGTGGAAAAAGGGAAACATTCATGACACTAGCATTCCCCAAAACTCTCGTATTCATGCAGTCATCTGCATAGAAATTTTGCATGGCCATTACTGTCCCCAAACCAAGCAACACCTGGGCTTTCTGATTTGACGTTCTGGGAAAAATGCATGTCGTGTTCCTCTTCGTACTTCTTAAGATATCTAAGAGAGCATAAAAGTCACCTCTTTATACGGCACTGTTTTTTGTCTCAGTAACTGAGAGCTCTGTGTTGTTCTGAATTTGTAACAAATGTAGTTTCACCGGATACATTTAATGAAATTTAGTCTCACTTAAAGGAGTTTTAATACCTGTGCTGTTTTAATTATTTATTTCTCTCTTGCATGTTTATTAAAGTAGAACTCGTGTCTGCCATATCTGTTCGCACCAAACAGTTGCTTCAGAGTACAAATGGGGAGCTTACAATGGGCAAGTGTGCTTATTCAAATGTTGCTATTTGGCAACCTGAGAATCTTGGGCCTGAATTTATTTGCATAACCATGGCTGGAGAGTTCCATGGTATATTGTTTTAAGCCAAATACCCACTTCTCAAACTCCTTTAGTTGAAGCTGACATTAGCAAGCTGCTGGACCATCTCCTGCTGTTGCTCCTGGAATATGTTCCTGGGACCAAAATCCTTGTGGAGCTGGTGGGTACGGCAAGGAGCTGTAGTTCCCCACTGGGCTCCATGTCTGCTCTATGCAGCTTATGCCATTTTTTTTTTCCTCCTGCAAAAATTAGGCTCTGAAAAAGAATAAGAAGGAGCTCAGAAGTGAGGAGAACTTCGTGTGCTCCTCCATTGTTGTAATTTCATTTTATGACCTGGATATAGTGGGTCCTGCCAGGAACTCGCTGTGACTGGAGGATTGTCTAAGTCAGAGGTAGCAAAATTAAGCATAGTTTGCCTCAGTAGTGCTTAGAGCATATATACTTTACAGCAAACTGTGCTGTCTTCTCTATCCCATCTCCCTTGCGAAAGCTTTAGGTAAGAGCCCGGTAGTGAATGTTTACGGCACATGAATGACTGGCAGAAAAACACAGAGATGCACCAGAGAAGCTTAGAAATCTTTACAAACTGGATTAGTTATGTGCATTTTTTTTACATTTTCAGTGTATAAAAAAAATGTGTGTCACAAACTTCTCAATATTTTGTGTGTGTGCGTATGTGTAATTTTCTATGTCATTTTAATGGGATTTGTTTGGGAGTGTTTTCTTCCACTTACCCTCCCCACTCTGAAATCTGGAGACCCTGTTTCAAGGTTAGGATTTTGCAACCTGTGCCCAGGTGATTCTCTGCCAAATATACTTCGTGCTTTCCCTGGAGTATGCTTCTTTCATTCGCGCATCTTGCCCTGTTCTTTTGTGTTTGTGTGTTTGTTTGTTTTCAAGATCGTCTCAAGCCATACACTCTGTATTTTATTCTACTCAGGTCCTGTTTCACTGTGTGCCACTGATGTTGCTAATGGAAACGCTAATGGAGGAAGAAATAGTGTATTGAGTTCTGCGGTCTCTCGGCCAATGCCTCACTCAACATCTCCAAGCCCTGGTTGTGCAGCTGGAGACCA
This sequence comes from Patagioenas fasciata, assembly GCF_037038585.1. Taxonomy (NCBI): domain Eukaryota; kingdom Metazoa; phylum Chordata; class Aves; order Columbiformes; family Columbidae; genus Patagioenas; species Patagioenas fasciata. Next base: position 51,111,411 of record NC_092521.1, on the reverse strand, counting down.
AGGTGAAGAAAACCTGTTCTTTTATTTTAAACTACACTGACACTTGAGCCTGAAATTTTTTATTTTGTTCTTCTTCCCATCATTGCTGTTTCTGCAATCGAATCTTTGCAGAGCCCCATTTAGTTTTTGGCATGACCATTAGTGATAGTGCTATGCTTTTTAACGCGGGTAATGACATTTTTCACATCATAGTATAGCTTTGTGAAAATCTGGGTGTAAACCTCTGACACTGTTGTGGCATGATGCCAGCTCAATGACAATGTGAAATGCAAATGTGGGCTGGAATCTGTTGATTTGGAAAGATGGGGTTTAGAATTAGTTTCTTTTTTTTTCTTAGCATCAATGTCCAGTTCTGGACCACCAAAGAAACGTCACCGGGGATGGTCTCCTGGATCCCCAGTCCCTCCACCTGGTTTGACGGTACCTGTTCCTACAGTTCGGCCTTCAGCAAGAACAGGTAAAACGTGAATCACACAAATCTCATTTGTAAAAAGCTGTACTCAGCCAGGCAGCAGCAGCTTTGTGCTGCTTCTCCCAAGTGTTGCACAGAAAACATAACTAAGCTTGTTGAAGTAGTTAAGGGCACCATGGAGAGTTTTTCAGATACCCCAGAAAACCACATGATGGCTTGGTCTTTGTTGCCGTAATCTAAGGTGGTACAAGGGGAAAGTAAAGTTATTGGGGGAGAGAGAGGAAAGGAAGAGGAGAGTAATATTAGTAAGGATCCGAAGCTATCTAAGTCCCCCAATGTAACTCAGTTCGTCTAAAATTGTGCAGGCATATATATGGATATGTTTGAAGGATTTCTAATAGCCTTCACTGTGAATGTTGTGTCTCAGTCTGGTGTGGCATGTCGCAGAAACAGTACATTCAGTTCCTGCACAGGAAAAAGGCTTTGTGTAATTGTGGCCTAACAAAGGACACTAATGTCCACTAGGTCATTTTCAGTTTAAAGCGTAAAGTTTTTGAAACCAAATCTCTGTTGTGCATAGAAAAGCTATAAGAGGGATAAGCAATGTCCTAATATGAAACAGGATTAAATGTATGTATGAATACTCATCAATATCCATGTAGGTACCTCTTCATACATAGCTATCAACAAAACTGCTCACTATTTAAGCACCTTTCAGTTGTGGGATTCAAAATACTTTGTAAAGGGGAATATGCAGTTACTTATCCCTGTCTCTATAGAGTGGAAGAAAAAATATACAGGGAAGAAAAAAACCATTTGTCAACATGCATAATATATTTTTAACTCCACTTTGGAGGGCTTGATTTTGGGATATTTTGGAATTGATTTTCAGATATATTTGTCATGGAAAGAAGGGTTACATGGTAGTGCCTACTTGAGCAGCTCAAATCAGTCACAGCTTTTGTAGATTTCTACCTTGAGAGACCTGTTGAACATATGCAATATAAGGCAATATCTTTCCTTTTGTTGAGTTTGTCTTCGCAAATCCATTGCCTCTGCTGCATACTCCATTTTCCGTGAGAGTCTTTCGTAGTGTTTTTTTTTCTGTTGGATAAACAATTCCACTGCTAAAACACATGCATGCATGCATTCTTTTATGCTGCCTATGATGCTTTTCTGTTGATGGCATTGTTTGAAAAATCTGTTAAAAACCACCAGCTGAAGCCTGAGAAACTTCTGAAGCAGACCTCATGGTGTAACCTGATGACAGATTACAAAATTCTTGCACTTCGTTGCTTTTTTTTTTTCCTTTTTTCCTCTTTTTCCATGTGAAAGCTGATTTTGCTCTTTAAAACCCAATTTTTATCTTTGTAACAACTAAGGACAACTTTGAGTTTTTGGCCTGTGGTTTTTTTTTTCCTTATCTACATATATTCTATGTCAGAAGTCAAAGCAGTCTCTTCCCTTTTATTGAGAGGTGGCCTTTTGGCTTAGTACTTGGCTTTGTTTGAAGATGCATATTCAAACCTGTGTTTTCCTCTCTCAATCCCACCAACAATACAGTGGTCAGAAAAAGTTTTATTTTAGGGGTGGGGCTACAGGAGAATATAGGCTCCTAATTTAAATTACTTAAAACTATAGCAGGAAATGCAGAGACCTTTGAATTTTATTACAGTTACTGATCTGCAGTAATTTTTTTTATTTGTTCATACGGCCAAATCACAGTATGAGCCTTTTAGTAATGGAAGCTTCTCTTTTCTTTATTTTATAGAGCCTCTTTTGTCAGTCCCAGTTCCTCAATCCATGTTAACTGGAATTTTACAGCCTCAACCCATCCCAGCAGGGGAGACTGTAATAGTCCCTGAAAACCTGCTGAATAACTCAGGAGTCAGACCAGTGATTCTGATAGGTAAGTCTTACACTGGGGAATCAAATGCTGTGTTTTGAATAAATACATACTCTCCCTAGGAGAAAGAGGTTTTCGATTTCTTTTTGTTGGTTCTGGCATTCAGTGCAACACAAAGTCAGTTTGTCACGGATAGTTTGCTTTAGTTGCTCAACAAGTTGAGATTGGAAGTTAAGTGATTTCGGGAGAACCTGATTTGCAAACGGGTCACAACTAGGTCAAATTTATACAAAACCTCTGGCCAAATCAAAGTTTTGTACAAATAAGATTTTTGTAAAATCCAAGAATAGAAATATTTCCATGGAATGAAAATAGCTTTCCAGGGTAAACAACTTACAAAACAAGCAAATATTTCCTGTAGCATTTATAGTCCAGATCTTGAAGCCCAGGGCAGAGATTCTGCATGGGAACCAGAAAATGTATTTGAACTGACTAATCAGAAGTGAATCATACTAACTTTTTGTCTTTTGTCATACATACTTCTTGTAAGCAACTGAGATAACAGATCAGGCTTTTAAAATCCATTAGCTGTATCAAGTACATTGTTAACCCTTAGAAACACATGGCTTTTACTTTAAAAGTGTGACTTATGATGCAAATATCCCTTTCAAGCTGAGCTACTTGGGCATACTGTATAACAAAGATGGGTTGGCTAGCACTGTCAAAATGCTTTTGGCTCTTTAAATTTCCTCTCAGTCCAGCATCATACAGGTGGTTGTATAAAGTAGCTTCAGTGTTAACAGAACATGCCTATGAATACGATCCATGGAATAATTTATCATTCCTGAAGAAATGAAGTGCTCCAAGTCCCCACTTGCACAGATAATCCTAGTAAAACCATCAAGGAGAGGGTTACGCTGCTTCTGGTTTGTTTTGCTTAGCCTTGTTTTCTCAAATCCTCCTCTAAAGATCCAGGATGGTGCTCTAATGGTTTTCAGAGAAACAATTCCTTATTAAAGATGAGGGTGCCTACAGTCATACAGTCATCAGCTTAAGTGCAAATTGAATGCAGCCCTCAGGCTCTTGGAGAGTTGCCAATGAAGTCCTCAGTTAGGCTAAATGTTAGTAGCCCTAAGAAACAGCGTCCTATTAATAGTACAGAACCAGATGTACCCAAACGGATGGGTTTGGCAAAATCTGTGTGGATTTTTTTTTTTTCTTTTAAAATGAAAACATTCTAGAGGAAAAGAGGAGTTAGCCTGTGCTCATGTGCATTACCTTACGGAACAGCACATTTAGTTGTTGATGTTTCTTTAACCTGTTTATGAAAACAGAATGGAAACGTGGCAAAAAAAATGAAATCAATCACAGTAATACCATAGTGGCTGAATCAATGCTAATGTGACTTATGTCGCTTTTATAACGTTAAGATCAATGTACTTTTGCTTCCATTGATTTTGCTTTTTTTGTACACTATATTATGGAGAATCTGTATTTAAACATCAGGGAAAGACCCCAAAAGATAATATTCTCATTTGTATTTAGATAAAAATAATTATTATGCTGCTAGCATGCAGTTATTGTTAGTTTTTGCAAATCTGTGTGATCACTTGTAAAATACAGAAAAGGTTCACTGGCCTATCTCATTTATTTTGTAAGCAATTATAATGCCAAGAACAGTCACTGATGCAGTATATTTTGCAAGACAGCATTAAGGATAAGTTTGAAAGTTTATATGTTGTGCATGCTTTAATGTGAATTTCTGGGGTGGGGGTTTACTTCTTTTATCAAAGGTTATGGCACTTTACCTTATTTCTATGGAAATGTCGGTGATATTGTTGTGAGTCCCTTGCTGGTGAATTGCTACAAGATTCCACAGTTGGAAAACAAGGATTTGGATCTCTTGGGTGTGACAAGCAGTCAGCTGTTGAGTGTGGAGAATATGATACTTTTAACTATTCAGTATCTTGTCCAACTAGGTAAGCCATTTGTCATAAGCTCTTGTTTTTATTTGTGACTGTTCTTTTATCTCCCCACCCTCATTATGTCCGTTTCAGAGACAATCTTCTGGCAATTTTTGTGCCTGGAAGAGGTAAGTGGCTCCATCTAGTGTGGGTGACTTCACTACTTTGTCTATCAGACTGAAGAAGTGAATTTAAAGGCTGATACTGGTTCTGCTCTCCATATGGGGATTGACCAGGTCACTTTTGTGAAAATGGATTTGCAATGCAGATAACTCATTTGCTTAGGGTATCAAACCATCAGTTATCACAGCTCTTTCTAAGGACACTCAGTTTTATTCAGTTTTGTGACAAATGCTGGCAGATGTGTGATGGTCATCATTGTTTCGGTGACAGCACCGTTTACATGAAAACCGCATTTGTTATTCAGACTTAAGGCAAGTGATTCAGTGAATATCTCATTCTTCTAAATGTTTTTGAAATGGACTCTTTGGAAGGTTAAGAGCAAACCAGCAAACCACATTTTCTTATTGCTCGTTCAGACATTTTTCCCTGCTTCAGAGTAAAAGCCGGTGGTGTTAACAGTAAGGTTTTAGAAGTTAAAGAATAATGCAGGATAGCATTGGGAAAATTCTCACAGCAGTCTCAGTCTTAACTTCTGTCTTTGAAAAGATGCTGCTTTTCATGTGCTGGGTTTCCACTAGGGCATCTGTAATACATAATGGTATGAAATGTGCACATATTTCAGAAGAAGCATAATTGGTGAGAACCTTATAATATGGGGAGCAAATGTGCTCTGGGCACGTTTCACCCATGGGTGGTTCTGCTTTGCTCTTCTCCCTTGATGCAGCACTGTTGCAGAGAGGAAGGAGGCCATCTTCTGTGTTGAAATAATAAGTGGCCCATTTGCTTTATTTATCATTCTCTGCCTCGGTAGTCCATTGGATGCCATCTTAGAACTGACACAGAGGTTTCTTCATTTTTTGCAGCCTAAATGTTTTTCTGTTGCCATTTTCTCAGTGGTCTTAAATTTGTTACTTGAGGTTTTCATTTTCATTGAAAGATTTATTGAGTCTGCATGTTAATACCTGCTGCTTTACACAGATCTGGATTGATAGAGGCAACTTGTGAATTTCCTTCAGAGAAAGATGTAGCCAGCTGAGACAGCATTTCCAGTTAAAAATAAGCAATTTATTGAAACTTACTGAGTCAGTGAACCATGCTCCATGAGCAAATCCAACCTTTAGATGCGTGCCACAAGTCCATACTTGCTGCAATCTAGAGGAGGCTTCATGCAAAGCTTCTGAAGCTGAGCTCTGTCTAGTGATCACTATGTCTTCAGCATAAAGTAGTTCCCTTATAAGAAGGTGTTTAGTTTGGCTTTTGTTCTTAGCTGTGCAAAGCAGAATAGTTTTCCATTTGGCCTAACATGGAGGTGAGCACCAGAACTGTAAGATGAAAGAGCCTAAGAGGGGAAGAGTAAAAACATTTTGCAGAGCACAGGGATCGAAACACGTTGCTGGTTTGAGTATTGCTGCAAACTTAAAACTGATGGAATTGTGATAGTTGCACTGAACTGTAGCCTTTATCCTATTTTGTGAAATCAAAGCAGCAAAGATGATTGGAGGGCAGCCAGCTTCAAAAGTTTTTGATGAGGAGGAGAGACAAATATACACATAATAAATTAACAGTTATTTCATGTGAGCCTCTTATTTTCTTGAGAAAGTAGGACTAAAAAGTTATTCTTTCTTCCAGAGTATATTGCAAAAGAATAAGATAAAGGCAAGGATAAAAAAGCAGACAGAAGAACAAAATAGTCTTGCCTATTTTTTTCAGATCTCACTGCTTATACGGAGTATGTTTGCGGATGACCATAATTGCAGATCATAAGAATACTACTTATGAAAGTGCTCCTTTTTTAAAAAAACCATATATCTGAGAACTTTCAGTTTTCCTGTAAGATTATGACAACATTATTATTACTTGTAGGACAATGCTGTTGTGTTTTCGGAAATCAGCTGAGCAATTGCACAGTGACATTACAAATCAAAGCAGACAAAACAAGTGAATTTCTGACACTTTTAATTTAAGCCTACTATTAAGACTATACACAGTTAAAGCTGTGGTTGTGAACCGTGGCATTGCTATAAATAAATTCCACTATGGTAAAGGAATAAATAAAACATGATGAAGAGGTGTTTTTTATTTCAGTGTTTTTTACAGTCTGTCTCCTGTACTTACTCAGATTTCATGTGTTACCTTTGGCAGCATTCATAGAGAAGTATTCTCAGGCTTTGTTTTTATACCTCAAATTGAGCATACTTGCAGTATGGGTTACATTCTATCATTTATAATTATCTGCTTTTTATTTTTGCACTCAGGTTTCTACAAACACCATCTCATCTGATGTGGTGCTGAGGTCTATGCTTTTGTTTTTCAGCTGAAGGAGATTTCTGGACCCTCTGTTAAATACCTGTGTAGAATTATAAAATCATTCTCCCTTCTCTCTTGTTGTGGTACAGCTGAATGACTTTGACTGTGTTCATGCCATGACACCCAGAGGTATTTTGTAGCTTCCATACCTGGATCTGCATCCAAACTCAAGGCAGGAACAAACCTCTGGCTTTGGTGGAAGGGATATTCAGACAGACAAAGCAATAGGTTATTCAAGCAATCCCTCTGGTCTTAAGTGGTTGGAGGGGTAGTTTTCGTGGGGTACACTGTGAAGGATTTCTACCTAGAAATGGATGGCGTTGGAATATGTTGTCTTAAACTGTGGTGCTTTTGGAAGCATAACTAGGTTAATAAGGTCTTTCTCAGCTATGAATTTTACATGGTGGTCTTCTTTTTTGCAGTTTCATTTTCTGAAGTCAAGATGATCCTTTGCCTCCTCCTTTCTGTAGAGAAGCTTCCAAATAGTCTCTTTTAACCTTGACAGATTCTTGTCTATGTATTTATGAAACTGCTCACAAGCTCAATATCTATCATTTTGTCTTCTCTCTCATCTGATCTTAGTTCCTGTTGTTTTTCTTATACAGAAGTCCTTCCATTTGTGCAATTATTTTCAATTTCTTGGATTCATGACGATTGAGAGCAGTAAAATAATTGAACATGTTGCCCAGAGAGGTGGTAGGTGCCCCATCAGACATTCAAGGCCAGGCTGGACGGGGCTCTGAGCAACCTGGTCTAGTTGAAGATGTCCCTGCTCATTGCAGGGGGTTGGACTACATGACCTTTGAAGGTCCCTTCCAACCCAGACTATTCTGTGATTCTATGATTCTATGATCCGTGTGTCTAGAACCTGTCTCTTAAGTAACCTCCCTCAATCAGCAAAAGCTTGCTTTTGTTTCTTTTCTAAAGAGAGCTAGAAAGAGAGAATTATGCCCATACTGCATTAAATTAGATTGGTCAGAACTTTTCAGTTTGTATCAAGAATGGAAAGAGCCTTGCATTTACAAGTCTATAGTTGTCGTACCATCCTGTGGTTGTTGGGTGGTGACACTCTTCGTATGTTACTTCTCAAAAAGGCAAAATGACAACTGGTGGCAGTTTTTACAGATCATGTGCTATGGGTTATTTACCCACTCCCTGCCCTGTTTCTCTCATAACCTGTTTTCTCTTTTTCACTGCCCGTTGTGCTTGTTGTCTTTGGCCCTGAAAGAAAACATAAGACCAAAACCCCAGCATTTCACATGTCTCTGGTATTTAAACCCCCCCTTTCTTTCATAGAAAAACAAGTTGCTGAAGTGTGAAGCTGTCTCCTTTGGCACCAGCATGAGATCTTCTAAATTTAAACTATAGTAAAAGAAGAGGTTAAACTTGTTTGTTTACAACCATGCTTAGTTTATTAATATGTGTGATGAAAAAGAACAAAACAAAGACCGCTTGACAGGCTCGTTCATAGTGCATGGCTGTGATTAGGCTGCGAGGATAAGTATTTGGGTTTTCTGCTGTAAAAACATATGGGGCTACATGATTCATCTTCCATTCTAAGCAAAAGACACATATTTTCCCACTCTCTTGTTTGTCCCACCAGTTTCTGAAAGCAGAAAAATCTAGGAGTGAGATAGAATACCTCATTGTTAACCAAAAAAAAAGGGGGGCATGGAGGAGATAGTGGGGGAGAGAGGTTTCTAATATGAAAAAACAAGACTATGCCACACAAGTAGATGTTCACTGAGTAGCAAGTGGGTTTTGTAAATGTAAAAAATACAGTGAAGGACCTTCTCAGATCAAGACAGACAAGTGATTGTTGTGAGTTCAATAACATTTTGATACAAGATACTGTTCTTCTGTTTGTTTGTTTTCAATGTAGGTCCTGACCAAATACCCCTGAGGGAAGAATTTGAGCAGATCATGTTGAAAGCGATGCAGGAGTTCACTCTGAGAGAGCGGTCCTTGCAAATGAGCGCACAGTGCATCTCGGTGTCACCAGGTCAACTCCCTTGGCTTGCTCGGTTAATCACCAGTGTGTCCCGGGACCTCGTGCATGTGGTTGTTACCCAGAACTCGCTGGCAGAGGGCATCTCAGAGACCCTGAGGTCTCTTAATGAAATGAAACATCAGCAGAAGCTACCAGATTATGTTGTTGCCATTTGTGCATCGAAGATAAGAGGGAATGAATTCTGTGTGGTAGTCCTAGGTGAGTATATTTGCAGTATGCTTCAAATATCAATGCCATTTAGCAGAATTAATTTTCTTGAGTCAGTGTTCCAGCTTTTAAATCCCTTTTGTTCTTTCTGTTCTCCTTTGTATTGTTATACAGCAGTGTCACAGTTTAGTATTCCTTGATCAAGACTGGAGTACTGGTGTCCATGAGGATCTAGAAGAATGACTGTATGTTAGTCATTACTGCTCCTTGGGAGTCCTTTATTGTTTATGTGACTACCTTAGAAAATACCTTGAAGTGACCAAATGACAAAATAGTTTGTCTTTCTCTGTTTTGTGTAGCAGTTGTGCTATTTCACATGACAAAATTGGATTGACCACAGTCTTCTGCAGACCTCTGTAAAACAGAACATGCTTTTTATCCTTTTTACCATGTTAATTTTCAGATTCCACAGTGGTGACTAGCTGCGATGTTTTTGTGTGTATGCGTATCAGGATGGAAGTGGATTTTGACTAGTCATCTTTCCTTTGTGGGTAGATAAATTAGTGATCTCAATTTTTTAATATTTTTCATACTAAGAATAATTACTTTTTAATATTTAACCAGAATTCTTTGTTCCATCTAAGGTACAGATAGTTTGCATATCATTTTTCACCCAAGTGTGCAAAACTGTGGGCAACAGCTTGCAAAGGGTGTGCTAAACCAATATAACTGATTCTCCCATCACTAGCAAAATAGACTTGAGAGTCCTCTCCCAGGCTACTGGGTAAAGACGGTGCAGATCCTTGACTGAAGATCGGCATGTCCCACACCTCTAGGATGAAAAAATTGTGTTAATAATTGTATTAACATTGCTTTTGCTTTTCCCTCCTCTTCTCCAGGTCAGTATCAATCCAGGGCACTTGCAGAAAGCATGCTTACCACCAGTGAGTTTTTAAAAGAAATCAGTTACGAGCTCATCACAGGGAAAGTTAGTTTCCTGGCATCGCATTTCAAAAATACGTCTTTAGGTGAGTGATCCAAAGAAACAGAAGTTCCAGCCAAGACAATAATTTCTTTAGGGTTGGTGTCTGTCTTGTTCAGTGGTTAAAACACACGTGAATACAGCCCTGCCCTCTCCCCCAAGAGGTGTTCTTGCCTCCTTTCCATTCCCTGCGTGTAAAGGAACGCTCGTCTCCTTCACCCGAGCACTGTGAGTTACTTGTCCTGTGGCAAAACATTTTTAAGACTGTTTATATTGCTGAATGTGACGGCAGGGCACACATAAGTACTTGAGTATTTTCTTGTTTGCGCTTTTAGCACAAGTTCTAGAGCTGGTTTTATAGTGTGTGTTTCCTTGTAATCATCAGATGTCATCGCCAGCTGTAAAGGCACAGAGCTGAAAATATTCAGCTGTACTTGTTTTTTTTTTTTTTTGGAATTCATTCAATTGGCAAATCAGTAAATACAAGAGAAAAATATTCTTCCTCCCTCTGTTCCGTGTATCTCCAGTCCCCTGCCCCATTGCAGATTCAACATCAGCTGTGTGATAACATATATGTATGTAATGTTCTACATCATTTGTCTGAAATGACTACCAGATAATTTGGTGTTGCTAATTCTTATCCAGGTGATGATTTGGACAAACTTCTGGAGAAAATGCTACAGCAGCGAGGGGAAAGTGTCATTATTCCTTTTAATGGAGATGTTAGTGAGTGTGTGTCATCTCAGGAGGCAATTGCCATGGTTTCTACACAAGAACCAGGTAATTTTGTTTTACGTGCAATATGTGAAATAAGTGGGTAGTTTGTTATATGCCAAAGTGCATGTGCTTCAGAAGACTCCGAGGGCACAGCTGCAATCAGTGTGCCAACCTTCAAATATTAATACTACCAGCTGAATGTAGCAATACAGGAGTCTCTCAGAAAATTGCTGTAGTAACCTTCAGCAATGCTTTTTCCCTGTGTTTTATAATTTCTAAGGTAAAATCAGTGATCTTCTGTCCTGCACTAAGCAGAGAAGATATTCCTTGGTGCTGTGGACTCATCTCACTCTTTTGCACCTGGCAGTGAAATGTAACCTTGGGCTTAAAGCACAGGGAAACTGTGTTCTTGTTCTGATCTCCCCAGATGTCTTCCTATATCTTAATTTACGATATTCTTCACTTTCCACGTGTAAAATGGTAATAATACGTACTACACACTTGTGCCCTGAGGCTTAAGCTTGTAGGGAAAGTGTTTAAGATCTTGGACAGAAAGTACCAGGCAAGTGTAACCTGTAATTTGTTTATTTGAGATGTGTCTGATTCAGTGTAATGTGGTGACATACTTTAGGTGCAAAATATGAGCTAGGATTGCCTGTCTAATAATGCTAATTTTAATTTTAACCATTTTGGAATTCTTACATAATTCAGAGTTTTAACAATACTTTCCTTTTCATATGACAGTAATGGTAAAAGATACACTGATCTGCTGTGAACCCTGAGATTCTTTTAGGTCTAGTATTGAAACAAATTCAACCCCCAGTAAAGCTTTTTCGCTGTGAAAGGTATGCTCCTGATTCACATTAGTTAGCTTGAAGTAATCAGCTCCGTGTTAGGTCTGAATGAAAACAAGGTGGTTTATGGTCTCCACATGGATCGCAAGATCCAGTAAGGAAGGCTGCCAAGTACTTCGGCACCCCTGGAAGGACAAGTCTTGAGCTCCCTCACAGGATAAATTTGAAGGAGAACAATCTTTTGGATCTGTTATTTTTTTGTTCTCACCGTGTAATGATGTGCAGCTGTGCTTTTTTTCAATGTTCTTGTTTTCTCAAACAATTATTCTGAGCTAGTTTTGTCTTTAAAATGTGGCTGCAGAGTGTTGAAGCCACTGGAAATCTGCCTGAATTTAAAAAAAAAAAAAGCAGAGGTAAGTCTCCTAGACAGTGAGAGGTATCTTTATCCTGTAGTAGATCTACTGAAATGAACACTGAGGCAGGTTTTAGCAGCAGGTAAATGCATACACACAAACACACGTGTGTCTATATAAAACTAACATATCAGGTTTTTGCTCCAGTCACCTTCCGATTTTCATGTAAATTTCAAGATTTTATAAAGTGGCTTATTATTTTAAAAAGCACCAATAGTTCTCGTGTATTAACTATGGAGTAGTTTTGGATTTTCTGTTGGGTTTGTGGCGTGTTGTGTTTTTGTTTTGTTTTGGGTTTTTGTTAAGAATTTTGCCCTAGGTATTTTTATAAGTACTCCATTAATCAGAAAGTTATTTTGTAGTAGAAAAACCGACATTAAAAAAACCCTGTAATGGCATTATAGGTTTTAATTTGTTAACCTGCAAATTGAAAATATTCAGGAACTAGTAAAACATGGACTGTTGGGCATAGAGTTTACCTGCTGGAAATACTGAAATACAGGAGCATGCTTTTTCTTCTGGAAGAACCCTGTGGTACACGTCTATAGAGAGCAAAGCTCCGGTCACCAAGGTTTCTGCAGCTAGTGCTGTATGGACATTCATTAAGGTAAAATAAATCACAGAATGTTAGGGATTGGAATGGACCTTGAAAGATCATTTAGTCCAGTCCCCCCACTGGAGCAGGAACACCTAGATGAGGTTACACAGGAAGGTGCCCAGGTGGGTTTTGAATGTCTCCAGAGTAGGAGACTCCACAGCCCCCCTGGGCAACCTGTTCCAGTGTTCTGTCACCCTCACTGTGAAGAAGTTTCTTCTCAAATTTAAGTGGAACCTCCTGTGTTCCAGTTTGCACCCACTGCCCCTTGTCTTATCATTGGTTGTCACCAAGAAGAGCCTGGCTCCATCCTCGTGGCACTCACCCTTTACGTATTTATGAACATTCATGAGGTCACTGCTCAGTCTCCTCCAAGCTAAAGAGACCCAGCTCCCTCAGCCTTTCCTCATAAGGGAGATGCTCCACTCCCTTAATCATCTTTGCCGCCCTGTGCTGGACTCTCTCCAGCAGTTCCCTGTCCTTCTTGACCTGAGGGGCCCAGAACTGGACACAATATTCCAGGTGTGGTCTCACCAAGGCAGAGTAGAGGGGAAGGAGAACCTCTCTCGACCTACTAACCACCCCTCTTCTAATACACCCCAGGATGCCATTGGCCTTCCTGGCCACAAGGGCACAATGCTGGCTCATGGTCATCCTGCTGTCCACCAGGACCCCCAGATCCCTTTCCCCTATGCTGCTCTCTAATAGGTCATTCCCCAACTTATACTGGAACCTGTGGTTGTTCCTGCCCAGATGCAAGACTCTACACTTGCCCGTGTTATATTTCATTAAATTTTTCCCTGCCCAACTCTCCAGCCTGTCCAGGTCTTGCTGGATGGCAGCACAGCCTTCTGGTGTGTCAGCCACTCCTCCCAGCTTGGTGTCATCAGCAAACTTGCTGACAGTGCACTCTAGTCCCTCATCCAAGTAATTGACGAATATGTTGAATAGTACTGGTACATTCATTAAGTTAAAATAAATCTGAGACTAAAATTTTGTTAAAAATCAGGAAACCTCCAAAGAAATAAATGGCCCCTCCCAATAACTGAGATTTGTTGCCTAGGTGTATTGCTCATCTTCCCTTCACAGTGTATATTAGTGTCAGTCAGTATATAGACATACGGTTGTCTCAGTCATGACTTAGAGTGAGACTCAGTACCTCACAGCAGAGACGATGTACAAACAAACTTCCAACTGACCTCCTCTCCTGGCAGAGTCTTTTTGACAGGATTATCAATGCAGGCTCGGTTTCCTCAGTCGATAGGTGTGCTGGCTCTCATCCCATCACATCCCAAGCACAACCACCTCAGCACCTCACTCCCAGCAGGAGCGGGGGAGGGAAGCTCCTGAAGAACTGCAAGTTTCAGGAGAACATTAGAGCTCTCTGGATGTGTATATATGTATATATATATATGCTTTTTATATATGTACACATGCATATCTTTTATATATATGTGTGCATGCATGTTATGTATGTGGTGGTTCAGGTAACAGAATGCATTTCACTATGTTGGCATTGAGGTTTCCTTGGGCGGCACTGTTAAAAATCCTCAAAACACTTCAGGTATTTAAAAAATGGGCAGTGCAGTACTTAAGGTCATCTGATGTAGTATCACATTTTGATCAAAAAAAGAAGCTTGGCATTTGTAATCTGGACCCAGCTCTCCAGAGTGGTGAGATTTATTCTGATAAGTGATTTCCCCCCCGGCCCCTATCATAGAGGGTAAGCTGTTTGGAGAGTCATGTTTATTTGGGGGGGTGGGAAAGTAAACATGTTTGTTGTTGTGTTTTGTTTTCTTTTTCAAAAAAACACACTCTAGATTTGGATGTTGATACCTTCCAAATTTACCAGCCACAGCTTACGGTTGCCAGAAAGCTCTTGTCCCAGGTTTGTGCTATAGCAGACAGTGGCAATCAGAGCCTGGATCTGGGCCACTTCAGCAAAGTGGACTTCATCGTTATAGTTCCCCGGTCAGAAGTCCTGGTGCAGCAGACCCTTCAAAGGATTCGACAATCAGGTAAAAGGGAGGAGAGGGTAAAAAGAGACTGTTAAACCAAAGTATGTGCTGTTATTGAATCATATCTGCTATAAATGGAGAAGTTGCTCCAATATGTATTTTGCAATATTCACAGTATCACAGTAGCTCCATTACTTGGTATCATTGATGAATTCTAAGGATATTCCTTTCATAATTTGGGCCCAAGCTGTGCCTTGTAAGTGTCAAAAGAAATTGCCATATTCATGCAGGTCTGACAAATATGTGACCTGGAGTAGTACTGACCTGTCAAAATAGGGAGGAGATGGGCTGTTCAGATCTTTTATCCCCTAGAGCTGTTAGTGCCATTTGTTCTAGGCACACATTTGTGCATATGCTCATGTACATATTAGCACAGATGTATGTGCAGGAAGGTCTCTTATTAGGTAGATAGATGCCTGAGTAACACATGCACTTGGACACACAATAATTGCCTTATTGGTTCACATGGTGAGTTTTCTTCTTCTGGGGTTCTGTGTGTGACCATGACTGGTACCAAGTCCTTCAAGAGAAACCAGAAAGCCTCAGTGGGGAGGTTATGGAATATGTCCCCCTTGAGAATAACCTCTGTTTTCCACTCTGCTACAGACTGACATGGGTCCAGAAAAGCATCAGAACTTCTCCCTGGAGAATGTTACTGCCTAATAGAACTGTCTGTGTAAATGTTTGGTCCTTTTTAGCTGTTGATCACTCATATCTGGGAGAAAATAAGTCCTTCGGATAGTTGTGTATTTAGGATTTCTTTTTAATCAGCTGAACATTTTTTTTTTCTGCCTTCAGCTTTATCTAATAATAACTTGCATTTGCGTTTGTGTTTGAAAAGCATGAATATATGCTTCTGGTGTAATGCTTTTTGGGTAGCTGTGGGCTTTTTTTCCCTCTTATTTTCTACTCCGAACTAAACAGTCCCACACTTTTTGATTGTGCACCTGTGCCCTGATATCGCTCAGTATTGTGTTCCACCTCTGTATTTTTTTAATCTGCTTTGTACTACTTTACTAGTTAAGTGAAAAGAATAAAATAGATTACTTGAAGTCTGGGTTTCTTTTCCTTTCTAATGTAACTTACTTTATGGGGTTTTTTTTTGTTTTATTCCTCTTTTTTTCCAGACATATTTACTTAATTTGCTGCTACACACTAAAGAAGAGGTTTTCTGGTGTCTGTTAACAGGGTTTATGCTTTTTTTTTTTTGCTTAATGAATGGGTTTTACTTTACTTTTTAAAAATGTTTTTTTTAAATCATCAAGACCCTGGCAGATACATAGTTGACCCACATTTCACAGTAGCTTATTGCTACTTCTTTAATTGGAATGGCATTCAAAGCTGTATACTGTGATAGCCATCACGCCTACATTATGAACGGGATGGCAATCTATCATTGTAAAGAGTGCTAGAGAGCAGTTGTATTGGCACAAACATTAAACCAGAGCATGAAAAAAAATTATGTTATATTAGTGAGAGTCAGTTTTGCATAAAACTATGATTTTTTTAAAGTTATGATTTTTTGCAAAGAAAGGATCAGCGTAACTTTTTCTGACTCGGGCAGGATTAATATATTAGCTAAATGTGGGCAAATTTTCTGTTCCCATTATAAGGCAAAATGCATTCAGTTAATGATCTTTACTAGGGCATATCAGTGATTTGGGTAAGTCCTGGTGTTGGCAGACAAGTGGCATCCTACTGTTGACACTTCATTTTTGGGTGTACTCAAAGGAAAAGATTTTTGTTGTGTTCTTTCTGACAGGTGTCCTTGTGGATTTGGGCCTAGAAGACAATGGCACAGCATATCAGAGAGCAGAGAAGTATGTGGTTCGGCTGGACAATGAAATTCAAACAAAATTTGAAGTTTTCATGAGACGAGTGAAGCAGAATCCCTATACACTGTTTGTGCTGGTTCATGACAATGCCCACGTGGATTTAACAAGGTAGATGCTTCAGCCTACTGAAGGAAAACCATCCTCTTCCAGTATCTTTCAGTCAGGCTCTTCAAAAGACATAACCATCTTAGACACCCAGTGCTTTCTCGAGGCCTAAAGCATGTTGTGCCTCAAAATCAGAAATCATCCTTTTTGCTTGCCCATGTTATTTGTTAACTAATCCTGATTCAGTTGAAGATAGGTGAGACTAGTTTCAGATTTCTGGATCCCTAACAAGACTGTTTCTAGGTGTAAGTGCTGTGGTACTGAAGTCTAGGAAAAAGGGCTGAATTTTGCCACTTCCTTTGTTCCTCTTGTCTTTTTTCTATTCTGCCCTTTTTTCTTGACTTAACCCAAATCTCTCCCATGTTCACAAGCTACTCATGTTTTAATTCATGTTTTTATCCTTGATGATGGTATTGTTTTTAATATAAGAATGCTTACAGACATTTAACTCTTTGCATCATCTGAAAAATGCCCTAGCTACTGTGAGAAGAGTATTTAAAAACATCTGTGTTGGATTTGGCCAGCATTAGGTCTGACTACAACACCACATACACGTGTGCAGAAACATTTCCTCACACTGAATCACAACTTTATTATGGAAAAAGAAAAAAGTAACTAAAGCTAATTATTCTGCTCTTGTACCCTGAGCAAACTGAGGAGAAAAATCTTAGTGTGATTTAGATACGGTGCGTAAGGCTGTGGGATTCATTTGAATATCAGAGTTATAATAAAATACTTTCCTTGAAGGACAGCTGGAAATAGATAAAAGCAACATTCTTCCTGCCTTATCCCCACCATCACAATTTTGTTACTGTCTTTGCTGCACACTGAATTTGGAATTCCGGAATAGCCTGGAGGCAAGTACAATTCCCAGAGCTGAAAATCAGGATATCAGGAGACTCTCAGGTTCCCCAGTCTTTTAGAAATATGTTGTTTCAGGCTGGAAAATCCACTGGATTTTGTAAAATTGTTGCTATATCCTAACTCTAAAGTGTTTCTTGGTGAGAGATTTCATCACCTTTGGCCTATTTTTTGTTTCCTCCATGCAATGCTCTTCTAAATGAGCACGCTAATTCACCTTTCCACTCTCAGCAGATTTTGATCCTTAGTTTTTCCCTCCCCTGTTGCCTGAGTCTACCCATAGAGAACACTCAGATGATTTTGACATCTTTCACCCTTCCGAAAAGATTTTTCAGCTGTGATTCTCGGTGCCGTGATCATTTGGAGGTTTTTCTTTAGGAACAGAGTAAGCCATCAAATCTCAGGATGTCAGTAAGGCAATTCTTTGCATTCTTATTTCTGCAGTGCCATTTCAAGTTCCCTGTCACATGGTGAGCCTAGTCATGGTCTGGCTGATAGAGTTATTAATTGCAGGGAGGTCCTTGAAGCATTCAACCTCCTTGTTCTTCAGGTCAGCTCTTTTCCTTATGCCTTGCAAACGCAGCAGTCCAGGATCAACTCTAGCAATGAGGTACATTGGATACAATTTGACGCTGTGGTAAGTGTTTAGTTGTTAATTTTACCTGTGAATGTTAATGTGGACTTCACACCTAGCAGATGTCTACTAAAGAAAATTGCTACAAGGGAGGTCTATCTATGCTGGAGGTTGTTCTCTTAGGCTCCAGATATGTAGCCCCAGGATGCTGATGGTATGGGTAGCACTGATATTTTAGGCCCAGGAATTGCACATTTTTCTTTGTCTAGTTGTGCAATATGAGAAAGTACTTTCTACACTCTGATCAGACAAACCTCTGTAGATGTGCCATAAAGCTCTGGAGCTGGCTTTCCATTTTCAAGCAGTCTGACTTTTGACTGTAAGTCGTATGTCACACAGCCTGTCAAATCTGTTCATTACTTCTCTGGTTGTAATAAAAGTTATGTGCTAGGTTAACAAGTTACGGTGTAGTAGTTGCTGTCATTATGCAGAGAAGACATGGGAAAGGTCTGTTTGACATTCTGTGCCACTAGCTTTTCTCACCATTTTAGCCAGATTCTGAGGATGTTCTGGCTAAACCTGCTTTAGAAATATCCTTTTCTCCTATTCCTTGTTTGGTAAATTTATATCAAGTTTGGCTTTACAGTGTTGAGTGGACCATTTGTGTCTGTAATGTGTCTTAAAGTCATAGCTGTAAAAAATAGTTAAGAGTCAAATGAAGTAGTGGAAATTGAGTGAATTAATATTCCAAGTTTGCTTTTTGGTTGATTGTTAATATAAGCCAGTGTGGTGACCTTCTGTAAAATGGTCTAGACAATTTTTTGTTTCCCAAAAGTAAAAAATCAACAACTTTCAGTCTTCTGATAAAAAAACCCGCAAAAAAAGGGGGAGACAGAATGTGATTAATTGCATTCCTAGTGATTACTGGTCATGTAAATGCACTGGAGACCATGCTGTCCTTCCAGCAAAGGCCTCATGAGGCAGCAGATATTCTGCCTTTCCAATTGCTGTCTGCAGATTTACATTCCAGTGAAGAAATGATTGGTTTCTGATCGCCAGAGATCTGTAGAATCTAACAATCAAGAGGAATTTTGGAAATTAATAATCCTTCTGTTTTCAGGTTCTGCTTTAAATAGAAATTAAATAACAGTTGTCAGTAGATATAAAGCCAGGGATAGAGAATCAGAAAATAATTAGCAGGATTCTAGAAACCCCATGCAATCACAAGTAGGAGATGTATTGAAATGTTTGCGTGGACCTATGTCTGTCTTTCCTAGCTGTAGACTAGTTAAGTAAAAAACAGTTTACATTTTATTGTATTCTTTGAAACAAACAAATAACATCGGTGAGGGAGAATGAATGAAAAGAAAGGACACTTTTATTGGAAAATACTTTGGAAATTAAAATTGATTCCAGTTTTCCTTATGTTTTTGCTATCTTTGTATGGAGCAGGATGACACAGCAAATGAAGACAAGCTGTACTTTGGTTTGAATGAATACAGCAAATCCCTCCAGTGGGGAGTCACAAGTCCCCTTTTGAGATGTGATGAAACCTTTGAAAAAATGGTCAACACGCTTTTGGAAAGGTAAATAGGGAGCTTGGGATTCTGCTTGATTGGTATCTTAAGGATACCTTGAGTAGAATTTGATTTTTATTTTTTTTTAAACAGTTTGCTTGTGAATTCATATCTGTTTTCACTGCATGTAGCTGTAATGAGAGAAACATTTGCTATGCAAGTTAAAAGGCAAAATGGAAGTTCAGATTTGGTTCAGAGCCAGCTTTTGCTGTTGGTAAGTCTGACTTTCTGGTGAGAAGTTGAGAGATGTGAAATTATGAAGTTACTTCTCTCACAAACCACTTGAAGCAGCAATGGTCCTCCAAAGGCATAGAAGAAAAAGCTTATGGACAGCAAAGTAGTTATTAGCCTGTGCCATTGAAGTGAAACACATCCAAGAGGATCTGTATCTCCATCAAGCTGAAGATCTTTAGCTGAAATTCTGACCCAAATGGAGGTAACAGAAATTCATAATTCCAGTTGCTTGAGCACATGACTTACTTAGCTCTTTATCTTCTGCATTTGGACTATTATATACATTTCTTTAAAACATAGGTAGGTTTTGTGCAAAATCACTCTCCATGAAAATCAAAGGCTTTGTTCTTTGAGCACTACAGAAAAAAAAATTGGGTAGTGCTTTACCATATGGTCCTGGTTTTTTGCTGATACTCAGACGTTGCTGTGACTTTGTATGTGCTAACACAGAACTGTATCTCCTCAAAGGTACCCCCGGCTGCATAGCATGGTCATCCGCTGCTACCTCCTCATTCAGCAGTATTCCCAAGCTCTGATGGCTCTCACAACCATGGCCTCCCTAAGGGATCACAGCACACCTGAAACACTCAGCATCATGGATGACCTTATCAGTTCTCCAGGAAAGGATAAGAATGGCTGTGGCCACATGCTTGTCATTAGGGTGCCATCTGTGCAGCTGGCCATGCTGGCCAAGGAGAGGTTACAAGAAGTAAGAGACAAGTTAGGTCTGCAGTATCGTTTTGAGATCCTCCTTGGGAATCCTGCCTCAGAGCTTACTGTCGCGAAACACTTTGTGACACGATTGAAGGTCAGCAGAAACTAAATCTTTCTTTGTATGCCTATTGTAGTCATCAGGCAGTTGTACACATTTTGTGTTCATTTTCTCATGTTTATAAGTTAATTATTCTATAGGAAAAGGCTGCATGTTCTCTGTCTGTCTCCATTAAAGTTTACTGTGCTTCTGGTAAACATAAATGACTTAGAAACTTGAAAGAAAACAGAATTGTTATTGGCCCATGAAGTCAAACATTGGATCTTATCTCCCTTGATAAAGCTGAATAAGAGCATGATCAGATAGATTTTGTCTCTGAATCTCAGAAAGCAGAACTCAGGTCGCCTTAGGCAAACTAATTCTTTCCACCAACTTATCTGTCTGTCCAGTGTATCTGTTGTCTGCTCTCTCCATCCATCTTCTGCCCTTCTGGTAACGGGTAAAGTATTCTGTTTGTCACAGACTTCTTTTCTTAAACCACTGCACGCTGAAAGCCTGTTCTGCACAGCATACAGGCACCAAGCTAAACTTTTGCATGGATTTATAAGAGCATGGTTCAGCCAGCCAGACTTGCTTCTTGAATTAACCTTGCTACGTTAAACAAAGAGAAACAGATTGCCTGCCTTGGGTACCAGCCTGAAAGTAATTCTGGTTATCTGTCCTGATCCTTGCTCTAAGCCTCACAGAGATATTCATTTCCTGTTTCTACTGTGAGTTATACAACACATTCAAAACCGCATGGAAAAGGAATTAATTTTGTGAGCCTTTCTCAAACAGTTTGCCTACAAAGAAAGCAGATAAAATGTCCTTTAAAGAGACTACCACCTCTGCTTCTCCAGCCTTTTCTGCAACAAGAGAGGGAAGAGAGGAAAGTAGTAGTTGTGAAGGAGAAAACAACACATGAGATAGGAGTTCTGTGCTGCTGTGGGGCTTTTTTGGCTAGACATTCATTCCAACCTTAAATCATTCTGGATTATGAGTCCCGTGGGGGCTTCTTTATGCCCCTTTGCTGTAAAGGGTTGCAGCCCTTATGCATTGTTGGAGCAGCATGTGAGGCCTTGAGTGCAGATCAGGATTGAGTGTTAGCTGTTGCAGGAGAATATGTAGCCGTTCATCTGGAAAAGAGGAATTTTGATCAGGCAGAGAATGAAAAAGCTTATTTTTCTTATTGCTCTCCCCTACAACAAAAGAAACGTTTTTGGAGTAAACAAAGGTGTAGAATTCTGGACTTGTTTCTTTCCTTGCAGTTGACTAGAAAAAACCCACTCAGTTCTTAAAGGTGTATCAGAAGGGAGTGAAGAGGGGAGTTCATTTGCCCAAAGATAAGCCTGTGTTGTCTTCTTAGGTGGGTTATGCCAATGGTGCTCCAGAACAATGAAGCTTGCCTGTGAGTCTTGTGCTGGGCAGCTGTACCTGCCAGTCTGGTACCAGAGATAACACAGGGTATCTGAAATGGTGTGAGCATGTGTTTCTGCAACGGGTTCCCATTATAAAATTCATCAGCCATGCTACCATTGAGTCTAGTTTATTGCAAACAATTTTGATTTAGTCTCTCTGCTGCTTGGTTTTTCTCCTGATGTTATATGGAGAACTGAAGCTGGAGGACTAGAGCAAGTGAGGAACTGATCGAAATGCTGGTCCCACCAATGACTGCTGTTGATTGCAGGGAAGATTAGACTTCATCCTGACCTTTTTCAGTGGCAGGGAGGGAAATCTTATGGCCATTATAACCCCAAATGAAAAGTTTGACTTAATTTATCCTCTCCCTAAGCAGAGAGTGTGGTGCTACAGCGGGGCAGGGGGTGGCAGCTGCCTCTGCAGTGCTGGTAGCTGGACCATTCCCCTCCCTGTCACACCAACCCTCTGGCCAGGCAGACAGGTCAGTCCTCTCTATCAGGGAGCCAGGCTTCAAGGAGGATGGTATACCCAGAGGTACAGAACGAAAGAAGAAATGGAAAATAATTTAAATAAGTGGTTTTAGCAGAGCCTGTTGTTATAAGACAAGGGGTAATTGCTTTAAGCTGAAGGAGGGGAAATTCAGGCTAGACATGAGGAAGAAATTTTTTAAAATGGGGTGGTGAAACACTGGCCCAGGTTGCCCAGAGAGGTGGTGGATGCCCCATCCCTGGAGACATTCCAGGCCAGGCTGGACAGGGCTCTGAGCAACCTGATCTAGTTGAAGATGTCCCTGCTCATTGCAGGAAGGTTGGACTAGATGCCCTTTGAAGGTCCCTTCCAACCCAAATTATTCTGTGATTCTGTTGACCAGGCATGGTGTCATGGCATACCCTCTAAGTGTAACAAGAATCAAACCTCTTCAGATGCAATCAGGTGTGAGAAGCCCAGAGGGATGTAGCTCTTTGCCCCTTCTGAATAAGATGGTCAAGAAATACAGCTTCTCTATGCAAGCTTATGGCTTAAAGCCACAGACACTCAGGATTCTTTTTAAGTCCTTAGGATAGTGCAAAGAAAATGAGCTTTGTATTTGTCTTCCCTTATTTCATTTTCTAGCCATGCACTTTCGCAGAAACTTCTGTCACTGGAGAGGCAGGATAACACACAGCCAGACTAACCCTGCTGAGCCAGAAAACATCTCTCTGGGGGGGTACTGGGGAAAGAGAATAGAGCCGTAGCAGAAAAGGGGAATATTACTTCAAATCATGCTCTTCCGAAGCTAAGAACAAAATAATCATAGGGGTTTTTTTGGTGGAGGATTTCAAAAGGACAAATGGCATGCTGAGTCACTGGTCCAGCAGTGAGTCCTCCTTTTCGATCCCCCTCACCTGTCAGAGAAGATTACTTACAAAATATGACCTTTTTGGGAAGGAGGAAGGGTAAGGAGAGAACAGGTTGAGGGTACAGGTTGAGACTAGAAGAACCAAGAGAGAATTCAAGATAGGGTTCTTCTAAAAGCTTTGTGGAAAGCATACCTTGCAAGAAGTCTTGTTTTCTCAAGAGAGTTGTGTCTTTTCTTGCACATCTGTGCTGAGAAGAGTAATATCTATATATATGTATTATTTTTAATGAGCAGTTTGAGTGGTTGAGCTTGCTGTCATGACTCAGTAAAGTACATTCTGTGCCTCAGCTAGATAAGAGTCTTCTCCAGAACTGATTTGGTCTGTTATTAATAAGACAGAAGGAAAACCTTTCTCCGGCATGGTGATAGGCTGTAACTCAAATACTTGGTGATACTGTAACCATAAGGGTTTAACTTCCTTAGTGTCTGATCACTGTGGAAATGTGAAGTCTCTGGGTTATATGGAAGCTTCTCTGCTGATCTCCCATCTTGACTGGTCAGTGTTCTAAGAGGCTGTGTTGTCAGTTTTCCTGGTGTTATCCATAACATGTTGACAGGAATCATTTTGGTTGGAAAACACCTTTAAGATCATCGAGTCCAACTGTTAACCCAGCACTGCCAAGTCCACCTCCAAACCATGTCCCTAAGAACCTATGAACCTGCATTTTTGCATTTCAGCTTTGCAGTGTTTGTAGAGATAGAATGGCTTCTTTCCTTTCAAAGTGAGAGGCTCAGAGTCTTTCAGCTTTACTTCCTTTTAAGAGTTACTGTGGGGTGCTCAGGCCTGTCTTGGTCAGATACTGCCTGTATCATCTGGAAGTCTGAGCACCGTGCAACACAGCAAGAAAGGTGGTGTTGCTCAAGATAGAGCAATGTTTTCAGGAGGCTGCATCCAACGCAGGGAACACAAATGGGCTCAGTCAGGTTCAGTAGGCTCTGCTGAACCAAGGGGGCTGAAGGGCTTTAGAACATGGAACTGATGCCACCACCCTTTTCAGTGTTAGCGGAAAATGGTACAGTTTTGTGGTCTTGGACCTTAGTAGGCTGTAGGCAAGGAGTCCCTTGTTTTGGGATTACCTCCTGTGAAAGGGGATTTTTTTCTTTCATGTGATCTTTCATTAAATAGAATAATTAAGCAAATATTTGAGGATCATGGAATCACTTTCGTACTCCGCTTGAAGGTTTCTTTGCCTTACGTTAATTTCAAATAACTTCCATCTGTGCTAGCTTCAAATTGAAGGCATCAACTGCATTTTTCTCTGACAGGCCATGCTAATACCACACCAAGTGTATGTGTCCAGCACTGAGTAATATATGCTATGCATCCTTTTTCTGTGCATTGAATGCTTGGCTAACGCTTCGCTATCAGAAAAAAAATGCATGCCTGTACCTAAGGTCTCTTTCCTGTTGGCTGTGGGGTAAAGCAAGCTCAGTGTACAAAGAAAAAGTAGGAACTGGAAAAAAAAAAAAACAACAGGTGCAGGTTTAGAAGTTGTCATTTAAATGTGACTGGAAGTTTCTCTCTTCACAGGCTTGGAGGGGAAATGAGCAGGATGACTGGATCCCTCGCACCTACCAGGATTTGGAAGGTCTACCTTGCATTGTTATTCTAACCGGCAAGGACCCACTAGGAGAAACTTTCCCCAGGTGCTGTTATTGCTCTTGCAATATGGCTGTTCTCTAACATGTTTAGATAAGTTGGAGGGCTGATAAGTGGTTTGATACCACCTGGCCACTTTTCACACACGTGAAAGAAAAGTATTTTAGACTTTGTTTGGGAACAGTTTAAAATTTTGGAAGGTGTGGTTTGTGAAAATTAAAGCTAATGTACTGCGTGAGTCAAGGAATGTCTGTGCAAAGTACCAAGGAGAATAGCTTATGTGCTGGGTATTTTAAAATAATTTTATATTTACTGGCTAATAAAATTGCTCATGGATATTTAATAAGCAATTAAAGATAGGGAGAATTCTTCAAAGTCAGAGAAAACAAAGCTTTCTTTTTTCTTGGGTTGGGTTTACTAGGTCGTTGAAATATTGTGACCTTCGACTAATTGACTCAAGCTACTTAACTCGGACTGCATTAGAGCAAGAAGTAGGCCTGGCGTGCTGCTACGTCTCGAAGGAGGCGATTCGAGGACCTATTGTAGCTCTTGACCTTAGTGAGAAGGAGCACGAGAAGGCTAATGGGAGTGAGAACGACTCTGATGAGCTGTTGATAGACTTGGACCGACCCCAGAGCAATAGCAGCGCTGTCACTGGAACCTCAGGTCAGTTATTCTGCTGTTGTTCTGAGAAAGAAGTGTTCATTCCTGCGTCACTGGGATTTGAATGCAAACACTGGGATGTTTAGTCAAATGTGGGTTGCTGAGCTGTATCCTGCTGCAAGCTAGGCAACAAAATGTTGGTACCAGATTCTTTCCACAGTGAGCAATTTTCCTGTGTACAGCTAAAAGAGGATGGTGTTGCAGTGGGAGGATGGTTGTCATAGCTAACTGTCCCTTGGGAATTTTAGTTTTAAACTTACATTTCACATTTGTTGCTAATTTAATCTGGTGGATGCTGAAAAATATCTTAAAAATCAGAGTAGAAATAGATAGTATAAAATTTTAGGAAAAGAAAAGTGCTCTGCGACTGTGAGGAGTAGATCTTTGCCTCCTTGCCAAGAGCAGCGGAATGGCAGGGTCTTGCCCTACCTCTTCAGGCGTCTACGGAGCATCATCTCCCACCAGGCCTTCCCTTCCTTGCATTCCTCAGACACTTCTGGATCCGTCCCTTTTTTTCCCTGTGAGTTTGAGGGAATGAGACAGCTGAACTGGACCTTTACTGTATACCAGATCTTCCCATACATCAGCTAAACTTGACTGGTATGAAAGAGGGAGCATATCCCAGTTCACATTAAGGCTGCAGTGAAATGAATGCTCTGTTCCCCATAGGAAGGAGTGTCAAATTGATCTACCTATACGGTGATGTCTTATACTTGAATTTCAGAAGGTTGTACCATCAAATTCCAAATCCCAGGGCAGGAATGGTAGCTAATATATGGAGCTTAGCAGTCATTTGGGGTTGGGACACTTGTGTTTGGATTCTGAACCTGAACAGAAGAGGGCTGTTGCCTCTTGAGCAAGAGGGACAGATGGGTGTCAATGATTTATTTTAAAGTCACGAAACACTGACATAAGCCACATGATGAGCTCACCCAGCAGCACTCATTGAACAAAGTATTTGAAGGTTAAGATTGTCCCATAGATGAAGTGAGTTTATTTCTTTACATGTTTTTGTCGGCCAGTATCTCTTCATTGCCTGCTCTTTGTTTCCCCAGGTTCCCTGGCAGACAACGGTGTGAGCTCCTCGAGTGCTGCAGACAAATCTCAGAAGCAAGCACCGTCACTGAACTTCCAGACTGTGGCTCATAGCTCAGTTGATGAGGGAACTTACCCCAGTTTCACAGCCAGAGAGACCCTGAAACAAGAATGCGACTCCCTGGGTAACCAGATGGCGAGCAGCACCACTTCAAAACTATCATCATCGCTATCTTCAGTCTCTCAGACATTTCGGTGGCCTGCCCATTCGGCCAAAGACAGCAAGTCCCTCCGTGCCGCTCTGCCACGTATCGTCATCTTGTCAAAAGCTGCCTACTGCCTCCTGAGCTCGCAGAAAAGTGGGAATTTGCCTTCCTCCTCTTCCCTCCTTCCTCACGCTGATGTGTCTTGGCTGAGCTCTCTGAGGCCTCTGCTTCACAAGGACATGAGCAGCGAGGAGCAGTCCCTCTACTACAGGCAGTGGACAGCGGCCCGACAGCACCACGCGGACTTCAGCAATCAGGGTGAGACGTCTGGCACGAGGAGTTTTCACCCCAGGCGGCTGCTTTTGACAGGACCACCACAAGTAAGAGAACAGTTCCTTTCTCTTGCCTTATTAGCAGGATGAGAGGACCTATGACAAGGACTGGGGATCGTACTGTAAAGGCCCCCTAAAAGGGCTGCACGCAGCGTTGTATTTCCAGGTCAAAAATCAGTCAAATTTTAAGGTTAAATCCATGCTGGAAGGGGTAAGGAGAGGAAGGGTGATGCTGCATGTCATGTTGTAGCCCAAACAGTAGAATTGTAGAGTTGTTTGTGTTGGAAAAGGCCTTGAACATCATCGAGTCCAAGCGTTAACCGAACACTGCCAAGTCCACCACTAAACCATGTCCCGAAGCACCACAATGAAATATGTGTGGATGGCACTGGGCATACAACTGCTGTGAGTGTATCAGTGGAGAAGCTGCCAGTCTCCCTGCCTACAAAAGCAATAGTGGCCGTGGGCCAGGTTTTGCTCACAGATCAATTTTGTAATACTATTGAGCACAATGGGGAATATTTTGTCATGTTATATTTTAATGCAGAGCTAGAATGGGGCCAAAGGCGTTTATCTGAAACATATCCATCCTTCCTTCATATGAGTCTGAGTTGGGGTTTGGATTTTTTTCTGTCTCTGGCTCAGGTGGGAAAGACTGGCTCATACTTGCAGTTCCTGAGGATTCTCTTCCGCATGCTGATCCGCTTGTTGGAAGTAGATGTGTACGATGAAGAAGAGATTAATGCCAGTAAGTATTTAGTATTTGTTCTTAATATGCATATAAAGAACCTCTGTTATGTATTATTGAGCAGTGACAAATTTTTAGGCTCATGGAAAGACTAGAAATTATACTTATCACTTGTCCTGTCCATTTGTGTATAGCTAGACTTACTCTAGGTGTCTGCATATATTTAAATATAGACGGATAAAAAATTAAATTTTATACTGGGCTCAGCTGAGAACTATTAATTGTATTTTGGATTGATACATTTGGATAGCACTAAAATGAAAGTGAACACAAAACTGTAAACGGGCAACATCTGCCAATGTTACGTCTCCTTGCTCGTTTTTAAGCACTTGCTGCTTCTAAGCAGACAAGACGTTTCAGAACATTTTGTTTCTGGCCAAAATAGCACTCTTATTTATGCGTATGTATAAGTTAGATACCAGTTTTCAATAAGACTGTCTTCTGTCTGCAGTTTGCAGATCTTATGCTGAGGAAAAAGGGGAGAGGGAGCCTCTTTGGAGCCTCATTTGTCAGATCTCACAGATCCATTAACTGCTGTGGCAGCACTTTGCCTTGAGATGCACAAACCCTTTTAGAAACAAGTCCTCTTCAGGATGGTCTTTACATAACTGTGGTTTTCCAATGAAAATAACTCTGTAATGCGTGAATCTCATGACTGTTAAACTTGTGTCCTGAAAATGTAGTTGTTGTGAAACCTTTGAAGAGACTAACTTTTCTGTCTGCTCAGAAAGTGCTATTAAATTTAAAAAAAAAAAAATCTGTTCATTTGGAGCTTTTGGGGGCTGTTATTCTCTCATTATTTGAACTAAAATACCCCAGAAATGTAGGATGAAGTATCAAAACGTAAGAGAAGTTCTGCATCATGCCATCTGGCCTATTGTGATCACAGCAACATGTCACACCCCTGCCAGGAATGTGTGAAGCTCCAGCAGAAGAGCGGTTTGGGTTTGTTTGGGGTTTTTGGTTGTGGCTGTTTCGCTCCCACTCCTTCTATTGGAATGCTTTTCCAGAGCCCCAGTGCTCTGGTGATTGAAAATATTTTGTTCTCCAACCCAAAGATGTTCCTGTCCTAGTTATCAACATTCTCTTTGAGACCAAAGAAAATACTAATTTTAAATTGAAATACTCTTTCTCTTCTTTGATATTTGTTTCTTTGGTGTAGTCAGGCAGCAATCTTACCCTCTCTAAGCATTTATCTGTGTCACCTGGATCTTCTTACAGGATCCTCACAAGTGACAGGCTCTTTATTCTGCTTATCGGTTCAGCAGCTCTTGCCTGCACATTTGTTTTTAGTTTATCGTTCTGTTACACGGGTGACCAGAACAGAATGTGTATTCTGCAGCATGTTTACCCAGCCCAGCGTACAACAGCTCGTGTATTCCCCTGCCCCCACAAAAAGGCCTATGACTGGTGAACTCTGTGATTTTACTGACCTTTTCCGTTCTCCCAGTTCACTGGCACTGATACATCACTTGTTCCTTTGCAACTTGGTCATTTCCAACCAAAGTGCTCCCAACCTGCTACAGAAATACTTGTTATTAGTCTTTGATTGTACGTGTGACTTGTACTTTTTCTGTTAAATATCATCCGTCATTGAGAGCACTGAATTCTTTCTGGATGATCTTCTATTCCTTCTCCATACTGACAATGACTCTTAGAATGTGCCACCAGCAAACTTAAGCCGACTTTTTTTTTTTTGAGTTGATGACATCAGTGAAAATATTAAGCAAGATGCCCCTCTGCTGATCTTTTAATGTCATTGATAGTTTCCATCTACCTTCATGCTTACAATGTGACATGCTGCTGTCTTCTGTTTAATCAACTCTTTCAATTTATAGACTATTCACTGTCTCCATTTTCTTCATATGTATTAATAATTTGGCATATAGTATCATATCAAATACTAAAGTCCAAAAGAATAACATGCGTCGCATATCCTTTGTTCAGAGAAATAGATATATCATAGCTGTATAATGAAAGTAACAGAAGATTTATTTGGTAAACCCATGTTGGATTTTCTTACATTTTTCATTTCCTTCAACATCTTTAATTATTTCCTTCATCCTCCCTGAGTTTTGGATGTTACCAAGGTCAAAATAATGAACCTAGAGCTCCATAAGCTGCTGTGTCTCCTCTTAAATGGTGATAATATATGTGCTATGCTTACATGGAAATCAGTGTTTTGCCTCATTTCATATGCCTTTTCTTTTAGAAAACTGGCACGGAGATCATTCTTTCTCTAGTTAGAGTGTGTATCAAGCTTCTAGAGTTTAGTTTACACCTTGACTTGTAGTAAACTTTTTATTCCCTTGAAAATGTAACTGTCAAAGTGAAAAGAAAATGAAAAAAAAGGTGAGGTGATATAGCAAAGAAAATTTGTTTCACACACTTTTCTGAGGTCTACCTCAGCTTGACATTTGGCAAAGCTTATTTTATCTCATGCTTGTTGACTTTTAAGAGAAAACTTCATCCACTGGTGAGCTTTCTCCATTCCTCATGGCCTTTGTTCTTAGTGTCCTTCTTTGATGTGGTGCCTCTGAAGGCCTTGCCTTCTGGTGTTTGTATTTTGCTTGGAGTGCTGGTTACTGGTTATTTGGCAACCAAGAAGTCCAAGCCTCATTCATAGGCAACTCGCTGGTTTTCTCGGGCTGGCTGACGTACAGAGAGAGCTTTCTCAGGATTCGTCTGTATGGACAAACTAACAACCCCTCCCTTCACCGGCAGCGTGTGTTCCTTTGAGCCTGATGCAGTGCCGGTGAGGTTGGTGGCCTCTCAGCTGCTGCTGACTCATCCTGTCGGGTCAGGCTGTGTAGGGCGGGCATGTGCTTGTCTGTAGACCCAACGTTCGTTTCACCTGAATTTGCTTTTCTAAAATCAGTAACCTCAGTTATGTGCCTACTTTTGTGTGTTTTGCCATCTCATTTTAAATGGAATTGACTCATGTTCAAGCTGCAGTCCAAAGTCTTTTTCTTTGGCACTTTCTAATGTTCCTGTTACTTACACGTGATTTTCTACTTCAGACGTATCTCTCTTGGATCAAAGTAAGTAAGTTCCAGTTCATCCTTGCTGGCCACATCCCATTCTCTAACAGAAATGTGTCTTTTACTGCCTTTATCATGTACCACCATAACTTTGTACAGCCTCTTTCTCCTTGTTTTCATCCTTCTCCTTTTGGGTACTTTTGCTTCTTGTTTACCCTGTGCTCCTCATTCCACCTCAGAGAGGCCTGAGACTACACCTGCATCTTCTGCACAGATAGGACCGTTCCTTTGAGCATTTTGTGCTTAAACTGGAGTGAATTATACCTGAGCAGCTTGATGAGGAGCAGAGCAGATACATGTGACCCTCTTTTGCTTGCACACAGTTTCCAAGGAATCCATTTCTTTGACGTGGCTTTGTGTGGATTGTAATTTCAATTTTGATAATATTTATGATGTTCAAGGATGTCTGTGTGTGTGTGCGCACCTGTGTGAGTTCCCGTGCAATTATAAATCAGCAAACATCACTTAAACACCATTCAGTGGGTACCTGATACTGCTTACCTGAGCTGTATTTTTGCAGATCATACAGACAACAGTGAAATTACTCAGTCTAGCAACGACCACTGGCCAGACATTGAGATCTTCAGCAAAATGTCTTTTGACCTGAGTGTACATGACCCCAAGTACAGAACTATAAGTCCTGTATACACGGAACAACTCTCGAGAGTAAAACAAGGTAAGTAAAAGTTTTTAGGAATACTTTCTAACAAAGAACCAGTTTTTATGGGTTCAGATGAACACATGAGATCACAAGAGCCACTGGTCTCCAAAATGATACGGAAGAAACCGATTTGTGTGTTCTTTAAAATGGATACCAGAGTCACAGTCTCTGTCTTTTTAACACTCATAAAATTTTTGTTATTTCTTTTCTTTATGCACAGAAACAAGCAAAGAAACAAAATCAGAGGAACCTAAGAAAAGGGAGACTGTGTCCATGATGCTGACCAAATATGCAGCTTACAATACATTCCATCACTGTGAGCAGTGCCACCAGTATATGGACATCAATCCCACCGCACAGGTTGGTGTCAAGGTCTGAGGGTAAACTGCATCCTTGATTTTTTTTGGTGGTTTCTCCAGGAGTTCCTCTCTGGTCTGAGAACTCAAGCTTTCACCTTCCCTGAGATGGAATTAATTCTTCCATTCTCAGGGGAGATACTGAACTACAGATGCTGAAGCATCAGCTGTGTCTGCTGCATTCTGTGTGAGCAGAGTTCTCCTCTCCAGCTGCCCCTGACAAAGGGTAAATATTGTGACTATTTGCCTCAAGCCAAAGTGTCTCTCAACCTGGCCAGAGGGTTTGCAGCATCTCATGGGAGATAACTATAAAATTGAGAGAGATGCTTGTCTTACCTAAATGGCAGCCATCCACACCTGGGATGGGAGACTGGAAGGCTCCTTCTTCTTCTCGTTGTATGTAACTGTGCATGCTTCTCCACAGTAGCTTATGAGTCACTGGACAAAAATGAATATTTTTATCTGCTTAGTTAAAAAGCTGTTGACCTGTAAAACAAGTAGTTATGCTTGCAGGAGACTGGCAGTAAGATTATTCATGGTTAGTAGCTCAGATGTTATTTCTTCACCACCAGCAGTTTACTTGGAAGTTTCTTATCTCAAATCATTCTTTCCTTGCTTACTCATCTTTCCCAACAGCTTGCTATTAGGCTAACACAGCGTAGACACACTGACCTGGAAATGTACAGTGTGGGCTACTGCGGAGCAGCACCGGCAGCTCTGATTTAAACCTCATGCTTCATTGAGTATGTTGACACAAGCAAGCCCAAGGGGCACCTGTTGTTCTATCCACTCATCTTTGGGCATGTGGTCAAACATAAGGACTAGTAATAAATATAAACACATACTTGTATGGGCAAGTGCGAGTTGTGTATACAGAATTATGATAATTGAATTCAGAGAAACTACACATCAAAAGGGGAGCCACTGGATAGCAGGCATTATGAAGGCAGATTCCTCAATGCTCTAAAAGAACCTAAGTAAAACCACTTTCTTTTTTCATCTTTATTTAGGCTAATTATTTCAATTCTTTACTAAAGAATATAGAAAGATGACTGCTAAGAGTAAATTATTTGACTTTGTGCTAAGTCAGATGCTTCTGTAGGATGAAGTCTTGTCAGACACTGTGCTGGTTTGACTGAAAGTGAGTTAATTTTCTTCATGCAGTCAGAGACTTTTATTTTTCGTAGCTAGCACGGTTGTTGTTTGGATTTAGTTTGAGAACAAAAAGATAACACCCCAGGACAGAATTAATGTGTTTTTCCAAATATTTTTCAAGTGTCTTTGAGTTGGAACAAAAAGAATGCAAGAGCTTGTTGTTATATTAGTTGTTGTCTGGGAGCCAAGGTCTTTCTGAGCAATCTGCCCACAGGTGTGAGGCATTGAGGAAGTGGGGCAGAGATTGACTGACATCCAGACTGATCAATAAGAATATTCCAACCCATTAGCGTCGTGCTTCATGTTTAAGGAGAGTCGGATTTTCTGGCTAGGAGAACAGAGACGAAGACCTGATCTGTTTTGGTGGAATTCTGTTTGGGAGTTACTTTTGCCATCCTGCAGTATTGCAGAGGCCTCTGGGCCTTTCTGCGTTTTTAATCTCTTCTCTCTGGGATCAGCTGTTTGGGACCAGGCTGCTCTTTTTGCCCGGGACTGGCTGCTTGGTGTGGACAGAGCTTGTGAGGAATTGCACTGAGTAGCGTTTATTTTTTATTCTATTTTCTGTTTTAGATGTATCATTTTTTTTATTTTATTAAACTGTATTTATCTCAGTCCATGAGCTTCTCCCTTCCCTTTCGATTCTCTCCCCTATTTGGGGGTGGGGGGTGAGTGAGCAGTTATCATGGTTGTGATCACCAGCTCGCCTTAAACCGTGACAAATACGTAGGTGCTTTGTGTACACCTACACAGTTCAGCGATCACCGTGCAAACTTAAGCTCATGCAGATTCTTTACAGCCTTGTAAATGGCACGGTCTGCCTCAGTTCCCTGGCTGCCTAGCACAGTATTGCCCCAGGAAAAATACCCAACTGAGCTGCTGCTGAGGGGCCTGAAGGGCAGCACATTCTGCTATGGAGGTGCACTTGTGTGCTGCACTGCTCTTTGAATCTTCTGGAAAAAATTATTTGGACAGTTTATTTCACGGTATACATATTTTTTTCACTTATCTTTGTAAATATTGATAAATAATTTCCAGCTTGAATGGTCTTCAGAAGAGTCCACTTGGGCCAAAGATCATTACTGGTACAGAAAGCCGATTGTTTTAATAGCAAGCAAGTTACACAGCCAAGTGATGTGGCTTATGGTAGAGAAAAATGAGAATATAATAGAGTTACTGAAAGAGGATGTTTTGGTTGTTCTTCTCTGGTGCGTTCCAGTATCATGACTGCAAGAGCAGGTTGCCATCTACTCCTTATGGGTTACCCACTTGGAAATCTTACTTCCACTTTTTTCATTGTGTACAGATATCTGACTCCACTCTGCATGCATTCACCTTTTCATCCTCGATGCTGGGAGAAGAGGTTCAGCTGCATTTTATAATCCCCAAGTCCAAAGAGAATCATTTTGTCTTCAGCAAGCAGGGAAAACATCTAGAAAGCATGCGTCTCCCACTCGTCTCTGACAAGGTGTGTGTGCTGCTTTTATCCGTCGCCTAACTACAAATGCTGAATCCCATCAACTTGACGTATGTTTGCAAATCAACGGTGGTTGACTGGCTATTTTCTCTCTGTTTTCTTCTTGGTTTAAAGTTCTTTCCAGGGTTCCTGCCTGACTGTCCTTAGAACTGAAGGTTTTCGTTTCAAGAATCATCCTTTTTGCATTCCTAGTTTCGAGTTCATGTATGTCGCAATGATCAGTAATTTTAAAATCCAGTATAAACAAGAAATAAAAATCCATATGAGGAATAACCTGCATTTGCCTAATGTTTCTAAAATATCTCCTGTTCTGGCAGAATTTGAATGCAGTCAAGAGTCCTATCTTCACGCCATCGAGTGGACGTCATGAACATGGCCTCTTGAACCTCTACCATGCCATGGAAGGCATCAGCCACCTTCACCTCCTTGTAGTCAAGGAGTACGAAATGCCGCTCTACCGTAAATACTGGCCCAACCACATCATGCTGGTCCTGCCAGGCATGTTCAACAATGCTGGCGTTGGTAAGAGACCCCATCAATGCCTTGCTGTGAAGGCAGCAAAATCCATGTTGGACAAGGTGGATCATGTTGCTGTAGGAAACTTTACAGCAGCTCCTCACATTTGTGCTGTGATAATAGCAGCAATGTCTATTTAAAATAAACTGGTGTGTAAGAAATGTTGTTAGAGATGTGGAATATGTGTTTGTATCGATCACCCCCTTCCAGGTTTAACATCTGAGGTTTTATAGGCCGTATTCACTCATTTTACTCAACCCTGCGGTGTGAATGTTCATTCTATACATTTTACAAACGATTTTTCAAATTGCAACTTGTTTAGTTAGATGAAGCTAAATATTAACTGCATCTGAGCACAGGGGGCTTGAACTTTGGACTTCACTTTCATGGATGCTGACTTTTTCCTGCAAGAGCTTTGAAATGGGGCTCAGATGCTAAAACTGAAGCTTTCTTGGTTCAAGTTATGCTACTAATGCCCACAAAATCATGTTCTGCAGAGTCTTTTGAAAGGTTCAGTTTTATTGCCATCTACCTTTCAGATTTACTCGCACTGGAAAAGGGACATACTGATTTCTTTATAAAGTGAGATATGAGCATAAAGTTCATAAAGTGTAATGATTACTGATGTTCATGTAGCCTTTCTCTGGGAGGAGAGTGATAGAGTCTAATAAAGATCTCCACATGTTTTCTTTATGGTGTTTTCTCAGGTGCTGCCAGGTTTCTTATAAAGGAACTTTCCTACCACAATCTTGAACTGGAACGAAACCGCTTGGAGGAACTGGGAGTCAAGCGCCAGTGCGTGTGGCCGTTCATCGTGGTCATGGATGACTCCTGCGTCTTGTGGAACATGCACAGCGTCCATGAGCAGTCGAGGTGAGTAACCACCCAGTGCTGGGGTCCCTGCACTGATCCAGGGGAGGTTCAGGTTGTACATTAGGAAAAGGTTCTTCACCCAGAGGGTGGAGGAGCACTGGAACAGGCTTCCCAGGGGGAGGTGTCACGGCCCCAAGCCTGACAGTGTTCAAGAAGAGACTGGATAACACCCTCAGACACATGGTGTGAACTGTGGGGTTGTCCTGTGCAGGAACAGGAGTTGGACTCGATGATCCTTGTGGGTCCCTTCCAGCTAAGGACATTTGATGATCCAGCACAGACCACAGCATACCCTGTGACTTAGGCCCTTCTCTAGCATCTGATGGGGTATGAAGGACCAGACAACTAGAAAAGTTGGGCAGGTGGAGCTGCTGATAACCTACTGGAAATATTGCAAAGCAAAAGCATGGGCTTTGATGTAATAACACCAGGCTGCCTGTCCAAAGGGCCTCACCGAAGTCATTATTCACTCAGTTACTCAGGCCAGGAACTGTACATTTGGGCATTAGATATATTGTCTAACCTGAAAAAAACCCCAAACAACTCTTTCCCTCAGAGCAATAGGAAGGCTGTAGATTTATCTTTTGACCACCAACATACAGCCTCTGCTGTTGAACATTTCCACCTGGCTCTGCCTTCACATCCGTGCCCCACAGTCAGTTCCATCAACAAACCTCTGCTCACGCTTGTTCTTTGCCTAAAGCCACTCTTGCTTTTAGTGACTATTTGAGTTATTTCTTAATATGTTACTTCCCTGATTTGTTTTCATTCAGTTTGTGGTTCTCAATGAGAACAGTTTATTTTGGGAACTTTAGCTTTTCAGAAGGCATGAAGCTCCTGCTCTTCTGAGTGCTTATGCTGTCCATTATGGAGAAAATAGCCTTCCAGGAATGGAGCGTGAGGAGATTCCTTTTCCCTTTCTAAATTGCTATCTAAGACCCTATTCTGCTGAAGGGCCTGTTTTCATAGAATGACTAAATTGATGGGATAAGATTAGCTGGCGGTTGTTTAAAAAAATCTGCATTTATCTATGCATTTTCACAGCATCTAGAGTAAACACTTTAAATTGTTAATGGAATTGGACCTCTGCATACATACACACATATATATATGCAGTGTATGGTATATAAATATAATAAGCCTTGTTTGTATGATCATGTTTTGCAGCCAGTCTCTGGAGCCTGGGGGTTCCAGCAAAAATGTGTCTCTGAAGAGCGTCCTCCAACACATCGAAGCCACCCCCAAAATTGTCCATTATGCAATACTGGGTGTTCAGAAATGGAACAGCAAGCTGAATGCCAGGAAGACAAAAGCTCCGTTCTCCAGGTGCCACGTGCATGATTTTATTCTGCTCAACATAGACCTGACCCAGAATGTGCAATATGATCTGAACAGGTAGGCAATATATATATGTGTGTGGTAAAATAATATACTGTCAGATGAATAACTTTCCACTATTTCCTTCTTTTTATTCCCCTTCTCACCCAGCTCCATCTGAAAGGATTTGCAGTAAAGCATTGTTCTCATGGGGCTTTACCTCTAGTTTTCATCACAGACTGATGCAATATCCAATTTCCAGCCCCCCTGGCCAGATGTATTTAAAACAAACCCTGTCTCTGGAGCTGCAGCCTGGTCCAAGGGCATCTCACCCTGGTCTCCTGCTGCTGTTTTCAGGGATCCCATATATTTGAGTGAGGAACTGTAGCTTCTCAGTGTGGCTTCCAGAGCTCTTCATTTCACATTCTCTGGCTGGTTGAATTATGAGATGGGAATCAGCCCACGGAGTAAACAATTATCGTAAATAGCGCAAGATAAATATTACATCTCAGCTGCTTTGTCTCCTCCAGACAGGTATTTGTCAAAGCCACTTTTATCCCCTGATTCCAGTTCATCAAAAAGCATGTCATGTAGAACTGGCTTGTTTGGAAATGGAGGTTGGTCACTGCAGAGCTACTCTCAGTTCTAAAATATATCTAAAAAGAAGATCTAAAAAAAATGAAAGGATGAGGACGAAATGACTGATGGCAGTACATGATGGGGATGAGAGGGCTAGTCAGACTTGGTACGGAAAGAAACATCCAGGTGCATTGAGAAGTGAAGACTTGGTCTTCAGATGACCAGAAGTTGATTTCCAGGAACACGCTGAAGGAGCAGGGCTTCAGAGCTGTGCAGAGAATTTGCATAGGAACCGTATCAGATGGTCTCTCAAATTGTCTGCTGAGCCCGTTCCATTGCACTTCAGTAGTGGGTGTATGAATATTTGCTTGGACCCAGCAGCCACACAGCTGGTTTAGTGATCTTGTGTTTGGTGTCCAGGTATTTCTGTGAAGATGTAGATTTTAATCTGCGGACAAACAGCAGCGGCCTCCTCATCTGCCGCTTCAACAACTTCAGTGTCATGAAGAAACATATTCAGGTTGGAGGACAAAAGGACTTTGTTGTCAAGCCAAAAATCATGGTGAGTGTGGATGTACACTCTGTCATAATGAAGGGTCACACCAGGACCTGTTTCTGCTAGAAATAACAAATTCTCTAGCCCTTTAGATTTATTTAGTGCTTGTTTGACATTTGTGGGCTACTCCATGGTAGGGCTGCCACATCAGAAATAGGAAATAATATTTTGCTCATTATAAATCATTAACAATAACCCTCCTAATCCATTACAAGATGGACTTGGATTGGAAAGAGTGGAGTCTAGCCGATATCTCTGACAGAGGAAGAATTTGCAGACATGCACTATGATCAAAAGCACTGAAGTTGCACTGGACCCAGTTTCAATGATTTTAACACAGCCACTCGTTTCCAGTGTTTGCTGGTTTGTGGTGACTTTCAGTTCTCGCACTTGCTGGTGAAAAGAGACCTGAGGGAAGGCACTGAAAATTCGAACCTTCTGAAATACAAATATTTACGCAAACCAAATATTGGGGATACCAAATATATTTATAGAGAGCATGTTACACCTGTGCCAGCTTTAAATGGAAGTGTATTTTGAAGGGGTGGTTTTAATCTAGCAGTCTTAGAGTTTGTGATCCTGGTCATTTTAAACATGTCCCTTACCATTCCTCTTTCAAAAACTCCCCCCTGTATTTCAGATTAAACTGATTAAGCCCCAGGTTTTAGTATTTTGGGAGGCCATTTTCTGAATTTTCCATTTCTTGTGGTTGCAGTGGAACCTGCAGCAGTGGCCTGGCCTATGAGAAAACTCCATAGAAAACGTTTTCTGTGGCTGACACCACACAAAGAGGATGTCATTTCCTAGGCTGTCCAGGAGTAAGGCAGGATGAAGGGTGTTGTGACAGTTTGAAGTCCTTATTTTATGTCCCTTCTTCAGGCAAGCAGATACCCTGAGAAGTACTGGGCAACCACAGAACAAGTAATTAATTCGTGTGCTGTGGTGCTGTGTCAAAATCAAGTGGAGATTTTTGATTCCTTCCCCCAGCTTTCTCTCTCCTCCTGCCCTGTCGTGGTGCTAGAGAAGCTCCTGCAGAGAAGATACACTGAGTACGTGGGTTAAAAGGCGCTCCCCATGGTTTCATTGCAGGTTTCGGACAGCCTGGCACCAATAATGCCCCTTCAGTACGTCTGCGCCCCTGACAGTGAGCACACCTTGTTGGCAGCCCCGTCTCAGTTCCTCCTGGAGAAATTCCTTCAACACGCGACGTACAAACTCTTCCCAAAGGCCATCCATAACTTCAAGAACCCGGTGTTGGCCATTGACTGCTACCTGAACATCGGGCTTGAGGTACCAAATATTTGCAGGGACAATGGGTATCATTAAATGCAAATCTTCAACATCTTTCTTGTGTTGAAGAGCCCTTCTTTCATGCTCCTTCAGCATCAAGGGTAGTGTTTGAAGACTTTGGTCTCAAATAGTCAGACTCTGCTGCTGGAGCCCAAGAACCAGCTCCACTGGAAGAGCTGGCAGTGAGGTCTCCCGGCTGGCTGGGGTGGGTAGAGACCCAGAGGCCTGTGGTGGATTAATGTGATTTTTCAAAGGAATTGGGCATGTCTGTCTGATATTATATTTAATGTGAAGCAAAAGCCCAAAAGTGATGCCATTCTTGGCAGAACTAGGTGTACTACTTAGCTGTTCGTACAAAAATTATCCACAAAATCATTTAGATCACTGTCATACCCATACGGCATTTTATCGCCCATGTCTGATTTGGCCTTGCAACAAACTTGTTTTGGCTGAGAGAGTTTCTGATGTGACCCTTTCCTGGTGTCTTGCTTCACCGGTGCACAAAGCTCCTCCTTTGTAATGCAGCTCTCCTTTTAGATGCTTTTCTTTTTATGAACCTGGGTTTCTAGGGAAGCCAGGGAGCTGCAAGTATGTCTGAGATGTCTGGAGGTTGGGAGATCAGGATTTTTGAACCCATTGGTCAGTTTGAACTGGATCTGAAGCAAGGTGGAACTCCAACAAGGGGTCTGTTCTGACAAATTAGATGGGGTCAGTGACAAGATGGAGTAGAAATCCTTTGATACTGAACAGCCATCACAGCACTGAAATGCAGGAGAGCCCCAACGCTGGGAACCACCTAGTCGATGCTTGTGGTCAGCAAGAGAAGACACGTGGCAGCGCAGAGGAGTTGAAGCTTCAGCAGTTTCAATACTCGTGAAGTTGCTTACGGTGTTTGATAAATGTAGCCTCATTCGATCAAACCTAAATAATCGTAACAGTCGCTATAAGCGGGTAATTCACAGAGAAGCAGAAAATCAAGCTGAATTACACAGGGCCCTGAAAGAATGTATTGCAGACTCAGTGGCCAAATCTGAATCTACAAGTTTGTCCCCTGTGTTATTTCCTGGGGGAAGTTTGCTCAGTCCTGCGTTCCTGTCAGGCTGTCATTTCACCAGCGCCAGCTGACTCACCTGTCACCATTCAGTCATATTCCACTCCTCTTCAAGTCTTTCTTTCCCCCTTCCATTTCAGGTGGCCATCTGCTATATCAGTTCCCGCCCGCACTCGGTCAATGTCAACTGCGAAGGGGTGTTCTTCAGCGGGCTGCTGCTCTATCTCTGTGACTCCTTCGTTGGTGCGGACCTCCTCAAACGCTTCAGGTTCCTGAAAGGTAATGTCCTGGCTCTGCTGGGCATCCTGGGCGCTTTCCTGCCAAGCAACAGCATGGAGGAAAAGAGAAAGGTGGAGGAATAGCCAGCTCCATTAAACAGCTCTGTTATTTTCAGTTAGTGCTGCAGTTGTTTTCAAAAGAAATAGATGGTGTGTTTCTTTTGGGAGTGTTTAAAACTTCTGCCCGTGCAGGCAGTTGAACCTTTGATAAAGTACAGTCATTGAATTGTTTTAAACCAGCATCAAATGGAAATAGGTGCAGAAAAACAAGGATCAATGGAAATAAGTCAGTGAATGGTGCAGTCAGCAGCATGTTTATAGCGTGGATGTTACTGCTGAAGATAAATTCTACTCTAGTAATCTGTCTTTAATGGCAATAAATACTCAGTACTCTAGATCAGGGCAGCTCTTAGCTGGAGCCTGGTGGGGTCAGAACTTCATAAACCTCATAAAAATCTTCCTTCAATGTTTTGTCTGAAATAGCAGCACACAGCAGATTGCTGTAGGCATTCGGTGACACTGAAGCGCGTTACAGAGCCCCAGGGTGTCTGTGTTGGCGTGGCTGAGCCATTTCCGTCTCGCATTGAGCAAGGATGGTGCAGGTGCAGGGTGGGCAGCGGGGGTGACCCTGAGCCAAGAAGCACATTTTGGAGGTTGCTCCTGCACACACTTGTTCCCCCCCTCTCCAGCACAGGGCAGTGCAGGAAGGTGCAGCCATGCAGTGGCTGCAGTGGGGATGGTGCTGCTGTCGCCAGAGCTGATGTGGGCTTAACGTGGCCAGAGGGGCCACGTTGTTTGTTGTTTCTTGGGCCAGGGGCAGTTTCTTGACAAAAATGGGCAGTGGATGCTTGGTTAGGAGGAAGGGCCTTCATCTGCTCAGATCAGGCAGAACTTGATCAGAACTCAAATCAGAAATTGAACTTTCCATGTGCCAGGTGTGTGGGCTGGAGCATGGAACAGAGGAAGCCCTGATGGTGTCCTGCTCTCCTGCTCATTACATGACTATGTTGTCTGGTGACACCAGGTGGAAGGAAGCTGGCAAGTTTGTTAAGACAGAGAAATCAAGGATTTGGTTTGTTATTCCTCTCACAGTGCTTTGCCAAGGGGGACTTCTCAGGCTTAAGGAACTCATAGCAGATTTTCTCAAGAGTCAGACCTGTAACGGGTTTGGATTAGTAGAATTTCATCATTGACTTTGTAGAAACCTAAATGTCCCATGAAAACATAGGCTTTATTCTTTTGGCATAATTATCAGTCGTGATTTAAGGATCTTGGACTCAAGTTTGTGTTGCCTCTGCTATGGCTGATGACACTAACTCCAGTCAGGTAGTGACATCCTGTGATACAGAGCAGACCCCACACTACACTTGCTTCTCCCCGTCCATGTCTTCCTGCAAATGGACACATTTGCCTCTGTTTCAGGGCTCCAGGACTGAGCTGAGCCTGGGCTGTGGACACTTGTGGGTAAACCCTTCTAATACTTCTCTTTTCCTACCTACAGCAGAGGTTTCTTTAAAACACTTTAGGAAAATGAATGAGGGAAATAGAGTTGTTATTGTACCCTGAGAATCTAACGTGCTTTTCAATCGAAGGTGCCACCCTGTGCGTCATATGTCAAGACAGAAGCTCGTTACGGCAGACAATAGTCCGGTTGGAGCTGGAGGATGAGTGGCAGTTCCGACTTCGGGATGAGTTTCAAACTGCGAACAGTAGTGAGGACAAACCGCTCTATTTTCTCACCGGACGCCATATATGAGCTTCGCTAAGACACCGCTAACGTAGAAAAAACAAACTTTTTTCTTTTTCTTTTTTTTTTTTTTTTTAAGTACAATCACTGTGGAGCAAAGTGCAACCAATATTTATCTAGACTGCTCTAAAGGATTCCCCACAATTCTGAAGTAGGCTTTATTCCTAGAGATGAAATTACCGCATCGGTCAGGATTTAACGGATCCTGGATTCCAGGTATTTTCACATCAGTCCCAACCGCTGACACTGATCACACATCTGTAGGATCTAGAAGATGATGTGATTTGGTTGAGGAAGAATTCTCTTGATATTCAGCTGAGCTAGAGGAAGAAGCTGCTCTCTCAGCAGCTGCTGGCTTGAATGTGGTACATGAAATGCAACCC
The DNA here is from genome assembly GCF_037038585.1 of Patagioenas fasciata. Lineage (NCBI taxonomy): Eukaryota > Metazoa > Chordata > Aves > Columbiformes > Columbidae > Patagioenas > Patagioenas fasciata. The sequence continues at coordinate 51,068,466 of NC_092521.1, read as the reverse complement.
AGCACGTGGGATTTATTGAAGCTGTGTGGAGGAGAGCCCGCTGTGTCTCTTCAGCTCTGTACTGTGGTACAGGAATACTCAGGGGTTTGAAACTACAATATGACGTAGATATTTGTATTAAAAAAGAATAGTCTTGTTCTCTGTGCAGTGTTAGTTTAAAAATTGTAATTGTGTATGTATTGAAACTGTCCTTGGCAAAATTTCCACAGATGCTCAAAGTTTACTACTTAAACCTGAACAAATCAGCAGAAGCGTGGCAGGCACTGTGCACCCAGGTTCTCCTAGCAGCGCTACTTCACCAGTTGGGCACCTCCTCGACTCCAGGGACAAAGCAAAAGGTTCCTCCTAGATGCTCTCTCCTCAGTGAGAGGCCAGAATAACTTGCCAGCAACTCACCTTCACTTTCTCACTCTCGTCAGAGTTTTGAAAACCTGTGGTCTATCCTCCTTTGCATATTGAAACAGGTCCTCCTGTATGTCTGATGCCTCTGCGGTGGGCCGTATGCAACTTCTACTCTCCGTGTGCTTTTCACTCAGCCCCAGTTGGCTGCAGAGCTGAGATCAGGTCTGTCAAGTCGTACCCATACGTGAAGCGACGTACCAATGCACGTGCAGGAGGGCGGCGCTGCCTGAGCGGGATCCGAGGGAAACAGAAGGTATTTCACAGCAGCTCCGGGGGGAGCTGGGACTGCTCAGGAGAGACTCTGGCCAGCAGCAAAGACCGTTGAATGCATCGCCCAACACTGTCAGCCCTTTATTTTTTTTTTAATTAACCTCTGTAAATACTGGGTGTAGCAGCAGTCACACATTGTTCTACTTACAAGCGTGTTAATGATCCTCATTAATTTGTTCTGGAATGAACTGGGTCAAGTAGCTGTTGGTTGTCAGGGTTAAATCGTAGCAGTGGTGTCCTACTCCCGCAGTTCGCAGGGGTTACCCCGCTGAGGTTTCTGTACAAAAAAATCAATAATGACCCCTTTATTAAGAAGAAAAATTCAGCGTGTTCTTCAAAGTGATTCAGGAATGTCTAATTACTCCCAAAAAAGCAATGAAAGTAACACATCTTTCTACTTGCAGTGCATTGGAGAAGGACCTGCCAAAGCTGCATGGGTTTTTTTACACCTAGTGTTAGTTAAGCAACTTTTTTTATAATGTGAAAAGAGATGTTTACAGATGAAAAAACGTAATATATTCAATGGAGGCTAAAGGAAAATGGTTTGCATATGCCTGTGTTAATGTAGCTTAATTCTGATGCTGTACATTTAGCAAATTCCAAAAGAACAACCCATTTCTGTAAATGTGTTTTTCATTTTCCTTCAGACACAGCCTGCCTTATCTATTTTAACACTTGGAAGAAGTAGGGATATAACAGATGCTTCTTGAAGCTTTTGATACACACCTGAATGTATTCCAGTAGTTCTGGTTTTGCCAGGAGGGCTTAAGGCCAACCTTGAGTCTTAGTGTGGTGTAGAAGTTTCAGGTTATTACGTGTTCAAAAAAAAAAAAAAGAGGTTTCCTTTTTGTTTGTGTATTTGATGTTTGCACTAAGTTCTTAAAATTCCAGGTGCTGAGACTACTAGGAGGAGTTAGCGCTCTGGTGGAGCAGTGCAAAATTGTCCTGAAGGTTGAGAACGCAGTCAGGAAGTCAGCGCGTTTGTCCACCTTTACCAAACAATAATAAACCCATTTCCTTAACTCTCTGCCCTGCGGAAGCGAGGAGTTTCGGTAACACCCATGTCGGGGTGCACCAAAGCAGCTCCAGAGCTGTAGGCCTGTGGGTTCCTGGGAGGGAGACGGTTACGTGACATCTAGATTAGTGCCGTTCCATTTTAGTTTTAAGCCTCACCTTCAAGGCCGTTCTTATGAATGTATTCAACTGGCCAGCGTTACATTTTTACCTGTAGATGTTCTTGTCAAGTCACAGGTTAAATTTGAATGTAAACTAAGATTTAAAGAATCATATGCAGATGCTTTTTGCTTAACTTATGTAATTGCGTTTTGTGACTTTTGGAGGAGGGTTAAAAAAAATGTTGCTTTCCTAGTATAAAGTTTTCTTAACCAAAAACTTGGTGAATTTAGCTTCACTAGTCAGTCTACCTCATGTTATTGTTTATGAACTGAAACTGTCTGAACTTGTGGCTATGGTATGTTTATAATGTGCTTTCATTAAATTTGAATATATTAAGTTACCATTTCAGACTGCCTCTCTCTTAACCGGAGCTCTGCACAGGACACCGTTTCTTTTTCTCTTTGCACACAACAGTGCTGGCCCTGGAGAAACCCACCTGCTGCTGCTAACGTGAATCCCACCCCTTGGTTTTGGTGGAGTTTGGGCCCTGTGCTGCCTGTACTGGCCCTCTTTCAAACTGGGTACTGTGAGCTGGGAGAGCAGCTTTGTGTCAAACAGACCAGTGGGAGGAGGTACACAAGCCGTACAGACCAACTTTTACCCCCCTTAAATATAAGCAGTTCAAAAATGGGCTTTGTCTGGACCACGCTTCAGTATTGCTCAGGTGAGAACTTGGGAGCAGCAGCAGTGCCCACCAGAGGGGATCACCTTTGGAGGTTCTGTGAACCCCCACCATTTTTTTTTTGACAAAGCCCTTTGTCTGCTCACAATCCCCTTGCAAACAAATGGCAACAAGGGAACAGCCACCTCTACAGCCCAGAAGTTCCCCACTGTTCAGCTACCTCAGTTTTAAGGAGTCTGAATGATGTTTCCAGAGGTGGTTTGAGTTTTTTGCTTTAGCTCTAGACCAAGGTTAAAGACAGCACAATATAAACAAGCACAACCTTACTGTAAGTAGGTTCCAAAACTAAAACAAACTCTAAGTTTAAATGTAATCTTTCTTTCCCATCTTAAAGTAAGGTTTTAAGCTATCATTCAAGGCTCACCTAACTGTAAGCCCTGGATGAGGATGGCTTTGATCCAGAGCTACTGCAGAACTGATCCTTGGGGTGTGATGCAAATTCCTTGGCACAAAGGGAATTCTGACCCCCAAGCAGGTACAAATGCAGGGACCATGTTCTCCAGAGACTGCCATTAGCCACTAAGGAAGCATCTCACACACAAAACTACGAAATACACTAAAGACTCATTCACACTCCATATCAATACAGAGTAACTTTAAAAAAGCTATCAAGTATTTTATTTTTAATCTATCTACATTATGTACAGATCAAGAAAGGCCACAGCAGTTTTTCAACGTACAAACCCTTGAAAAGAGGAGAGATTTATGAAGGAGTGACAAGTATCAAAGCCAAGTCCACTAACAAAGGTATATACTCAGTACAGTACTTGAAGAAAAATGACGAGTACACCAGTCCTCAGGGTTTTCGTTCCACCTTTTACTCTACAACTAATCTGGGAGAGAAGTAGGGGGGTGAGTAAAAGCAGATTCCACCGCTGCTGACAGCCAGTAGGCTCCCCGACACCGAGCAGGGCGCAGAATGCACCCCAGAAGGCAGCGTACAGTCCGTGAGGGTTGTCACCCGTGACCACTGCACGCTATCACTTCTTGCCCGGACGCAATCGAGCAGGGCCTGCGACGCCATCGAGCAAGCGACCGCTCCCAGCCTCACCCAGCAGCACTGGTATATCACCACATTGGGAACTTCACCACGTACTCGTCCATGAGACCAGAGTTTTTGCATTAGTTTACAGTCCACTATGAACAATTTTCTGCTGCATGTAAACATGACTAACTAGATAAAATACAATAAAACTTTTGCAAAAGTTAATAAAATATCTTTCTTTTTAAAAAAACAAAGTTAGCCTATTACTGCATTGTTTACAATTTTAATAAAATAGTACAACCTTTTCGGTTGTTACCAGTCCTGAGTTCACTGTAATAAAAATGGCCCTGGCTTCTGCTGAAGGGTGTGCCCATTCGGTGTGTTTTGGCAGAAGCCTCCCAATAAAAACAGAGCTCCCCCCGGGAGCAGTTAAGTCTGGTGCTGCCCGTTGAGGAAGTTGTACACGAGGAACTGGCCGGTGCCGCAGTACTGTGTTGCAAAGAGCTTTCCATCGGGAGTGGGGTCAGAGAAAGCGATTTCTTCTTTACTTAGGTATGAGCCATAGATGAAGTTGCTCCTGTTTAAAAATTAAAATAAAAAAATAAATAGAATTACCCTCAAGCAATAATGCAAGGATATTTATGCTACTAAGCCGCAAAGCATTAATTAAGTGGCACAGACACTGAAAAGAAGCAGCTCTGTAAGGAGGAGATGATGACTGTATATGAAGTATCACCTTCCAAAGGGCAAAAAGAATCACTTGCTCTGGAAGGGTTTTGTAGCGTTTTGGTATTTTAGAAGAATGCTCACATAGAGCAATTACTTTGAGTTGCATCAAGTGTTCAATTTCAGAGTTCAAAACAAGACTTCAATTCATTCCAACCATTTCTTCATAGAAAATAGACTGCTAGGACAATGACTGCAATCACTAGGAATGAAAACACAGGCTACAAACAAGTTAGGGTGTTTACAGAGGGGCTGAAAGGACCTGATGAACTTCGAAGTTCCTGGTTCAAAAATAAAGCAAAAACATTTGACACTCAGATGACAGCACATCTTGGATTAATTTGGAACATCTAAGAACACGGCTGTAAGGCATAATTCAAAAGTTATACGCTTTCAGTGGTAGGTATTTGAAAAGGAAGATTCCATTTGCCTAACATCTTCATGAAAATATTTTACGTATGTTTTATTCTGATTTGAAGAAAGAGGAGAGAATCAAGGGATACCATTGCACTTTTCTGGATGGCTATGTGAGCAAATTTAGCAAACTGATCTCAGGCTTTAAGACATCAATCGCGGGAAGGAGGAGGCAATGGTTCTCCTTGGAAACAGAAGCAGCTCCCATTGAAATTAGGTTTTTAAATTCTTATAAAATAAACATACGTTCACTTGCAGAGCAAGTGTCAACTTCAATCACACTGACATGTTCATTACATCATCAGGAAAAGACAATACGAACAAAGTCCTTTTTAATTATGACCGACTTTTATTCTCTTCTCTTTAGTGTATTTAGGAAGACGATTTTCAAGATTCTTGAGACTGTCTGACCAGGTTTTTGTGACTTCAGGTCAGCTGTGAAAGCTCCAGTGAAACAGGGCAGACATTCTTAAAATGGACTCAAACACCTGCTAGGATGCCTTCACCATTTTGAAGCCGGGATTTAGCTGGCTACCAGAATCACCCCATTCAAACTACCTCTTGCTACAAAAGACGTTTAGACATTTAGGTTAGGACTGGCAGCTGAGCAGACCTAACTGCTCACTGCCATCAAAAAGCAAGTCTCACTCCTTTCCTTTGCCTTCTGCAACTTTCTGGGCTCCCTTGTTTCCCCCAACTCTAGAGCTCACCAGACCCTTCTACAAACTGCCTGAGCACCAGAACAATACAAAGCACTTTTTGCTGAACCTGGTTTTTAACTAACATAGCAATGGGCTGATGGAAGGTCAAACAAGCACGAGAGGACAGAAAAGGTAAGACACAGCACACAGTTAGGCCCTCAAAAAACATTAAAATTGATTCTAAAGATCCTTTAGAGCTGGAACTGATGGAGCATCTCCAGCATTGCTTTGGGGAAGAAATCTTTCCTTCAGAAACAGTTTATAGGAAGCTACCAAATACGCAATTTAAAACACATCAGCTAAAAATATAACTAAATCATAAAGTTAATATGCTTATCTGAATACAACCTTGCAGTTGGTAGTTCAGACAGAACGTGATCTGATAGGAACTTTCTAACTGCTTCACCAGCCAGGCCAGATGCATTCTACAGAGCTCTGCCAGGCTCTCCAAAACCCCAAGAGGGCGAGGACTGGCAGACACAGGAGTACCTGTGCCACAGACTCCAACAAAATGGGGCCAGCCAGGCACCCAGCACACACCTGACAGCCCAGTGGTAGTAAAATGTGGGTAGTTCTTGGCATTTCTCAGAGCAGTATTTAAACTTCTAGGAAATGTCACTGGAAGAAACCTAACATCTGGAGATTGAACATTTTTAACATTTATCTAAACAGTAAAATGGATGCTGGAGTCCTTTTATGGATGTAGCACTTGGCACTCAGCTGAACACACTCATCACTACCTACTAAAGCTCCATGGAAATCAAAAATATCTCATAAGGCTCAGGGAACCACAGCAAAGCAAAAAAATAAAAAGTACAGTTGGAAGCCACCACACTATATCAAATAGTTCGGTGCACTGGTTTTTTGTTCTTTCCTCCTTTCTACCTTTAAGGAACGGACATTCGGCCAACAATTAGGTTTCAGTCCTTACCACTTGGGTAGTCTCACACTTTGACCAAAGACTGCCTCATTTCCTTCGCTCGTAATTACCTCAGAGGAATTTACTCAGGCCCACTGGCAGTCTGCTAGGGTGACTCATTACAACTCCATGGAGCAGGAAGATTTCTGTTAAAGACAAACTACTGCAGAACACTGACGTTATTGAACTCCAAATAATGCTGGAACTGTCAACTGTGCTCAAATCTACATCCCCCAATACGAACGGCAGCTCAGAAAATACAAGCTTGAGACACACCAAGCATCAAATGTCTTGGACTGAGTTCTATCTAAAACACAGGTAACCAAGGAACTTCTTTTACATTACCTTAGACACTCTATCATCCGAGAAGCGATCTTCTTCCGACGCATCATGCTGAATACCCATATTCGACTAATCCCACAAATAGCAGGTTCTGGAGAAGTTGAACAGCACCATGCTTTCTGTCTTTCAAATATGACTTTCTCATTTTCTGAACTGACTTCTGGAACCTTCTCTTCTATAACTCTGTAGCCCTGCAGGTGATGGAAAAAAATACTTATCACTTTATAAAAGCATCACTAATGACTGAACAAAATAATTACTGTGTAACTTATTTCAGTTAAATGTATTTGTTTGCTTAAATGCCTTACCAAAAAGTCTGCATATAGGTGCCTCATTTAATTTCTCTCAACAGTTTTGAAATTGGAACAGAGGATGAAAGATTAAACCAAAAATGCCTCTAAAGTTTATCTGATTTAAAAATAACACCACCAAGTAATCTAATTCTTATTATCACCTATATTAGAGTGTTTGCATCAATTTCTCTGCCTTTGACAAAGGTTGTTTTGCTTCTTGTCTGCTACTCCCAAGGGAGGACAGAAAAAAACCAGTTTACAAGAGAACTACAACTAGCAGTTCAACTTCTTGTCCTGCTCTCCGCTGCACAGTTCTGCCTGCTGCTTCTGTTCACTGTGGAGCTGTTTCAGCCCTTGGTGATTCAGCTCAGTCCTACAGAATACCCACTTTTTCATCCGAGTTAGATTACTGCCAGGCGGGGTGTTGAACCTGCTTGTCAAGAAGAAAGAGGAGGGCCAGGGCTAGAAGAGCACCCTTCACCTGTAGGAAGTGCTTAGATGAGCAGGCTGGAGCCAAGCACGACACCATACATGTGTCTCAGCCTGGTGTCAGCTAAGCAAAAATGAACAGCTACATTTCAGCATGGCCCACCACCACAAGTCTTTTCCTCTCTGGAAAAGCCATACATGGAATACTTATTTGCTAAACGGCTAGACTTAAAGTCTCAAGTAATTCTATAGTTTCAGAATGTCTGAAGGACACAGTCACTAAGCACTGATACAAACTGCCTTTCTCCACTTCAATTACTTACCCACTGGATATGTTCTGCAATTAAACAGCCGATAACTTTTTTGTCATTAGAAATAAAAAGAAGAGTTTTTGTTCTAGAGTAACACATGAGCGGAGTTTGCTGAAATCCTAAGTCATTGTCTACCATTTCTCTAATTTCTTCGACCTGTCAAAATAAGTTTGAATGATGTGTAAGAAACATGTAAATATACATTTGTGTAAATATACATAAAAAGTTACAGATTTACAAAATTGCATTGAGGTATCTAGAACACTGAAAGCTATTCCAGAAGTTAAGGATTATCCTAAGGAACCACATAAGTGTTCCTCAAACAATACTTGGCTGCAAACAGGAAGAGTAGTGGCCTCTAAGTCAGCTTCCAGTAAGTCCAAGGCAAATAGAGAATGCAGCTTTAAGTGTGGACTCTGATATTCTTACAAGTAAATGAAATCTATGCCAGAAGTTAAACCAGCTTTGTTGAAGGTTTTCTGTCTGTTATTTTTAAAGTCTTGAAAGAACTAATCCATTTAGGCTTTTGAACAGATGATTGCAAGCACAGTGCCAAGGCAGCTAGAAAATATATGTGTTTGTAACTGCCACCTCTTTCCTTAAGTTTTCCACTCTTCCATTAGCCTTGCAAAGAGTAAGTGAAACTAAAAATAAAATCTTGTTTGATATCAGCAAGTTTAGAAGAATATATATAAACTCCAACATGAATGTAAATAAAAGCTTAAGCATGAGCTGAGATTTTACTGGGGGATTCCTGTACCTACAGCTGGGCATTGGAGCAGCCTTTATCAACCCAGCACTTGTGAGAAACAGAAATAAGGTGGCTTCTCCTATGTGGTACATTAAATGGCATTAGCTTGTTAATGCATTTTGTAGTTACATCAGTAAAGCGAAACTAGAATTACTGATGCTATGAATACATAAAGCTAGTACTGATCAAAAGAAAATTATGTTAAAAAATGCTTTTAAAATAACTTTTCTAAGGCACGGTATCAGTTACTCTCTGCTTTCTCATCTAACCTTCAGTTAGAAGTCTTTTAATGACAAGTCCAATTAGCCAATTTGAAACACTACGTAACCATTCTTGAAGTCAGCCATCCACAGTGGTGACAGCTGTAGATTCTCGCAACTTCAACCACACAGAACTACAGAGAACTCCATCCTAAATGACTCAATTTGATGCAGTCCTCCTTTCCTCTGCTCCACTCAGGTATTTTAAGTAACATTTTCTTCAGGCTTTTTAGTAAAAAATAAATGAACAATGAATGTACTAAAATCAAGATAATACCACCAGAGAAACAAAACTTTTACAATAAACTTATCTGAATGAAAGACTGTAAAAAGAAAATTTGTAGTTTCATTTCAGTTTGATAACTTTTAAAAAAGTTATGTTAATCTACCTAAAGAAAACTCACTACAGTCACACACACCATCAGAAAGAGCTCTCTTGGCCCTCAGTTCAGCCTCCACAGTCCCTTCCAACCACAGGTGTTCTGTGATCCTGTGACAGTGGTACTGTAAAAAAAAGTACCTACTGGTCACAGCAAATCCCTGGTGACACAGAATCAATGCCATGCTACTGAAAAAAAACAGATGCAATGACATACTACGATGTATGAACACAGGCTAGCCAGCAAGACAGCAAAGTACCTGCTGCTCTAAGGCTCCACTGTGCTCAGTTTTAGATGACGAGTTTCAAGAGATGCGAGACATGGCACAAATGGAAATAATCTAGAGGAGAGTATGATTATGATCAGAGGTCTATAAAACATTATTTAGGAGTATAAGCTAAAACCCAGCACACCGCATCAATCTCCTTCAGATGAAACAATGAGAGCTTGTTCAGGTGCAAAAAGCTGTTCCAAAAAGAAAAAGAAGGATGTTTTCCACAGCTATGGCAGTATGATTTGCACTAACAAGCATAAATTACAGTATGGAGATTCTGTTGGATGTTTAGGGAAAATCTCCTAATGTTATGGAGAGTGAAGCACTGTAACAGAGCCTGAAGGGGTCATAAAAACCTTCAGTGGGAGAAGTTTTAGAAAGCTGTCAGATCCATGACAACCAGAGATGATCCTGCTTTGGACACAGGAATAGACTACAGGACTTCGAGGCTGCTTTCTAAATAAATCTGGTTTTATCCAAAAATCATTTAGAGAATGGTGCCATATTCATGCTGTGTAATAATGTTAATACATTTCAGTTTGTTTAAATATAGCAGGAAGTTTTATTACATAAAATATCTGCCAGATTTCTAGCAAGTATATTTTAAAAATGTAAAAATATCAGTTGGTTGATGCTTTTCCCACTCATGCCTAGAATCATCCTCTCCAGGAGGAGAGCAGCAGTGCTTAAGAGTCAGATGTCCAATCTGTTTATGGAAAAAGCTACAGAACCACTGAAGTTTCGAGTCTAACTTCAGCTGCTCCCACATAAATTAAATAAACTTTCTATGAACATTCTCATTAGTCATATTGAAATATCAAACAAGGTAAGATATACAAGTCCACTCCTTTTCTCCATACCTTTTTAAGTGCATACTTTGGGTCATCAGGAAGAACCATTATTATCTTTCCATCAGGATATTCAGCCAAAATTCTCTCCTTTTTCCAACCCTAAATAAAACAAACACTTATCTAAATACCATACACAAGATGTACTTTTACAAACAAAAATTGCACATTATTGTTCTAGACAACTGAACTTATGCAGAGACTTCACACTATTTAGCAGCTGCTTTGCTAGACAAGGAAACTTCAGCTAGCTTTTAAAAATGAGCACAACATATAAAATATCTTATTTATACAATTATTTATACAATAGCCTATCTATATCTAGAAATAATGTGTGAAAGTGTCTTATAATTCCCAACTAGATTTTTCCCCCCAGGACTGCAGTGCAAACTGAATTTTACAACAGAAGTAGCAAACTCGGCTCACATAACTGATTTCCAAACCTAGGTAATACTTATTTTCCAAAGTCCAGTGAATGGGAAAAACCCTAAGTTTTAATAAAGTATTTCTTTTTAACATAGTTACCTCCACAAATACACACTCAGATTTAAAGTTTGGCATGCGAAAGACCTCCAGGAGGTTCTAAGTGAACTGATTGGCATGCAGTTGCCCAAAATGTAAGGAATAGTTTATTTTGTTACTGATCATAACTGTTAAAGCCACAAGAAGGATACTAGAAAAAAATGTTATAACTACCTTCTAAGAATCTAATGGGGAAGGAGGCTACGTTGTGTGTATCTGAAGTATAAACATACTCAAAAAAATAGAGGTAATTAACTCTTCTTCAGATCCACACTCGTGGTGAATAATGAGCAGTACCTGCATGGAAAAAAACAAAACAAAAAAGCCACTTAAATCTAGTAAGATGGGACTGGTAGATATTAAAACTCAAGTTGCTTTGATGGGACCTAAAAATACTGAATGCAGAAGTAACTTCAGCCACTAGAAAGGCTGATGTACAAGTCTTACTCAAAGCAACTTTAAATAAAAAAGCCTTTGAAGAAACAATATTGATGGAATCATTCTCATTGAAATCTGTGCCTTCCCACAAAATAACGTTCAACTAAAGACCAAACAATGGAATTTGGCACTGGCTGAATGCCATATATACTACCACAAAAAATGACAAACTTAAGTGTTACAATACTTGATCTGTATCTCATTTTAATCATGCTGATTTTACTCCCTTACCCCCAACAAGACATGAAGAGAACAATCTTAGAAATGTATCTACTTGCTGGTAGCCCTGGAACTATTTAAGGGTGAGTTTAGCACCCAGCACGGCAATGGCTGCAACACATACACCATTTCAATCCTGCGTGCTTTTCTTCTCAGTAGTAGTTGCACTAAATACAAATGCAAATGAAGATCCTATTTGGATTTTTATATATTACAGTCTGAACACAAAGGACAGGAAACAGCAACATCATAATATTCAGGTAAGCAGAAAAGTGCAGTTTGTGGGGCTGCGATATGACTTTTGAGACTGTTAGGAAAGGTTTTCAAAACATTCAGGCAAGGATTACTCCTCTCCAACCTCAAACACCATCCTTTCTCAATTTTTTGTCTTTTGCTGCCTTTTAGATGCCTGCTTGCCCTGCAAAAGTTTTCCATAACCTATTTTAAACCAACTGTGACCATTCCTCAGCAGATACATTCAGTGTGTTTCATAATCCTGCCATTAAAGCCTCCAGAATGTTGCAGGCCTAATGCAGAAAATTCAACTCTAAATTTTAGGTCAAGGTACTCTGTTAACATAATAGCCAGGTATTTCCAACAAAACAAAATCTGATGGAAGAAAATGTTTCTGAACAGCTTACTGCTGTTATACTTTTAAGCAATGGTATATTAGTAGCAATCTAAAAATAACTCCGCAAAAATGCAGTAGTTGACCTCTAATACTTAGAACTTATTATTTTCACTACTGTCCACCTATTCATTTTCTTAAGTAATTACTATAATATGAGGACTGATCATATTTACAGGAGGGGGAGTTTCAATTGAAGCCTTTTGGAATCTGATCAGAAATAAATCTTTTGGATAAAGCTTTCAAAAAATCGTCTGCAAATCCTAGGCTCATCCAAGATTTTTAGTTCATTTGCTTTACATCAGAGAAAACATTTAAAAGTCATATTCCTTTGTTACTGAAGCAGCTCTATGAATTTCCTAAGTGAAATGTTAGATTTTCTTTAAGTATCTGCATCTCCAGTATCTTTATTGTTCAGTCTTAGTAAGGAATGAATTGTGCTTCCTTTAAACCAGACCTATGGAAGCAATGCACAAGAGGGGTCACAGTACTTTCCTATCCTAACATTAAAGGTGTTAAGGAAAATGTGCTATAGCTTCAACTGAGACTGATCCTACTAGATAGATATCTACAACACACAAAATATGCCTTAGTACTGGTATCTTACATGTGGTCTGAAAACGATTTCCCTTAACACACCTATTAATGTGGAGTTTCTAGCAAAATAGAAGTATTTTAATGCTATTCAAACATCTTGCAGACTGTTGTATTTTGTTTCAATCACTGTTAACTGAAGGACTCCTTCACTCAGGCAGATGGCAACAACAACTTACTATAGTAAGTAACAAAAGCATTATGTCTGCAATGCACTTTACAATATGCAACAATTTTGCAATGTCAGAAAATTTGCTTTTCCTTTCCTTTTATTTGACCTTACTTAAGGGCATTAAGACTTTTTTACTGTTGAATGAGATGTCCAAAGATCCATGTATGTTGCTTGTGATGACCAAAGAAGTTAAAAGGAAAGCTATTATTCACACCAGGACACAGGTTCTGCAAGGCCTGGAGTAAAAGAACATGATTATACCTCTCCTCCCTGATATTGAAGTCAAAGCTCAACAACACATGACCTATAGGCAGCAGCAGCAAGGCACATACGGCCTCATCACCACAGCTGGGCAGACTGGTGCTGTACAGAGCCCCACTGGTGGGTGACAACTTGCAATACCCTCCACATTATGGCTACTTATCCTACAGGTATTTGTCATCTTTCGAGAACATACGGCAACTCTGCAATAACAGTTACCTCTAACTTTTCCTCCCAATTCAAACAAGATTTAAGATTGCTTCTGCTTGCTTATTAAGGTGCAATGGCAACAGGATTACAGAAGAAATAAATAATTCAAAAAAGGCAATCTAGATGAGCAGTCACTGCTACACCATGAAGAAGTAGTATGGACGGTACGAACGCACTGTGTAGTGCATTGCTTTCACTGAATATTATATATGTATTTAATGAATGATGTAGAATACAATTGGAAAGATGGCCCCAATATTAATGGCATTGTAGCTGAAGTGTTCAGCTCTTGATTTCACAAAAACTATGTTCTGATATAGTTTAAATAATATCTGATGTAGATTTGCCTTTAAAAGCCCAACTTAGGAGAAACAATAAACTGCTTCCCATGCATTTCCTTGCGTTTTAGAAGTTCTTACGTAAGAGTAGGAAATGGGACAGCAAACCTGGTATTTTTCTGTATAAGTGAGTTCTGGCTTGCCTGTGCCCTCTATTTCACAAATGAATACAAATATGTGAAAATCGGTGGTGTTTTCTTCTTTTACTGTTTTTTCCTCAAAAATATTGAGGTAGTGAGAAAGATGTGCTTGATACTGTATAATTCTTGTTCTTCACTAAGAAAAACACGAACGAAATTTTCCCCTAGTAATCAAGTTCAGTATGAAATTTTGCGCACTTTTATCCTTGATAATTTGTAGCTGAGAACTGGGGTTACTACCTTCTTCTTTCCCACTCCCTTCATCAAATTACAGATATTCTGCCTCTCTCTCCTATGAATGTAACATGGAAAAACAGGTTTTGACTGTAGAAAACATTAACATCCTCAGATGTAATTACTAAATACTACCCTCTGTTAAAACTAAGATTCTTACAGAAGACAGCTAATGGTAAGAACTTGATTTGAAATATTAAGTTTTACATTGTACAGATGTATCACTTTTGGAACTAATGCAAATCAAGACGACCACGAAATCTTTTTAAGGTGACATGAAGTTCATCATCACCTTCAATCCTGATTCTGTTAACATTAAGTTCCAATAAATCAAAGATTGTCTTTTTTTATTTTTTTAATCTGAAAATCCTAAGAACCTCACAGATGGGCTTGGTTGCAATTACAGCAAAATAGCTATTTAAAATGTATCAGATTAGACATTTGCCCAAATAACAGCTTCTTCCACTTTCTTCAGCTCGAGATATTCTTAATGAAGATCATGAGTTTGAAGTAAAAACACATTAACTGCCTTCACATCAGGCACCTGAAATCAACTGAAGTATTTGGTTCTGCAACTTAAAAACATAATTAAAAACGTCTTGCCCTTAGAAAGAACTTTTCAGGAATACTAAATTGATACTATGTGGTATCACAGAGAGGATACATACTTGATATCATGTGGTATCACAGCTAGAGGATTTTATAAAACTGAACCACAGATCCATTCCACAAAGTTATCCATCCCCCTGGAGTTAACAACTCGATGGATGTGTCATCACTCAATGCACACACATGCTAGAAAGGTGTGTTTCTTTCTGGAGACTTTCAGATGTCTGAAACCAGAAGAACAGTGAGACAGATTCCTACACTGGTCTGCAGTAGAGGACATCTCTCATGCTAGGCTCTTCCTGCTCCAGTACTATCCTTGACCACTTTTACCTACTTGCTTATTCAATTTGCACACTCCTGTTAACAGCAAATGGCAGCCTTCAGAAAACCCCTGTCTGTCCTTGCCAATCTTCTGCTCCCAAATCCAGAAAATGACATTAAACTTGCTAAACCTTCCCTCCACACAAGGCCTGCAATTTCCTCATTTTGTCTAGCAGCCATCCATGACAAAACAAGTATTCCAATGTAGCCTGTCCTACCTCTGGGGGCATCATGGAATTTCTAGACACTTAAAAATAAATTTGTACTAAAAGAAACAAGATAGGCCTTAAAAAACAAAACACCAACCAAACAAAACACAGCACAAAACAACAACAAAACAACAACCACACACACACACACAAAGAAAATTACATTTGTTTGAAGACAGTAAATAATTTATTGCTTCCATGCAAACTATCTTCTGGCTACTCAGTACTTTTAAAAAACCCACAAAGCAGCTGCAAGTAGGTGAGCAAGGCACTAGCAATAAAGTGCATTTTCACAGTTCACAGCAAGAAGCTTTAGCATGATAATGAATATAGGTTTTCTTTGTCTGTGAAATAAATTACCAATAGAACTAACTGCTATGCACATGACAAGAAACACTCAAAAGGGAGAAAAACTGAGAAAAATCTCGAGTCAGACTAGGACTGCATCATGTGGCATGAAGAATGTGAATGAGCAGAGAATGAAAAATGCTTATAAGGTACCTTAGAATGGCCTCCAAATCAACAATAATGCCCAATATATTAACTGCATAACAAAGAATATCTAGAGAGCTAATAAAGTAACATACCAAGGTGACCAAGAACAGATGTTCCTGGACCAGAAAGTCTAACCAAGAAGTTACCAAGACTTACTCTAGCACAATTTTTTTAATCTCATGATGCTACTGCCCAGTTAACACTTTTTGTCATGAAAAGGGAGGTAGTTACAGTTTCAACACAGTAACTACATATAAATATCTAGAAATGAAGCACATCACACCTCCAAGCCATCCTCCCAACAATCCCCACAAGAATCCTCCTAGCATAACTAAGATAATTAGTAATCCTTCTTCTAGTATTTCTGGATGACTAAGAATTAACAAGTAAAGACTTGGTGTACTAATTAACTACCAAGAGGGCTTATCTAAAATTCAGATTACTTTCTAAGAGGAGGTAAAGATGTTTTTGTCACAGACACTACAATACAATCACCTAAGAACCACTATGGGTCAAATGTGTTACAGACTTATCTGTTTAGCATGGCAAAAGTTACTTGCCCATGCAGAAAACAGAGCAACAATCAAATTGTTATGATAAAAACAAATATCAGAGGAGAATTTAAAGACTCATAAGACTCCTTCCTTTGCCTCTTACTCTACAGTTTCTTTTCTAGAATAACCATCTAAATCATCACTCTATAGCCGTCTATAATGTCACAAAACACAACTAGAGTCTTGAAAGATTTCAGAGATAGAAACGTTTACTCACTGAATTGACAACACAAATAATTTGAGTATGAATTGTGTGAGGCTTAAAGAGATGACCAGCAACTGAGAAAACAATAGTGAAAGTTTTTCTCAAATTGAAAGCATACCTAACTTCATACATAGTTATTTACATCTAGTTTACAGCAGTCAGCTCTTTCATTTTTATGTTAGCGATGTTGTAATTCTGGACATACGTACACGTGAGAAAATTCGGCTCTTTCAACCTCCAAAATATTCCCACTTCAGTGCAGCTTCCTACCTACATGACCATAGCAGCTTTAAGTAACTACTGAACTCATGTGCCAGCTTCTGTAAATTTTGATTGTAATAATTTTGT
Source organism: Patagioenas fasciata (assembly GCF_037038585.1). Lineage (NCBI taxonomy): Eukaryota > Metazoa > Chordata > Aves > Columbiformes > Columbidae > Patagioenas > Patagioenas fasciata. The sequence goes on along the minus strand of NC_092521.1, from coordinate 51,051,806 downwards.
AAATTATGTCTTTGGCAACATTCAAGATCTGAAAGTACTTGAGTGGGGGACTGAAGGGGATGGCCCAGAAAGGACAAACAGGAATAAAATCACAGAATAGTTGGGGTTGGAAAGGACCTCTGGAGATCATCTAGTCCAAAACGGGGAAACACATTATATACTGCCATTATAATGTACTACATTCCAGCACATTTTCTGCCCAGTCTCACCCTACAATGTAGCTCATGTATATCAGAAGAGATCATTCAAGATGTCTCATTTATTCAGCAAAAACCAACCAAGAACAGAACAAATACCAGGACAATTTACCAGATAGTTTCAAACACTTCAGCTATGAAGATGTATCTTTATATTTGCAAACACTGGGATAAAATTGAGCTTGAGGTTTAAGAGTAGCCCAACAGCCATTTGGTACCTACATGAAATGAATTGGTGGCCTCAGTTCAGTTATCCTGGAGGTCTTATCTATTCGAGTGTAGAGTACTGAAGGTAACATGTGTGATAAAGAAAATAGACTTTGCGGATTCTGTTCTGGATTTCAGACATTTGAACAGGTATTTCCTATAAGTTTTGTAATATCAGCTAGTGTGAAGTAGCTGATTTTACAATACACTTTAAATTGCACAGAATTTTTCAAATCTAAGCTTTAATATGGAAGATAGATACAGCACATATAATGAAGGAATAATACTTTACACTTTAAATACAAAGATTACCATCACACTATCAATTCAGTAAAGTTTAAATACACAGTATAGTTTTAATAAAACTGTATCAGCTGGATTCCTAGGCAGTTTCTCTTCAAATCACACATAATTAAGAAAAAGTAATTTAGAAGTCATCTGAGATTGCACAATCAAAAAAACAGTACAATCAGCTCTTCATCTGACTATTAAGCCAACCATTGCAAATACCAGTTGTACTGAAAGCTGTATTCAGCTTTTTCAGAACAGTGACATTCTTTTGTCTTTCTACCACGAATCTCATCCACTCCAAGATTAAGGAATTGTAACAGAAAGAATGCAACAGCAATGAAACACCACTATCCTACTAAATATTTTTATACATTACATACAACCTGTCTGCCATGGCTCTTAAAACATTTATTTCCCAAAGTGGATTATTTATGGCCTACTGTGACACTAATCTATTAAAATATTACTTAATGTAATACATATTGTAACTACTATACAGCAAATAAAAGATAATGCTTATGTCTTTAAAAAGATCAAGTTTTCTTACCACATATTTCACAGCACTTATGAACTGGTTATGAAATAGCAGATGTTGGGTTTCATCCTCTGGATTTGATGCAGTGTAAAGCATTCCACAAATATTACAGGAAATAGCACCAAATCTCTTCTGTCCTGCATCCTATAAAAACAAAAAAAAAAAAAAAAAAAAAAGAGAGAAAGAGAGAAAAAAGAAAAGTATTTATCAATTGTGAGCACAGTTAAATACAGTTCAACAGAACCTTCATCTAATCAGACATGCTCTTTGTAACTTATCTTCTGGAAACTCAACACAGAGGCTAGAATGGAGTGAAACAGGAGAAAACAAGAACAGAATCTAGAATTCCATCTTTCAAAAACCCAAGCAGACTCAAAAGGCACAAGCATCAGTCACAGAGCAAACTCTACTTAACATTAAAATTAGCTCCCCCCCACTGTTTTGAACTTCTCTTTTATTTTATGAAATACAAAGAACAGCTAATTATTTCTTTGTTACCCTATTTGCAATAAATATCGTCATCTTCCAGAAAGAAAATTCCCACATCCAGTCCCATGCTATTTGATTTTCCCTACAGTTCTGCTCCTTTGTGTCTTTTGGCTGTGAGCAGCTTCAAGGCAAGCCAAAGGTGAACCATTTTCCTGAACGTTTGGAAGGATATTATAAAAAACAAAAGTTACGGAAATAATTGTTATTTAAGATCAGCAATACATCTGCAGTAGGTGATTGCTACCTTTTAAATTTTTATGAAAACCAAATATTTCAAGGCAATCAAATAGCATTATGTTTTTTTGGTCCTTTCTTCACTGATTAAGAGCCTCATTTAATATACTCTCAGAACTTAAGTCTTAACTCTTAACTGGAAGCACCTAATTATGATGTTTGACATGCTATCTTAACTGCACAGGGTTCATAACTTATTTTTCACACACTGGATAGCACCTACAATACAAACAGAAGATCAAATCATTTAACCCGTGACCCTTTAGGTGATACTCCTACTCTATAACCAAGAATTACCATATTAAGGGCACTACCAGTACCTATTGTTTTGCTACTTATTCATTAAAACAGTGTTATTAATTTGGAGTCATGATCACATTAGGGAGTTGGTGCCTAACAGTGAAGTGTCAGGTACTTCGCCTTTTGCAAAGAGAAAAAAAATACCAGTTAGATTGAAGCCTCTGGACAAATAAGTGTGATTTAAGTTACGGTTTAATTCTCAAATACTTTTTTTTTTCTTTTGAGTTTATGTAAGCAGTAATAAATGTCAGTTTTAATCTATTTTAACATATATCACAAGTAATAAACAAAAAGTTATTGTATATTGGTAGGATACTATATAAGCAAAAGACAACTTGAGGGTGTTTTTTTAAAGGAAATCGATCTGTGTACACAAATTGAAAGTGCACAATTTGCAAGAAAAGAGATCACCTGAATTTACTTTTGTTTTCTAAGAGCTGAAAATATTCATAGTGAAAAAGCCAACTTTACAGAAGAAAGCACTATGCAACACAGCAAAAGTGTTTACAAATCACTCCTTCTTCCAAATACATCTAAGAGCTAGATGACAGCTCAGTTCTGCACACAACAGTAACTTGTATCACACAGTCATTAGTGAAATCTAAAACGTAGGTATCAGTTTCTTTGCGAGAAGAGACTAAAGGTGCAACTGGCCAGACAAACTCAGAGTTCAACTTCTCTTTAGGGCACATATATGGAAATCAGCCAAAAGAAAGCAGCTGAATCCGAGAAGTCATTGCTTTAATAGTACGTCAATTTACGCATTCCTACTCTATACAGAAGGTGAAACAGGAGTACATTAATTTTCTGAAGGAAAAAGGAAAGATGAACCCTGAAGTTAGATTTGCAAAGTCAGAATAACATGAGGTTTCTGAAGGTATAAAAATCCAACACATTTTACCTGCAGACTTCCTTTAAAACAGCAACGTAGTTCAAAACAAAGTACCCATGTGGCCACCAAAACATATTGCATTTCAAGGGTTTATACACGAAAGATGAAAAAGGGCCGTTCAGCAGGAAGGATGATGTATGGCGATCATCTTAAGATGAACCAATCAAACCAAACTTATCCATCTTGCCTTGTCCATACAGATACTGTTTTGCAGGGAACAGATAATTTCCCTGGAATAGCACTGCCCTGTTGTATTTTACAGTCTGACTTGCTTGGATATTGCTGGTATTGTGGGTTTAGGTTTTGGGAGAGATTTTTTTTTAAAGATTTCACTGATATTAGTATTTTTACATGCATCCAGTTCTACCAGTAGGCTACACACAGAGGTTAGTATTAAAAATCTGTTACGCAAATTATCAGAAAAAACAAACTGTAGTATCTAAAGCAATCTTATAAACGCTGTAGCCCTAACAAATGCTGACTGTATTTTTTAGCAAATACTTTACAGTATCCTGAGGGTCATAAAGAACATAGACTTTTTGTGTAACTGAAGTACTATTTCAAACCCATACGACAGTACAGAACTCTTCAGGAAAAAAAAATCCAGTACAGACTACAACTACAAAAAAAAAAACCAAAAAAACCACCACCAAAAACAAAAACAAAAACAAACAAAAAACCACAAACAAAAAAATAAAAAACAACAAAACAACAACAACAACAAAAACAAAACAAAACCAAAACAAAACAAAAAAAAACCACACAACACAAAAAACCAAAAATAAACCACAAACAAAAAACCAAAACACACAACAAAAAATCAAACAGGATATGCAAAACAAAGTCAGGAATTATGAAGAATGCATTTTTGTACTTTAACAAAACATCTACAGGATCTATTTTTAACCTGATGTCATTGCATAAGCAAAAGTGGAAAGGGCATGCATCAAGAGGGAAAAAGTGCTCCCAAACAAAAATACTGCATTAAAGGTTGCCAGTCCTTCCTAATGGGGAGGGAGGAACAACAAAAAACAACTCAAGAACACCATATGCGTCACACATTAGAGTAAATAAAAGCTTAAAACTCAAACTGGGATTTTGGAGAGGGGAAAAAAAAAATATATATATATATATACCTGCTCAGCAAACATCACATACTGCGTACTGGAGAATAAATTGCCAACCTGTCACAACTAGAAAAAGATGGAAGAGGTTCGACTCTCAGAACTTACAGAAATGTTTTTCAGAACAATATTTAGAAAATGTGGGGTTACAAGCGGAAAGATATGTTACTCTGTTTAAAAATAAATGCAATTTTCTACACAGTAACAATAAAGAGCAAGAATACTTTTATTTCCTAATCAAATTCTGCATGTGTAGATGGCAATTAAGCATTCCCGACATCTCAGGCAATCCTCATTAATATAAGCACAGGATAGACAAAATCCACTGCTTCAAAGCTAACTGCAACTGAACATTGTGACATGTTGCCTTAATCTCCAGAAGGGTTTCTTAATTCTGTGTTAGACAGAAAGAAAAGTCTTACCAACATCTTCTTTGAGAAGGTGCATGTCTGCTGATCCTCCATATGTGGAATAAGGAGCCCTGCAAGCAAAAAAGGCATTTGGTGCCTCTGTAGGAGATGAAAAGGGGCCCCTTTTTTTTTATTTTTTTCCTTTTTCTTTTTCTTTTTTTTTTTTTTTATATTTTCTCTCTTCAGGCGAAGATTAGGTCACCCCCTTCTTGATTACCTAGTGTTAGTTAGATGAAGATTATTTTTTCTTCTAGTCTTTTCACAGAACAAAGAATAAAACCCAGCCATAGAAACAGGCAGGCTGGAAAGGTAATATAAGAAGAACGGGAAGGAACAAAACAAAGATTTTTGGGCTCTCCACAGAAAATGAAAAGGTCAAAGAATGCTATTTCAACAAAAGATGGATTCAAGATTGAAGTTGATGGGTGGATCCCCTTGCTGACCAGAAGGATCAGAAGACATGACCCAACTCAGAAACAAGTTTCACTTCAAAATGAAGACCGTGGTATTTAACAAAAGAACAACTAACCAGCCACAACAACAAAAAAAACACCAGTATCCATCTTTCTGAAAAGCTATTTTAGCCAAAGAATATAAATCAACTTGAAACTTTCAAAACTGTGATGTTTATTTAACATATTTGAAAAATGAAAATGAAAGGTCATTATCCATTATGAAATAATATCCTCATTGGTCACTAGCTAAAGCAGTATGAAAAAAATAAGTTAAAGACCAAATCTGCACAATATTTACAATGGACAATCAATCCATTCTCGACCCATATAAAAACATTATTCAAGAATATTACAGAGAATGTTCCAATGGGTACTGGTTTTGGCTGGGATAAGGTTAATTTGCTTCACAGTAGCTGCTATGGTGCTATCTTGTAGATTTCTGACCAAAACAGTGTTGCTAACACACTGATATTTTAGCTATTGCTGCACAGTGCTTACACAGCATCAAGGCCTTCTGTTTCTCACTCTGCTGTGCCATTGAGTCGGGTGGGCCTGCATAGAAAGTGGGGAGTAGAGACAGCAGAGACAGCTGACTACAACTGACCCCAACTGTCCCACACCATATGACATCACGCTGATCAATAAAAGCTGGGGGGAAGAGGAAGGAAGGGGAGGACGTTTGGAGTTACAACATTTGTCTTCCCAACTGTTACACAAGATGAAGCCTGGCTTTCCTGGAGATGGCTAAATACCTGCAAGCCAATGAGAAGTAGTGAATTAATTCCTTGTTGCTTGCGCACACAGCTTTTGCTTTACCTATTAAACTGTCCTTATGTCAACTACATGCCTTCTCCCCCATCCTACCTGGGGCGAGTACGCAAGCAGCTGCACAGTGCCTAGCTGCCTGCCAGGGGTAACCCACAACACATTTGTAGCCTTGGTGCCTGAATTCCTGTATCAGGTTCCCAGCTAACCTTACAAAACATTCTCACCTTCAGGACAAAAGACGCAAAACACAACCACCTGAATTTGTTAAACAAAGCCGAGTTGCTGCAGTGACATAGAAATGGGAAGGAGTGATAATAAGAAAGGATGGTCATTACTGCCCCCGTAAGAGCAGAGCTATCCCCAAAGGTAAGATTTGTGTGGGAAGAATCATGACTGCTCTCAACTACCAAACTCCCTCTGCAGTCACTTCTGCAGTAACCACTGCCTTGTTGTTACTGGGATTACAGGAAAGAAAATAGGTGGTACTTAACTAATGCGAACAACAAGAGATTGCCCAAAAGATATTCTCCAGTTCTTCAGAGAAATTGACAACCAGTCTGTACTAGTTTAAGGAAGAAAACAGCAACTTTGTAAAAGTGATTTCTTATGAGACACTTATTTCCACTGAGGATTCTGTTTTCAGCTTAAATAAAAACATTTCTTTCATATATTACCTATTTACATCAAGCAGGAAACTATGTTCAAGTTTAACCAAAATATATGTAAGAAAATACTTAAGTATGATATCCAAATGTGTAAACTGAATTAGCATGCGTATCACTTTAATATATAGCACCAATTCAAACCTTAGAATCGAAAGCATCTTCTATCAAGCAACCCTGATCCACACATTTGCTACAAAGATCATCTACATCTTACGGTCAAAATTTTGTCCTAGATCTGGCAGGTAAGCAGAATTTTTACAAGAAGCAAACAACTGACTTTCCTTGTCTTGGATAAAAAGCATATCTCATTTTAAGAAAATTGAAAACATATGCTTTGCACATGTGTTGTTCTTTCAATTTCAGAAGTTAAAGGAACAGATGATTTCATATTCAAGTTCTCATATTTGCACATCAGATTCAAGTACTTGGAAAGTATGCTTTCACTGCATTACTCTATAAAACTTCCAACATGGAGCTTCACATAACCTGTCAACCTACCAACTGAACATTCAAATGAAGTGCAAGAGGATACAGTTCACAAATATTCAGAACAGACTAATCTAAACACTAAGTCATCAACTTGGAACATATTTTAGCCTCAATTTTAATTCCTTTGCTCCAGAAAAACAAATCGTACTCTCCTCAGTCTGAACCTAAATCTTGGCCATCACTTCAAACACCGTTTTTTCCTGTCACCGTTTGTTTTACAAAGTTTGTTGCAGCATTAGATTCCTTGCTGTTTTCAGCTGAAGTTCTACGCTCTGAAGAGACTTGCTTTTTAAGATGCGTGACAGCAAGCAAATCTGAAGAAAACAGAAAACTCATCTTTGATCTTAGTTGTACCTCTACAAAATGAAGATAATTTTATGTTTGAAAGCTGCTCAGATAACTAAATGATGCATACCAAGAAAGAAAATGGTGCAAGTACAGCTACTAAATATTTCTTCTACAAATGGATGTTGTATTGTTTTACTCCTATTACAGTCAAATAGTCTTAAAGCTTGTTAAAGATTATATTACTTAAGAAAAATAAAAAATGAATCTATCATTATAGTAACTATATGGGAGAAGAAGGAAGGTAAGATACATCTTTACGGATTAAATATTAAAAAAAAAGCATATTGTGGAAAACAAAGACTAGTTTTACAATAACACCTCTCTAAATATAGCTCAAGAAACGAAAAGGTTAGAATACACAGACGATATTGTAAACATCCCAGACTCTGAGGCTTAGATACTGTAAAGACAAATAAAAGGACAGATGTAAAACTTAAATACAAAAGACTACAAAAATTTAATAGCAAAAAACCAGCAAAAACAAAGATAGTATATCATGTGGTGGGTCAAACCAAGCGCAACGGGTTTTTACACTTTGGTTGCAAAAAGAAAAAAAGGATTCTGTACATACATTAAGATGGACTGGCTTGACAAATCTCCAAAAGAATAAGATCTCACAATAGAGCCCAAAATCGCAACTTTCAGGCATTTAATTTTTTTAAAAAGTACAACGAAGTGCAAGTTAAGCGTTCCCTGCTAAGAAGCACGACCTCCTAACTTTGCTCAAGGTAAAATAAGAACGATGAAACTACTTCTCATAACACAACGCACCAGAAATTTGAAATAAAAATTATTTCTAGCTATTGACTATAATTGCAGACACTGTAATTGGTAATCTAAGAGATTTGACTGTGTGTACTAAGACTGCTGCCTCTTATAGGAGAAAGTTCAACCCGAACAGCTTTTAAACTAAATGAATCTTTTCTCTGTTCTCAGAGGAATGTTACAGAAGTATATAAATGTATTTGAAAATATTTCCTAAACAAACAAAACAAACAAACAAAAAGCCCAGCCCTTCAGAATCCACATTTAAGAAATTCACCATAGTTTTGCAAACAAAACTATTAATTACAAAACGCACCTTATTTTATTACATGCATTTAATCCCCAATTTTTTGAGTACTTGAAAAGCAAAGTCAGGTACTATACAAATTAATTGAGTGATTTTTCTTCTCCAGATGCTTGTACAAATTAATTGAGTGATTTTTCTTCTCCAGATGCTAGCACAAGCTATTCTAGACATAACTATGTCTTGTCTCCACAGTAACTGATGTCAAGGATAGTATTTTACAAAATAGCTTAACAAATATTTGGGTTCCTCTATATGTTTTGACAATGATAAAAGCAGTTTTCCCTCAGGTAAAAGAATAACAGAGCAATACCTTACCTAATACTTTCTCCCTAAAGCAAACTACAGGCATTACCAAAATGCACTTTCAACACAATAAAAAGCCCACTCTGAATGTGATGAAATCAAAGTGAATTAGATTTGTATGAAGTGCTGAAATATATTAGATATTATGAAGCTGTTACTTTCACATTTTAAAATGAAATACAGTGCTCACTTGCACTTTGCAGAAATACACACAGAAGAAAAGAAACTAGGCCTTTCCCATTTTCCCTAGTATGGGAAAATGATGACCCATTCTTTATATTCTAAAATTTTGCTAGGTAAATAAGTTAAAACTTACTGATAAATACCTAGGGAAAAATATTACTCTCCTAATTTGGGCTGAAAACAAGAATACTGCCAGCATAATCAAGAAGTTGCAAAAAAACCTCTTTGCATGAATACTGTGAAGAGCCACACAAGCTCTCTTCAGTAAGTAAGCAGAAAGTTATGTATTTCTTCTTGTCAAAGATCCTAGGAACTCTTCAGTCAAGTTCTATTACTGTACGAGCAAAAACTAAGTTAGCTTTACTGGAATGAAAAGGAATACTCTTATATATCTTTTAATATAGTCAAGATATTTAATCATGCATTTTAACTCTGTCTGTTAAATGCGTTTCAAAGTGGCAACAGCTGAAATGTTTTTAAATGTTAGATACAGCTCATTTATCATCCTGTGACTGGGCAATCAAGTGCCTAGATTTGTATAACTTCAGGCAAATCAAGGATATGTTTATCAATGTAGCTCTCAGCAGCTCTGATTTTAAAATATTTCAGTATGGATATAAAAGAGTATTCAGAATTCACCTGGTTTTACTTTAGTTAATATTTTTGTGTGCATAATCCATGTATTATATGAAAAAATCGTAATTCAGCAAGACCACCAGTTATACTTGTGAGAGAGGCAATTTCATAAAAAGCTTCCTACAGAGTCCTCCTTCCTAATGGCCTGGATTCCTCTCCTGCTGGAGCTTCCCAGCTCCAGCCTTTTATTTTTCAAGGATTATCTGATGCGTGGATTATTAAAAACATAAAATTCAATACAACCAAACAATTGTTCCACTATCAAGTTGTCTGATTCCACAATATCGAAAAACGACTGTGTTGCTCTCCTCCTCATTTTGCATTTTCTTGTGTTAAAAGAAATATCTACATTTGGTAGCTAATAGCAAAAAGGGTAAGAACAACTAACTACACTACTATTGCTGCTTAAATATCATGGTGAAAATGAGTACATCCACAGGAACATCTTTAAATTTGTCTCAGACCAATGGACATATGAATGATGCGAGAATGAAACTGTTTATATTAACTTTGCACACAATCTGCCTGATGCACCTCCCCATATAATTCTGAAATTTTAAGAAACTGAGATTTTGCACCTAAGTAAAGGCAAATTGCCTAAAACAACTGTATTCTTACTGAATAGCCATTCCATTAAAAAATTCAGAAATTTGTACTAACAAGAATCAGCTTTAAATGTTAAGTCTGTCTGCCACCATTTCTCCATCAACATTGAATGACAATCTAGTAGAGGTTCTACTCTGACAAACCATTCACCATGGTAATAGTAGTATCCATAAGTAACGAATTTTAGACAAGTTCAGAAAAACACAGCACTGCAAATTCAAAAGTAATTTCTTTGAGAAGCTATAAGCCTTACTAAAATGGTATTACTTACTATGATCAGCTGCTTATCACCATCTTTTCCTGCTTCTTTTAGCTTCTGACTATGTTCTTCAGATGACAGGAAGTTACTGCATTTTGATGCTAATGAAGGATTTGACAATGGAACCCTTGAAATACAAATGTTTCATGTTAAAACGGGACTGCTTATACAAGTCATCCTAGATAATCAAAGTCGTTGTGATTAGTATAACTAAACTTTAACGAGATGCAAATCCAAGTTAATTGCCCAAAACACAATCCTATATATTTTAATTTGTAATTCAAACGGGAAAATAAGGAAATAAAAAGATTAACAAAAAATCAGATTGTAAGTAGTCTAATTACAATGTTTGTGGGTTTTGTTGTTGTTGGTTTTTTTTATTATTAATATTTTGGGGTTTTGTTTTTTAATGACAAAAAATAAAATAAAAAATTTACAACCAAGTGGGGAAGGTTAGTCACAACCATTAATACAAGCATTTAACTGAGGCATTTTCAGAGCATAACAGATGGTGCCCAATGCTTTATATTTCTTAGGTAAGGTTTAGGTTTCTAGTTTCAGATATCATACACCCAGCTGCTAAAGCAGACCATGTAAATATTTCCATAAATATAAGTGGGCAATATAAAACAGATTTCATAAATCTTTCAAATACAATTTAAACTTATTCTAACAGCTGGCAGTGAAGGGAGGAATAAGAGGACATGAGGAATAAATCGACATATAATGGGAATCTCACTCAGTGTAAGTTTCCCCTTGTCACAACTGAAAGAAACACTGTAAAGTACTATAACACATCAACAAGGTTATTCTATGAACTTGCTACTATATTCAGTGGAAAAATAGCATTAACTACAGGTTTGGATGAAACTTGTGGAGATCATCAAAGCGAAACACAGACAAAAATACTCGTACTTCAACTATGTATTTACATATTTTCTGTTTCTGAGCAAACTAAGGATATAGGGCTTAATTGTAGCAGCTGCTGTAGTATATGTAGCAGGTTAACTCAGTGAGCTTTTTAAAAAATAAAAATTCTTGCCAGACATTTTTAAAATAGCATTTTTTGCACTTTATCAGAGCTAATTTTCTTCTTCCTGTCAGTGCCGCAAATTTTTCCTTAAGTAGTTTCTTCAAGGTTTGCCTTTTCCGGCTGCAACCTTTTCTTACAAAGCTCTAAAGAGAGCTACACTACAGATACGCACATTACTCTGTGTTAGGGCAGGACTACCACAGAAAGAATGATGGCTTATAATCTTGGATAGCATATGGAAAGCAGGGTAAGAAACTCTCACAAGAAAAATATATCTTCGAATAACAGCAAAGCAATATGGGCTTGTTCAGCTAATAAAGTTAATAAAATTGTGTAGAAACCATAAAGCTGTGTGGCAGTTGAGAGTAAAAAATACTTTAAAAAATCGAAGTTAGTGTAATATTTATTGAAAAATCTAACAATAGTCATTTAACTAGTTTTACATCTACCTTACCACCCATTTTCTGTGAAATTCCATAGTAGTGGAGTTTTTCAACATGTACAAAAGGGTTGAACAGTCAGAATTGCTAACCTGGCTTCAGACAGATGTACTGAAAATGAACTGCATCATTTCTTCTTATCTCCATTACGAATACAGAAAACAATATAGATGTACTAACCATTGTGCCAACTATGTTGCTGTTTGAGGTATCAAGTATGAAGAAATCATTGTCTTTAGCTTGTAACTGGCTAAAACCAGAGACTATGTCAGAATTGTTCAAAAACTACAACAGTTAACATGATTGAGGACAAAATGTAAATTTGAACTGTTAGTAGTAAGAACAATTTAGTTAGTCTCAAGAACAAGCATCATGTTTTATATGGCAGCTGACACCTTCATTTCACGGCAATCACAAAAAAAATCCCAAATTAAAACCCCTCTTCCCCACCTAAAAAGATCTCATATAGACTCCCATAATTTAAGGATTAGAAAACTCTTACAGAAGTGCCATAATTCAACAAGTGAAAAACCTGCGGTAAACTCTTCCTATACTCTCTCGTCATCTGATTTGAGCAAGAGACCATTAGAAATGTCTTCCCAACTCTTTTAAGTTCTACTTCTTAAAACAAGCGTGCAGTCACAAATATCTTGCTTAATAATTTTCTTAACAAAATAAAAACATCCCTTACTAACTGGGTAAAATGAAAATCTGTTTTTATCTGAAATCTGTCACTTATTTGAAACTGAAAGTTGAGGCTGGGAGACAACAGCACAGTCTTATAATAAAACCCCTCATAACTCTATGGAAGGTTATTGTAATTTCATAATGTAGGAAACACTATACCTGTTCGCAGTTTCAGAAGTTTGATTTGTAAATGAAGTATGTGTCAAATGCTTGGGAGCCAAACCTAAAATTAATCAAAGTTTACAACTTCATTAAAAAGTTTTTAGCTGCAAAGGAAATTTGAGCTACACAAATAGTGCTTTGCAAAAGTATATTCAAGACAATGTTGCCATTTGTTCATGGCTAATAAAAAAATATGCAACCTTGAGGCAGTATTCCTGTGTTCCTCCACATATATTAAAGTGCAATTTTCTTCAACGTTTCCACAGCAGTTCTGCAGAGCAGTTTGCCAGCAGTTAAGTAAGGCCACTAGCAAAACTACATAGCAGTTTAAATCTCTTTCTAATGACCCCCATACAAATAGCTCTATGTATAGTATTAGAATCATAAATGTATAGTATGTCCCCATCTGAGGTGTGTTCTATAACAATTAAGGAAAAGAAACAATGAAGAATAGCAAAAGAAAGAAAAAAAATTTTTTTACATTCTCTAACAGTACACTTGGAGTATTTTGCCCTTCAAAATTACCCTATAATGGCAGGGAAGAAAAAAAAACACAAAAAACAAAACAGAAAAAACTCCAACCAACCAACAACAACAAAAAACAACCAAAGAAAACAAAAAAATCCAAACCCCAAACACAACCAAGAATCAAAACCCCAACAGAACTATTTAGTGAAGCTAAATAGTTAAAAAGTACACTAAAAATCAGGTTCAAATTTAAAAAAAAAAAAAAAAAAGCACCAGCCAAAAGTCAAACGAAAAACCCCAACAAATCAAAAACCTGGAGGCAAAAGGATGACATATCAAGAGGGAAGCTAATGAAGAGCTATTTTAGTGATCCATCAATAATATTTCTTAGTCAAATATACTTGTGTCAAAATATTCACATCACACTTAGCATAAGGTTTGACAAACTGCATTCACAGGCTGACAAATGAAGGCTATGTAATAAAAACAAGAGAGTGATTACTCAATCCATAATTTGGTCAAGATGGAGTAGAACAACTTAAGAGAAAGAAATGCAGACACTTATTCAAAGGAAGCAGTAACCAACAGAGAATCCCTAACAGAAATCTATCCAAGAGAAGAACTCAATTGAAATATGGAAGTTTTACTATTTTATTACAAAGAAAATGAAAGGATTTGGTTAGGGTTTTTTCTGTTTGTTTCTTTTTAAAGTTGTCACTCCACTTTTATTCAAACAGAATAGTTAAGCATTAAAATACTCATGCATAAAGCATAAAGACGCACTAAAACAAGAGCTCAGTAGAAAAACAGACACGTGTCTTTCCCGCTACACAGCCCAGAGATAAAAGGATATCCATTGCTATTCATACTGAAGTGGCCACAGGTGTGACACACAAAGAAATATGAAAACCCTGGTCAACAGTTCCAATCCCAGAAGTCTAGTTCTGCACCAACTGTACCTTATTCTGTAAAGCACTCCCCAAAAGGAAGACTTATGCTTCCCACACAACTGGTCAGAAGAAGAGGAAAAATTAATAGTAAAGTTACCTTGAGGTTCACTTTCTCCTGGTTCTTTTTTAATTTGTTTTGGAGGTTTAGGAGCTGTGACATACTTTACTGGAGAACTTTCTGGACTTGATTCCAAATGTAATCGAAAGTTCTGAACAAAACAGAAAATATTAAATAAAAAGCCCAAACTATTTAACGCCTCTAACCTATTAACAAAATCACTGAGTTAACTAAGTATTAACATCTTAGATATAGCACCAGTTTTCTGATTCCTACATTATTTTTAGCAAACAAAATGCAACTGATTAGCTAGTCCATACTGAAGTTTGTGGTATTAATTTTGAAAAAAAAATCTTTTTCATTTGATATATAAGCTTATAAAATACTTCATATGGAACACTTTTGTCCTTAAAATCTTAAATTTTAATAGAAGGTCACTCAAATAGAGAACACTTTGTTTCCCCTCTCATTTCTCCTAATACATCTTTTCAGAATAGAACAGCTATGCAAGTTGAAGTCATCAAAAATCATCCATATGAATCTGTACAGTCTTCAGCTCCAGCAGAAAATTTTATCGATCAACATTTCATTAGCTACAGAATTTAGGATGATGGAACAAATTCATTTTCTAGCTTACTATCATCCTGTCTATGACAACACACCAGCAAAGGATCCTTAATACACTGAAAAATTCTAAGTTACTGTAAAATAAAGTAATTGTTAAGACACTTTCTAAGCATGTCATTCTCAGAAAACAGAACAGTTTGAGAATACCCTCCCGCCATATGCCATCATTAAAATGACTTACCTCATCTGGTCTTGACTCACATAAATGTTTTGTCAAATTGTGCAACAAACCATTTTCTGCACCTCTCTTTGTGGGCTGTTTTATTTCCAATGTTACTTCTTTAGCTTCAGTTCTTTCAGATGAAGGATCTGATTTCTCCTGCACACAAGTTGCACTTTCATTCTCAGAGAGTCCTGTTAATGACAGCTTGTCTTGTGCCTTCGAAAGCTCTGCTTCTGTAGCTATTTGACTTGCCTCTGAAACTTCAGTGTAATCTTTTAACAAAGAAAGCTTGGGGACATTTGCAGAATTTAAGTTACTTTGCTTAATGTTACTAGCTTTCAGTAATTTAATTTTGGTCCATTTAGAGTTTTTGTTCGAGGAGTTATTTCTACCATTCAGAGTGCATTTAACAGGCATTCCTTTTTTGCTGGGGAAAAAACGTTTGCATTGAGTACTTTGACTAGCTTCTTTCTGAGTAAGCATTTCACTTTGTTGAAACTGTACGCTGGCATGCTTTTCTTCTGTTTTGCTACACTCAGCATTAGGGGAATCTTTTTTCACCTCTACTGTATCAGACTCGATCTCACCTGCGATTTCTTCACAAAGTTCAAGGATGCTTACCCTTTTGGATTTCACATCGTTCTCTGGCTGATCAGCCACATTTATTTCACTTACAGATGGCTGTGAAATCTTTTTTGGTTTTCTACTGTTTTTTACGTTCTGATGTATTTGTTGCTTTTCATTAGTTACTGTCTTAGAATTTGGCTTAAGAGAATCTGTTTCCACTTTCTTTGTGTTGCTAGGAATAGGAGATACAGGGCCCATTAGGTCTTTCTTAACTTCCTTAAGACTCTGATCAGGACCTGATGATCCTTGAAGGTTTTGTTGAAAGTTGTTCGAATTATCATTTTTATTGTCTGCTTTACATTTTTTCTCTTTTAGAGACCTCGTCACTTGTACGTGTATTTCTTTGTTCTCATTTGTATCATTTGGCTTTGCTTTTGTGTTTTTCTGTTCCGTTTTCTTTTCAGTAGATTTAAGTGGTTTTGCTGCAACATTCTGAGCATGTCTTCTTGCCTGGCTACTTTGTTTAACTTCCGAAGCTTTTTCTTCTTTAACTTCCCTGTTGCGCAGTGATCTTGCTGGTACACGTACATGTGTTAACTGCTGCAGCCTCTGTGATCTCCTCATTACTGGCTCATTTGGTGCAATTATGCATTTTGACTTAGGAATTTCTTGCACAGATTTTTTCTGGCATACTTCCTTACTTTTTGCAGATTTAGGCTGCTGTTGGACCTTTTTGTCAGGAATTGTTTTATTATTTGAGTTGAATCCTGATGATCTTGTAGTCATGCGCATTCCTTGTTCAGGTTCATTGGTGTTGTCACTGAAAAATTCAAATAATTATTTTTTCAGCATTCAAAAAGTAGAATTTGTCATAAGACTCCTATCCTTCCTGCTAGCCTCTACCTCAAACCTTTCTTTTCTTTTTTGAAACACTAGATCTTGCTCCCTGAATGCTGATAGAAGAATTTTCTCTAGAATCATTCCAAATAGACTTCTTTTCCACCTGGTTACTCTTAAGTGTAGTACTTAGTGTTTTTTATGCATGGCAAGACTGATCTATGAATCACAGATGAATGCTTTTTAATATCTCCAGCAGTTTTTAATTGTTGACATTTGTGGATTTCAAATGATGTATTAGCTGATTAATTTTTACTTCAGAATCTTTTTTTTTGGAGGAAGGCTTTCTGGATTTTGAGACACTAATATAATTCCAGAGAAAGACCACGTAGCAGATATCACAATCATTTAAGGCTGATCTTCCCACTATTACTATTTAATTATTTAGTTGTATATTTGACTCAAATTCATTCTGCTTACATTGTTTCTGCACTAATTTAGTCTAGGAAGATAACCTAGAAAAATTACTTCTTTTTTTTGCCACTGACCTGTTTGATTTGGCAGAGGTTTTGAGTACAGTTTTCTCCTGCACTGCACACTGATTAGGTTTTGATTTATTTGAGACATGTTTTATATCTGACACCTCCTTCTCCTTCTTCACTGATGACGGTTTGCTGTTCTTGTCCAGCTTTGGACGCTTAGCAGAAGGCTCTACTAACATCGACTTCCTTTTCTGAGCTGCCATTTCTGCAAGACACAATAGTTGATTCAGCTTTTAGAATCTCTGTCAACTGTAGTTACAATGTCAGTTAATATAACCAAAGATTTGCGTGTTTTACAAAATAAGGTAACTGATACTTGGCTCTCCTTTTAGGGGCAGACCATGCTAACTGTAATCAGAAAGCAAATCACAAAAGCAATCTCAAATCAAATTACGTTCATTTTACTTACAGGTTTTCACAAGGGGCAATCGATGTTTAGGCCAAAGCAACTTGTCAAGGTGTGCCAAGAGCATTCCTTATGTATATGCTTACGAACAGGACGTTTCATGCCACCTATGATAAATAAAACATGTTCATGAGGTAAGCACTTTATTAACTTCCTTGTCCAACTCTGAATTTGGCATTCCCACCCTCTTTCACCCCCTCAAACGTTTAGCTTTAAAATGTCTTTGACAATCAATTTTAAAAAATCCTACAAATTTTCTTTCCATATCCAAACATTTTTGGCATTTTGTTGTCTCAAGCATTACCCTTCTACCTTTTGAAAGGAAGTTTCTCAGCCTTTTGCATTTTTTCCAGAAAACAGTACGGTGCTCTCTTTCATAGCACGCAAGAAAGTGAGCCTGCTGTCAGTCCTGTGCCTCACAGCAACAGTGAATAAATCCACTAGACTACAAAGTTTTCATGGTTGCTGCTGTAGAACTTCACAGACATCAGCAACCACCTATAACTGTTCCTTCTAATACAACACACTGCAAATCAGAGACAGCCTAGAAACTAACATTATCTGAGACATTTGCCTTGGGCAGTTAAAGACGATGTCTTCAAGAACACTGAAATGACGTTAACGATGCAGAAGTTAATCTGCACAAGAGTCTGAAAACTAGCAGAGATCCTCAGTAAAAGCTCTTCACAGATCCAGTTGATCATGCCTTTCACACCTATTTCTGGCTTCTGAAATTTTTAAGTTCTCTTATTCAAAGACACCGTTTTGTATTATGGCACAAGTAAATTGTTCAGCCAAGCCTCACTAATACATTTTTAAAATTAAATTTACTGGAAGACTTAGTGCTCAGAAATCCTGTATCACTTTTTAAAGCCAAGAATTACCTATTAACTTTTGCCACTGACAGACTGACAAAGAAATATTTCTGTAACAAAACTGTAACACTTCTGAAAGCTTAACTAATCCGATGTTAAATTTGACAGATTTTAAGGTCAAACAGGAACTTTAAATTACCAATTCTATAACACAGACCAGATACTTTCATTTAGGTACTACAGTAAGCCTTTCTGTATTGACAAATCCATGTTTTTGTCTAACAGTTTGAAAGATACTTACATTACGTTCCTTTTAATAATTATTCATTATCCAAAATGGAAAAGTAAAGAGCTGTACTTTTGCTTTTCTTTCTGACTCTTAATTGTCCTTAACCCCATTTTCATTTATCCACTCTTTCATGAAGACACTTCTAACCATGCAAGACCAATAGTGCTCAAATTCCAGACAACAGTGCTGTCTTCTGATCTTCTCCTTTAAAGAAGCTGCATGACCAGCAGTTCATATTTGAGGTAGAATTAAAGAATATATCCAGGGAAGAAATCTCTAATAGCACTTTTCATAGTGCTATTTCCGAGTCTCTCCCTAAGGAGCAGGTAATAGAATTTGTATGTCTTACTTCTAATGGCTCCATGGCACTTAGCAAGCCTACAGGTTTCCACTAGTGAAAGATCATCCATCAGAAACACAGTATAGCCACTCACACTGAAAATAACAACTCTAGTTGCTGAATAAGTCTTATCTTAGTTTAGAGCACCCCATTGACTCACAGAATTTGAGAGCACCATGACACACACTGAAAACACCTAGACCATTCTGGGTTTTTTCCAGACATATACAGACATTACTGTCACTTTGAGCCACATGACATGGCATACTCAAGAAAGACTTTCAAGTACAAAAGAGAAAACATAATCCTTCCCTCACCCATATTGCTTCTCAGGACGCTGACAAATACGTTCTCCTCCCACAAAGTGAACTAGCTCTTTAATAGTCATTTATTTCCTACTGATACTTTGCACAGCAAAGCAAGGACTTTTCCTGACTTTCAAGAACTGGCAGTTTCTTCCCTGAAGAAGTCCCCTCTAGTAAAAGCCAGGTTATGGATAGAAGGGAAGACACGAAATAATGACAACAAACTACACAACAACCAAAGGTTGTTTTCCTCTGCAAGAAGCAGAGGAAAAACAGCTGCACACAACTCCCACACCCTCGAGTCCTTAAAGCAGAGGCTGAGACGGAGGGCCCACCTGCTTGACAGGGCGCTGAGGTCTCACACACGAGCCTCCCCCGCTGACTGTCACGGCAGAACCTCTCAGCCCCGCCACCTTAACTCCCGGCTGAGACCCCAGGACGGAACTCGAAGGAAGGGAAGGCCTCCCGGTGTCATCCGCCCCAGCGCCCCGCCGTGACAGCCCTTCTGGAGCAGGGCCTGGCAGGGAACCCCTACACCCAGCCGAGCGTTCCTCAGGCCAAGGCAGGCGCCACTGAGGGGCACGGCGGAGGCTGCGGAGAAGAGGCCGTGCGCCGCAGGGCGCCTCCCCCAGCTCCCACTCGGCGAGGGGGTATCGCCGCTCACTCCCACCGCGATCGCGGAGACAGCGGCGGCCGCAGGGAGGCCCGGGCCCGGGCCGCGGCCGGCGAGGCAGGCCCGAGGAGGAGACGCCGGCCTTTCGGTCCCGGGCCGGGGCAGACGCCACCTCTCCGCGCGAGGACGGGCTGCCGGTGACGGCGCGGGTGGCGGAACGCTGCCGGGAGCCCTTGGTGCCCGGGGGGCAAACTTCCTCACAGCCCCAGCTCCGGCGCGAGGCCGCCGCTTACCTCGCGCGAGTGTCAGCGACGTGCCGGCAGCGCGAGCCGCCCTCCTCGCCCGGCTCGCCAGCTGGGGGGGGGGGTGGGACGGGGAAGCAGGGGGCGGGGCGGAGGGGAGCGACGACGTGGGGGGGAGGGGGGGCGAACGCGCACGCGCTCGCCGCCGGGGCGCGAGTGCGTGAGCGGAGGCGCGCGCGCACCCTTCCCGTTCCACCCCCCCCCCCCCCCCCAACGAAGCGGCGAGCCCGAGCCACGAACCTGCCCACATCCGGGCACCAGGGCAGCCCCGCCCCGCCCGCCGCTCGGACCTGCCCCCCATCCACCGGCTGGAGACGGGACACGGGGCGGGGGTATGATGTCGTGTGCGCGTGCGCAACCGGCCCGCAGGTACAGCGGTCTGTGAGAGGGGAGCGGGACGGGCGGGGTCGCTGCACCGCCCAACCACAGAATCACAGAATGTCAGGGATTGGAAGGGACCTCGAAAGATCATCTGGTCCTATCTCCCCCGCCGGAGCAGGAACACCTAGAAGAGGTTACACAGGAAGACGTCCAGGTGGGTTTTGAATGTCTCCGGAGTAGGAAACTCCACAACCCCTCAGGGCAGCCTGTTCCAGTGCTCTGTCACCCTCACTGAGAAGAAGTTTCTTCTCATATTTAAGGGGAACCTCCTGTGTTCCAGTTTGCACCCATTACCCCTTGTCTTATCATTGGTTGTCACTGAGAAGAGCCTGGCTCCATCCTCGTGACACTCACCCTTTACATATTTATGAACATTCATGAGATCACCTTCAGTCTCCTCCAAACTAAAGAGACCCAGCTCCCTCAGCTTTTCCTCATAAGGGAGATGCTCGACTCTCTTAATCATCTTTGTTGCCCTGTGCTGGACTCTCTCCAGCAGTTCCCTGTCCTTCTTGAACTGAGGGGCACAGAACTGGACGCAATATTCCAGGTGTGGTCTCATCAGGGCAGAGTAGAGGGGCAGGAGAACCTCTCTCGACCTACTAACCATCCCCCTTCTAATACACCCCAGGATGCCATTGGCCTTCCTGGCCACAAGGGCACAGTGCTGGCTCATGGTCCCAGTTTCCCCGCGGGACTCACTGTCTGTGAGGCAGGGGGTCTGTCCCCAGCAGGTGCCTGGTGCTGCCCCCGTGCTAAACTGGCCTGGCAGCTTTATCGCATTGGTTCAGCGCGGTCAGACCAGCTTGGCCCCGTGTCGGCGTTAGGCTGCTCTTCTGTCGAAAACAAGGGGCAAAGCAGTGCTCCATGCTGACAGGCCTGTGGTGATGAAATGCCTTATGTGGTGGCCCGTGGTGTGTCAGTGACACCTCATGACTGGCAGTGGTAGCTAGATGCAAAGTGAGAAATCTCCCCTCGTCGTATTCTGGTGGTGGTGGTGGCGGTACAGCAGTATGTGCCCACAGCAGCATTTCCTAAGTGTGCATGGGCTGCTTCCCACCAAGGTGTTTAGAAATTCCTCCAAAGATGGGTTTGGTGCTGTACTGGAAGTGACCTCCATTCTGACACCACCTTTGGAAAATTCTCTAAGGATACAAAGAGACGTTTTGTGGTTGTTGGGGATTTCCTGCTGATTGGCTTTGCTTCAGGTGCACAGACAGCAGTCAGTCTCATTAACGCAGGTCCAGCGTTGTACCAGTGTATGTCGCTTGAGTGTAAAAGCAGGACAGATGCTTGTCTGTGTCTCAGAGACTGAAGAGGCTTGTTGGATATGTCCTGGTTCTGTACAGTGTTCCCTTTTCTCTCCAGAGCAATGAGTTCACTCAGTGAACTGCTTTTTTGAGTCCAGTGAGGTCTGCCTTCCCAAGCTTGGTAGTAACCCTGCAGAAACCAGCTAGGCGTTTTAAAAGCTGTGTTCTGAGCTGTGTTTCTCAACTCATTCTATGGCATAACCACATATTTGTGATTTTTTTCCCCCCATTATCTGGGATATTTCAGTCCTTACTACACTGGGTAATGGATTTGTGTCATCTAACCTTATAGGCTTCATTGCCTCGGGATGTTTCTGTTCCTGAGCTTATGTCTTAAGATGACAAGTATGACAAGTTCGACAAGTTCTGAGCAGAAGAAGGGGAGCTGAGGATCTGACACCCACACCACTGACATACCTGTCCGGACCAGCTTTAGTCTAGTCCTGTGGATGCAGTGACTGCCAGGGTTGGAATGCCTTGGGTATGTTCTGGGGATGGATGTGTGGGTTTGGTTTCCTTCAGAAGGAAACACTCCAGGAGCCTGCATGACAAGTGGGAGCAATCAGAAGGTTTCCTTCAAAAGTGTGCTCCTGATCCTAACTAGAATACTAATGTAGAGACGGCTTGTGCATTCCTAGTGCATTCCAACCATATTACCAGGCTGGGGCTAACCTGACACACATCCTA
The DNA here is from genome assembly GCF_037038585.1 of Patagioenas fasciata. NCBI lineage: Eukaryota > Metazoa > Chordata > Aves > Columbiformes > Columbidae > Patagioenas > Patagioenas fasciata. Next base: position 51,029,361 of record NC_092521.1, on the reverse strand, counting down.
CCCGAAATGCATATATTATGTGTGTCAGTATCTCAACATTAAGTATCTTTGCTGTCCTGGTCCACTCCTATCAGTAAGTCCTACTTGTTAATATAGACACAGTCTCAGCTTATTTGACTGCAAATTTACCTAATGATGTGTATACATCACTACATTTGAATGACTGGAGAACAGCATGATGAACCTTGGCATTAGCCAACCAATAAATGACCATGAAAAATGTTAGAAGTTTTTGAATGGCAGTACGTGACAGGGTTTCTCCCAGAGGTTCTGTGCAGATTTCTGGTTACAGTTTGCTGATCTAACAGACAGAGACCACACAAGTATTTTGGTACTTGGAAGCTACACGGCATAGACAATCTGCAGATATTATTTTGTTAATGTCTGAAGTATTTTAGAAGTGGTTATTTTGGTTTTTATAATAAACTTTTTAGGCCTTTTTAATAATCTTCCAAAGATTGTATTGATTTTTGTAGCTGTTACATTTACAGTATTCATTGTTGGAAATTGCATTCAAGTTCCTGGATAGATATTTTTTAATACAGATCAAACTACCTGGAGATATTTTGTTCTGCCTGTACATTTTTTTGTCTCTTTATTAACTTAAACAAGGAACTGCCTTCCTTGATAAGTCCTCTTTCTGGACACACTTCATTCACGCATAGTTTGTCCTAGACAAATGGAAATTTTTCAGCAGCTGCAGTTTTTAAAAAAGCTGATAGGAGGAGATGTTATTTATAACTCCTTGTAACAACTCCAATTTAATGCATGATAATCTGCTGTGACTTTAAAATGAACACAGCAACATGTGGTCTCCTGCTTTCCTACAGTAACCTACAGAATACTTTCCAGATGAAGGATATTTTAATCACTGGGTTGCCTGTAAATTTCCTGGAGGATGATAAAAGCATTTCTTTATGTTATCACTAAGTTTGTAAATTTAACATGATGTTTTTCCAATCCTCTCTCTTAGGAATATGAAACAAGTAAACCTAGATTTTCTCGCATCCCTCTGTGGAATAGTAATTTTCTGTTCAGCAGGCAAATAGTAAAGAAGCAGCCATTCTTATAAAGCATTAAATTACAGAACTTGGGAAAACTCAATTCATGGAGTGGAAGGAGTAAATTTCCAGTTTTCCACAGAAGGTGGCAGCATTCCGAAGCACTGATGTCAGTATGAACTTGGTCGCAGATGTCACTTTGCTGGAAGAACACAAACTTTACAGAAATTTACTCTCCTTAGAAGTTGCAGCGCATGTGAACAAGAGTGCTCAGGCACAGATTTGCTGTAGAACTAGGGGACCTGAGGAGGGAGGAGAAACTGCATTCACATGGGTGGAGTGTGTAGATAGGACATATTTAACCCCCAAAGGATTCTATGTTAATATTAGCCTTGTTTACCACTACTGCTGGAGTGCCTCCTGTCTGCAGCTGAGTGAAAAATGACTTGCTTCTAGGTTATTCCTTTTTTGACAGGAGCAATATCTCAGCTGATATATGGATCATCCACTAATTGCAGAGAGTGCTTGGTTAGGTTGCAGCTTCAGGATATGTAGTGACCCTGTGTAAGAGCTGACTGTCACCATAAAGGGGAAGCCTTTCCCACTATTTTCTCCACTTTCTTTCCTCACTCTCAGCAGTGTTCTTCAACTTCTTACTTTATGCCACCCTCCTTCTAGCACCTGAGGGACCAAGCAAATTTAACTTACTGAGAGAGCAAAAAATTAATCCAGTGGAAAAACTGGATCTCATTGTGCCAGAGCAAGAAATGCTGAGAATCATGTGACTAGAATCAGGGAGGATAAGAAAAAGGGGAGGGGAAAGGGCAAGCTTTCCCCTTTTGGCATGAGGGAGCTGTTAACATTGGCAGCTGCTTGTGAAACTGCAGTCTTAGGACCAGCCACGTAGTTAGAGGATTGAGCTCTTGATCCCAAACTCAATCACAGCAGGCCTGCTAGCACACAGACCTTGCAGCCCCATTTGACATGCAAACACACTCCCAATCTACCCTACTGCTTATCAGACATCTCTGAGCAAGCAACTGGTGACTGACAACCAAGAGGCAGTAGGTGCTTAAACCTTTCAGCTGTAATTAAAGCTACAAGTACTCCTAGTGCATCAGAAGAGTGCCTCAGACAGGTTAGCTAAGGCCACGTGAAGCTGATTTAAACTAGTGGTTTGCTAATCACTAAATGTATATAAATCCTGTAAGGAACTAGAAGAGCAACTGATGCAGCATAGGGCCTTGATTTCCATCCATTCAGCAGATTCAAAAAGTCCTTCTACCCTCATCCAGGAAGAAGGGAGAGGCTGTATTTTTGTATCTTCAGTAGAAAGAAAAAAAGAGACAGAAAAACTGGGTCCCCCAGAGGAAGAGGTGTTTGCCAGTGAAGAACTGCTGGCTGTTGTGGCTACTGGTGCATCTTGCAGATTTTTCTTCTGTTGGAATGAAAATTAAAAAAACAAACCAAAAACCATAGTCAGGGGATTCTGAATCACCACTAACTGTGGGGAGGTGATCCAGCATGTATGGTGGAGGTGTGTGGAAAGCATCCAGGGACATTCTCTTGGGCTTTTTCACACCTTCCTTCTTTATTCTTCACTGCCTTGAGCATTGTAAGGCTCTTTTTGACCAGCTGGCATCCTGAGATGAGAACCACAGCACATAGCTCAGGCTGAAGGGTGCCTGTGCATAATGGCAACTTGGTGACTCAATGAATGAATGTTCCCTCTTTTTTTCGCAGGGCAATGGTGCATTGAGCTGAAGTGGCCTGGGGAGGGAGAGCGTCGTGTGCTTGCTCATGAGTACCATGTGCAGGTCTGAGTCGTGTGCATGAGCCAGGTAGTTGTAGGGGAAAGAGCCCACTCCCCTGTGAAATTCCTGTGTAGATGGCACATGGGACAACAGGGATTGGAGACTGCCCTGACTGCCCGGAGTTAAAGAGCTTTACAGGGGATCTAGCTGAGAAAGCAGGGGGCCTGTGGTGAAAATGGGCAGGAGGGAGACAGAGCTGTTTTTTCATTTTGTTTTGGTGTTTTGCTTTTTGCAGGGAGGCAGGAAAAAGCTGGGCTGGGACTTGTCCATTTTGCTTGTGTGCTGAATGTGAGATCTTTTTGGGGGGGTAGAGGGGAGCAGGGATAGAAAGGACTATAGGTAGCTACATCTGGAGGGAAGCCTGGCAGCTGGCTTGCAGAGATTTGGTGCCAGGCCAGACAGTTGGCTATATATGTGATGCATAGGCGTCCAGGCAGTTACAGAAAAAGGGAAGGAGGCTGTTGTCTGAAACACTTGGGAGTTTCTGAGATAAGCAAGCCGCTTCAGTTTGTTGATTTGAAGGGCAGAAACAGTTGACTACTAGATCTCAGTTGAAAATAGCAACGTGCAGCAAGGAGGCCACGAAAAGCTTCTGAAGTGTGATACTCAGTGTCATACTGACAGGACCATGATGACCTGCCTGGAGTCACCAGCACTTTACTGACATTTTCTCATGACCGTCTCCTTTAGGGTTGTACGCTGTTCTCCACAGCCCATTCTGCCAAGTCTTGTAAACTGGTCTGTTATACGTCCTGGTTTCTAAAAAGAGCATTAATCCTTCTGCTGCTTAGCACGAAATGTATACCATGGGATAGCTCCTGTGCACTCATAGAAACCGAATTTTTCTATTTGAAATTTGAAGTTTTTCTAGATCTATTTGGCAAGAGTAGGCATATTAAATTACACCTTAAAATGTTGGTCTTTATGATCTGCTACTAAGACAGCTAAGGTCACAGACAGTTCCTGGGTGACTGAAGGTCTCTCAGATAAGAACAGGACCTTGCATTGACTGCAAGAGGAAACTGAGAAGAGGTGGATGTTCTAGAGTACTTAAATAGTATGTACTGTTTTGAGCAGGTAGGTTGGACTAGACCATCTCTAGAGGTCCACTCCAACTTCAACTACCATGTGATTCTGAACTAGGAAGAAAGTTTTCCTTAAGTCGTGTCTGCAAACTTTGTGACTTGGAATTTCATCTTCATTATACTCCGTCTTTCCAATAATGAATACATTGACAACTAACAGTTTTCCCTCACCTCCAACATTTCATATCCCTGTTGCTGTCTGGATGCCCTGTTGCTGTCTGGAGACTCTATGAATTCACACTGTTTTGGATAGAGGGCACATTTTTGAGTCAGTTTTGGCTCACTGGTGAAACTGTGTACAAGGTACAAAGAAGTTATGTGGCAGAAATGTTTATGGTATTTCTTGCTAGCTTGTGTGTCCTCTGCAAGAACTGAGATGTCTGTGTTTTATGTTTCAGAAAATCTGTCTGGGAAAGCTTGAAGATAATCCATAGTAAAATTTGATTGTTGCCACTTTGTACACTGTGCCTTGAATAATGCATTTTCCCTAATGGGGTGTAAGGAAAATCACTCTACATTTGAGGCAAAAAACCTAGCTATATGGACATTTGCTAGACGTAGCGAGAAATGTCTCATGGGGATTTCTATATGGGATTGGACCTAAATGAAATTAAACAGTGCCAAGAGCCGAATTCTGCCATTAATCATGTTGCTTTTATTTAAACAGCAAGGTGTGCTTTCAATATAAGTGGTTTTATTTTTATTAATACTTGATGCTGAGTTTTGAACAGTACCATACCCAAACAATTTTACAAATATAATACTCAAAACACTGTTTATTGCTCATTGTTTTTGTATGGACATAAAAGCTGGAAATGAATGTAAGAATAAATAAGGCACCCTACTAATATGCTGATTTCATGTATTGTAGTAACATGCACAAAATGCACTTTTCTCATTTTGCTTATTAGAGAAAAATAAGATTTTGTTATTTGGGCAAGGGCCAATGCTTATCTGAAAAGTCAAAACTTGAAAGCAGTTTGTAATTTTTTAATTTAATCTTCTACCCAACAAAATTTGTTTTTGTATAGCGTGTTCCAATTTCTTTTTCTAAAGACAAGAAGTATTTTTGTTCTTCCTTTGCTGTTACTAGGAAACATGCTTTGCAAGAGGACTGTTCACGTACTGCTTGAGACAAAAGACCTGACTTGCTTTTTTATCCGTGTTTTCTTCTTGTACTGACCCCGTTCAAAAGATAAAAATAAAAATGCAAAGGCATCTTTACTGCTTTATCTTGTGTGGCTTGGCCCAAATCAGTGATCAGTATGAGGTGGGAGCTCCACAGAAGCTCGTTAAAAGCCTTTTAAAAATTTCAGTATGCCTTAAATTATGCTGTCTCAAAATACTTTCTGTCCAACCATCCTTTTTTCCTCAAGGGTCTCATGTTGCCTCTGTTTCAGGGCTGAGGAGAACAGTGATGCCCTGGTCAGCCTCATAAGCTTCTCAGCCACTAAGGCAGAAACCTCTTGGCAAAGGCTTCAATGATTTGACAACCTGTTGCCGAAGTGCTGACAAATGATCAAATAAACAAACCAGAGAGACACAGCTCCGAGCCCCCAGCCCAGCTCCCAGCTTGCTTTAAACAGTTTGTTACAATCTTTTTAGAAATTATCTGAAACAATGGCAGAGACAAAGGGTTTAGATTTTTCTTTTAATTTAAAGCAGATTGTATCATAATTTTCTGATGTTCTAATGTTTATTCTGTAAAAGTGAAATGTTCTTGCAGGATAATATAAACATAACAGATAGAATCACTCAGTTTACCAGTTACATGAAGTACGTATTACATTCTATGACAACACCCAGCTTTACATGAATTTTGAGATGCAAGATATCTCTTACTTACAGAAAATTATTAAAGTACTGTTTTAAAGGAATCTTTTGGTTATATGTAAACACTATAAATTAGCTCTTTAAAAACAATCATGTAAGGCAAATATCACATTGACATAGTTTAAAAAATTATAACTAGCCCTAAATCTGAATATTCTCAGGGTAAAACAGTAAAAGCAGATATCAATCTAATGCTATGGAACAACATGCTGAAATTTTGACTTACATGAAGAACCAGTGCTTCTTCATGTTCTTGCCTTCTTCTGTTTTCATATTTTTAAGATTTTCACCATCAGTGCCCTAAGGAATGGGTGAACTTGTACAATGTGTGATGGGATAATATATGCTATTTTGAGTGTTGGCGTTCTAATATTAAAAGCCATCTAATTTAACTCTCCTAAATACGTACTGGTTTAAATTAAAATCCTGAGGAATTACAATGTTTACTTGATGGTTTTGGTTAAGTGCAATTTGATGTATGCAGAATGCTGTTTCATTTAAGGTCATTCTTAGTAAGGCATATTAAAAAGAAATATAAAATTGACAACATAATTCTTAGTTTCTTGCTACAAAATCTTATGCAAAAAAATATTTTTGCATGTAGTAATGGACTTCATCCATTTGCTGGCTTACAGGAGTTAAAATTTGTGCATGAAGCTTAACTGCCCTTGTCAGAATGTGCCACTGGGCTGTAATACTGGTCCAAAGCTACATGCTAAAGATTTTATTTCCATGCTCAAACACAGCTTGCACAAACTGCTTGAAGACTCGGTCCATGTAAGTGCACTTCCTTGGCCATATTCCTTCCAGAAAACCAATGTGGCCTCCGCACGAAGTCAGAACCAAAGCAACATTTTCATTTTGTTTGGCAGTTTCTACAGGTATAGCTAAAATGGGGGGGGAAAAGTTTAAGTCCTTATCCTTTGATGGAATGCCATCCATTGAATAACTTCTCTTTAATGTTTCTCATGTAATGCATTTATAAATATGCAAAATCTTAACATATGCTTAAACGTACTGTAGGATGTAGAGCCATAGCTGCGTTAAAAGCCATTTCTCTCCTAATCATTAACTCACCTTCTGTGTGATTTTTCTGGCTGCTATGAAAGTTTCAGAGATCACCGAGCTTCATCTTTCTTTCAGTCCCACTGATGGAACAGCACCCATATTAATGCAGACTTGCTATTTGGTATAAATAGTGTAAGTGAAAGGACAATCGAACCTGTAGTTTTTAACCCATGCTGCAATATTCAACTTTGGAAAAACTGAGGAACTGGGACCTTAATTATGAATCCTATTCTTTTTGTAGGCGACTCCAAACACAAAACCTTCAATATCACAATAAGTTTTTAAGATATCCTATGAGCTAATATTAAAGAAGATACTGGTTTCTTTTATTTACAGCTGCACGTTTAGACCACACCATGCCAACACACTGGGAGATGGATCTTGCCCCGAGGAGCTCATAATCTAAATATATGTGGTAAACAGAAACAACTGCACGTGGACACAGAAAGCTGCCCCGTGTCACCAGGTGGGTTAGTGGTCCTCTACTGAATACTGACTGCTAGAAAAGGATTTAATTTAGATTACTGGACCAGATACTACAAGGATTTTTCTTTTTCTGCATTAGTTTTCAGCTGCATCAGCTCCCCGGTCTGGTTCTCTGTGTTAATAATGCCAACATAAGAATGGCAGGAGGCACAGCCGGATGAGGACTGCACTGAGGTGGCCCTGCCACTGGAGCCTACAGTGAGCTTCAAGTCACCCCTGAACTGCATCCGAGACAAGCGCTGATACGAGGGGAGGCTTCAGTGCATCTTATTTTGAACACGCATGGGTGTGTAGCTTAATCAGTCCTATCACCTGGGCAGTTCCCCTTGTGAAAAAAAATAAAGGTCAGTGCAGACTGACAACAAAGCAAGCATAGGACTTTACAAATGGTGTTTCAATGTGATGGGATGACACTGTTATATGAATTGGTTGACACAACAGTGGAGCTTTATGGAGCTGTGGTGTTTGCACACTTGACAGAAAAGTTATTTACGCAAATTCTTCTGGAGTTTTTACATACGCTAAATATACTCCAGAACAAGCAGAAATCTCAATACATTTCAGCAAAGAATGCCTTTTAAAGTTCCGGTTTTAAAATAATAAATTTCATGGAAGGAAAACAAATTCATACAGAATTTTGGATTATTCAGGACTGACAAAAAAACACAACAGCAAAAGAAGACATGCTTCATCCAGACAGAAGGGACTAGTGGGAAGTCCACTGTATTGTCTAAAAAAGGTTCTGGTTCCACAAAAAAAATAAATCTGATTTTAGGCCACACTCTGCTAAAGTAAAGACGCCTTGACACTACGACACAAAGCAGTGAGTCACTGGCAGGATTTCTATTGCTGCCTCATGTATTTTAAAGCATTTTTGAATAGAGATTTTTTAAAATGAGGGAGCTGGGGCTGTTTATCCTGGAGAAAAGGAGGCTGACGAGAGACCTTATCGCTGTCTGCAACTACCTGAAAGGAGGTTGTAGCATGGAGGGTGTTGGTCTCTTCTCCCAAGTAGCAAGTGATAGGACAAGAGGAAATGGCCTCAAGTTGTACCAGGGGAGGTTTAGATTGGATATTAGGAAAAAATTCTTCATGGAAAAAGTTGTCAGGCATTGAACAGGCTGCCCAGGGAATGGTGGAGTCACCATCCCTGGAGGTGTTTAAAAGGCATTTGGATGAGGTTCTTAGGGACATGGCTTAGTGCTAGAGTTAGGTTATGGTTGGACTTGATGATCCTGAGGGTCTGTTCCAACTGAAATGATTCTATGATTCTAAATCAGGTTCACTTTTTGGGGGGTTCAGTTGTCCACATCTCCTTCTGACTGAAATTCCTTCAGACCACCCCTATTTCTAGGAGTCTCCTTTCCTTTACCCTTTTATTCATTTGCTATCTCAAAGGTCATTCTTGAATAGCCATTATCCCTGCATATCACTACCTTCTTTTCACTGAGTTTCTGACTTTCATTTGGGTGCTGGCAGACTCATTGCTGTATGCTTTAGATGCCCATTTGCCTTCATTTTCAGCAACTAGAGGAACAGCATGGTCCCCGTTCCTTGGCCAAAGATGGACCTCAGCCAGAGTTCATCACTCCAAATCCCAAATGCAATGACTGTGGTCAAGAGATGCGCAACTTAAAACAGATCAGGGCAGAAGCACTGGACCTGCAGAGTCAGGGAGCCATCCCCAGAGGTCCTTACTAGTGGTGCTGGAACAACATGCTCTGTTCCAAGCCAGGGCCTCAGCATGGATGCTAAACCAGCCATATCCATAGCGGGGTTAATGTCTTTTATGAATGTTGTTTTACAAGGTTCCTGCCCGTAACACACAATACTCAGTTGTGCCCTGAATGGAGCACAGACTGAGCTCCAGAGAGCAATGGGGATTCTTTGCTACTTGGTGCTATTCATTTATTTCACTCTTTTCCTCCTTTAAGTTGCATGCATCTAAGTAGTTTATAGAGTCCAGCTTTAGAAAATGATTTTGATTCTTTACTAAGTGGAAGAAACCATGCCTCTCACCATCTCTACAAAAAGTCCTTGACTTTTCCTTTGTTCAGCTGGAAAACTGAAAATACTATATGCAGTATCTGGCCCTTTTAAAGCAATACTGAGGCAAGACTAAAAAGAAAAGTCAATGGAATAAAAGCTTACAGCCTGCCAGGCCTGACTGGGAAATAGCATGGGCTGAAAACAAGAGATGCAGAAAACAATGTGTTATTTCTTGCAATCCACCACATGCATCATTTTCAGACTCCAAACTCAGCAAGTGCTCATCTGGAGTTTTGCCTCAGTTAATCTGCCCAGCAATCTCTGCTCTGGCTCCATTGGATTCTGTGCATGAACACACTGCAGTGTACAATGACAGTGGCTACAATTCATGTCAGCTTCTGCTGACTGCCAGGGAATTTGCCCTGGTAAATTTGCCCTGTACCAAGCCAGCTGCTCCTCTTCCATCTAGTAGTGCATGGGCCATGTTAAACAGAATCCCGATAGAGAAGTGGGGTCCAGACTCAAGCCCACGTCCTCCATTCCTGCTTCAGGCAATGAATCCCACTTTCCATGGCCATTCTGCCATTCCCTGGTCACCGAGGGAACTCATGGATAGGCCTACATGCAAAGGTATGGGGAGGAGTGTATGAAGAGAGACAGGCTTGATCTCCAAGAACCAGAAACAACATAAGAGCTCCATCGATCACCACGGATTCAGGTTCAACTGCCTACTGGCCTGAACACGCCTCTTGACTAGCTAAGATTGTGCAAACCCATGATGGTCATTCATTTTCTCAGATTAGTGCCAAAGGGTAGAGAGAAATATCCTTTCTTGCTGAGAAAGCACTTCACTGGGGTTGTGAAAGGGAGATGACAGTAAATGTCTTGTCTGCTGTGCCAACCCAGCTGGGGAAGCCCTTGCAGGCAAAGCTCACCGTGACCTCCGCAGACCTGTCACTCAAAGGTTGCCAGCATAATGATCCCTCCCAAATCAGTTTGCTGGTGGTTAATTATTCATTCCCAAACTGACTGGCAGTACTGTAGTGGGTGCCATGTGCTGCCTGACTCCAAAAATCTACAGCAGCTTGCTCCTAGAAGCCTACCAGCACTCGGATGTGGGTTATCTTCTGTCCAAGTAAGGTGTGAGCCACACACAGGTCTTTATGAATGTCATCTTCCCCATCCTGAACTTCTACCTATTCTAACTAACACATGTTTACAGCAGAATTCTACCACAGATCATCGCTGTTATTACAAGCTGCAGGACTCTGCTGATTATGCAGTCATTTGCTTCCACCTGTAGTGAGGATTTTTAGTACGTGCCAAGTCTGACCTGCTGTTACCTCTGCTCTTACTTCCCCTGTGGTGAACAGGAGAGCCTGCCCTTGGCATAGTCAGTCTCGATAAAGTTGGGTCTCCGTTTGTATGACTCCTCCACAGCAGAGCTTGTTCTGCAGCTTTTCAGGAGAGAATTGAATACAGTGCCAAAATGCAAATGATGCTTGGCAGTGGTGTGGTGCTTTGCTCAAGGCTGTTTTTAGGGACTGTTAGCTGTCCCCAAATAAATCCACAATGCAAAGGAGCAAATTTTGCAATGTAAAGGGCAGATGAATGGAGCACTGGATGTGATGCACTCTAGGATATAGGATGACATGCCAAAAGATACTACTGTTCATTTTTGTCCACATGTAACCCTGTACTTATGTTTCTACTGAGCAACATCTGTACTGCTGTTCGATCCAGCAGCCACAGGCCTGTTATCTGTGATCACAGAACCACAAGGTAAATAACATATACAGAATTATCTCATTCAAAATAAATTTGTTGCACATTCTTTGCAAAAAGTATTTTTAAAATAATAATAATAGAAAAACATACATGTGAAGCAGCATCAGCTTAAGTAAGTCACTGCTGTCAGACTTTCTGTTCATTGTTTGGTTGATTTCTTCCTGTTCCTTAAACACTTACTCATATTGTTATCCATATGGCCATTCCTGGGCCATTTGGTCTCTCCAGACAACTTCATTCAATTGTGCTGTTTACATAATAGGATGCAAAATAACACCTAAGAGCAATTACTCCAAGTCTGGATTCAGAGGAGTGGAAAAGGTTCAAAGAGTTCTATAAAAAGTGTAAGTGAGCTTCAGACATGCACTTATCTGGCCCAGTGGATCAGGAGGGAGCTGGCACAGTACACAGCTTCAAGGGGAGGCTTTCAGCTTGGGCACAATGCTCACCAGCAGCAATTAGCTAAGCATTAGTCTAGTGAAATTTAAGTCAGATGCCTAATACGCTGCTTAAAGTCTCTGAGGAGAAAAATTCTGCTTCAGACAAAAAGTTAAATGTGACACATGGCACAGATAATGCATGCTATCATTCCACCTTCCTGATTTATTTTTCAAAACAAATAAAAGAGGCTGATTTGGTTGTATTACATATTTCTTGAAACTTAGTTAAATCAGTTATGGTGAGAGAAGTGTCATGCAGTGAAGAAAGCATTTGTTTTCATCAGTTAGTATTATGCAATATGAGAATGGCATTCTAGAATTAAACTACAGATACGTCAGCTGCCAAGCTCTATGAACTCTAAACAGCAACTTTCAGGAAGGACTGCAAATGAATTGTTTCTTCCTGATACTGGATTGAGAGCAAAGGGCACATTTTCGCAATATATTAAAAAATAATTGCTGGGAAGTGCAAAGTGTATCAAAAAGCCACATGAGAAGAAAAGAGGCAACAGAGACAGCATCTACATTTTTTAAAGGAAGTCTCTCTTTAGGTCCATATCGTGTAATGACAAAGCAGACTTGGGTTTGTATCCACCAAACTCTGTTATAGGAAGATAGATGTGGCTGGCTTTATAAAAGATATTTAAACACAAAGGATTTCTGGCACAGCTTCCCCCTTAATGAGTTTTCTAGGCCTGTTTCCCAGCTGTCAGAAACTACAGCTATCCACAACAGAGGTGGAAGGTAGCTTAAAAGCTGGTAGGTATTACTGGGAGAGATGAGGCATGAAATAACCAGCGCCCAAAGTCAATAAAAGGCTGAGATCTGGATGAGAAGAAATTCTGTGGCTTTGGATCCATTGCAGTTGTGAGTGGAAACTGTCTCTGGTTGCCACAGCCTTACATGTGTCCACACACTTTTAAGTCGGAACAAACAAGCCCGTTACCGGAATAAAGTCACCTCCCAGAGTAACATAAGCCCTTTCTGTTTCTTAACATAAAACAGCCCACAAAAGTGTCAAGATGCATGAACTCCAGTAACTGATGGCAGCAGCTATGATTTCTAGGCTGCTAATCAGGGTGCCTTATGTCTCCTGCCAGCACAATTTTTCACATCAAGGGTGCACAGCACAAACAAAAAGGAGCTGAAGATAGACACACCAAACAGAGTCACATCATTAGCTATAAGTCAACATTGTCCTGGTGGCCCTTTCCAAGGTAAACTTGTCACCACAAGGACAATGGGTTACAGCCAAAAGCATTAACTTGGTGAACAAGGAGTAAATGAATGCCTAACAACCCAAATACTTTCACGGAGAAAGGCTGGTTAGGGTCAGAGTTTAAGAGGGCATGGACAGTCATTACAACAGATTCTAACACTTCTTGTTTCAGGTTCCTCACAGTGCGTTACCTCACCTCCCTCTACATGGCAAGTCTTCTATGGCATCCTGACAAGAGGTTTGAGACTTAATCTTGCACAAGAGGCCATCCCTACAATCCATCGTTCACAGTTACGTTTCTTTTAGAAAACAGCTCCAAGGGAGGAGAGATCTGCTACAGCTGTAGTCTAGAGGACTCAACCTTTTGGCTAGTCAAAACTACACGAGCCCAGAAATGTTGAGGCTGTAAGAGACCTCTTGAGATGACCTAGTCCAACCCCCCTACTCAAGCAGGGTGACCTAGAGCAGGTTGCCCAGGACTGTATCCAATGAGCTTTGCGCATCTCCATAGATGGAGACCCCACAACCTCTTTATGCCAGTGCTCGATCACCCTCACAGTCAAAACAGTGTTTTCTTGTGTTCAGATTGAATTTCATGGGGTCAAGGTCAACAATGGTTGGATCATGAGAGCTCAAGGTTATAATATAAAATAAAGAGACAAGGGGATGAAGTATCTGCACTAGCTTAAATCTAGTTATCAAAGGTCCCAGTCCCAGTAGTTATAGGTTGAAAAAGATGAACAAATCCTCCAGGGACAGAGGCACACTGTCTGGTTCACTGCTGTTGTTCCAACTAGCTAGCTTACTGCTGCCACAGTTACTCCTTCACTTTAAAACAGAAACCACAAACCAAGCTAGAGCTAAACATAGAGGTGAAGCCACTGTTCTCTCCTTAAGGCACTTAATCACAGAATTGTGACACCACAGATCACCCACCTTGTGGTACTACAGGGAAAGTCATCCCCAAGGGTCATGAGACCCATAAAAATTTATCTTTAGGACTAGTGAGATTTTGTATTTCCACACAGATTTCAGGGCCACAGCCCCATCCATTCTCATTTCCAGGACATGATATGCTCTTAACAGAAACAGGACAATTTTGAAGGAAAAAAAAAATCCCGCAGAGGCTAGTAAATACAAGGGGACTAAATCTGGCTCAGAAAGTCCCTGGACTGCAAATTGGTGGATGCAGTATTCTGGAGGAATACTTCTGTGTTTGACCAGATCTTACTTTTTTTAAGCCTCCGTTTTGGCCAATGTAAGGGATAGGTAGTTTGGCTAATCCACAGTCACAATTTTTTCCCCTCATGTTGGGTGGCTGTCACCTCTTTATATCGTTCATGTGTATCGCGGATGACTTCCGCTCAAGAAGAGAAGAAATTGGACTGTAATTTTCTAGTGCACTCTACTAGAGCGGTCCTTTCCAAGGCATATTTGTCTCTAACAGCTCCTCAAACTATAAATAATAAGGTGTGTGTATTTTTCTGTATTTGTTGTATATCTGCAAACAGATAAACAGTACACACACAGCCTCTTCAAATTCCTTCATTCTCATTTGTTGTTCTAATCTGTTTGCCTACTCACTTTGGTTTCATGACTCATTCTACAAGAATCTCACTTGACTCATGGTGGCAGAAGAAAACTTCCCTGAAATAAATCAAGTATATAAACTTCACATTTAAAGGTCTCAGCTGTTCACTGCTGGAGACAGTCTCCTCAACCAGCTGTTCATTATGGTGGTTTTCCTCTACATTCACTTTTGTTCTTCCTCTCAGACACTATAACCAATACACAGACTGCAGGAACAAGCCTATTTTTTTAAGACAGTCAGCAACAGGGTTTTGATCTTCAGATACAAACCAAAATGCTAGTAATGATCACATGTTTGGCAGAAAATAGGAAGAAAGGCTGAAAACTCTGGTTTTCCTTATCTGCTTCATCCTCTATTATAGTTAGATTCTTATTAATTTCAACACACTCCCTTCTAGGAGCTCACCTTGTCAATATCTCTTCCCTTACCCTAGAATTTGGTCTACATGCTAACTTATAATTTTTCTTACTTTTAATTTTCAGTCACTGGAGGTGGCACTGAGATCATGAGCAACAACAGCTGAGGATTTCAAGTAATCTGAAACATAAGCAACTCCCAGACATTCTTCATAGTGACTAGATTGAAAAATAGCAATAAAAAACCCACAACTTGTATTCACTTGTATTGAACTCAGAATGTCTACAATCCAGACACCTCAGAGTTTCTCATTATAGGCTTTCTTTGTACTTGGTGAACAGAAAAAAAAAACCACCCAACCCTTCTGAGAGGGCAATACATCTGATATCTTCCTTATAATGAGATAACTCACACCCTAAATGTGCATATTTCTTTCTTTCTTTTGACTGTAAGGAGCCTGCTAATGATTGCCACCCCATGTGCTTCTGCATTCTGTACTAATCAGGTCTCTCCATCATCAGCTGCTTTACATGTGTCTTACACTGTAAGTAAACTCCAAGACTGATCCATCCCTGGAGGTTTTGATCCTATATATAAGTAACATTTAAATACACATAGGCCTGAGTTTATTCTCAGTTCTATGTAGTTTGTCTTAATGATTGCATATACAGATAAATATATTTTTAAAAGCCTAAACTTACCATGAGCTGGTGAGAAAACATCATCCACAGAGTTTAGACATAACACTGGAACTCCTACTGACTTCAGTCTGTGACATGGGCTAGCATCTTCATAGTAATCATCAACTGTACGGTAGCCAAACATGACTGAAGTGAACTGCTTATCAAATTCTCTAATAGATCTAGCCTGAAGTACAGAATTCAAATAGGGAACTATGTCAGCATTCGGAAAACAGCATCCAGCTAAAGCAGAAGTAACATTTTCACATACCTTCATCACAAGATCTATATCACATGATTTCTCCAACATCTGTCGATGCCTAAAATGAAAGAGAGAAAAACTGGAGGGCTTGTATTTAGTTCTATAAACAGATGTAGAAGTCATCTGCTTTATATTAATAGATACATTGATAGAAATAACTCCCTAACAAGAACATGCTTGGTTTAAATTTTCTGTCATATCAAAAATCTGTCTGGAATCCGAGAGCAGAATTATTCATTCATATGCAGGCACATCCAGCAACATAGTAAAAATCTGCATGAGCCATGAGAAGGATGCCAAAGATAAGAGAATTAAGAGAGTTAAATATTTGGGAATACAAAATACACCCTAATTTTGCAAAGCAAAGAATGAACTAGTACCTTCCATGCTTTTGCAGTCAAGGCTGACTTAAAAGAGTTAGTATGTATACATATATACTCTAAGTCAATCTGTGCATGCATAAAAATTAAAAAATTCTGTTAACTTTACCCATAAATATAGAAGTACCTTTGTCTTGTACCAAGTCCCTTGAGCAGCAGAGAAGTTTAGTCACATTGACATAACAACTATTTGAAGTGTTGTTACAGCATTAATTTTGCCAATATTATACCTGCTGTGGATCCTTCCACCTTGCTAAATAGTTTAGAAGGCAACTCACCTGCTGACAGAGGATTGTAGACAAGTAGTCAAGTAATAGTTGAAAAGAAGCCAGTTTAGTGGCCTCTCCAGAGATGCTATAGATTCAAAAACATTCCAACCCGCAGAGAAAATTGCAGCTGCCATTAAAGGAGTGTCTCTGCCAGTTTTGCCCAGGTAATTTAAAAGAAGCATGCTACAAACAGAAATGAAAAACAGAAACATATATACTATCAAGTTGTTTGCTTCCTTTTAAAGCAAATATAACAATCAGCCACCTTTTCATCTGTTTTTCAATAATTTCTAGGATCAGCCCTAGAGTTGTGCCTGATACTTCTAAAAGGTAGGCAATGTTGTCATCATACAACTCATGAAGTTTGCTTTCTCTCTCTACTGTCAGAGGGTAACTGAATGCACTGTGTAGGATGCGTGTAGGAGTGCATTTAGAAATTATTAGAGATGCACTAGTCTTATTTATGTCACTAAAAGGGAGGAAACGGTCAAAGAAATGTATCTTACTCATAGAACAGGTATTACCAAGTTGTTAGTAAGTTTTACCGTTTTACAAGCTCTTGGTCTTCCTGATCTAAGAAATCTGATCAATGTGCCTGACAAATGCACAGTGTCCCTGGCATGCTTGCCTCATGATGAAGCTGGATTTTGAGTTGAAGGTAATGCCTTCACCCCACCTCACACATATGAGCAGAGCACAGCTATTCTTTAACACAAAGCATGTAAAGAATTAAGTCTTGGATAATGAATAAAACCAGCAAAACAAAATGATGAGCCAAACAAATGTCTGAAGTCTTGCCTTTCTGACCAATTGCAACTTCCAGTCTCTACTGCTGATGTGTAGTTGAGTTGAAAAAAAGGGGAGAGTTCACCAGTACCCAACCCTTCAAATGCAGAAAAATTAAAATATCAGGAAAAGAGTAAAAGAAAAATACTAACAGAAAAGCTGTAAGTCTTACTTTACTGCCTGAGGCCCTGAAGTTTACAACCAGCATTTTAATACCAAGCCTTTAGCTCAAAACAAGTTCTACAACTTAATATAGCTCCCTGGACCACCAACACTGTGTACCTTGGCTTCATCTACAATACTCTAGGAGACAGCAACCTTTAGCAAAGACATCATGAACCAGCCTGCCATCACAGGAAGTTTATCCCCATGCACTACCTACCAGATCACAGGACAATGAGGGAAAACAGTCCTTGGTATTACCAAGAACTTGCCAGTTGGTAGGAACCAGCTGGAAAAGAACAGCAAACAACACTTGGGAGTGCTGCCATCAGCTCACACAGCTGAGCCCAATGAGGAAAGTCACCCGTAGCACATATAGGAGTTAAGTAACATATTTCATTGTTATTTAGGATACCATAACTAGGTTAAGCCAAGGACAGAAATGACACTAAGGGCTGAACTGGTCTTTCACACCAGTTGTAGATCAATCAGCTTATACTGCACCTTGAGCCCCAAGCACCTGGTGCTTCACCTGCTACACCCTGGCCCTCTTAGTTCTAGTGTAATGGTGCAGCACACATGAAGCTACCCATGAAGAACTAGTGTGCTTTAAATCTGTGTGTCATTCTTGAAACAAGCCTCTATTGCAGATACTTCTTTGGCTTTCACCGTTTCCAATGAAACATGTTTTTGCAATACATCATGTTATTTCATGTTTTGTATGAAAAAAAAAAAAGCCAGAGCTGGGGAGGGAGAGATAGCATGCTGAGACAAGAGCCAACAGACCTCCTAATATTGTGAAGAAGAGGTTTAAACCAGGTTTGTTGAGGGATGGAGATCAAAGCCTGAGGAGAAGTGAAGGCCTGGCAGGCCCTGATGAAGCACCCAAGGGCAGCATAACAGAAAAGGCTCTCACACCTGAGAAAGCATCAGGATTGCAGCTCATCTCATGTGCCAGCACATGCACAAACACACAGCATGGGAAAAAATGGGAGGAATCAGAAGCCTCTGCACAGTCACAGAACAAGCTTATTGGATCACAGAGACATGGAGGGCTCACAGGCACACAAGTCTATGCAATGGTGGATGCAAACAAGACTCTTCATGAAGGTCCTGAAGGCAACAAAGAGAGTTTGTACCTTAGAAACAGAAGCCATTTAAATGCACAGAACATTTTCCTGGTGCAGGTTATAAGGCAGTTTAAAGCTAATAGGTAAAAATCAGAGAGGAAGCTAACAAAGGAGATACCATGCTAGGTATCTGCCATAGACCTCCTCATCATGAGAAGAAATTTCAGAATCCAGGTTTTTAGACACATGAGTGGGGAAGGCAAGCAGCAGAGTTACAATACTGGAGAGAGCCGGCTTTAATTTGGTCAGGGATCTAGTTGGCAGGATCCCATGTGAGACAGCCCTGCTGGGCAAAGGGGTCTACAGGAACTGTTTGACCTTAAGGATAACTGAACATAAAGCACAAGTGTGGTACATTCTGATGAGCAGGGAGTTGAGCAAGAGTGGCAGAAGACCACATGGAAGAACAAAATCTCCTGACCGAGTTCAAGAAAGATGATGGAAGGGGGCTGCCTTGGAGAACAGTCATTGCGCAAGCATGCAGGGATGCAGTTAGTACAACTGAAATCCAGCTGGAGTTGGAACTTGCAAGGGATATGCAGGACAACAAGAAAAAGGCTTCTGCAACAAGAAAGGCTTCTGTCACAGCCCTTCTTGTACGCTGGTGCAATGAAAGCCTCAGAACAAACAACATCTACTCCTTTCTCCTCACCAGTGAAGCCCATCGTCTCATCATAGAAGACAATCAAATCGCTCAAGCATGCTTTGTCCTTGGTGAATCCGGTCACCTTCTTATCCTTCATATGCTTGGAAATGGCTTCTGGAGGATCTTCCCAAGTACCTGAGGCTAGGCTGCCCAGCCATTATTTCCTCCTGGGACCACTATACAACAGAGAGGGTAACCTGGTGACAAAAGATTTCTAAAAGGCCCGGACTACCTGTCTTCCCTGTCTTTACTGCTGAGGTCTGTTATCAGGCCTTCCAGGTCCCTGTGCCTATTTAGCAGAGCATGGCAGAGTGAATTATTATTATTCATGGCAGAGGAAGATCGAGTTAGGGTCCAGTTGTACAAACCAGACATACACATGTCACTGGAACCAGGTGAGGTGCACCAAAGCTCCAGGGGGAGGCAGCCAATGTCACTGTGAGACTGCTTTCTATGACTTTTGAAAGGTTGCAGCAACTGTGGGATGCTCCTGATACCTGGAAAAAAGGCACCCATCTACAGGAATGGCAAGGGGAAGGAAATGCAGGGTGGTCAGCTCAACCTCAGCACTTTAGGAATATGTCAAGGTAAAGAAGGTGACTGATAACAGCCAGCATGGATTTAACAAGGTTGAATACAACCTGATTGCCTTCTATGATGAGCTGTCTTCGTCAATTAGGAGGAAAGGAGTGGATGTTGCTTATTTTGACTTTAGCAAGGCTTTTGACAGTCTTCCATGATCTCCGTGTAGCCAGATCGGAGGGACATGGTTCAAATAGGTTACCTGCAATGTGAGTGGTAAACAGACTAGATCACTAGGCTCAGAGACTTGTGATCAGGAACTGGAGTGGTTGGACCACTTACTAGCAGGGACCCTCATGGAATCAATAGTGGGGCCAGTACTAGGTAATGTCTTCATTAACTGGATGATGAAATGGAATGCACCCTTGATAAGCTTGCAGGTCAAATTGTAGGGAGTGGCTGCTGAACTGGAAGGCAGGGCTGCCATTCTGAGGAACCTCAACAGGCTGGAGAAATGGGCTGGCGAAGACTTTATGAAGTTCAACAAAGGCACATGCAAAGTCCTACAACTAGGACAAGATTAATGACTGAACAGAGAGAAGCTCTGCTGAAAAAGACGTGGGCAAACTGAACATGATTCAGCAATGCACCCTCGCAGCAATGAAGACAGCTAATGGCATGCTGTGCTTTGTTAGTAAGAGCGAAACAAGCAGGTCTAGAGAAGAGATGATTTTCCTGTATTTGGCACTTATGAGATTGTATCTGGAACACTGTGCCAAATTTTGGGCTTCCCAGCAACACAGACACTGACATACTGTAAAGATTCATGTGTCTTCATACTGAAGACACTGGCAAAATCCCAGCGACATAAATGGAAAAAGACTGGCCTGATTTAAAAGGTTTCCAAGTTACTTATTTATTCGATTATCAATAACTATATTGCTTGAGCAAATCTGTATTTATCCCAAAGCTCCTACAAGGTGTTAGTAGATTAATGTCAATATATCCACCCACCCTCCATAAAATTTATCAGAAGGAAGGGAAGTCTCAGGAAGTTACCACTGTCTGCAGTATTTCTAATGGAAGTTCTCCTCTTCTACAATTTTCCTTAAACAGGCTGTCTGTACTTTTCTCCTAGCTTCTAGCAGTGCTTATTCTAAGAAACTGTGCTATCATTGTTCTAGCTGTGCTTTCTGGAGACAAGCCAGGACATAGCAAGTCTTAATACCACATGCTGTATCAACCCATAGTGGTTTCAGCGACAATAGTACTTCTTGCTTCTGAGCCAGACAGAGCAGATACACACATCTCTTCCAGCTTAACCTACCCACACACTGCAGAACTCAGAGTGAAGATAAATTTTGTAATTTCCAGAGGTTGCTAAGAAACATGGTATGTTAACTCTAGTTCGTATTTTTTATCACTCTGCTCCAAAGACAGCCTCCATTGTTTCCAAAGATTGCATTGCCCACCTGTTCGGCTGTCAATCTGTCTGTCAGCGTTTCCTCTCTCCACCCTCCTCAGCTTTTCAATGTTGGCCAGTTTCGACCTTCCCTGACACAGCGCTAAAAGCCTTAAAGATGTTAAGTTTCTAAAAGTCTTCTGAATATTGTCTGTTTGAGACAGACCCAAGTTAGCTGCAGTTCAGTAAGTAACATTAAAGTATTGCAGAGTAATAATTTACTATCAGGCTACAACAATCTTATTTTATGATGGTAGTTAAGCTGAGACGTGTTACAAAATACCTTACCCTCCCATAGAAACACCGGCCGCCATGAGGGGAGCCAAGGGGTGCAGGTTGTGCACATAATGAACAACGGTCTCTAAATCCTCTGTGTTACTGGCACAGTAAGTCCTCGGTGTCTGTAAAGAGTCAGAAGGAAAAATGCCATCGTAAGCTTTTGTATTATACTTCAAGGACAAAGCAAACTGAACAGTGGCTCATTTATATAACAAGATAAATTTAGCATTTATCATGAAGCCGTGCTAAATGGCAAACGTAAAGCCAGGGCACTTCACGAGGAGGTGGAGGAAAGAGTTACACGTGTTATTGTTCCAAAATAGAACATGTGACAAATATCTTCAGCATCTGCAATCACCAGGCCATTAGGTAAGATCTGAACACTGAGCCACAAGCTGAACTAGACAGAACTAGATCAGAACTAAATAGGCACCGATATTTTTTAAAATACCCCGAGGAAACAGAAACATATCACAGAGGCTGCTATTTACAGAAAAGAAAATTATAATGACAATTTTGCCATCTTCACACACATTCAAATACAAAAGAAAATATTAGATTTCAAGTTCTGTCAGCTAGCATTTGAAAAGCAGCCCATATTTAGATTCTACACACCATATAGCCAAACAAATAGATAAATACATTCTCCAGTGCCATTTACCTAATTTACTGAAATCCTCTGTTAACTCAAGCAATAAAACACCTGTATTATCCCTTCTCTATCCACCATCATTGTCTCTTCACGTCTTTAATTTGGACTTTGAATGTCTTCCACTGGCATCACTGGGGTCTGAGTAACCCCTTCCCTGCTTACTGGCAGGATCCACACAGCTTTACAGCCTCATCTGCACAGACAACAGCTACAGGCCACAACCTGGGGAATATCTGGAGCAGCGTAAGGGAGATAAATCCTTTTTGGTACAATAAAACAAGGGTTTTTTCTAATGCTGTTCTCTAGATTTCACCTACAGCACAAGAGAGCTTTAAACTGTAGAATTGCTACTCATGTATTAGTGACCTTGACTTAATTACAGGCAGTGGCTGGCCTGCCAAAATTCAGCATAAACTTTAAATATAAAAATACTTAATTCTGAGATAATTGAACTTATTTGTTGCCTGAAACAACAATAAGTTTAAGGGTTTTTTTCTTTTTTTCTTTTTTTAAATTGCTTTCAGTAAAACAGCTTGGATATTTGTGGACGATTTTAACAAGTTTAATTAGATTAAACTAATTACTTAGAATACATTTAACAAGAATATTGAAATGTTGCTGTCAAAGACAAAAAAAAAAAGGAAAAAACCCTAAGTCTGTATAATTAAAACTGAAGAGATTCTTAATTTCCATTTATGTTGCATTTCCAGTTCTCATGCACGTGAATCACTCTTCACTGTTTTACACTTTCTTAATTATAAACAGTGTGAATGTGTTTTACTTTAATTAAATTGGAAATTGGAAAAATAAATTATTTTTGGTAACTAGGGTCTAATGTATTCTAAGTGAAAGTGTATTAAAGTTTATTCTAAGTGAAAGTGGATTAAAAGTTTATAAAGCTAGAGGGATATGTTCCATTTTAATTTCAATTAATTCCTGACACTTGAATGTCTATTTATCTACTCATTGTATGAAGATATTTTAAAACACCATCTTAGCTCACATTGGCTGTGGTCAACATAATATTTAATTAATCCATCACAATAATTCACAGCAACTTCCAGTAACACATGACAACGGCATTTTAAAACCAATTCTTTAAATAGCTATTATTTGGAGTAAATTTGAATCCATCTTTGAAGAGACTAGAAAAAGAACTACTTGCCTGACTGTTTCCTACTGTGGTGTACAACTATGCTTCAAACTCATTAACTAGGGTTTTTATATTAAAATATAGAAACCACTCTGCAGAAAATGTGATAATTTCAGCTGGTTTGCTTTACAGTAAAATCTTATAAAGCTTAAAGATGTAAATCTGATTACAGTAAAATACACACAATGCATCCATACAAGGGATCTTTTCTGTTAAGGATTCAGAAATTAATCAATAAGGACTTTGTGTGTCACAAAACTGCTTTGTAGATCCATCTCCAAAACTATGCAGAAAACTTAACATGGCAATATTTGCACTGAAATGCTTTATCTGATTATGGGAAAACATTCTGAGCTTTTTAAAAGTTTGAAACCAGGGGATTAAAAAATGCAAAACAATACCGAGTATTATGCACATTCATTCCAGCTGCAGAATTGTCAACAAAACACATATGAAGAAACAAAGCTTATTCAGCAATAGTTCATCATGCCTTGGCCCTAGCTGCAGAAAACGTTTAGCTTCAAGACTTTGTCATTTGTGGAACTGCCAGATATTTCTAAGCAAACATGATATGTCTTTCCCAAACATAAAATACGTCTTTTGTAGCTGAGTTTGTGCCATAATTGCTGAGAAAAAGACAAGAACATGTTCAACTTTTAGGATATGGCTATCCATAAAAATCTGGTTCATTATTTCAGTAACACACAATACAGATTGATTTTAATGGCACAACTTTTTAACCATATCAAAAGCTAGTTTAAACTCCTATTGGCAACCAGAAAAGTAATTATGACAGTTTATATTTGGAGTTGTATGTTAAAACAATGCATCTATTGCATCGATTGAATTGAATTTCCTGGATGCGTGCATTTTAGATACTATAGTATTTTTTGAAAAAAAAAGGGCATCCTTACCAAAAGATCCTCACCAGAAATTCCACGATTGTTAAAAACCACACATCTAAAAATTGAGAAAGTAAATTCAATTATACATGTTTATTTCACTAACAAAATAACTAAAACACAAACAAATTGAAAATGCATAAATAAAAATAAGCCAGTTCTATGAATAAGTTCAGCAGATTCTTGTTGCAAGTTCTTGAGGATGGGATTTTTTTTTGTCTGGTATAGAAGAATTTTTTTTTCTCTCTATGATGGTGGGATTTTCCAAATTTTCTAGCACTATTACCTTGATTTAAGGATCTATGCTTTTGTAATAAATCTTACTTTTCTATTACTCTTCAACTATCTTGCTGTAATAACATTGTTAAATAATATATACATATTTTGAATGGGTTAAAGGCATGAAAAATTATTCTGGTATTTCTCAGATGTTGCTGTTTGAAAACCAAAATTACAGCATTCTTTTGAAATCTGAGCTAAAGCTCTCCTTTGTAATGCTATACCTTATTTTGTTAGATGATCAAATGCAGATATTTCTTCTGGGAATACATAATAGTAAGAAGCTGTTGATTTGAGGGCTTTCCTCCTCTGATATTTTTTACAGGTAAGCTTTAAAGTTATTTTAAAAGTCCTTTGAACAGTTAAAGTGCTACTTTACTTTCGTAATTTAGTAAAGCAGTTATCCAAACCTCCAAACAGAGAAGAGAGAGCCAGACATGTAGATAAAAGCTAATATATACATATTTGAAGAACTTATTAAAGTCAGTACCGGAAGCGAATCTGCAAAGACAAAATGTAATATTCCAAATACAGATCCTGCGAAAATGACAACTTATTTTACAACACAGCAGCAGCATTTACTCATCAACTAATCCACTTATTTTACCCAACTCTGACCAGGAGCCTTAATAACAAAACTAAATTAGGCAGTGACAATTAAGAGGTGACAAACCTCTTCCTTAACCACCAGTAAGAATAGGTTAGCTCTCTTTTCTGCACTCACCAATTTGAGGCTGCTGAATCAAGCAATTTTGGCATTCAGAAACTGACCTCCTCCAAGGCCAGCTGCCAGCAACCCATCCACACAAGTTGTTCTGGAGCTGAATACAAACCCCTTCTCCAGAAAGTGTAAAGGTAACAAAAATACTGATATTATAATTTAAGAAGCAGTAGCAAAGGTCTATGCAGACTTCCCCTGCTTGTGCTGCAATCTCTGGAGCACATCTGTAGATGCTAGAACAGCCCTTCCAAATGTACTGCCTGTTACAGAATCCTATTATTATTATTATTATTATTATTATTATTATTATTATTATTATTATTATTATTATTATTATTATTTCTTACATTAACTAATGTTTTTAGATCTCATTTGCCATAGGAAGGTATCCTATACATATAGATACTTATATTTTATCTTATTGGAAGCAGAGAAATACTAGCAATTAAATACAACAGCACCTATATCCCAGCGTTTCACTTTGATGGATCATATGAAGAATGTAGGATTCCTTGCTCGTTCCTGTCAGGCCAGGCAGTAACAGGACAGTGGGTCTCGTGCTGACATCCGGATAATATAAACTGTCATTATTATCAAACCAATCCAACGAAATCTGTCCTCCATCTGCTGTTTTAATGAGCTCACTGAAAGGCACATTTCAAGATAACATTGATTAGCTTGAAAAATACATACACGCTATTAAGAGTGCTTACAGTGTACAAATTACCAGGTATGATTTCTGCATTTTAATAATGTTTTAATACTCAAAGTGCCACCTAACTAGGTATGTTTGCATGCTTACCATTTGGAAAGAGCCATACCTCCAGCTGACGTGAGTTAGCACAGTCAGTTTGCAGAGTAATTCCTGTTTACAGTAAATGAAGAGCTGGCCTTTCATGAATTGCTGCTGGTGTACAGAAAGTTCGTAACTAAAGTGATTTTTGGCATTGCCATCTAATTTATATTGGCTTGTGTAATGCAGATTTCCTTTGGATCATCTGAGATTCTTTTGATAGCACACAGGGCAATGTGTTGAACATCTATCACATTTTTTTCTCATCATCCGAAGAAGTAACATGTATAACGGAAGGCACTTTGTCATTTTAAACATGCAGAACATGGACACACACTACGATATTTTTCACCCTGTATCTCTGTAAACTTTGCTACGATGCAGTCTTAAACCATACATCTTAAGAATGCAGCAAATGTGATAATATGCCAAGAAGCTAAGCATCAATTAAACAATGAAAAGAAGGTTTCAGTCTTTTTTCAGAAACATAAAGCATCTTCCTTTTTATCTGGAAATGAAGACATTGTATGAGAGAGCTGGTATAGGAACTAACAAAATTAAAGCCTACCTTGCACTTGATTTTTCATTTGAAAGTCTTGATAACACCTACTTCATATTTTAAAGCTCATCAGCCTTGTTGGACTCATTAGTTCAGCTTTGCCCTTTTTCAGTAATGGGAAGAAGATGCAATGCTGGTGTGTACTGCCAACACAATCTCAAATGGTGCAAAATAAGCATTGCCCCATGGAACTATGTTTCTTCCCTCACAAACCTTGAAACAGAGAGTATACAAGAAGGGCTAGAAAAAGTGGACATGGCCATACCACTGAAATGTTTCCTAGTTACTAAAACTAAGGGAAGCTGCTAAATGCTAAATCTATTCTACCATGCAAGCAGAGCTGAAACAACTTGTGCTGTATCCAGGTTCCGGCACATAAAAGTACTTCTCCTTAGGTCTTGTGCCAAATGTCTCGTTTGCCAGACCAAGTCTCATTTCTGTGAGACGGGTCAGCTGAGGACAAACAATACATTTCAGGTTTTTTCCCCTCTTAGAAGTTAGGCATCAAAGAACCCAACACAAACTCCACAGGTAAAAGTTACTCTGAAAATCCCAGAAGTTTTATATATTTGAAACAAGGCTGAATGTGGCCATGCTACGGTTAAGGTTGAACATGTTGGTTCAATGAACAGATACAGTGATTGCATGACCTTTGCAACATGATGGCATTCAATCACCAGAATATTTGATACACCAGATGACGGTGCTACCAGCCCATTGATAAAGTTCAATGAGGGGAAGTGCAAAGTCCTGCACCTGGGAAGGAACAACCCCATCCACAAATACAGGCTAGGGCTGCCTGGCTGGAAAGCAGCTTGGCCGAAAAGGATGTGGGGTCCTGGTGGACACCACATTGAACATGAGCCAGCAATGTACCCCTCCAGGAAAGAAGCAGCACGGCCTCCTAGGAGTAGTGTTTCCAGTAGGTTGAGAGAGATGATCCTTCTGCTTTATTCAGCACTGGTGAGGCCTGGAGCACTGGGTCCAGTTCTGGGCTCCCCAGAGGCATGGGCATACTGCAGAGTGCCCAGCAAAGGGCCACAAAGATGATGAAGGGACTGGAGCACCTCTCCCATGAGGAGATGCTGAGAAATCTGGGACTGTTCAACCTGGAGAAAGCTCAGGAGGTCTTGTCAATGTACATAAATACCTAACGGGAAGGTGCAAAGAGGATGGAGCCAGGCTGTTTTCAGTGGTGCCCACTGACAGGACAAGAAGCAGTGGGCACAAACTGAAACACAGGAGGTTCCCTCTGAACATCAAGAAATACTTTTTTGTTGTGATGGTGACCGAGAACTGGCACAGGTTGCTCAGAGAGGTTGCAGAGTCTCCATCCTTAGGGATATTCAAAAGACATCTGGACGTGGTTGGAGGCAACTGGCTCTAGGTGGTCCTGCTTGAGCAGGAGGGTTGGACAAGGTGACCTCCAGAGGTTCTTTCTGACCTCAATCATTGTGTGATCCTGTGAACACATAACCACATCAGTTCCTATATTGTCACAAATATTTCAGTGTTCAAAAACTCTCTGAGCTGAAATAGGGTCATTTGGGAACCTTAACCTCTTAAATCCAGGATAGAGATGATTCCAAGCCTAGGACGGAGTTGCAAAGGCAGGCATAAAGCAAAAAAAAAAAAAAAAAAAGGCACAAACAAGCTTGAGCAATGACGGCAGTTGTGACACAGTGCAAGATAACTGCCAGCTACCAAATCAATCACTTTCCGAAAGAAAGACACTTACTTCCTGTACTGTACTTGGGGTCTGGAGGTGATAAAGGGACGCAGGAGCGTCTGCACCCGGCCTTCCCAGCACCAAATTGTGGGATAGTACGTTTCTGTCACAACAGGGCAATATTCCTCGAGAAAGCGGCTGAAACGGTCGTTGCTGGTCACCAGCTGGGGTTTCTAAGGAAAGAGACTACAGTCAGGCATGTGCACTCATATAAAACAACCTAACAAACAAATAAAGAAAGAAATGAAAGTTTAAAAATCCTCTCCCAGTAAACTGATTTCTTGCATATAATCATTTGCAATTCTTTTTCCTTTCATGGATAAGTAAACCAAAACCCAACAAAATGCCAAACTGAAAAGTGAAACCCACTCACCATTATGGATTCCTTACCTATTTCTAATAATATGCTGTTGTAGCTCTACTTTTATCAGCATTGTATCTTTCACTGGCAAATCAAAACTACACTGTCTCACAGTAAGCAAGAAAGATTTTACTGAATCCATTTTCTTGCACCACACAGAAAGGACACTTATCTGTGTACTTTGTACTTTGACTGTGCACCTGCAGTACCTATTTTAACCTGGTAGGACACTCCTCCTCCCATCTCATACTACAGTACACAACTGCATTGGTTACTCATCTCTAATAACACTCTGCGTATAGAGGTTTTTCTTGCAGCTTCTGTTCGTACACCAATTAATGCGGAAATCCCTGTATACCAAACACCTCAGAGTCTAGCAACCACATTTCTTGAACTTCTTTTACACTGGGTCTCCAGCACTTCAGGCATTATTGGGACAACATAACAGACATAATTAGGACAATAATAGATACGTGTATTTTCAGTTGATTAAGCATTCAACGAGGTGCTCTCACCACAGGGCCACTCTAGATCAGATCAGGCTCACTGTATTCAAGTAATTGGCAAATGCCTAATTTATCTGTGAAACCACTACAGATGAGAAGATGTATAAGAGTGTCTCAGCCCCCTAAAACACAGTGACAGCAGCCCTAAAGATATTAACATTGGTAATGAAAGCAGACACAAGGGCAGCAAACTACTTTATTACCTGCCCTGTTAGCAAACCAGTGAACAGGTTGGGTTTTTATAGAATCACAGAATCATTTCAGTTGGAAAAGACCCTCAGGATCATCGAGTCCAACCATAACCTAACTCTAGCACTAAACCATGTTCCTAAAAACCTCATCTAAATGCCCTTAGAACACCTCTGGGGACGGTGACTCCACCACTTCCCGGGGCAGCCTGTTCCAATGACTGACAACCCTTTCCAGGAAGAATTTTTTCCTAGTATCAAATCTACACCTCCCCTGGTGCAACTTGAGGTCATTTCCTCTCGTCCTGTCACTTGCTACTTGGGAGAAGAGACCAACACCCTCCATGCTACAACCTCCTTTCAGTAGTTGTAGACAGCGATAAGGTCTCCCCTCAGCCTCCTTTTCTCCAAGCTGAACAGCCCCAGTTCCCTCAGCTGCTCCTCATCAGACTTGTGCTCCAGACCCCTCGCCTGCTTTGTCGCCTCCTTTGCGCTCTCTTTAGTACCTCAATGTCCTTCTTACGATGGAGGAAGGGCTCCTGGCCACCATCGCCCCAGCCAAATTCTCCCCCTGGTACAACTGCATTTCAGGCATCCCACCACGCCAGAGCTCCTTCCCCTCTCAGCCCGGGCCCCGGCGGGCCGAGGAGACGCCTCACCGGAAGGGACCCCAACAGCCCCGGCGGGCGGAGGAGGCTGCGCAGCCCGGCCCAGCCGCGGAGACGGGCCCGTGCGGCCCGGCCAGCGGGGTTTCGCCCAGCCGAGAGCTCGGAGCGGCACCTCCGGGGGAAAGACGGGGCGTGCGAGGGCAGGGCGGGCGCTGCCGGCCCGACCATTTCGGGTGCCGCCGCTCCCCTCGGCAGAACGGCGCCGGCTGGAGGTGACCTTCGAGGGACGGTCCCCGCCAGGACGGTCTCCCCTTGGCGGGACACCTGCAGAGCCTGCCCGCCCGCTCTCCCGCTCTCCCGCTCACCCGCTCACCTTGGCGATGCTGCTGAGGTAGTACCAGGCGTAGGCGACACCGAAGCCCAGCACCATGGACAAGCCCACGCCGGAGCCGAAGAGCCCCACGCGGACCTGGCTCTCCAGGTAGAGGGAGAGCTCCTTGGTCAGCACCTGCCAGTCCATGGCATACGCGGGCGCCCACAGGACGGCGGGGCAGCGCAGCCCGGCTGCCGCGGCCGAGCCCTCCCCGGCGCAGAGGGAGGAGGAGGAGAAGAAGGAGGAGCTGCCTCCTGGCTGCCAGGGACCGTTCCGCGGCACAGCGCCGCCGGCGGCACCGCCCCCGGACCGCCCCCGTGCCGACCGCCGGGGCCTGAGGCCGAGGTCGGCGCGGAGAGGCGGGTTGCGGCGGGCCGGCCTCCTCCCGCAGGCGACCGCCGAGTCGGGTCGGAGCGGGCCGCGGCGGCCGCAGGGGAGGAGATCCCGAGTGAAGAGGGGGCGCAGCGCCTCAGCCGGTGGGCTGACAGGGCCGGCTTCTCCCGCCTCCCGGGAGGTGCCTTCCTGAGGAGCCTTGGTGTCGTCTTCCCCCTGCGCTTTCCCTCAGGCAGGGCGTGTGGGGTCAGAGAGAGACATCGGAGGGAGAGGGAACTGCTTGAGGGAGTCCAGCACAGAGCAACGAAGATGATGGAGTGGAGCATCTCCCTTATGAGGAAAGGCTGAGGGAGCTGGGTCTCTTCAGCTCGGAGAAGAGGAGACTGAGGGGTGACCTCATGAATGCTTATAAATATGTAAAGGGTGAGTGTCACGAGGATGGAGCCAGGCTCTTCTCGGTGACAACCAGGGATAAGACAAGGGGCAGTGGGTGCAAACTGGAACACAGGAGGTTTCACTTAAATATGAGAAGAAACTTCTCAGTGAGGGTGACAGAGCACTGGAACAGGCTGCTCAGGGGGGTTGTGGAGTCTCCTTCTCTGGAGACATTCAAAACCCGCCTGGACGCCTTCCTGTGTAACCTCACCTAGGTGTTCCTGCTCCGGTGGGGGGATTGGACTAGATGATCCTTTGAGGTCCCTTCCAATCCCTGACATTCTGTGATTCTGTGAAAACCATGAGGAGCAGCTTATGCAGGCCTGTGGAAACTTGATCACAGCAGGACAGGCAGCGTGTCCACTCCCAAACACTGTTATTTGTAGAGGACACAAGTATCATACAGGAGGAAGAGGAGACATTGGAGCTTCCAGATGCAGCACTGGCTAACCAGCAATATCTGTCTAAATATTTTAAGTGACACTGAAGTGTGCAACTGCTTTTCCACTTCTCACTGCTGTTACAAGGTGTTAGTGAGGATCAGAGAGGAGTACATATGTCTTTTCTATCTCCCAAGAGTAATTCTGCCTGCTCCCTTTACCGTTGCAGGGAGGCCCTCACATGTTTACTGACTCAAATGCTTCCTCCTTCAGCTTCAGAAAAAGACACGCAGTATCTCCGTCCTTTCCTTGGCAAAGTCCTGTGGGTGCACCTGATAACACAAAGATCCTGGAGCTGAGCATCTGCTATTTGAAATGCATGCACCACGGGACACAGAAATACTTCTCCTTATTTTATACCTCAGCTCCATGAACTGGTGAGAGAAGACAGACTTTGCTCAGTGAGACTCTTCATTTCTTTATCTGTGCTTTATTGCTATTTCCAAATTTTAAAATCTAATTGAATTTGGGATCATAACCAAAAAAAAAAAAAAAAAAGAATGCAAGAGCAGAAAATGAGATGTAGCCTATTTCAATTGCTTCTCCTTGCTCAGATCTTACCAGAGAGGTTTTGCTCTGGCATAAAGCATCTTGGTCTATCTTATTCACCATGAAACAGAGGTGGCAGGCACTTGGATACTGAGCTACAGCTGTCTGTACTGTAGCGAAGAGTGCTGTCATGTCCGTACTGTGTCATCAAGCACTCTACTCTGGTGGAGCTACAGTGGATTCCAGTCCTGCTTTGATAATTATCATAAAAACCTATCAAAACATCTAAAGACTTAGCAATCAAATGGTTGTTTCTGATTGCATTGCTCATTTGAATATGGAATTTGGAAACATCAAGCATGTTTACCTTTCAGTCTGACAAGCAGAAATCTACTTCTCACCTATTTCTTCTCTAGTAAAAGCAGTTTGTACAGTTTTAAGATTTTTTCATTGAAGATTCAGAATTATAAAAGTATGCCAAGTAATTAATTGATATTACATTTAAAAATATGAATTTAGATTATATTAACAGTGTATTGCAATGTTCTGAAGAAACTGAAAAATACTTATTCTTCCTATCCAGTCAGCTGTCCAAAGTTTCCAAAGACACAGGAGCAGAGCTTACCAATTCCCCAAGGATGGGAATTGGTAAGCAGAGGCTGGGAAGGATCTGGGGTTTGTTTATTTTCCCTGAAGCTGTTACAGAAAAAAAAGAAAGTGGACAGGTGGAAAGTCTGTTGTCAACACTGCACTGCTTCTGCTCATGGAGAACAGCTATACCCAGGTCTTTGTCCTGACTTGCTGGGAATGTGTGTTGTACACCCCAGATAAAATAATTTATCGTGGAGGAACACTCTGGTGTGAGCAGCTGGAGTAGATAGCGTTGGTCTGAGAACGTGCTTCATCAACAACATGAACTGAGGAGCCTTCAGGGACACTAATTCGGCTGAACTGAGGACTAGACTTCAGGGTGCTACTTCTGAAGAAGGAAACTGGTCATTGCTTGCAGCAGACTGTTCTCTCACATTCAAGCCCTATTCCCATTAAGCTGAAGAGCCCTTGAACCCCCCAAAAGCTAAAGAAAAGAAAAATCCCAAATGGCTGAGAAAGCATAGGACATAGCATCTGTCCATGGGGCTAGAAGGCCCGTGGTCAAATGCACATATAAATGTTTGACCGAAACGTGAAAGGCATGGCTGTTGATGGTTAGAGGAACCCTTCTGAGGCAAACAAAACCAGCATTTTAATGATGTGATCAACAGAATCACAGAATGTTAGGAATTGAAAGGGACCTCGAAAGATGAGCTAGTTCAATCTCCCCCACCGGAGCAGGAACACCTAGATGAGGTTACACAGGAATGTGTCCAGGCAGGTTTTGAATGTCTCCAGAGTAGGAGACTCCACAACCTCCCTGGGCAGCCTGTTCCAGTGTTCTGTCACCCTCACTGTGAAGAAGTTTCTTCTCATATTTAAGTGGAACCTCCTGTGTTTCAGTTTGCACCCATTGCTCCTTTTCCTATCATTGGTTGTCACTGAGAAGAGCCTGGCTCCATCCTCGTGACACTCACCCTTTACATAGTTATAAACATTAATGAGGTCACCCCTCAATCTCCTCTTCTCTGAGCTAAAGAGACCCAGTTCCCTCAGCCTTTCCTCATAAAGGAGATGCTCCACTCCCTTCATCATCTTTGTTGCCCTGTGCTGGACTCTCTCCAGCAGCTCCCTGTCCTTCTTGAACTGAGGGCCCCAGAA
Organism: Patagioenas fasciata; assembly: GCF_037038585.1. Taxonomy (NCBI): domain Eukaryota; kingdom Metazoa; phylum Chordata; class Aves; order Columbiformes; family Columbidae; genus Patagioenas; species Patagioenas fasciata. Next base: position 50,995,839 of record NC_092521.1, on the reverse strand, counting down.
CTGGACACAATATTCCAGGTGTGGTCTCACCAGGGCACAGTAGAGGGGCAGGAGAACCTCTCTTGACCTACTAACCACCTCCCTTCTAATACACCCCTGGATGCCATTGGCCTTCTTGGCCACAAGGGCACAGTGATGGCTCATGGTCATCCTGCTGTCCACCAGGACCCCCAGGTCCCTTTCCCTTATACTGCTCTCTAACAGGTTGATTGCCAACTTATACTGGAACCTGGAGTTGTTCCTGCCCAGATGCAGGACTCTACACATGCCCCTGTTGTATTTCTTTTATTTTTTTTCCCGCCCAACTCTCCAGCCTGTCCAGGTCTCGCTGGATGGCAGCACTCCAGTCTCCAGAGAGACTGAACATGTGAAACAAGATCAAAGTGCAAAGGTTGATGGGGTTTATCTGGTCTTTGACCACTACCCTGTGCTTACTCATAGGAGTATTAACATTGTCAGGTGTATATGACATGCCATAGGCAGGCTGAAACAAATTATGTGTACTGAGAAGGGCTGAGGGTTGTTACTGCAAAAGCATGTTGCTACACTGTCAATACCAAGAATGTTAATAACTTCCTTCTGTTTTAAGCAATCCTCATCAGATCCTCCAGTTCCAGTACTGGGGTTTTTTTAAGTCTTCAAAAGGTTTTCCTTTGGCCTACAACATATTTTGCAGAGCTGAAATATTCTGCTTATATTACAACCACTTCCAAGCAATTTAGTGATTGCAAACTGTGTGTGTGGGAAGAAAATAAGGTGGTTGCTATGGTGTTTTGAACTTCTTGTGCCTTTATTCAGAGGAAGAGAGCCCTACATTCCCAGAGAGACTTGCTATTTGCACTGTGCTTTCTGCTCTCTAAGTGCTTCATAAAATGATTGCACCAACTCAGCTCTAATGGATTACAGATTAGGTAGAAAGAGCACAGGATTGTTCTTTCATTTTGTCTCCCAAGATATTTTGCTTAAGCAATAGATAATAATTTACAGAAGCAATTGTTTAGTCTACACTCATGCTATGTTGTATTTATTTTTTTGTTGGAGGAGGTGGCTCTGTGATTATTTGGGGTCTGCAGGGGGACTGACATTCCAGCGGATAATTGCAAGCTGATCCCAGTACAATTCTCTGTAGCCTCACTCCTGGAATTGATTTCAATAGATGCTGCAGCACCTCTGAGGATGGGCCAAGTGACTTTTAACCTCGGAGTTTTACATTCAAGGTTCTGTTTGTTAAAATTACTTTAACATTTGTTTAACTTTAGCATTCATCTAACAAAATTTGAAAAATATCTTTGTGTTAGCCTGACCTACCTTAGCAATACTTAAAAAGCTCAGGTCCGTGTATAAAACATCCAAAAAGTTTTCCATCAATGCCGGGAAGAGGACACTCACTGTTCCTAATATTTATTATCAGCAGGGGAGCGGGAGAAAAAAATGCATTTGAAAAATTCAAGTCATCATTTCTCAAGCCTTCCTCATGCATTTATAGATTTTTCTTTCTTTAAAATGTGAATGAAGTAGGGAATCCATGAAGTCAGTGTAAATGTTCTATGTTGGAGGCTCTTCAAATTTCAGAGGAAAAAGCCAGGCTGTGTTTATTTTTGTACTTCTGGTACTCCTGAGAAAAATCAATGGTTGTGGTACTAGGAATAGCTGCTTCTGCTTGTACCCTTGAGCTTTGCCACTCTAACTATTATTTCCATATTCCCATGCATCCATATCTTTTTCTTCCATGCTGCTTCACTTCATTCCCTCACAAAGTATTTCTCAGCCCTTTCCAGTGATAAAGTTGGAAGGAAGATAGGATTCACAAGGAATGTTTTGTATCATTTAATGTAACTTTCTTTAACTAGGTTTCCTTCAATTAAGATGTGAGTATTTCAGTTTAGCAGATGTAGCAGGTATCCTGATTACAGATGCAACCACACGATCTAGTATTATTTCACTCTCTGTTTAGGTGGTTGAAAATACCTTCAACAGCTGCTGCAACACAAAGAATGACCAATATTTGTCTCCCTTGGAATGACTCTTGCAGGATCTAGTTTACATGAAACCAGGTCCCTGCCTTTGAATAGAGCTGGCAAACTATCAAAGACAGGTTTGTGGTTAGCAGAGATCAGACCAATGTGACTCATCATCATGTTAAATAATGATGATGAAACTTTGTTTTGTGTCATCTAAAACGTTCACAGAAGAGTTAAAATAAAGGTTAAAAATTGGTGATATGTAGCTGAATATAATGCTGAGAAATGTGAATTAACTTAAAATTGATTGTTTTGTTCAGAAACCAAAGATAACAATCCACAACATGCTGAAAACTCAGAATATGAGACAGTACTGTATACAATAAATTGAAAATAAGCAAATACATTAAGGACATTTCTCTTGATCAAATTATTTTTTTACATTAAAAATTTTAACAGAAGCTGCTACAGAAATTGGAGAATTTTCATAAGAGTACAGTAGAGCTGGATGTCGAATCTAGGTTAAATTTGCTCCTGGCTCCACGGAATCTTTACTGTAGCTTAAAGTGAAACATTTTTGGTTTTGTTTACCTATTTTCTTTCCTTTATAAACATTTCAAAGTGGATAACAATTTGCATCTTGTCTTTCAAACACAAACCCAAAGAATTCTAGAATGCTTTGTAATAATGTAAGAAAATGCAAACAAACAGAAAACCAAACCCCCAACAACTTCCGTATGCATTTGATAAACTCTTGTTCTACCTACATGAATGGTATGGCTCCAGCTGAATTCAGTGGAGTCAGAAATATGTCCAGCGAATCTTTTTCCTTTTGGCAATTTCTTAGACTTTCTTTAGCATGTTAATAGTGAAAAATATTTCTAAGCATAAAACATAAACAAGATGATATTAAAAATCTCTACTTTCTGCAAAGAAGATAGCCTAGTTTAGCAACAGATTTTAAAAAAAAATTATTTTTGCAAATTTCTAGCTGTATTTTTAATAGAGATTTCAACCAGTCTATCAGAGTGTGCTGGAAATCTTGCTGCTTAGAATTTAGGATCACATAATGTTGTAACTGGGACTATTTTCATATGACAGAACATTCAACCTTCAGATTCTGTTTGAGTTACTCAATGTTTTTACTATTTTAGCAGATTATTAAAATTAAATGTAGGTATTATTCAGTGCTGATATAATCTTTCAGGCATTACTTAGTGCATATTGAGTGCTTTTGTAATACAAGACCTGTACTTGACTGTAAGCACATGATTAGTCCCATTGATCGCAACAAAAATTATCATGCACATAAATTAGGAACGTTCTTAAAATATCCTCTTGACCTATCGAGACAGTTTCTTTTCCTATCAGTCTAAAAATATGACCTACCTGGATCTAACTACAGCTGAGAATTTCAGGTAAGGACTTTCTTTACAATCTTTGCAATCCTAAAATTTAATACCAGGAAGAACTTAATTCCTCCTTCCAATGCATCATCTAATTTAAAAATCATCTATGAAAAAAAAGCCAAAACAAAACCAAAACAGCAATATCTGGCTAAAGATTTGGATATACCAGGGAAGCATATATTCTTCAATCCTCTGAAGTATGCTGGAGTAGGAGAATTTGTATAGATGTGCAAATACAAGTACATGGTATTGTAGTGTGTATGCCCTAGATTACTACTGAATGTTTAGTTATTTTATTTTGTCTTTGAATATTTAAAACTTCAAGTTTAACTTCACAGGTATCCTGTTTTCTCTATGCTCAAAATAGTTCAGCTTAGTAAAACTTAAAACCTTAACCAAGGGACAAGATTCCAGTGTGCTTCTGTCTGGGAAAGATAATCTTTATCCTAAAATGCTTTTTTCAACATGTTGAAGTTTTTAGCCAGATACAGGAAAAAAGTCCTTAGCAGATCTCCATGGGATTACTTTTGTTTCACAGCAGGAAAATGAAATGACACATTTATAATATGTTCTCTGCTCATCAGTTTTTTCCTTCATAGAGCAGGGGGAGTAGATAGAACTCCTTAGAGAAAGAAACAGTGGCATGGAGACTGTGGTTTAGTATATGTGTTCTAATTAACAGTTTAACAGAGGATGCCAGTAGCACAGTAAAAACCAAACGCACCAAAGAATTTGCTATGTTGCATGTCAGTTTGCTCACCATCTGGCATTAAAAAGTATTTTAATCTGCAGAAACTAGGAAAGAAATCAATGCCAATTGTTCATTTCTGAAAATTGAGGAAGCAATTGGATTGTGTTATGGGTAATGAATCTGGTAACTAAAGCAGTGGAAATACAGTGCAACTTTAACAGGGTAGGTATGTTTTAGCATTAGTGAGAGATGGTACATGGCCACGTGATGGCAGCAGAGGCTGAGATATTATTTTTTTTTTCCTACATTGTAAACTATGGCTAAACAGGTGTCCTGGTTTTGTTAAAAAACAAGTTTCTCTTTTAGTGAATTTTTGCCTGTCAACTAAAGCCTTCGTATTAGCTGCATTTTCCTGGAGAACCAGGCACATGTTTTGGTTAAACCTAGCAATGGAATGCAAACTTATTGATAAGCACGGATGGACATCTCGCGAGAGGGGCAACGAGAAACTGGTGATCGAGAGATTGACCAACGGTGTATAACATTCCATTCACGTGAATACTTCATATAAAAGTGGGAGATCACGAGGATCTCGTCCCTTTTTTGCCCTTTTTCCCTTTTTCCTCATGGCTGACATTAGGAGAGGACCTTGCTGGTCGTCCCTGCGAACTGAGGCCTAGTGACAGACTGAATCCAGCTCCGGTTGGCTACAGAGTCTAATCCAGGACTTTGGGTGCTGGCTCTGCAGTTGCTGAGACTTACAAGATTGGTTTTGTATATTTTGTATTATTTTCTCTATTCTTATTAGTAGCATTAGTAAAACATCTTTAACTTTTCCAACTCTCTTCTCTCTGTCCTTCTTTCCCTCCCAATCGCCTGTCCTGAGTGGGAAGGGGGGAGAGGGAGGGGCAAAAGGGGGAAGTGGGGGGGAGAGGAGGTTAACAATACATCTGCCAGGGTTTGATTGTCACCCTGCAATCTTAACCCTCGACAACAGGATATGGCCTGAAGTTCCTAACTGGTTCTTTGGGTTCTAGACAACATATATTATGTATGTTTTCACTTAAAAAGATGTGGCATGTTCATCAGCTTAGATGTTCTGCAGAGATTCACAACATGCTTTTAATTTAAAAATTAATTTGGACTTTTTTTTTTTTTCCTCCAGTGAAACAGTACTTTTCATCTCATTTGCCAGTATTTCCATCTTTCTTCCTCAGTTAGTTGAGTTAGTTCTACCTGAAAAAGTAGGCATATTTCAATAAAACCAAGGCAGTTCCTTACTTATTCCTTATTCCTTTTCCTAATACTTCTGTCCACAGGAAAAAAACCCTGCGTTATAAAAACCCATTTTGGGAGAAACCAGAAACATAAGGTCTAGAATGCCTTCAATTTTTAAGAGAAGGACTGAGAAAACTGCTTGTTCTAATATAGAGTCTTCAACTGAAGAGGCGGAATTTTTGGACTCAGATTGGTATAAATTAATAAGCTCTAACTTTGTGTTTTAAAAAGAAAGCTGCAATTTGCTCATTCTATGTAAACTAGGTACTCTTTTGCAACTCCTAGCAAGCTATTTATATATATCCTTCGTATTACAAATGCTGAGAACTCAGGATATGTGCAAAATAGTAAACAAAACTTCAAAACTCCACAAGTTAATAATTGTATTTCTAAGAAGCTGGGTTTTTTACTTCTAAACCATGTAAAATCAGGCTTTTCACATGGGATTCTCTCCTGCAATAGGCACAGTCCCCTTTCTGCATTGAGTGTTCTTGATCCTACAGTGCAAGTTCAGCTTTAATCAAACAAGACAATCCAGAAAAACTCCTATCAAGGTCTCTGTTCAATCCATGCATATACTTATATTAGGATTCCTTGCCAGAGCATGATGTTTTGCAGAACCGAAGGGCAACTAGGGAAAGTTTAGGCAAGTGGCTCTCTGGAGTGGCTTAGGAGTGTCAAACTCATTTTCACCAGGGGCCACATCAGCCTCGCGGTTGCCTTCAAAGGGCTGAATGTAATTTTAGGACTGTATAAATGTAACTACACCTATTCCTAAAATTAAATGAATTTGACACCTCCGGCTTAGAAGAACAGGGGCATAGACTGAATGACCCCCAAAGTGTTGTTTCCTGTGACTCTATGAGGGTTGTCTTGCCCTCTAGGAGGGTGGCAGCTGCTCTTACAAAAAGCAAATACACTGTCCAATAATAACAAGGAGTTTAAAGAGATGTCATTAGGTTACACATAGCTCTGAATTCTGCATAAACCAGAGGTCATTTCTCATGGCCCCTCACTGGATTGTGCAAATATGGCAGGATGTTGTGAGGAAGACCATAATCAGCAGGTGGAGGATGGTGTGACGCAGCAATGTGCGTAATTTTGGGTAGCCAGCAGGGAACTCGTTCTGTAGTTCTTTTTGTGCATCCAGATTCTTCCACTGAATGCATACTAATGAGTCTTAGCAATTACAGGCACCTATGCCTAAAGCACTGTGGATTCCCTTCCTGTAGCCAGTGACTTAAGTGCTCTGTCCTGACTACCCGAGGTATTCAAAGCCAGCACTACCTCGCAAGGCAGCCAGCAGGGGTAACTTCAGCAGCACTGTTCAGGTAAATCAGGTCTTTGGCAGGAAAGCTTTGGCTGCATCTGGTGTGGCAGTTTAAGGCAGTACTGCTCTGCCAGTCTGCCCAGCTAGTCTTCTCACACAACAGGGATGGCAGAAAAGAACAGAGGTCCTATGCCTCTGCTGGCCCTAGGTTTGAGGAGGCACACAACCGAGTATGATTTCTAGATTGTAGACCCAAAAAGCAAAGAAATGAAACTCCTGCTAACTCCAGTAGCGAGGTTTTAGGTGGCACATTGGCTCTAAGGCTGTAAAACAGCCACTCTGTGCGATAAGGTCAGTGGGACCAATGCAAGTTTAGGAGATGCGATAAACTCTCAGCATTCATCAGAAGAACAGTTCCGTTGAGGGACCAAAGACTTGTTAGAGAAAACTGAAAATGTTGCATGCATTTACTGTGTAAAAACAACCAGCCAGTGAACTAACCTGCTCTGCCTGCAAAAGGCCCTAAGCCAACAAGAGTTTTTTAAATCGTAAAATGGATACAATTTTTTTCCTTAAGGTATTACTGTATCCAGTTTTCCACTGCAAACATCAAAAATGCTGATATATACCTGAAAATGCTGCATCTGCCACTTTTCTTGTCACAATTCATTAATTGGATTCAACATCCCATGGAATCTCCATCTTGTTTATACCTTTGCATGTCTCATTTATTTCAGACTTCAGCTTAGTTTCAAAATTCAAGGGTATATTTTTCCTTTTGCTACTCACATTCTCATTCTTCTATCTCCATTGTTCTGTAAGTCCTCAGGTGCTTACTCAGATTCTTTGGCTTATATTCTAGTACTAATTTTCATGCTGGTATATACTCCTGTGGCTGATGGCAGAAAAATATCAGGAAGGACCACTAATGTCCAATATAACTTGAAAAATAAATATTTCCCTAAAGGTATATCCTTTCCCATTCTGTGTTGTGTCCTTTTAAATCTGCATCTGAAACCGGTACTTACTTACTGGTTGTTTTGAAGACTAATTCAAATAAAAGGCTCAGGAACTAAAGACCTTTTTTCCTTACAGATTGGTTAAACACCAAACAGGCACACAGAATAAATAATATAATGTATGATTCAAAATATTTGCAGTTCTGAAAAACACAGTAATGTAGCCTATGAAAATTTTGTGAGTTCCACAACTTTGTGGCCATGTAGGACTAAATGTGACAGGAGAGTAGAGTTCAGAAATCAGTCATGTAGTCACTGGCAAGTGAATATATTCAATCAGTCTGTCCACTCTTTATTTCCTACCACATCAATAAAATGGTACAAGCCTCTCTATTTTGAGCTATGAAGAACTCCCTCTTAGCTGTTAAGGGAGCATTTACATTCAGCCCGATAGATGCTGGGTTCCAGTTATTACCTGTATTCTTGTGTGTCTCAGCATAATAATAATAATAAATAATGCAGGCATCTTTAGAGATTCTGGTTTTTGCAAGTAAATAATCTGATAGAAAAAGCAGGTGAGCAGGGAGAGGCAGAGGCTGTTGGGATAGAGCAGGAGTGGTCACGAGGAAGATTATTAGGAGAGAAGCAGCTCCAGGATAGTATCTGCTCACATGCGCTGCTGCTGGACTTCAGCAGCAGACTCTCTGAATGTCTAGAATTTAGAGTTTCTTGAAAAAATAAATGCAAGGAGCGAAATTTTTTATTCTCTCCAGGGGAACTAATTCTGATCTCGGACTTTGTTGGTTTTCCCAGCACAAACTTCCTGGTTGCAAAAAGCCTTTTTTATCCAACCTTATCAAAGAGTAATAGAAAAATGTGCTTTGGGTTATCCTTAGATATGCATGAACCTTACACTTGCCCATAACTATCAAAGCATGAAAAAGTAGAGTGAGGCAGATGGGAACATTATGACCATAGATAGAACCTAGCTAGATCCTTCAATAGATCAAGAACTCCCTAGAATATCTGGGAAATTCTGCCATATGTTATACATTTAATTTCAATTACATGTACCAAGTATACTAAGCTAGTACAAGCTGTGGGTAGCTTTTGTATGGGGAGAAGCATCTGCAAGAAAACCTAAACTGCCTGACAATTACATGCTTTCCTAGGATGGTGTCTGTTAGCATTCTGAGGTTTCCACTGCCGAAGCAGAAATCAGACACTGCTTGGGAGTGCCTATTGTCAGGACATAATTTCACGTTTAAGGCAACATTCTTTAGGCTTAGCATGGGTTAGGAAGGAATGAATTATGTGAGGAATGTGGTGGTAGTCTGGTGGTTACATGTTCATATTATTCTGCTCTGCTATACATATTGTGAGAAAACTACACAAAAGAAGTCAGGAAATGATCTCATAGACTCTTCTAGCCATATTAATAACCACAAAGGTGAAAGGAAGCACAGAAACAGTAAAAATACCCAGGACACAAGGGTAGCTGGCCTGCCTTTTATCAGCCATTTCCCTGTTGACTAAGGAATTGTATTCTTTTGTCTGATTCAGACTTCTCTGTCCCTTAAGATGGATGCTTTTTAAAAGTTGACACAGAGCATGAATACAGAGAGTCAAACAAATCAGAGAATCAAGTGCCACATGACCCAGCAATGTGCACTTGCAGCCCAGAAAACCAACCATATCCTGGGTGGCACCAAAAGGAGCATGACCAGCAGGCTGAGGGAGGTGATTCTGCCCCTCTGCTCTGCCCTGGTGAGACCCCACCTGAAGTCCTGCATTCAGCTCTGGAGCCCCCAACATAAGAAGAACATGGACCTGTTGAAGCGAGCCCAGAGGAGGCCACAAAGATGGTCAGAGGGCTGGAACACCTCTCCTATAAAGACAGGCTGAGAGAGCTGGAGCTGAGACCTTATAGCAGCCTTCCAATACCTAAAGAGGACCTACAAGAAAGCTGGAAAAGGAAGGACTTTTTACAAGGGCATGTAGTGGTAGTGATAAGACAAGGGGTCATGGCTTTCAACTGAAAGAGGGTAGGTCTAGATTAAATATAAGAAAGAAATTCTTCACCATGAGGGTGGTGAGGTACTGGAACAGGTTGCCCAGAAGACTCATGGATGCCTGGAAGTGTTGAAGGCCAGGTCGGATGTGGCTTTGAGCAACCTGGTCTAATGGAAGGTGTCCCTGCCCATGGCAGGGGGGTTGGAACTCGATGATTTTCAAGGTCCCTTCGAACCCAAAACATTCTGTGATTCTATCATGATTCTCTGTAAGATTAGCCAGGATGTGTGGAGTTGAAGGAAATCCTTGAGCATTGTGAGAGTGCTGACAAAGAGGGTAGTTTATGAAGAATTACATTGCAGGTATGTGCTTCAAGTTTGAGTAGGCACACCCTCCATCAGGGGTGCCCTGATGTGGGAAGGGCGGGTAGGGACACGGATTCCCCGCTTTTGCTGACTGGAACACCTGAACACAAGCTAAAAAAAGCTCGTGGGCTACGGCAGTACGGCCCCACTAGACTCACCTCAATAGCATGCAGGACTCACGTCCACAGTCTGAAAACAAAAAGGGATTTCAGCGCACGGACGTAACTGAAAAATGAGGAAAACGCAACACAGATTTACGTGAGGCAGATCGCACAAGACTTAGTTGATACATTTTAATTGATAATCCCTCTGTCACTAAAGGAGTGGCGATACGGGCTACTCCACCTGACAGGAAAGCGAAGAGGGCGATTTGGGAAGCCGGAGCGGAGCGCTCTCCCTGCGCCGTCGCCGCAATCAGCTCAGCGCGGGACGGGGGCCGCTGCCCGCAGGGCCTCATCGGCGCCCGCGCCCCAAAAAGGAACCGCCGGGCTGGCGATGTGGGGGAGCCCCGGGCAGCTCTGCCGGCAGGGGTTTATTCACACCCGCTCCCTCTTCCGTTTCCTCCCATTTCCACCGGCACAGGCCTGCAGCCCGTTAGGGGAAGAGGGAAGGGGCGGTCACGGCACTGGGGCACTGCCCGCGCCGCTCAGTGCCCACCCCGGCCCCGCAGGTGGCGCTCGAGCGCCGGTCCGCCCCCGCACCCCGGCGCTGCGGCGGCGCAGAAGCCCTGAGCCCGAGCGCATGCGCGGCGCGCCGAGCGCTGGCGGCCGCCGGCGGTCTCCCTGGTGCCGCCGCCGTCGCAGTTCCCGGATGTAGCGGCGGGCGCGCGGGGCCAGCGGTGGCTGGAGGCTGCGGGGTGCGGGCGGGCGCCGCGGGCCGGGGGCAGCCGCTGCGGCGCCGGGGATGGGTGCGTAGGTAGGAAGGGAGGAAGCAAGGAGAAGAGTCGGCCGGAGGCTCCCGCCTGTCGGCTCCTCTCGCCCCGGTCGCGTCCCCCGGCCCGTCGGAGCGGTCCCTCTCTCGCCCGCTCACCGTCGCGTCAGGATTGCCCCTCTTCCCCCCGTTCCTGTCTCTCCCTCGCCGCACCGGCACACGCGGCCCGTGCCCTCCCTCCCTGCGGCCGAGGCAGCCGTCCCCATCGGGGTCCCCCTCCGCCGCCTCCGGGCTGCGCGCCCCTTCCTGCCGCCCCGGGGCCCGGGCCCGCGGGGCGTCGCCGGGATGAGCAGTTCGCGGAACAACCGGGTGATGGTGGAGGGAGTCGGGGCCCGGGTGGTCCGGGGACCGGACTGGAAGTGGGGGAAGCAGGATGGCGGCGAGGGCCATGTGGGCACCGTCCGCAGCTTCGAGAGCCCCGAGGAGGTGGTCGTGGTGTGGGACAACGGCACAGCCGCCAACTACCGCTGCTCCGGGGCCTACGACCTGCGCATCCTGGACAGCGCGCCCACCGGTGAGCGGGCCGGGACGGGGGGGAGGGAAGGGACGAACTCACAGGATCCTGTCGTGGCCGGGGGGTGCGGATCAGGACCCGATCCTGGAGGCGGATTGCTCCCCTCCTTTCCCTTTTCGGGCTGTGCCTTTCTCTCTCTTTTTTTTTTCGGAGGGGGGAGGGAGAAAATCGGCTACCCTCCCCTCTCCCCGTGGCTGTGCGTAGGTGGCTATGTGTGTATGTGCAAATGTATAGGTACACAGAATAAATGCATAGTGTGTGGCCGCGGGGAGAGGAGTTGTCCCGGGACATTTAAATTGGGGTAGACAAAGCAAAAGTGATTTGCCATAGAGAACGGGCTCCCCGTGTGCCTGGGACAGTGAGGATGTTACCTCGGTGTTTTGGTTTGTTCCCCCCCCCGCCTTGGATTTAAATTTCAGAGCTGCTTTGTAAAATGGTGACAGTCTTTCTGAGTCAAGTAGAGGGAGGACTGCAAAAAAGAGGTGTAACACCTTTTTGCTAAAGATTACATCAAGTGGTTGAAATAGTGTTTTGTTTTGTAATCTGTGTGTTGCCTTTTATCTGCATCGTCAGACCTGCTGTAAAATAGTGAAGGTACTGGGAAAAAAATGCATTCATTCATTCTTGTAATTACTTGGCTGCCTGATATTCATGCTTTAAATGCAGTCAGTTTGGACAATGGATTTATATCTGCACTGACATTATGCGGCAGTGTTAGTGTTGCAGACACTGCAGGGAAATGTTCATTTTAGCACCTGTTTTTACAGTTAAAACTCACAAAGAGAAATATATTGTTTAGTTTCATCGGAAGTACAGTGAGGTGATTTTGGGCTGGGCAGGATTGCCTCAATAATGAAGTGATTGGACCTATTTGTTGGTGCTTAGATGTACTGTTTTTCTAATGTGTCTTTCAGTTTGATGAAGAGGAGAGACCATCTTTGAGCCAGCTAGGTGTAGTGTTACAGAAAGGAAAATTATAGCAGTGGGTTGAAGCTAACACACTTTTGAAGAGACAGCATCATGAAATTAATTCTAATTAATTACAAAAATGTTGTTGAGAAAAAGAAAACAACACTAAACACACCACACATTGCATTGTGAGCCTTTGAGGTGGATTTTATTTTTGTATGTCTGAGTACCTTTGTCTCTCCTGGCTTTGTGGTTCGTTTTTGTTGCTGTTTTGAGGGTAGATGCTATTAAAATGTGCTGAAAATCTTTTGAATTGGAGCTTGGAACAAGAAGTTAAGAGTAGTCTTTCAAGTAGTCAGTCCTTGTGTTACAGATGTTTATGCTTCGAAACTTTACCTGCATTTGATGTAGAAACCAGTGGGACTGCTTCTGCTTAAAACTGAAGTGTATGCATAAATGTTGAATATGAGCCAATGCATGCATCATACTCCTGGAACTACTGCATGGAGCTACCCAGGGTTGTTCTTTGCTGGAAGGAGTTACTTTTGAGGTCGTGATAGCCTGGAGACAGGAAGAGTAAAAATCTGTGAAGTAGTAGCAGCAAAAGGGAACTAGGATGCTGTCAATTTGGACCAAAATCCTGGTTTTACTACTGATTCACTTTGTACTCTCAGGCAAATCACTTCCTTTTTTCAATTTTCCACCTTTTTGTAGTTACTTATTTTTCTCCATGGTAGTGACTACCCATTGTTTAGAATAAGGGACTCTGACTTTGGATGATAGTTTGATATTATCTCTAGGGGGCATCTGGATAATTTTGATATAAATATTTGCAGGAAAATGGTATTAGGTGGCAGGAATTTCTAACTATGGTATTAATAAGGATGCTGTTTAGCAAGGAAATGTTATCTGGGGTGGATTTTGTTTGATGATACTTAGCAGAGTGTTAAATCATGGCTTATAGTTTAAAATGGAAAAAAATTATCTAGTTCATAAAGTTACAGTCGCAATGTGATTGTAAGTTTATAGTGCGAATAAATAGAAAAATACAACAGTGGAAAACAAAATTAAATTATTTATTGCTGGGAGTTCTTTTTCTTAGCTATTCAAAAGCAGACTCAATTATAAATTCTTAGAAGCAGTGCTTGCAGCCAGAGTTGTTACTTTGATGAGCCTGTTACTTTGATGGCCTGTGCAGCCAGAAACAGTGGTGATGCATCAGGAACCCATTATGTTATAGAAGTGATGTTTGAAGCTCATTCTATTAAAAAAAAGCCAAACAACCAACCAACCAACAAGCAACCCCCTGAGTTTGATACATGTATGCGCATATACATATATGTATATGCCTTTGTTTTAATGCCATAGACTTAATGATGTACTGTTCTTGTATTTTAATGGTTGTAGGCATTACAAGACTATGTTAACTTTTTATAAAACTTGAATAGCCTTAGTACTAAGATTTTAGGATGGTCTTCTTTAAAATAAAAAAGTCTTTGATGATTTATGTGAAGCGTGTCTTATAAGCTGTTCGCTCCAGATGTAGTCATCTGGGTAATAATGATTTGTGATATGAAGTTTTGTTTTTCAGTTCTGCCTACCAAGTTAGCTGTATTAGCTGCCAGTTGGTGGTCATATTTATAATGGCCAGCATGTCTTTAAGCAAGACAGAGCAATTGGGAAGGGTTAGTAAATGAAGAATGTGAAAAGAAAGGAAATTTCAGTTAGAAGAAAAGAAACTTCAGTTTGGTCCTGTGTAGTTGCCCCCTAAATGAAGTAAGTGCTGGGATGCGATATGTTAGCAGTGCAGTGTGGTTGCCTGATTACTTGCAAATAAATCCTTTTTTTTTCTGTAAAGTTGCCTTTTGCCAGGATCTGGGAGTCTTGAGAGTCCCTCTTTTCTTGTAGTGTTGTGGAAAAAAAGCAAACAGGAGTAGTCATTTTAGCTGCTTAGCAGAAGCTATAAGTATATAAACCCAAGCTTTGTATTTAGAAGGGAAGGTGGCCTTTTCCAAACGTGAAGGCTGTACAGTAGCATGTTTGCAGAGAGCATTTCTGACTATGTTCACATAATACTGATGATCATTACAGAAACTTTGTGTTTATTCTCTTCTTGAAGATTTGCTTTCTACAAAGCTTCAGCAAAAAAATCGCTTGTCATCTATTTCCTCTTTTATATGGCCGGTTCAAAATAACAATGTTATTTTCCTGCTTAAAATATTTACACAATTATGTTTGAATAAGGGGAGGTGGCAGAGGGGCCGGGGTCAGGAAATGCAATCTTGTGGAATTATCCTGCAGCTATGGCGAGCATCTGTGCAGTGTGAAAGGCTCTATGTGCTGTATTCTTCTAATATTGAAAATTCAGGTGTTATCTCTTGAAGATCTGAGTGGCTTTCTGTACTTGAATTAATAGTTTTCAGTAACCTGAAGAGTTGCGTAAATCATCGTGTAGTTACATATATTGGAACATTTTAAAAGATAGAGCACCTGGGATGATTTATCCTATGTATTTATTTATTTGTTCATGTTTTTAGCACATTAAATGTAATTTAAGGCGAATTATCTTAGTCAAGATTTTTTAGTTGCTATTTTAAAATACTTATAGAACTCCTCACAAGTAAAAAAATCTGACAGCTTTGTGAGCAGTGGTACTTGGGAAGCCTTTTTTAAAAAATAATAAACATGTCCTTTGTTCTTCCTGCCCTTCCCCCATGTCTCCTACACAATAATCCTCTCCCTCCTCATGTATCTTGTGATACCCTTACCAGATAGGACACATGCTTTGGCAAGTCTGGCGTCTCTTGTATATAGTAATTGGTCAGTTGGCTGCTGCCAAACAGGTTATTTAATTAATGAGTTGTGTTAATGGGGACACTGATTTGAGTTTTTACGCAATTTGTTGGAATATGGTTCATCTTTAAGAATTCTTTATTTTCAGTTTGCCTGGAGTCTGCCCATAGTGTAAAAAATGTCTGGAGTCGAAAAATGAGAAGAACAAAACATTGGTGTTGCTTTATAAATTGAGGTCTAAATGAATCAGTTTTCCAAGTAGTTTATGATATCCCTTGTCTGCTGGTAGTATTGTCATTATGATATGAAAGGATTTTGGCTTGTTAGACTTTTGTAGAGAATAACGAGATAGTCCATTGGAATCCAGATTTTGTTGGTTCTGAGAAGCAATAGGAATCACTGTTTACTTCTGCTTTGCTTAACAGTGAGTTGTATGGATACTCCTTTTACATCTTATTTTACCATTAAAGTGTTCTTTTATTGGACAGTTGTATATTGAAAATTATCTTTAGTACAACAGAGATATTAGTAATAAATTCAAATAGCAATTTGAGCAACACTGCTTCTATTTCCTTTTACATCTTTAAGAGTGAGCATGTGTTTTAAAAACTTGTAGGCAAAGGTTGTAAAATTGATGTATAAATGAGTGGTGACAGAGAACTGGTGGACTAAGTAAACCAGGGAAGATTTGGCAATAGAGAGCAAAAGTGAAAAATAACTGTGGTAGGGACGTAGAGGTAGGAAATTAACATGAAATGCAAGTAGTAAAAACATTAATGACAAGTGGAGATCAGGAATACTGGATTTTATGGTGTCTTAAGTTTGGAGAGACATTAGGAAATGGCAGCTATTTAAAAGCAATTAGACATGGTGAAAGTATGGTACCTTCTCATTACCTAGTTTTTTCCCTCGCCCCTCATCCCCAGTGCATTATGGAGGATGATACAAAACCTGTTTTATTTTGAAATAGTCTGCTCCTAGGAAATTTTGAAGAATACTTGGAAGTTTAGTTTTTGCAATATCTCATTTTAGAGACCTAAAGTGTTCTGCTGGTTCACAGCTGGCCAGTTGCAGGACTGATGTTTGAATTCGGAAGTTTTTATGGCACTTTAATGTATTCCAGTAGTTTAATTAAGGCATTCTTTCCTCACATAAACTTTGTAAAGTTTTTGTTTCTCAACCTTTCTTAAACAGCCTTCCTTTTGAAGAGCAGAAGTGGTTTCTGTGACAGATGCACGTTGCATTTGGGTCAGGATTTCAGTTTGGCTCCATAGCCTACACTTGACCTAGTCTTCTGGTTGTTCCTGTGTTCTGTGCTTCAGTTTACATCATGGGGTGTTTTGGAGCACACAAACTGGTTTATTTTTTGTTGAAAGTAAATTGGAAGATATCCCAACGCTGATGAGAGTTCAGTCCACTGGGCTAGAGAAGAACTAGTCTGAAACATTAGAAATAATGTCTCCTCCTATCCGCCCAAATGTGTGTAGTGCCAACATCAAGTCCTCAGTACTGCATTTTGTCGAGTAGATGGTAATGGAGACCATGGTGATGCAGCTTGTCCCCTTGCAGCCGATGCGGGGGCACAGTAGAGCAGGTGGACATGCCCTGAAGTCAAGCCCATGGAGAGCCCATGCTTGAGCAGTGTTTTCCTGAAGGAGTGCAGGCTGTGGAGAGGACTCATGCTGGGGCAGGGGAGAAGTGTGAGGAGTTGTTATGGACTCATCATAACCCTCCATTGCCCATCATCACTGAAATTTCTTCACTGAAGGGGTTGTCAGGTGTGGGAACAGACTGCCTAGGGAAGTGGTTGAATCACCATCCCTGGAGGTATTTAAAAGATGTATAGTGCTTAGGGAACATGGTTTAGAGGTGGACTTGACAGTGTTAGGCTAATGGTTGGACTTGATGATCTTAAGGGTCTTTTACAACAAAAATTATTCTATGATTCTGTCTCTCCTGGCGAGATAGAGGAGTTGGGAATGAAAGAGTTGAGTCTGGGAAAAAGAGGGAGTATAGGGAGAAGCTGTCTTAGTTTGTCTTCCTTGCCATCCTCTCTTTTTTTCTTCTTCTTTTTTTTTTTTTTTTTTTTTTTAATTGTCAATACATTTATTTTTTTTCTGCTTTGCCTGTGATGGTAATAGGTCAGTGATTTCACTTGCATCTCGACCTACAAGCTTTTTATTTTCACTTCTTATCCTATTGAGGAAGGGAGTGAGAGAGCAGCTGGGTGTGCACCTGGTAGCCAACCAAGCTCAACCCACCACATTCCTGTACCTGTAATATCTAACTCAAAAAAAAATTCTTTCAACCTCCTTTAAAACATACTGTTGATTTAAAGAGTTCATTTTGTTTGTACTGAGGACATGCATAAGGGTTTAACTATCACATTTTGTGATCCAGTAGTAGCATCTTGTTTCCGTGTCTTTTTAGCAGATGAAGTGAAAACTCTCTTAGTGGTTAAACTTTCTGTAACGGGATTACTTTGCCTCCTCCTGCCCTGCAATGCTCTGTTTGTCTTGCCAGCAGTGTTGTGCAGCACCACAAAGAATGGGATTGGGAAACCAGTCCAGCTGAATATTTTTTCCTACTGGCTTTTTTTTCAGCCGGGTATGTTTCTTGGTTCGGTTTACAGCTCAACTCTGCAAAAACCTTCTGCTGGCATAATGGAAAGAATGGAGCAGCATGGTCAGGTGAGGCATGCACTGAAGTGGGTGTTGCTGCTGGAATCATGTGTCGGGGAATGAATGAAGAAAGGCTGTATCTATCAGGGTGCTGCTTAGGGACCTGTGAGATATAATGCGACTCTCACAATCAGGGACTCCAAATACAGATATACACTGTTCTCTTTTAAGTTCCAGACACTGTAGTCAGTAAAATGACTTTTAAGTCAAACATATTTGTATTTTTTTTTTCTTGGTCTTTCCTAAGGAAATTTTTCTGAGTTTTTCCACAGCGGCTTTTGCCTCACTGGCTAGAAATGTTTAGTTTTTATTTAAGTCTACTGTGAAATGACCTAGTTCTGTATTACATGACTTGTGATCATGCCTTTTTTTTTCTGCCCTCTTTCCTGTTGCTTGGACAAACTGAAGAGTCCTGCAGCACCCAATTCTCTGGTCTTTTTACAGCCAGAATAAATGTGATCCTTGGCAAACCGTCTTCCCTGAAGTTCAACAACCATCAGAAAAATTCCAAAGATGTGTAACTTTTCTCTTTCTATGCGAAATACAAATTTAGTGATCAATCAAAAAAACCCAACAAACAAATACCACCTCTCAGCCCCAAGTGCCATAACTAGTTAGACTTTTTAAACAATGTAACAGAACAGTAACAGGTTGTCCGAGTCTGTGTAATCCGGCTCTTGAAGACCACAAAATAGTAGTAAAACGATTCAGTACAATTCATAGCAGTGAGGCAGCGACCTCGAGATCATAGCTAATGCTGTCTTTGAGTGTTACAGGTAATCAACAGATACCAGACATCAAAGTCCCAGTGTATGTAACAAGAAAGATCACTTTGTACTTGATGCTGACCTTCCACGTTGGGAACAAGATCATTGATGGAGTGTGGGGAGAAAATGTATGAATGATTTCCAAGTTGTTGTTTTGTAGGAAAACAGCATTTTTTGTTGTTGTTACCAGACGACAAAATACTTTTTAGATGTAGAAGGTTAGTTAAAAAGAATGATTATAGTAGATGAGGTGTGTTGTCTGGCAGTTGGAGTTGGCAAATAACGTTACGGGTTACAGGACTTGTCTGTGCCAGACCTGCAAAATTTCAGCACAGAATTATGGTCAAGGTTTGGATGCTGCTTCAGTCATGAACCGCTCCAGGAGTTACAGTGATCATTTAGTATAACATAGGCAGTTTTCGGGGGTTTTTGTAGTAACCGAGGGCTATCTTTGAGTGTCTTGAAGAGGTGTTCAGATCTCTGTGGTGCTACATGCAGTCTTTGCTCAAACTGTGTTGCCTTTTCCAGCCTTAACTAAATATTTATTCCGATGTTTGTGCATCAGGAAAGCTTTTAATTATGAGGCCAGAAATCTTCTTAAACACGTTTATTATCAAGGTTGAAAGAAGATGGAGTGAGAAGGCTTCTTGTTTAGGAGAAATGATACACGAGATTATTTTGCTGGTATTCAGAGGGACCTTGACAGGCTGGCTTAATGGTCCAACAGGGATGTCATGTAATTCAACAAAGGGAAGTGCCAAGTCCTGCAGCTGAGGAAGAGTAACCTCTGCACCAGTACCAGCTGGGAACAGCTGACAAGAAAGCAGCTTTGCAGGAAAAGACCTGGGGATCTTAGTGGACAACCAGTTGACCATGAGCCAGCAATGCCCCTTGTTGTGATGAAGGTATCGAGTGGTCTCCTGGGCTGCATTAGGAACCGTGTTGCCAGCAGGTCAAGGGAGGTGACCCTTCCCCTCTACTCCGCACTGGTGAGGCCATACCTGGAGTGCTGGGTCCAGTTCTGGGCTCCCCAGTACAAGAGAGACATGGACATACTGAGTGTGTCAAGTGAAAGGCTGCAAATGTGTTTTAAAGGGATCTTAAGGCATCTGATATGAGGAGAAACTGAGGGATCTGGTGGTGTTTAGTCTGGAGAAGAGAAGGCTCAGAGAGATCTTAAGAGCATATATAAATGCCTGATGGAGGTTGTAAAGGGTATAGAGCCAGACTCTTTTCGGTGGTGTCAAGTGACAGGACAAGAGGTGGTGGGCACAAATTGAAATACAGGAATTTCCACTTAAGCATAAGAAGAAACGTTTTTGCTCTAGGGATGACTGAGTGCTGGAACAGGCTGCCCAGAGGTTGTGGAATCTGCATTCCTGGAGGTGCTCAAAACTTGACTGGATATGATCTTGGGCAGCTGGCTCTAGTTTACTCTGCTTTGGGCAGTGGTGGTAGGAGTAGACAATCCCCAGAGATTGTCTCAGCTATTATATGATTTTGTGAAATGATCAGACAAGAAGGCATTTCCTTCAGTTTTACCTCTCCAACTGTGTTGTTTTTTTTTTTTTTCCCCCTTGTGAGTGGCTCAGCTGTTGGACAGAAGTGACTAATAGGTGGTTTATAGTGAATTTGGCAGTCATTTCTGAAAGCATCCCTTCTGGAGGGGACAAAACCCATTCTTTTCCCTCACTAATTTCAGAGTGATCTGTTTTTTCTTGGCTGTGCCGTGTTACGTGTTTCTGCGTTTTTTTGTGTGTGTGTGTGTTGGTGGGGGGTTTGGTTGTTGTTTGTTTGTTTTTTAAAGGGTGAGTGACTAAGAAAATTCTGTGTTACTACAACCTTTTAGTGATTGTTTTTAGCTTGTGATACAGACTGAATGCCAATGCTTCTCTGTCCTGTTGCTCAATTTTTTCCAAACAGTAGCAGAACTTGTTCTGATTTTTTTTTTTTTTAAATAAACTTGTGATTGTTCACTGTATTCAGAATACATGGATGGAAACTGTGACTGATAACTTTCTCTCTACTGTAGGTTGGCAAAGCTGTAGGACTAAGTAGTCTTGAAAACTCAGTTTCTGTAGAAGGCTGGGCAGAGCACATGCTGATGGGTTACATCTGGTCTGTCTTTGGCACATTCTTTTCCAACAAACCAACATATAAACCAGTAAAGTGCTTCAAAAAGAGTAACAGATTTTCTTGAAGCTAATGGCATCTATCCAAGAGAGCTTAATTTTTTCCTGTATAGAAAAGAGTTGAGATAAGTACTTATCTTTAGCTCTGTACAAAATGTGTAAGTCAAACCAATGATTTTCAAACAGCTGAACACAGTAGCCTTTGTGGTATAAGGTGTGTTGATAGCCTTAATCAAAAGATAACATTTCGGACTGCCTGTATATATGCATTTCTCACTTTCTCTGATTGTTATAGATAGAAAAAAACAAGCACAGCTTTCTCAGCTTTTTGAGCTGAGGCAAGATAGAACATTTCAGCAACAGACTGTTGACTGGAGATATGGGGAAAAGTCCATTATCTTTTCGCCTCAGTTGTATAGGCTGATAGAGTATCACTAGCAGCCTTTCTTTATTGTTATCATTTTAGTATAGGGTTTCAAATTGTTATGGCGCACAACAGAGATCTGTGTGGTGCTGTGGCAAAATTGTCAGTCTTGTTTTTCCTTTTCTCCTCATAGGTATCAAGCATGATGGGACTATGTGTGATACTTGTCGACAGCAACCCATCATTGGCATCCGATGGAAATGTGCTGAATGCACAAATTATGACTTGTGCACAGTTTGCTATCACGGGGACAAACATCACTTGAGGCATCGTTTTTACAGAATTACCACACCAGGAAGTGAAAGGTAAAATGTGATTTTTTTTTCCCCATGAAATTAAATAGGAAAACTTAATTGTGGTTAACTTTGAAATTGCAGCTTTGGTTGCTGAAACTTGGATTAGGTAAGAAAGTGGCTTGACATGTCAGTTCTATTACTGGTTCTGTCTCTTTGTGCAGGAGGGTAGCTCGAGATCTTTGGACCTTGGAAAACATGCACATTTTAGAAAGAATGGAGTAGAGAAAAATGTTAGGATATGATTACTCAATTTCTTTTAACCTCACTGTAGTCTTCCTAAGTCTTGTGTTATCATATAGCAGCTTTAAAATGACGACACTTACCTTTACATGATATAGAATCACAAAATTATTTGTCAATGAATTCCTGAATGTGAAAGTTCAATTAGATTCAAAAATGATGTAGACAGATTGAGGGAAAATACCCTTCTTGTGGGCTATGACAAACAGAATGATGTGCAACAGCATTTTTTTTCCTCTTCTTGGGAAATAAGGTTTACAAATACGTTGTAATTCAGTGATGTGCTTTTATCAGTGCTTTTACAGTTAAGGAAAGTGGTTGGAGCACACAAACTCAGTTCTTCTATCGTGTCTTGTAGGGACTATGTTTATTTTCTGAAGTGTTTTTCTTGAAGTTTGACTACGGCTCAAATGCCGGGGTCAGTGGCTTACAAAAAGTAACTTTTGTTTTTTTGAAGTTCATAGTGGCAGCTCTAGGTGTCAAATAGATATCATAAGCTTAGTGTCAGAATTATAATGTTTAATGCAGAGCAAGACGTGAAAGTTGAATCCAAAAGTAGAAAGTGCTGACTTAGTGTAATCAATAGAGAATAGGTAACAAAATACAAATCTATTTTTCTATTTGTTTTTTTAAAATATCATTGTTTTTGACAATGCTTACCAGACTTTCCCCTTCCTTTTCCCCCCCCCTTCCTTTTCCCCCCCCCTTCCTTTTCCCCCCCCCTTCCTTTTCCCCCCCCCTTCCTTTTCCCCCCCCCTTCCTTTTCCCCCCCCTTCCTTTTCCCCCCCCTTCCTTTTCCCCCCCCCTTCCTTTTCCCCCCCCCTCCTTTTCCCCCCCCCTTCCTTTTCCCCCCCCCTTCCTTTTCCCCCCCCCTTCCTTTTCCCCCCCCCTTCCTTTTCCCCCCCCCTTCCTTTTCCCCCCCCCTTCCTTTTCCCCCCCCCTTCCTTTTCCCCCCCCCTTCCTTTTCCCCCCCCCTTCCTTTTCCCCCCCCCTTCCTTTTCCCCCCCCCTTCCTTTTCCCCCCCCCTTCCTTTTCCCCCCCCCTTCCTTTTCCCCCCCCCTTCCTTTTCCCCCCCCCCTCCTTTCCCCCCCCCTTCCTTTTCCCCCCCCTTCCTTTCCCCCCCCTCTTCCTTTCCCCCCCCCTTCCTTTCCCCCCCCCTTCCTTTCCCCCCCCCTTCCTTCCCCCCCCCCTTCCTTTCCCCCCCCCTTCCTTCCCCCCCCCCTTCCTTTCCCCCCCCCCCTTCCTTTCCCCCCCCCCCTTCCTTTCCCCCCCCCCCTTCCTTTCCCCCCCCCCCTTCCTTTCCCCCCCCCCCTTCCTTTCCCCCCCCCCTTCCTTTCCCCCCCCCCTTCCTTTCCCCCCCCCCTTCCTTTCCCCCCCCCCTTCCTTTCCCCCCCCCTTCCTTTCCCCCCCCCCTTCCTTTCCCCCCCCCTTCCTTTCCCCCCCCCTTCCTTCCCCCCCCCTTCCTTCCCCCCCCCTTCCTTCCCCCCCCCTTCCTTTCCCCCCCCCTTCCTTTCCCCCCCCCTTCCTTTCCCCCCCCCTTCCTTTCCCCCCCCCTTCCTTTCCCCCCCCCCTTCCTTTCCCCCCCCCCTTCCTTTCCCCCCCCCCTTCCTTTCCCCCCCCCCTTCCTTTTCCCCCCCCCCTTCCTTTTCCCCCCCCCCTTCCTTTTCCCCCCCCCCTTCCTTTTTCCCCCCCCCTTCCTTTCCCCCCCCCCCTTCCTTTTCCCCCCCCCCTTCCTTTTCCCCCCCCCCCTTCCTTTTCCCCCCCCCCCTTCCTTTTCCCCCCCCCCCTTCCTTTCCCCCCCCCCCTTCCTTTCCCCCCCCCCTTCCTTTCCCCCCCCCCTTCCTTTTCCCCCCCCCCCTTCCTTTTCCCCCCCCCCCTTCCTTTTCCCCCCCCCCCTTCCTTTTCCCCCCCCCCCTTCCTTTCCCCCCCCCCCCTTCCTTTCCCCCCCCCCCCTTCCTTTCCCCCCCCCCCTTCCTTTCCCCCCCCCCCCTTCCTTCCCCCCCCCCCTTCCTTCCCCCCCCCCCCTTCCTTCCCCCCCCCCCCTTCCTTTCCCCCCCCCCCTTCCTTCCCCCCCCCCCTTCCTTCCCCCCCCCCCTTCCTTCCCCCCCCCCCCTTCCTTCCCCCCCCCCCCTTCCTTCCCCCCCCCCCTTCCTTTCCCCCCCCCCTTCCTTCCCCCCCCCCCCTTCCTTCCCCCCCCCCCCTTCCTTTCCCCCCCCCCCCTTCCTTTCCCCCCCCCCCTTCCTTTCCCCCCCCCCTTCCTTTCCCCCCCCCCCTTCCTTCCCCCCCCCTTCCTTCCCCCCCCCCCCTTCCTTTCCCCCCCCCCTTCCTTTCCCCCCCCCCTTCCTTTCCCCCCCCCCCTTTCCCCCCCCCTTCCCCTTCCCCCCCGCCCGCCTTCCCCTTCCCCTTCCCCCCCGCCCGCCTTCCCCTTCCCCTTCCCCCCCGCCCGCCTTCCCCTTCCCCTTCCCCCCCCCCGCCTTCCCCTTCCCTTTCCCCCCCCCCCCGCCTTCCCCTTCCCCTTCCCCCCCGCCCGCCTTCCCCTTCCCCTTCCCCCCCGCCTTCCCCTTCCCTTTCCCCCCCCCCGCCTTCCCCTTCCCCTTCCCCCCGCCTTCCCCTTCCCCCCGCCTTCCCCTTCCCCTTCCCCTTCCCCCCGCCTTCCCCTTCCCCTTCCCCTTCCCCCCGCCTTCCCCTTCCCCTTCCCCCCGCCTGCCTTCCCCTTCCCCCTCCTCTTCCTTCTTTTTAGCTGAAGTTTCCTTTGTAGTTTTAAGTGGTCTGTGTTTTAGTTTTGGAGATAGATTATAGACAATGTATAGAATTGCAGGAAATCTTTTGCATCTTGTCACTTTCTCCCTCTCTCTGTTATTTCCCATTGAGCTCTGTTTTGCAACTCTTTTCTAGAAGGCAGCTTCATCTATCAAGGAGCTATTTCTATTCGATCAAGCTTCATTGAGAAAAATAGATTAAAGTTAATCTTTTGAAGGAGGAGAAAAGGGCAAAACAGTGCTATTGAACTGGAGGGATATCTCATAAGAAAAATGACAAGAGGAATCAAAGGATATTTGGATGAAAGAAAGCATCAGCTCTTCCTATTTTATTATTGAGTTTGGGATATCACATGGGCAGCATACTGAAGTAATGTATGCTGGTTTTTGTGTGAGTTTTGTAGGTACTTGGATCTTTCTAAAACACTGCTGTAAACAACGTATCTTTGTGTTTTCTGTCATTCTTTTATATTAGATAAAATTGGCTAATATGTTCGTGTGCTCTTTGCATCAATTCCAGCTGTTTAACTTTTTCCTTGTCTGCCATCTGCTGGATGTTAGAAGTTTAGCAGGAGGGTGATACACGTCTGAAGAGGTCAGGAAACATTCAGAGTTTCAGCTGAAAAATACTTTTTTTCTGGCATGAAGTAAGAAATCTATTTGTGTGCAGACAGGTGACACTTGAGATAACTGAAAAGGCTGGAAAATGTTTGTCTCTTTGTTTTGATTTGTAAGTTAAATACTCATGAACTGTTCTGTTTGGAATTACTTCAGTTCCATTGAAGTCAGAGAGAAATAAGAGATTTGCTTTAGAAAAACGGCATATTATGGCTGATAGATGGAAATACATTTGCCAAGATATGCTGTAAGAAGTATGTAGAAAATAAACTGAGATACAGAGGGGAAAGAGATGTAGCTCTTAATAGCATAATTCTGAATAAAAATGGCAGGGCAATTGCAAGACAGTAATATTGGCCTAGGGTAAATCTACAAGATACAGATATGTAGTGTTTATATAACTTTTTGTTTCTTTAATGATTTTAATAATAAGAGTACAGTTCTCTATGTGTGTGTTTGGAAGATTATTGCTTGTACTAGGAATTTTAGAGAAGAAATTACCATCAGAATTCAAAACTAATTATACAATAAATCAGATTTGGTGAGATCATGGGCTTTTGTCTTGTGGGCTGCTGCTTCAGTTGAGAATTGAATGGATGCGATTCATGCACTGAAATCTGTGTTTTTGGGGTTATTTTTGTTTCAAGATGCTTTCCTTCCTTCCCATCCCCAAAGATTTGTCTTGGACTTTCTTTATTATCTTGACGTTTGTGGGTTCTTCTTTCAATAACTTCAGGGTATTGTTGGAGTCTCGCCGTAAATCAAAGAAAATTACAGCAAGAGGAATCTTTGCAGGTGCCAGGGTGGTACGTGGAGTTGACTGGCAATGGGAAGATCAAGATGGTGGCAATGGGCGTAGAGGAAAGGTAAAACTAAAAACTGGTTTAAATAAGAAGATGCCTTGTGCCTGCTCATGTAACGGCCTCAGTGGCTTTTCTAATTGTAGAGTAAAAATATAATCACAGGAGTTACTATTTTAATTTGCCGGACATTTTTTAATCTTAGTCTGTAATGCTCAAGCATGTAGAAAAAGAAGGGGATGGACACTATGACAAGTTCTTAAAAATTTAAATCTACATTTTTATAATACCAACAGAAAATTTTTAAAACTACTAATTTTCTGTCTTGATTGTTGTGTATAAGACTGGCTTGTAACAACATTAAGATCTTGGGCATATTCAACTTTACTAGAGAGCTGGTATAAAAACAGAGCTCTCAAGAGCCTTTCTGGTCATCATTGCATTCTGTGGTCTTACTGTGCGTCAGCACATTCGTGTATCTCTTGCTCTTGGTTTTCAGTGCTTATGCCCTGGATTTTTTTTTCTTATAATAATTATAGGCACTTTTCCAGTTTAAAATTAAAACTTTTGCAATCGGATATGGATATTGATATTATTGGCTTAGGATGTTATGTAAGTGGTTTTGATATAGTGGGATAATAAAAATATTTGGATTTATTGAAAATTGCATGGAATTCTATGTTGCTAATCATAACCTTTGCAAATTTTCTGGTTACAACTTACATTTACCTTGAGAACTAATGAAGGTTTGTTTTAAGTATGAACATAGAGTGTGAAATATGCTATGACTTCTGTCACCAAATACCGGATGTTCTAGAAGGAAGAACTGGATACCTGTGTATCTTGGTAAACTGGTGGTTTTTGTGGCATTTATTTTTAGTAGATTTAAGCAGCATTTAAAGAAAGTGAAAAATTCCTGAATATTTAGCCTATTTTATGTCCTAGACATTTATGGAAGCTTTAGTACTTTTGGGTATTTAATTTTGGATTTTTTTGAGAGGAGATAATAAATTTAAATCTCTCAAAGCAAGGGATATTCAGATGCAACTTGTCTCATCTTGATTATTTGCCTCTTGCTGTGAATTTGGCAAGGTATTTTGAAATCTCCGAAATTTTGCAAAATAAGAGTCTTATACTGCGTTGTCTGCTTTCTGTACTAAACCTGAATTAGTGCGACTACTTGCAAGCGGAAAATACATGTAAATGCGCGTAAAAGTTTTTAATGAGAAAAAGCAGATGGTAGCTAGCAGAAGCAGCTTTTAAGTAAGTGTAAATAAGATAAAGACAAATTTTAGAAACTGATTTTTTTGAATAATGGAAATGTTTTCAGAATTTGGTGTGTGGCCTCATGATTTCAGGAATGACAGGGAAAGTCCTTTTCACTGTCATTTTGTGGTGTTAAACACTCTGGAAATAAAACTTTGTCTCCTAACATAGTGTAGCATCACCAGGCTTACGCCGGTTGAATCAGGCAAGTTGTAGCAGTTAAAATAGTTTTCATCTTGTTTTTCTTAGTTAAATGCTACTTCTGGTGACAACATGTCAAAGAGTCATAAAATTAATTTACGCAGTTCAGATTTTCTTCTCTACTTATGTAGTTAGATTACCTGCCAAATATACAAAAGAAAAATGGGCCTACAAAGTATATGTTCACGCTGTCATCTTATGGAAATGCTTGCATCAATCAGAAAACAACTTCAGAATGGATTTTACCACATTCAGTAAAACTGCTGTATTCTGTGTTTTTCTGAAGGAGGATGAGTAAACTTTTAAGTTCAAATTGTTTTTCTAAGTCTTTGTTCTAGAAACAATTTTTGTGTTTTTAAAACTGAATAGGTAACTGAAATCCAAGATTGGAGTGCGTCAAGTCCACATAGCGCAGCATATGTTCTTTGGGACAATGGTGCTAAAAACCTTTACAGAGTTGGCTTTGAGGGCATGGTAAGTATAAAAGGACACAAAGGGTAAAATGCATGATGGGGGAAGGGTAGTAAGAGTAACTTGTGCTTTATTATCCTGCCTTTGTAATATCCTTTGTCAGTTCCATACTGTTAGTCAGGTCATTGTGAATACAGCTGGGTGGATCATGCATATGTATTAGGAAGACAGTCTGATCTGGGAATTTATGAAACATGTGAATAATTTAAGGGCTAGTTTCTGCCAAAGTATAGTAAATATTTAAATTGTATACATGATTATCTTCCTGTGCTACTATTGTGCTTAAATCAAAATTCAGAAAAGAAGCAGCTTAGTCATGAACTTTTAAAAGACCTTATTTCTTTAACTCCTGAAGTATTCACTTCACTTCAAATTTTGGTGTGATTACTGCAAGAATTGTAGGTGTTAAATTACTGGCAACACTCAGAATCCTCTTGAAAGCAATTTTTTGTCAACGGAGAAGTGTTGAATTAGGTTACAACCTTAGTTAGCTTTAGCACTAAATATTTTCTTTTTCACTTCCTAGCTTTTACAGCTATTTCTACAGCTTAGGAGAGAAAATGGGTCAGAGCCTAGCCTAAGTGCCTTCTGTCACTGGGTTTTCTTATCCCAATGGGGGTCAAGGAAAGGTTACTTTGATTATCAGCTGCTTGTAACATCTTAATTAGCATTTTCTTTGCATGATTTTTGTTTGATACTGCAGAGGAAAACCATGTTAACTTAACATTGAAGTGTCATCTTGTCAGATGTGTGTCGGTAATGAAATGTTAAACAATGGCTAGTTTGCTTGTTTGGGAAGTATTTTGCCTTATACCCTCACTTGAAATAAAGTTTATTTCTATAATAAAAAATAAATACTACTTTTGCAGTAAATACGTGTTTCAGTGTGAAGTTTAAAAAGAGTAAACATCTTTAGTCCAGGTCAGCTTTTCTGATGCGTGAAGATGCTAAGGATAAAATATGTCAGTATTGAATTATATCCTTCATGGTCCACACCAGTTCTAAAGAAAATTCCTTATATATTGGCAAAAGGTAAAGTTATCTGTTGTAGTAGGTAGTACAATTTTGTTAAACCAGTGTTTAATACCTTCCCCTTTATATTTCATTGTCATGCTTGGAAAAGGATCGTAATTACACAATCTAGATAGACTGAAATACAGATCAACTGATTTTTTTGTTGTTGTTGCGATTTCAGTTACTATGTTATAATTTGTGCTCTACATAGTAGGAATGCTGTGGAATCATTAAAGGTTCCTTCTGTCCTCAGAAAAAATACGTTTAAGATAAGTTATATCTGTTCTGAATAGTTATTTCCATAACAATAGAAAAATATATATGGTTTGTAAATCAACTGTATTCTGTTGCCATGCTGTTGCCACATAAGGAAGCATTAAATATTTTTAGAATACTTGATTAAGTCCTGCTACTGTAAATTTGAAAGGATAAGGATGACCCTTCCCACAAGATTTGCAGAAATATAAAAATTCAGTCAGTCATTTAATTGACAACAAAAAAGTGTTAAAATATTTGTGGAACTACATATATATACATGTTGTATATAGGATAATACATAAAAAGTGTATGTACATGCATATGTTTTAAAAGGGCTTTGTATGTAGTGCTTACCTGTTTGTAATCCATTCTTACAATAATTTTGTCTTTGTCAAATACTTTTATCAAATTCAATTTTCACTTCGGGCAGAATGGAATCTTGGATATCTGTGACAAATAGCCATTTGAATGTAAAGTTAAATTTTTATAACTGATTCATTGCTTGCTAAGTGTACAATTCATTATGATTATTTACTCCTATTTATATGCTATTATGTAAAGCTGGTTAGTAGACTGTCAGAAAGTTCATATAAAGTTGGGGCAAACTTGTTCTGGAACTTAGAAATTGGATAAGAATGTACAGAGAAAGTGGAATCAACAATACTCAGTGTGTGCCTGTGTAAATACAGCTGGGAAAGAGACCCCTACTTGCAAATGAGTAACACTTGACTCGAGGCAAATAGAGCTGATTAAAGAAACACAGCTCATTATTGTAAGTCAGGGTTGCTTGTTTGATAGCTGACAGGCTGCATCTGCTCCTCAAAATTAATCTATCTGGCCTGTCAGCTTTTTCTTGGGGGAGACGAGGGCTGGCTGGTGGGGCAGCAGGTGCTGGCTGAAAAATTGCCTTTATTTGTGGCCTGATACTTGCAGGTTTTTTTGAGTTTGTTGTTGTGTTTACTTACGAAGGAGTAGAGAGAGGTGCATCTTGTTTTTCTTTGTGAATCCTGGCCTTTAAATCTTGGAGTCTCTGCTAACACAGACCACAAATTCCCAAATTGAAATCTGTTTTTATGATACTGTTAGGTTGAGTAACATGTTTGATACACCCGTAGTAGGGATAAAGTGCTGTTGGCTAACGTGATTATTGACACTGCTTGCATTTCGTATCTGTGTATTCAGATCCTAGAGCCAGATCAAGCTGTTAACCACATTACCTGCTTTAGAAATGTGTGAACATAGCCTTTTGTGATAAAAAGTTACACTTTGTGGAGTTAGAGAGTTAATTGGGATTTAGCTTTTTGGACTTGTTTCTAGTTCTTATTACTTCATATCACACAGCCAAGGATGTAAAGCTGGTAAATTCCTTTGGTTTTCGATAAGCAGCATATTCTACTACTTACTAATGGAAGGATTTTGTTGGAAAAACTTAAAAAAGTAGTTCCATCAGCAGGAATGCCCCAAATCAGTTTCATTATTTGGGAATCCATATTGTGCTAACAATTTTTTTTTTTTTTTTTTTTTTTTTTTGTGTGTGTGTGTGGTTTTTTTTTTTTCCCCCTGTGATTACCTTCCTCTTCTTGTTATTCTTTATGGAGGATCTTCTGTTTATCTTTACAGTTACTTCTTTCAGAGGCTACAGTTATCCATAATTTTCACAGTAATCTGTAAGACATCCGTGTTTGTGTACTTTTTTCCGTGAATTCTGAATAGTTGAGCGCGTAAGGAAAATTGAGAAGATTCCTGCCCTTGTGTTTTTGATGTTACTTTGAACTTTCTTATACTGACGACAGCGTGTCTGTTTATTGACATTTATATGGGTTACTCTTAAAGATAATCCTTGAAATTACTCTAGAGGATTTTAAGAATGAGTTGATAATGTGGGGGTTTTTTTGTTTGCTTTGTTTTTTGGTTTTGTTTGTTTGTTTTTTTAAGTTAGAGTAAATGTCTTGGCATACTAGGCATTGCAGGTGTATGTTATATATAGAAAAATGCTTTCTAGTGTGGTAGCAACTGTCAGATCTCCAGTTCTCTAGTCCTTTATCTTGTCCCAGGTATGTTCAAAATGATGAGTTTAGAAAGGAGCAACAAGAATTTTAATTATTTTGTTAGTTCAATGTCCCTCTGTTCTAGGTGCTGGTGAAAACTGATGTAAAACACAGAAACATGAATTTTGGCCACTTTACACATGCAGCAGATGTTTTTTATTATGTTACTGACACTGTAGCGAAAGTTAGGTGGTTATTTGTTTGGAATCCAGAGAGGAAGGAGATATTTCTGTATACCTTGTGCATTTATTTGCATTTTTCAGTGACTTTCTTTCACTACTTGTTTACATAGTCTTGTTTCTCTACATTTGTCCTGTAGTCTCAACCAAGCCAAGTTTCTAATGTCTCCCTAATTGAATTGCTTGGAAACATGTTTCTGTTAAGCAGAAATGTACTTACTGATCCTGTCCCAGTTTTGTTATTTACAGTATCAACCCACAAGAAAGACTTAACTTCCCATGCATAACTTTTTTTTTTTTTTTTTAATATAAGTGCCTGTAATCAATAGACAGTGCATTTTTAAGCAGTTCACTCAGGATTTGCCTGAAATCTGATTTCTTCTATAAGAAGCTGTTGCTATTGTTTTTGTACCTTGCACCTTTGTTATTTCCATCATTTTCTCTATTATCTTCTGCTTTCTCTTTTTATTGCTTTCGCTTTTCTCAGCTTCTTGAAACTGAAAATTGAGTTCATTAAATTTGAAATACAGCATTTTTTGTAAACCTTTAGCTAAAACATAGGGATTTATCCAGTCCCTTGTTGTCTTAATCAGGTGACAAAGCAGCAGTCACTGGGCTTTTTCCATTTGCCCTCTAAGGGCTTATTTCCTTGTCAAAAGCTGTTCTGAGTTTGAAGATTTCAAATGAGGGTGTATTCATTGTTACCCCAAAACACCTGCAGCTGTGGCACCATTCCTGCAGGTGTATCCGTAAGATCAGTATTAATTTCTCTCCTGATACTTAGTCTTGGTCTTAGATGCTATTTCAGTTCATCTGGATGAAACATTCTCCTTTTTCTTAGCAGCACACCTAGTTTCCTTATCAGGTCTGTAGAGTCCTCTGCCTGGTTTTGATGGATGGCATCCCATATTGACTGGAATGACTCAATAGTTATTCCACTAAGCAGCTGCTCCTTCAGCATTGTTTTCCTCTTCAAGGTCAGAGTTGATGGCACTTTTACACCATCTGCCCACACTGCTGACAGTGCTGTAACGTACATTTTATTCATTCCTTGAAGTTTTTATCATTACGAAATTGCTGCTGTTTTTTCAATGGATGCTATGTCAAAGTAAACTGTTATATTTTCTGTGTTTCCATTTGGCTGAGCAGATCATGATCTTTATGTAATCCAGTCACATACAGCTGCAATGCAAAGAGTTTTTTCAGCAAGTCAGAAGGTAGATGCTAGAAGGCCAAAGTTTTCCACTGTAGGCAAAAAAATATTATTACTCACTGCTAATGTTCATCAGCTGTTACTATGGATCTGAAAGTCCTGCTGTGCAATGTTTTGTGCTGGTCCTTGAGTTTTTGTTATAATGATTTCCTGCTGAAGTGGACCTTCCATCTCTTCGCTAAACATACACAAATGCCACAAAACCTATAGCTTATTTTTCTGTTTCTTGGAATAACCCTCTCTAAGGTTAATTGAATGATTTCTCCATCAAGTTAAAGTGGAATAGCTTATGTTTTGTTTTCATCGTTTCACATTTGTCTCCACCATGTATTTACAACCATCATCACTTCTTTTTCTGTGCACTGTGTCACCATGAGTCTAAAACTTGCATTTTAACATCCATGGTGTTTTGGTACATTCCTTTTTGCACTAATTAGTCTCATCTCCAAACAATCTACTATTTCAATCCACTTGCAAGATGCCAGGAGACTTACCAAACTTAGGAAAATCTTGGTGGTGTTCTCCAAAGCGCAACGTGGTGCGCTGGCATTTGGTGTGGCGGGGCTTTGGGTGTCTTTGTGCTCTGTCCTCACTAGGGGGGCGTCTTCCCACACAATCCCCAGGGCAGGATGACCAGAAGCTTAACATGGCCCCTGATTTTTATTTATTTATTTATTTATTTATTTTTACTTAATAAGTTTTCTTCTGCCCAAGTAGTTTTTCTGAGAAATACAGTAGCTGGATGCTGGAAGTAGGATTATAGTTGCTTACCCAGCTTTCATGGTACTGAAATACAACTAAGTACAGTTTCCTATCGTAAAACTCCAGGATCTTTTTTGAGTTTGGTTATGTTTTTTAATACATTCGTAGGCCTTTATCATGTCGGTGTCACTTTTGTTAGTAGTGCTGTTTGCAAAGTTGCTGAAGGAACTCTGCTGTATATACAAGTTAGTTTCTTACTGCCTTAATCTCTGTCAAGTACCTTATCTTTCTGTGTGTTTTAAGTCCTCAATATTTTGTTGAAGGCTTATGTAAATCAACATGTTACCTTGCTTTTCTGTGATACTTAGGTCAGACTCTTGTTTTCCTCCTTAGTGATCTAATATTGACTTCACCATGTAAGTGAAAGGAAGACATGTGAAGCTGAGGTTCAAGATCAAGCTACCATTTAGTTTTACAACCAAGTATATCATTATACTCCAGAAATAAACTATGTGTAGGGCACAATACAGGCAGGATAACAAAAGAGAGCAGATTTGTGGATTTCTGGCTATTTTTTTTTTCCTGTAAAATTTAAGGTGTCTTAACCTGCTTCCCAGTAATTTCTGCTGAAAGGTAGTAATTAGCCTTGTACAGAATATTTTATTTCTTCTGCTAGCTGTTAGCCATCAGTCATCTCTGTACATTCATACTTGCTGTAACGTAAGTGATCTTTCACTCAGATTTTGCCTGGCTGGGAGGGGAACTGTTTAGGACCCTCCCACGCTCTATTCTTCATGCTCTGAAGAATGTGAAAACAGCTCTTGCATGTATACCGCCTTCTTCACTCCTGTGCAGACAGCTGCTTGTTGCATGACATGAAGAGTTTGTATTCAGTGGGTGAGACCCAGTGCTCCTGGGCACATTAAATCTCTGTTGGTGTGGGGGAATGAATGAGCTTTCCATCTGGGGTGGTCAGCACAGCCCCTTTGTCCTCGGCTGAGTTAAACCCAGCACCTGCCCTTGGGTGGCAGGATTTTGTCGCAGTCCTGCTGCTGCTGGGCTGAACAAACCCTCTGTCTCTGGTTTCTCATAGCCTTTGAAGAGTGGCTAAATCTCATTAATTTCGTCTGGCTGTTTTCATCACTTTTTCAGAAAGTGGAGGTACATTCTTCATAGATCAGGACATACAGTGAATTTTGTATTGTTTCTGGCTGCTTAGCAGTTACTGGTCACTGAGGGTAGCATTGTGTTTGTCAATGCCTTGATGATTTGGAAGACTTGAGAGTTTTCATTTTAATCTTTTTGCAGGTGCACAATCGGTCAATGTCTTGGGCGTGGGAAAAATATTTGTTAAAGTATTTGTTTAGTTATGGTTGATTATATCATAACCCCTACCCATCTTCTGTTTCCTCCCCCATCCCATAGAATATTCTGACACATTTTGTAAACAGTTTCGTATCTCCTTCCCAACTCATCATGTGCACAAAATGCCCTTTGTTTAGTTGGAATTGTTCTATAAGGAGCAATGGCAGATGGTAGCCATTTGGCTTTAAGGGCTACACAAGGAAAAAACTAGAGGAAAGGAGAACTATAGGAACTCTGCTGACTTTATGAAAAGGAGTTGGTTACAAAACAGTGTCTTTATGAAGGATGAGCTTTAAAAAGATCACATTTTTTAAAAAGTAGTATCCTTGTGTTCTGTATACTCTTAATTGGAAATTCTTCATTTTGTAGAGTTTGCGTGCTAGGTTTTCTTCACCAAGTTAAACATGTATCTGTCAAAAAGGGTTGGGAAGAAGGGGCAACACTGGCAAGCATTTAATGGTTGGTATAGAAAAGGCTGTGGCTTCAAGCACTGTGTGCAGATTTTTTCTTTGCGTGTGTTCACACACTTTTGAAAGGAAAAGGTAACTTTATAGAACAATGCAAGGTAGCTTTGTGTTATTTTAATACATTCCTTTGAGTTAAAAATGTGTTATCCTTTATAGCCTTTTATATTGGTAAAGGTTATTAAAATCTTAAGCATGTCAAGGCTGATAGATTGGAAAGTATTTGAGATTATATGCATCAGTAAGGAATTCATGGGGCATGTTTTCGTACACATAATTTTCAACCTTTCTTAGTTGAGTGTATTTCAGTTCTAGTTTCACTGGCTTGTGTTAACCTGGAGACTCAGTGAGGACTAAAGCTGTCTCAATCTCTCTCCATAGTCTGACCTGAAATGTGTGCAAGATGCAAAAGGAGGCTCGTTCTACAGGGACCATTGTCCTGTGTTAGGTGAGTTGAAGGCAAAGTAAATTTATCTTGATGTATGTTACTTAGTCTGTATTTCTCTTTCCTTTTCATGTTATCTAAAAGGACTGTCTGTATTACTGAAATGTAAATGGCAACATTTCCATCCGTGAAGAATAAATTGTAATGCTTTTCTAAATGTATTTGGTGTCAGTGTGCCAAGTGGATGGCAAGGAAGCTGTTAAGCATTGACTTAGTAATAAATTGGGTCACATCTTGTGAACTGCTTTTCTAAAGAGCTAAACATAGCTGTACATTCTTATAAGACTGTCTTATTCAGACATGTTCAGTGAAGTAGCATGTACATGGCCATAAACAGGAGTCATTTGAACTTACCACCTGTTATTTGATGCTAATACTAGTGTATGTTGTGAAATCTTGCTTGAGGTTTTCCATATCAGCTGTTGCACTGACTTATTCCTCTAGTGTCTTGACTGGGCCATAGACACGTGCAGAGTGTATTATAAAAAATAATTGCTGAGTATTTTTGGCTTTGAAATACGGATAAGTTTGGATAAATTTTATAGATTATTGAACACAAATTTCCTAATTATTAGTGTGTATTTCCTTGGCAAAACAGAGAATGCTTTGTTTACTAGTCTTAATCTGATTCCTTACACAAGTACTTCAAGTATGACCTACAAGCACAATTTCTTTGGTGACAGCATTGGTGAAAAGGTGAAAACAGTAAAGGTCTGGGTTTAGGTTTGTTGATATTTTTGTGTGTGTGTGGTTTTTTGGTTTGTTTGGTTTTTTTTAGACAAAAGTTGTCCAAGATGCCCCTTAAATATTTACCGTCAAGTAGATGAATTGGTTGACAGTACAAAGCCAAGGCATTCGGACCTTTGTGTCTTGCTTCTCTACTTACATTAATTTTGTCATTTTAGTCTGATGTGAGTAAAAATAGAAAAGTAGTAATAGGTTCTTACAGGTTCTTTATTTCACAGATGAACTTGGGTTCTTATGTCCTTTATTCCTTTTGGTTCTTGCTTTAAAATACAGGTTTTAGGATACTGTATTTGAATACATGAATATTAATCACTAAAGATAGTAGGAGACTATTCATTGTTAAATTCATCCCCTTCCACTATATTAAGTTGCTTTTAATGGATGAGGATGAACTCAGTTCACCATTCTTGTGACATTATCCTCCATCTTCTCAGTCTTACTCTTTGTTAGAACATCTGTCCCTTTCATTTGTCTTCTGAATGCAGTTCACAGATAGCTTCATGCTGGGAATTTAAATGTGTGCTTGCATTAAAAACTACAAAGTTCTTTTTGAAGCTTTGCAGTATTTGAAGTAGAGAGCAAATAACATTCCAGAAAGGGGTGTAATTAATACGAATTTGTGTGTAGTTGGGTTAAAACACCAGGACTGATTTTGTTCAATACCACGTCGGTGACCTTGATGAAGAATTTGGTGAATGGAGTTACAGCAGAAATGCAGTTTTGCACTCTGGTTGGAATAAGCCTATGTACCAGAATTTCCCAGACTGGGAATTGTGAATGCCCGAGTGAGGACCCTTCCTGAGGAAGACCTGGGTGCTGCAGTGAACACCAAATTGGATGAGACATCATTGTGACATTGTTGCAAATAAGGCAAATATCATAATGGGCTATATTAGGAGGACAGTGGGCAACAGAATAGGAGAAGTTATTATCCCACTCTTCTCAGTGGTTACGAAGTCATGTCTAGAATACTGTGTCCTGTTTGTGCCACTGTCTGCCCATGTCCTCTTCACCCCCTCCCACCCCCATTTTGAGAAACTGTAGAGGGTCTGATGGTGACCTGCCAAAGTGTTTAAGAGACATGAAGGATATGGTTTCCAAGGAGGAGGAACTGGGCTTGTTTAGTCTGGCAAGAAGGAGCTTATGAGGTGATCTGCTAGCTACCTACAGCCACTTGAGGGGTGCTGGAAGATGATTACACTAAAATTTCAATACTGACAAATGGTGTAACAGAAAATGGTGGTGACCTTAAAGTGTGACTCAAAAGGTTCTGGTCCGATACTGAATAAAGTTTCTGTTACACCTACAGCTCCATTTTGTAGCACTGGAAAAAGTTACTTGGAGGGGTTGTGGAACCTCAGTCTTTGGGGGCTTTCAGGACTCAGACAAACCCACAGCTGACCTCAGTTGGTTGTTAGTTCGGCTTTATGTGGGATAGAACATCCTGACTTGTATCAGAACTAGTGTGGCCAGCAGGACTAGAAAAGTGATCGTCCCCCGTACTTGGCGCTGGTGAGACCACACCTCGAACCCTGTGTTTAGTTTTGGACCCCTCACTACAGGAAAGGCATTGAGGTGCTGGAGAGAGTGCAGAGAAGGGCAATGAAGCTGGTGAGGGGCCTGGAGCACAAGTCTGATGAGGAGCAGCTGAGGGAACTGGGACTGTTCAGCCTGGAGAAAAGGATGCTGAGGAGAGACCTTATCGCTGTCTACAGCTACCTGAAAGGAGGTTGTAGCATGGAGGGTGTTGGTCTCTTCTCCTGAGTAGCAAGTGATAGGATGAGAGGAAATGAACTCAAGTTGTTCCAGAGGAGGTTTGGATTGGGTATTAGGAAAAATTTCTTCATGGAAAGGATTGTCAAGCACTGGAACAGGCTGCCCAGGGAAGTGCTTGAGTCACAATCCCTGGAGGTGTTTAAAAGACCTGTAGATGGGATGTGGTTTAGTGGTGGACTTGGCAGTGCTAGGTTAACAGTTGGACTTTGATTTTAAAGGTCTTTTCCAACTTAAGCAATTCTGTGTTTCTATGACTCTGTATCAGACCAGATGACCTCCAGAGATCTTTTCTGCCAACTGGTGCTTCTATAATTCTTTGCTGGTTTGTTTTTCTTCCTTTCTTAGACCTCCCTGTCTCATCAGGGCTGTCTCTGGGATGTTTGCTGTCTGTAAGTTCTTTGTCTAACAAGTTCCCTATCAGTAGCTTTTCCAAATAATTTAACTTCTCCTATGCAGAAGTGGCAGTTTTCCATGTTATGTGTGATTTGTTGCACAGGTGAAGGATACAGATTAAAAATAAGACAGAGAGAACTCACTAGGTGGTCAGAGAAGTCAAAGTGCATTGAACATGAACATCCATTCATGAACATATTTCTTCTTCAATAATGTCGAAATCTTTTCTTGGCCATTCCATCTTCTGAAACCTTTTAGTGCTGCAGCTAGTATTGCCAACATCCAGTGTGGATTTCGGGCTCTGGAATCAGTCTCCCTCTAAAGAATGCTTTTGTGTCTGTTTATTGGGCTATTTTTGTACTTCCTTATTGTTGCAATGCAAGGACCCTTTCTCCATCATTGACTCTTGCTTGGAAGAGGACACCACTCCGTCATCCACCCTCTCCTTAGAGACAGTGATTTACTAAAGGAACTCTGCTCACCCTGCCCTTTGCCACTGCTGCTGCTGTTGCACTCAGTCTACGAGTTCTGCAGTTGTTGCTCTTCATGGTTCTACGAACAGCACCAGATCTGATCCTTTGGTTCTGGCTGTGAGCACATCCACAACTGTCTTCTCTCATCAGTTAACACACCTTGATATGTGTGTATCTACACTATTTCCCTCCAGCTTATGATTTTTTTTTTTTTTTTGCTATGAGTTGTCTTTTGAAAGCAGGCATTGTCCAAGGAGAAGGTTTTTTGTACAAAAAATGACAGGTTTTTGTTATTGTGTCGTGGTTGAGACGGACAAACGACATGGACCAAGTTCTTCCAGGATGAAAGTAGTAGATGCCATTTATTGCCACAAGTGCATTTTTATACAGTTTTACCAATTCATGTGTCTCTTCGCTATTGGTTACAAGTTACAGCAGTAACATCTCATTGGCTAATTTTGCTATCATCAGTGTTACTCTTCTACTCCCTTCTCTCTCACGGGTACATCCTTAATATCTCCGGATATTGCTTTACTCCCATCTTTCTCATGGGTAGGCCTTCATATCTTCAAGGCTAATTTCTGTTCCCATGCCCTCCGTCAGGGAATCCACGGACCCACCGTAGTCCCCCATATTGTTGTGTTTATTTTTGTAGTCATCTCCCCACTCACAAAGTTAAAAGACTTCTATCATTGCTCGTTTTGGACCCAATTCAAAACCGCTTCTGTGGGCATTCTGCTTATCTGTCAGCCTTTTTCTGGAGAGATAACATTCTGTATATAACTCTCTCAAAATTATCAAAGCTTTTATGTATTTCTAGATGTCTAACACTATATGAGAGCTGTTACCATCCCAGTTAGAGGCCATAGTGGAGGCTGTCATAAGTATTTAGAATTTACCAGTTTCATTGTTATATCCCTTGAAAACTCAACAAGAAACGCACCATTTCATAGACAAAGGTTCAGAGTTCCTTTTTACTTGTTTCACTCCCTTTTAGCTGTTTGCCCCTATAGATTAAAAGATATCGAGAGTTATGTCTCAGATACTAATTTCTGTTCATGAGATTACTTGGAAAATTAGCGTTATCACGTGAACATTTTTCTTCTTATTCTATTTCAGGTGAGCAAAACGGTAACAGAAACCCTGGTGGGCTGCAAATTGGTGACCTTGTAAACATTGACCTTGATTTGGAAATTGTACAGTCTTTGCAGCATGGCCATGGAGGATGGACTGATGGCATGTTTGAAACCTTAACAACAACTGGAACAGTTTGTGGAATCGATGAAGATCATGACATTGTAGTACAATATCCAAGCGGCAACAGGTTTGTTATGTAGCCTTCAACACTGATTCTCACAGACTCCCTTTGTCTTCAGCACTTGTAATCACTTGGTCCAGAAACTTTGTTCTCCTTTTGTGTCTGTTAAGATCTCCTTGAGAATTTTTGTATTCCTGCTACAATGTGTAATGAGGATTTACCTTTAAACATGCCTTAATGGGAAATGAAAGTTTGTTGCCTCTCTCACTTGGTGAAAATTTAAGTCCAAAATAAGGAATGATGTTCTGGAGTATCTTATTTCTGAAATGTAGTGTTTTAAGCAGTAATTTCTTTTTTAGTTACAAAGTATCCTGTGTTTTCAAGAGGAATAGTAATAGCAATGTACTGTGGGTTTTCAGGAAAATGGGTTAAGGGAACAGGTGACAAACGTTTTATGTTGGGATCCTCTCTAATACAGAGTGACCTTTGCATGATCTATATCTAGTGGTTTATTATTCAAAAGAATGTTAGCTTATGTAAATAGGGACTGAGAATGGGAAGTGCTGGTGAAGCTGTTGCCAGAACCACTTCCTGCAAGCTGTTTAGGTTTGAAGTTTGAGCTGCGTCCGTGCCGACAGGATTCACACCCCGCTCTACAGCTGGATCTGAGCTGACAGGTCCACTTGGCTTTTGTTGTCTTGCGAGCGCAAGTATTGGGCTTCTCTTTAAAAAGCAGCTGATGAGTGGAATAACATTTCACATCTATCTGAAGACCGACCTGTTCAGTTTGTCTAGAAAGGATTAACAGTGCATTATTAATTCAGGCTTTTCTTCAATATATTGTTTGTTAATATTGCAAAACAGTGCGGAACAAGGCTGTTTTCCCAGCTAACACAAGCTGAAAGAAAGCAAGTGGCTTTTCTTCAGACACTCATGACTACAAAGCCAGTTAGAGGAGCTT
Source organism: Patagioenas fasciata (assembly GCF_037038585.1). Lineage (NCBI taxonomy): Eukaryota > Metazoa > Chordata > Aves > Columbiformes > Columbidae > Patagioenas > Patagioenas fasciata. The sequence continues at coordinate 50,954,796 of NC_092521.1, read as the reverse complement.
CTCTGTCCTGTTTTTTTTCCCTGATGTTGCCCTTCATAGAGATTATGTGATACTTCTCAACTAGATCAGACAACTGAATGAAAGTGAACCCCAGACCAACTGTAAGGAGAGATCACCATATTGCATGTTAGAATATAACTCAGCGTAAAAACAGCTAAATGCCTCTAAACCAGTAAAATTTATAGTACAAATTTGGATAGTTTGGTTAAAAGTTGATGTGTATCTGGGACATCCATTTAATTGAAGAGTACTTTTATAACTGAATGTTGTGGCTTTTGACCTGGGAGCAGGGGTCAAAATTCCTTATTCTTCCCATGTTGTTTCCTGACAGTCCAATCCTTTGTGAGACAGGTTGGATCTTCCCATTTACAACCAGAGTTGTCTCTTCTCCCTGGAAAAATAAACAAACTGTATAGCTACTTTCAGGACTATTATATTGCTGTCATCTTGCATCCCCTTAGGCAGAATATTACTTCATTGCTTTTACAAGTGTATATCGCTGAAGATTACCGTGGAAATATTAGAGTAATAAGCCACAGAGAGGTTTATGGACAAAAAAATGATTAACAAAAAATATGCCATGGTATCCAATTGGAGAAAGTTTGTAGACATACAGACAGGATCTTGTCTAACAAATAATTTTTAAACATATATTTGGCTTTGCATGTTTAAAACTACTTCAAATGGTTCATTGTCTAGGTGGACATTTAATCCAGCTGTTCTCACCAAGGCCAACGTTGTCCGAAGTGGAGATGCTGCTCAAGGTGCAGAAGGAGGCACCTCTCAGTTTCAAGTGGGTGACCTTGTTCAAGTATGTTATGACTTAGAGCGAATCAAGCTCCTTCAGAGAGGTCATGGAGAGTGGGCTGAAGCAATGCTTCCGGTAAGTAGTTGTTTGGGTTCACAGGATGGCAAAACTTGTATAATATTTCTAGTAATGATTGGTAATAATATGTGGAGTTTATGGGAATCGAAGGGATTTTCTTCTAAGTTAGTGAAAGTGTATTGCACTAAATGCAGTGTAATACTTGCTCAGATGTAATAACCTGCTTAGTCTGATGAGAATTAGCTGAAGGTATTAGTGACTGTAATATTAAACAACTGACTTAATAAAATTTGTGACTTATTATAAAATATTCAGGTTTGTAAATATTTTATTTTTAGTATTATTTTCATTTGGTGTTTTCTTTAATGCAGACGTTAGGTAAAGTTGGTCGAGTCCAGCAGATCTATTCAGACAGTGACTTAAAGGTAGAGGTTTGTGGGACATCTTGGACGTATAATCCAGCAGCTGTCTCAAAGGTGGCATCGGCAGGATCTGCTATAAGTAATGCATCTGGTGGTAAGTTTGAAGAATAACCAATAATGTATATGTGGCAAGTATACGTGTTAATTCAAAATTTCTAGGTACTAGTACATAGTTTGTATGCAAGGTTAATAATACCTAGGCTTGGGGTTTGGCTAACTGATGTTGCACCTTAAAGAAAGATGCAAGAAAAAGCTTGCAGTCAGTATGGAGGTGGTAGTGGTTGTTGTCTTGATGAGGTGCAAAAACTCCAAATCAAATTTTGGTTTTCTATTTGGCCACAGAGCAGGTATGTCTTTGGAGGTCTGCTCTAAGGACTTGAAAATTTAAATGATTGGAAGGGACATGGGATTTGAATAGGGACTAAGGCATGAAGAGAGTGTCCCTGGCTGCAACAACCAGACTCCTTGTTGAATAGGTGGTGTGGGACAGCAAGCGTAAGTGAGGGATCTGTTGCAAGAGGTTGCTCAGGATAATATTCTTTCCTCAAAATTTCTGTCTTAAAACTTACTCAGACAGCCTTTGATTAATTACAGTGGGAATTTTTTTTTGTCTATGTAATCCCATTTCAGTTCTGTTGAACTTGCTCTCTCGTTCATCTAATAACGAGGCAGAAAAGCTATCCAATGCATTTTATGTTCTGTTGGCTGTCTCACTGATCAGTTAAACTAGAATGTTTTTCTTTTTGTTCATAGCTAGTTGTTTTTCTTCATGTATTTGCTTTAATACCAGGAAACCTTTCTAGGTTGTTTTCTACACTTTCGTAGGGAGGCACAGATACAGTGAATTTTCTTCAACAAAGTCACAGTAGCCATTAAACTAGCTAGAAAAGTAATATGACTCAGTGTTTCAAATCCCAGAGGGCAGGATATACCCTCCATTAAACTAGAAGACTGACAAGCCTGTTATATCAATATGTAAATTCATGTTTTTGCCTCCTTCCCACCCTTCTATATTTTGTGCCAGACAGGCTATTTGTGGTTCAGTCAACCCTGTTTTGAAGTGCCTGATGTGACAGTCTCAGCTATCTAAAGGGTATTGGTGTGCAGCACTTACTCAAACTGAGTAATAACTTACAGCTGCCATTTTATGGTAGTTTGCTTGTTGCTATGCACATCTTCAGAAGTATGGCAAATTTAGCTGTTATTTTTCTGTTCTTGTATGATTAGAATGGTAATCTTAATTGTCCTTTGTTTTTAATAATCATAGAGAGATTGTCTCAGCTGTTGAAGAAATTATTTGAAACCCAAGAATCTGGAGATCTCAATGAAGAATTGGTTAAAGCTGCTGCCAATGGAGATGTTGCTAAAGTGGAAGACCTACTAAAGAGACCAGATGTAGACGTGAGTGTTCTGGTTCGAGAAGATGAGTTCTGGGGACCTGTAATTAACTCAAGGAAGTGAAGCTGTCCTGCATACACCTTGCCAGTCAATCGTGTGTCTGCATAGAAGTAGGACAGCTGGTTCCAGTGTCTCTTCTCCTGTTTGTTGTCCTATGAAATTTGTTGGGATACATATGAAAATAGTGCTTCACACCCTTTTTCACTGGACATATCTTGCCTTCTGTTGTCTTCCATAAATTAAAGTACCTTCCAGCCTCTGTCTGCCAGAGTTGGAGCAGAGGACCAAACGCTGACAATTAGTGAAGGGTCTTCAGCTTTTATTTCGGAGAGATAGAAGGAAGGAGACTAGATTTTTGAAGATTTTTTTTCTGTTGTGGGCTTAGGTTTAGTTTTGTTTTTTTAACTCATGAGGCCGATCATCTAATCTGTTCTGTCACATTCCTTTTACCAACTGGTCTAATCACCTAGTACTGAAAAGTCTAAAGAAAATGCTTAAGAATTATAGGATTTGGCTCAGGGAATGTGTTTTAAAATCACAATCAGATGTTTTTCTCACTACAGCGGTAGTAATTCTTGTAGATAAGAGACTAAAACTGTTCTGATGATTGATTTGTAGCTCAAGATTATACAAAACATGATATTTTGTTCAGACTGACTCCTGTTGTTTTCATAAATTAGAAAATGAAGTTAAACATGCCATAGAGCAGAGGACTGGTATCAATCTGAGACTTGTTCTTAAAATCTTGCATTTAAAATAACCCAAATATGAAGGTTTTTAATCGAACTATCATTAAGGTCTTAATGTTTGAAATAAATCCATTTCTTACTTCTTCAGTCTGGCTAGTGCTGTAAAAATGAAGTAGAAAAGAGGCAGGAGATCATCTATATGTGCTAGAAAGGCAGCTGTCTAAAAATTGTTGATTTGATATTTTTGTATCTGTGCTGTTCTGTCACGTTCCTTTTACCAACTTGTCTAATCATGTAGTACTGATACACTTGCATGTATACTGCTGAAGCATCTCACAGGTATGTGTGTGTTTCTTGCAACTTATCTCGAATAATTTATGTGCTTCCAGGTGAATGGACAATGTGCTGGACACACAGCTATGCAAGCCGCTAGTCAGAATGGCCATGTTGACATTTTGAAGTTGCTTTTGAAACAGAACGTGGATGTAGAAGCAGAGGTAACCTAAATATTTCAAAATACACTTTGTGTCTCCTTAAGTTTTAAACTTCGCTACATAGAGTGGTGATTTTGTAGTAGAAATACATTCAGAGCAATAGCTGCGTATGGTATAGAATATCACATGTCATAGAAAATGTATGTTTATATACAAACAGACTCTCAATCCCCTATTGCTGTGGCTTGAGAAATTATTTTAATTAGGTATTTTAATGGTATCATGGTTGTCTAATTTTTCTTTCTCTTTAAAGCAATCAAATATGCACAATTGTTCAGCTTAAATTAATCTTGCTGTTTAAATGCGAAGGAAATGTAGAATACACTGACTCGAATTAATGTTTCTGTTTCAGGACAAAGATGGAGACAGAGCTGTCCATCACGCAGCCTTCGGTGATGAGGGTGCTGTGATAGAGGTTTTGCACCGAGGCAGCGCAGATTTGAACGCTCGCAACAAACGCAGGCAGACCCCTCTTCATATTGCTGTCAACAAAGGTCATCTGCAGGTTGTGAAGACTTTACTGGACTTTGGCTGCCATCCTAGTCTCCAGGTAGAGTAAATATTACTGTTGATGCACTTTTTAGCTACTGAATTTTATTATTGCTGTGTGTAGGTGATAGAAGAATTGTGGAAAATGAGATTGAAAGGAACAGACCTTGTGAAGTTATTTGTCCCAACCTCTACCCCCACATGTGATCAGATGTAATAAAAATAGTATTGAATCTCTTTGTTTTCTTGATAGCTATATAGGCACCAGATTTATTCTAGCCAGTTGATGTTAATTGATGTTTTCATAGACTGTAGTTATCTGTAATTGTTAACTTTCTCTCCAGATTAATTAATCCTCTGTCAAATCCACGGCTATCTGCTCCTTCTGCAAGATACAGCTTTGCATTTTTTGGCTGATGGTACTGTGGAATGTTTTGTTAGAAGTAAACTTTTTTCAGAGTTGATATATCACTGATAGAACTATTTAGCCAAATTTTCATGTAAATGTTCAGCCTTTTATCTGAAAAGCCCTCATGCACAGGACTTCAAGTAGCATAATTTCACAGGGAGTTTGATCTATGATGAACATGGTGGAAACTGAAGCATATGAATGCAACCCTCTGTTGTGAAGGTCTTGAAATTAATGAATATAGTGATTGTTTGTTTATCTGCTTCTACCTGGATTTGTAGGTACTGTCTTGATCTTGCTGAGGTTGAGCTGTTAGCCAGCTAATGTCCTTCCTGACCCTATTTAGTATTTGTTAAGCAGTAGAAATAATGAGTCTGATGTGCTGAGCCAAATAAAGGGTGACTGTATATCATAAAATGCTGTATAATATATGGGTAGCCCAAGTGGATGTGCCTGACTTTAAATTATAAAGTCTGTTTGAATTGAAAAATTTAGTAGAATGGCACTATGAAACTCCATCTGGAAAATATAATTGTAATTGAAAATAATGAATTTTCAGATCCTGTGTGTGCAGAGGAACTCTGATGTGCAGATGTGAGTGGACGATTGATTTGGTGGATGAGAGCACAGGGGAGTCAGACTGAGGCATGACTGGAATTTAACTGGCCAGCACACCACTACTCAAGCCAGTGCACTGTGTAAATAGAAACATGTTAGTCTGTAAACAGTAAATTCAGAAAATACGATAAATTAAACCAGATAAAAGCTACCTAATTTAGTTTTGGCAAACTTGTTCTCACTGGTTCAAATGCTTCTGTATTCTGGCAATTATTTTGGCAGTTTTTGATTCTCACTGCGAAGATTGTGAAGATCTGTTTTCATATTGTTGTATTACTAAAGTGTTCAGTTCTGTGTTAATCAGTTAGCAGTTGAGTCAGTGTCAGTGACAAAAGACTTCCTGACTTATATGGTGTTAGAATTTTACTGGAAGCATAAATCTAGAGAGTTTGCTCATATAGTAGCAAATAAGCTTAAATGGATGTGTTTTCTCACTCCTAGTCTAGTGCATTCCTTTCCAGTCCAACCATTTGGATCCTCTAATAATTAATGTACAAAAGACTTCTAGGAGTAAAAAGTATTTTTCCCTTATTTGGGATATTTGAAAAATAAAATGTCAAGCTAAAAATATAAATTATTTGCCTGTTCAATTACGGACTGAAATATTTCCGTGTACCTTGTGTGATGTAATCTGGTATTAGCCATGACAACTTGAAAAGCTTCATAGTGCTTATGACATTGGCCTTTGCTTCATGGAAAGTGATCTGCTCCAGTTAAAACAACAGATGTGCCTAAGTTTATTATGTGGACTGCATTTTATTTTGATTTGCTTAGGCTTTTATTTCACACCATCTTTTTGGTATTGTCTTTTAAACAGTTAATTGCTGGCTTAATCTCAGTGTTCATTACTCAAAATTCCTGTCTCCTTCTGCCTGACTAGTCTCCTCTCTGTTGTGTTAGTTTTTGTTGCCGTCCTGTTGCTCGTAAATTGTAACTTGGGCATCAGCTCCATCTGGATATGAGGCAAAGAGAAGTTGATGACCAGCAGCTTCAGAACTATCAGATGTGAGGCATATTGAGCTCTGGGTTTGAATTCTGGTAGCAGTGTAATTGCAGAATATTGAAGCCCTGGCGGGGATTACCCACTAAAGCATTTGCAAAACCAGAGCAAGATCAGAAGCAGCTTGCTCTGAACTCTGCAGTACAGCAGCACTTCTAGGTCTGAAGAACTGTTCTGTGTTTGTGTAGTCAGTTTTCCTAGTGGTATTTAAGCATCTTTTTTCTTTAATGTGGATGCATGCAAAAAATGATGTAAGCTGTTTCTGGTTTTAGGATTCTGAGGGTGACACTCCACTTCATGATGCAATAAGTAAAAAGCGTGATGACATCCTTGCTGTATTGTTAGAAGCTGGAGCAGATGTTACCATCACCAACAACAATGGGTTCAATGCTCTTCACCATGCTGCATTAAGAGGAAATCCTAGGTAAAGAATTGTTTTTAAAAATTATTTTATCGTTTGTAAAAGGAAAACAAGTGCATGAGAGGGTAGAATTGTGGTATTCTTTAAAAAAAAAATATCCTTAAACCTGCTTGTAATTATATTTCTTAAATTTTCAAGTTACTTAGAAATGCGTCTTTCTGACACTAGGGAAACCATTATTAGAATGAAGCTACTAGTTTGCTCAGTTCAATACTGCATTCAGGTAACTCCAAATCCCTGAGAAATTTCCTGTGGTGGCTATAAAACTTTGCCAATAAATGTTTTGATAAGTAAGTTATTAAGTTAGATCTTAAGATAGGATTTGTCAAAATGTTTCCCTTCTTGAATATTGGATTTGGGAAAGGGATTTGAGTTTTTAAGGAATACTTATTTGTGAATAATTATTAAATATACCATGTAGTTATAAAGTCATCTTAGGATTGTTGCATTAAATTATATGTCGCTATAAGAAGCATTTAAATTTGTTTTCTTAGAAGTATGTATAGAAGGAATTTTCTATTTCAGCTGTTATATAGCAGCTCATCTGAAAATGTTAGTTTTAAGACATAATTTGTCTTGTGTTAGCTGCATTCTGTACATTTACATTGTCATCAATTAAGAGAGCTTTCAAAAACTATTTGGCATAGATAGAACTTAATGGAAAACTTGCTACATTACTGGTTGCTTGTTAAATTGTGGATAAATGGTATTCTTCAGAACTGTCATTCTAGCAAGACTTCAATAGTATTTTATCATATGGTGGAGAATTCAATATAGTTTACATGAAGTAAGAAATGTGCTTGTTTAATACTAAATTCTGCTTTTCAATTGAGTCAAGTTGTACAAATGAGACTGCATGGGCATAAAATCTGGGTTAGTCTCTTGGAACGTAGCTGTCAAGACTAATAGTTAAGAAGTAAACATGAGTATTTATATATGTATATGGAATAGAATCACACTTCACAAAGTAAAAGTAGTGGTTGGAAGTGTTGATAGAAACAATAAATGTTTGCTGTTTCCTATAATGTGCTCATAGAAAGTCTGTAAGAGAACATATCAAGGACTAAGTGAAGGGAACTTATTTTTGGTATTCAGAAGACAGTTCTTTCAAGTCTGACTTCGTAGCTTCTTCACTTAATGTGAATTCTCCATATTTACATAACAGCATTAGCTGGGAGTACTGTTTCTGTCTCCGGTTACCTAGACAGGGTACTTTTTGTTAGTTTTTTTTGTTCTGTAATGTTTTTCTTATGCTCTTGTGATAATTGGTTTGTGTGATTTTGATCTCAATGTGAGATGCAGGGGAAGTGTATTAAAAAAAAAAAAAAGCTCTTCATAGGGATAATGAAGGTTTTTCTGTGGGTGAATGTTTTAGGAGCAGCGAGTTTCTTCTTTGGTGGAATTGATTGTAGTTCAGACTGTGGCAATTTGCTGGTTGATAGAATGTGAGGTATAATGCAATTTTTCCCAGAATCCTTTTTTTTTTATTGGAGGAGTAGGCATATAGTTCTGGTATTGGTGGTTTGACCCCTGTGTACATTCCCCCATACATGGTGTTTCACTTGCATCTAGAACAGATATCTAAAGCTGTTAGATATCTACTTTTTTGGTTGCAGTTATATCTGAGCACTTCTGAAGCATGTAAAAAGAGAGAATGTTGTCTTCATCACGGAAGTAGTAGTTTCATTTGTTCACAGCATTAGATATTTTACATACCAGCCTGGAAAGATATTAATGGAAGTGAAACCAAAAGAAATCTATTTTGAACAAGTTGTGTTTTCCTCCCCCAGTTCATTATAGTAGTTTGATTCATTTAGGAACTAAGTTTTATTTGCTTGAAGACTTTAGTCTTTTATTTCATTGTTGATTCTGGAGTTCTACCACTGGCCTGTTTCTGACTGAAAACAGAGGTTTTATGTTTGCCACTTTATTTTTCTAATCTGATGTAGAACAATGGATATTACGAATCTGTTAAATGCACTAAGCACAAGCTATTTAAACCACTGTTATAAATAACCCTCTGAACTTTAGCTTGTAGCTGGTATGGGTCACAAGCAGTACATAATGTATTCTGCTAGAAACCTTCCTTAAGGACCAATCTTTCCTAATCTAAGCTTTAGTGCTACACCTAAACTGGAGGTTTTGTGGCTTCAGGCTGTGGTGCCTTATGTGGAATACAGGGCACTACATTCCCCTTAAGGTTAAATATAGAAATATTTTGTAAAAATTAATAGTTATTTGTATATGAGCATGTATGCATATGTGTGTTTATCTATACTTATGAAAATAAAATACCATGTATGTAAGTATTGCTGAAGTCCACATCCATCTCCCTTAGTGATAAGAAAATAAATGCATGTGTTAAGCGTGTGGATACCACAATAAGGTGAACTAGATTTCTATAGAATTTTTTACAGTTGGTATCAAGTAGGTATTTAGAACCAGTTTTATTTTCAGTGTAAAACCTGTTCTGCTTCTTGCTTGAGTTCTGACTTTTACTAACAGTAGGAAGATAAATCTCAACAAACAAACAAACCAAACCCCATACAAACTGTGCTGAGAAGAACATTTTGAGGTTTTTTTTGTATGAAAATTAATATTTATAATCCATTTTAAGTATTTGACTATTAGGTAAGTATTATAAGAAATGTAACAATTTATGTCAAATAGCTTAGATATTTCTTAGCACTTAATGTTCTGTGACGGTTTGGCAGTGTTTTCCAGAAGTCGAGGTGTAGTGTGTTTAGGTGAGCGTCTTACTATTAGTGGTACATTTCTCCTTTTAATAATTTGCTTCTATTCATAGCTTGTGAATTGGTATAGAAACAGAACTTTTGGTTTTCATGCTAACATGTAATGTTGAAATGTAAACTGGACATTGTTGTAGGTAGCTTTAAACTTTAACATGGGAGATAGAGCTAAAAAAGAATTTTGAAATGAAGTGTGAGGAAGTTAAGATTTTGTTTAATACATGGTTTCTTGTTCTTGATTTTTAACTGATCTGTCACATTAAAAGTGCATTTATTTTGGGCTCTTTTCAAAGTACTGTGAACCTCAAAGCTTGACAGACTTTGCCCGTTCAGTATTAATGAGATTTTTCAGACTGAAAAAAGAGAGTAAAATTTGAAAATACCATAAAGGTTGGTTATCTTTTCCATGTTATCAGCTCTTGGTTATGTTTGATCTATTTGTATACCTGTGACTTCGGCTTTTTGAGCTGAAGACTTGACTGTGAAGTGTAGGCGTATTTTATATCTGTTGCCCCAGTTAGTTTTAGATTTGCATTGTGTCTTGTGAAGAGAGCTTTATTCACACTGCAGCTAGCATCTGAAATAAGAGGCTGCTTTTAGAGCTGACCCAACTTTGCACATGCGCACAGCTTGTTCTTCAGAGCAATACATTCTGCTGGACTTCAAATAAAAAAAAAAAAAAAAAAAAAAAAGATATTGGGGTAAGATGTGCAGATTTCCTATATTGCTGTCTGATAGCAAGGAGTAAGTCATCTTTATGTTAATAAACTAGTAAGCAGAAGATTATGGTTTAAAATGGAATTATACTTTTCCCCCCGTGTTTTTCTTGTTTAGTAGATCTCTCCTCGTATTTAGACTTGCAGATGGTTTAAAGTGGTTGGCAGTGGAATTTGGAACTGGTTTTGGCAATGTATTTGGGAGGTGGGGTTTCTCACCTGTGTCTAGTGTTAATGAGTCTCAGGGACCTTTATGCTGTATTGTCACGGAGGTTCTCATAGAGTCAAGTAATAGAAGAGTTGTACAATTATTCCTAAACCAGTAAAAAGGATTTTTTTGCTTTTGTATTTGCAGTTCCGACTGTAAGTGTGGCTTGAGACTTAGTTGAAGCTGAGTACAGAAAAGCATGCTCCTAAAACCTCTTGTTAAAGTATTATGTCAGAAAATGCTTTGAAAGTAGACTTTTGTTCAAGTTGATTTGGAGAGACGTATAATTAGATAGCAGATTAGCCTGTAGCTGTTGAGGTCAGTGACAAATTCATTATCTTTAAATAGTAAATAATATGCCCAGCATGTGCAAGATGGCAAATACAGTTCCTACTCTGAGTTTCCTCCCTAGTGCAATTAAAAAAAAGGGGCTGGGGAAGGCACAGGAAAGCAGACTTTTCTTCCATTGCCAATGCTGCTCATGATTCCTTCCTTTTGATAACATTTTTTTGTTAACTGTGTAACAGAGCAACAAAAATGCAAGAGACAATAAATCATTGGAAAATGTGTTTATTTAAGTGTTTACCTCTCTTCTTTGGAAATGTTGTAAGAGATCATTTTTCGCTGTATGTGGACAGAATATTAGACACCAGTCACTGTTTATTTACAAATAAAACCTTGAAATTTTGGAATGCAGAATTTGCTACACTCCTCATTACGTTCTGTCCTCAAGCTGCCTAGAATAACTGAACTCAGCTACAAAGAGAACTGCATAATTACACTCAGCGAAGTTAATGTCCAGTTTTAAAAATGTGAGAAATCCTGTAGTGATCAATGCATAGCTACAGCTGGTTGAAGGGGACCAAATCCATTGAAGAGGTGATTTGGTTCCATTTTACCAGCTTTAGCAAAGCATTGGAGTGCAGGAAGGTTATAATTCAGTAACATGTTTTTAAGTACATGAACAATTCACAAAGAACATGTGGTTTTCTTCTCTGTTACATGTTTTGTTTCTAGTCAGTGCACATTTAAATTCCTTCACTGATTTGGAGACAGCAAAATGAAGATGTGTGTACCAGAAAGGCCTGTACACGTTCATTCCTTCCTTGAGTATTTCCTTGGGGCTCTTTGGATGAGTCTCAAATCATAGTTACAGGTTTAACTTTTCTCTGTCTGCAATAATGAAATTCTAGAGTAGTGACGAGAAACTGCAGTCTTATAATTTCTGCTCACGTAGAGCTCCTTTGCCTCTTTATGTGAAGCTTCACTGGAAAGAAGGTTTCGGTTTCCTCCAACCCTTCCCCCATTCAATTTCTGGCAGGTTCCCTTTCCCAGCTGCTCTAATGCTGTAGTTGGTTAGCACAAGTATAAATGTCAAGTGCTTTCAGTTCCATTACTATACTTCTGGTTAGTATTAACATTTTAGGAATGATTATATAATATAGCAGGATCGTTTTTTTTTTTTTTTTTTTAACCCTGATCGTGTGTGTAAAAACATTTAATGCAAGAAAAATACAGCTTTTAAAGAATTATCTGGGGTTGCATCTGATTTCTTCTGAATTAAGGCCCTTACTATATATGTGCATGCTCACGTAGCTTTTTTATGTTGTACACTGAATTCTTTTTGAGCTTTGACTGCAGTGGGAAGTAGGGGGCAACCTTAGTTCAAGCCATTCACTAGTAAGGAGTATGTCAAGTATGGTCTACATCTGTTTGTTGCGTAGTCTGATGCTGGTGAGAAGATTTATGTAAATATATTCCCAACACCATGTATCCTAATAGAAACATAGCAGGTGTGTCACTTGGACTTAAGCATTAAAGATGGCTATAAAGTTAGTTTCTATTTTTACCGGTTATACAGGAACTGTTTTACAGATACAGCTGCTCAAGTGCGCTTTTGGATGGCAATAGAGTTTCATGTACTGGCCATATCGGGACAAAAAACGGCCGTGGAAAAAAGCCGCGTAGCATTTGATAATGTCAGCATCTGTTATCCCTGTCAGTCACACAGTTGAAATGTTTGAGTTACAACTGTGTCAGCAGATGCCCAAAGTTCAGCGTGTGCTCAGTTAAAACTGAACAGCTGATCTAAGTGATGGATGTGACATTTTAGAGTGACTAGATATGTATTCTTAGAGATATGCTAACATGAACTAGCAGGAAGCAATGTCAACATGTAATTTTAACTTTTGTATCACTCTGAACTGTCATTTTGTTTCAGAATAGCATTGCAATGTTATACAAAGACACAAGAAAGAACACAACATGATTAATTGTTGCCAAAAACCTTTTAAATAAATTTAAGCTGTTAAAAAGTTGGTCTCGTTATATATATAGTGGAAGCCAAATCCATACATGGTGAGGACAGGAACTCCTCAGGAAAAGTAGTAAATGCTTAGAGCAATTAACCCCTCTGTAAAGCTGTTGATAATACCAAATTGTTTTTGTGAGCGTGAGCAAGTTCAGTAGCATTGCTACATTTAGAAAAGCTACTATGATTTGATTTGTTTCCCACTATAAACCAGGTTTTAATTTAGATGTTAAGATACTGTACTCTTCATGCCAAAGTATCTTCTCATAAGAGAAATAGCTTTAAAACAAGTACTAATATTTTACTTAAGAAAATGGTTCTGATAAGAGAATTTATTCTTCCATGTAGTATTCTGTAGTTCCAGTAATAAAAATAGCAGGGTATGTATAGTAATAGCAATTTGATAATTATGTGAGTATTTAAAAAAAAGATTCTCCATTTAAAAATGTTACTTTGCCTTTTTTGTTTTTCCCCCTTTCATTTCTCCCAGACATTTTAGTAAGCACAGCAGGGTACAGTTAGAAATTTTAATCTGGGCCAAACGTACCTGCTTATCATGGATGTATCCTATTTAATAACTGCTTTTAGGAGGCTGCTGTCATGAATAGGGATGGCTGGATTGATGAACCAGGAGGTCTTTCCTCATATTTTTCTTTGTTATTGAATTTGTTGTTGAGTGTCTTTATTCAGGGATGGTATGCACTGGTATATTTCAATCAATACTGCTTTTAGAACTGGAAATTGTTGCAGGACTATTTCTCATGTAGTTTTTTATGATTTTGGGGATGCTACAAAGTCATATTTTCATAGCCAATTGTCTTAATTTTTGATTTAAAATAAATTTAGCTTATTTGAAAATAGTATTTAAGGTAACTTACCTTTTAGGTTGTGGTTGTCATTTGTGTTTTCATTTAGGAATCTGTCAATAGCTTTAATCCGCTGACTAGCAACTGTGGCCTAGAAATCTCTGTATTGTTACTTTCTGTGCATAAACCTGACACTGCACTTTGTATCGAAGAGCTCAGTGAGCATAATAAGTGCTGATTTGGAGAAAATTCTAACTTAAGTCTCATATATTAAATTGCAGAAGTGATTATACTCAGTTATTATACTCCTTTTCTTTAAATCACAGCCTTAATTTCTTAGCTGTTTCTACTTGTGTCTTATTGCAACCTGTAGATTAAATATTTTGTGGCAGATGTAAATTTAAATACTACCATCTGAAGTACACAGAACTGGCAGTGATTAATCAAACTATGGCTTGCTTTTAATGAGATATGTTTTGATAATCAGGCTTTTAAGATTAGCTTAGGATCTATTAAGTGAGGAGTACTGGTAATGATAACTTTTGCAGCTATGCTGCGATCTTGATAATGCATTTCAAGGGTTCGATTTCCAACCTTGTTTTGAATTCTTTGTTTACAGCTTGTGTTCTGCTTATCAGCTGTTAACAATTCTTCTTTTATAGTCACTTAATTTCATGTTTTGTGATTTGTTACTAACAAGTCTGAGTTATTTTGGCAATACCAGCTGACCCTTAGCAAGTTAATTTGTCAGGTGAATGTCACTCAAATGAGAGAGAAACCTGTTTCTTCCAACAGCTGTTTAGTTTCCTCTTACTGGTAGTTCCATGCCTGCCAAAAATACATACTTCTTTACATTCCATAGCATTGTATGTTCATATGGGTACATAAAGAAGTATGTACTCTGGGCAGGTACACACGGAGCTGTCAGATGAACCTTTAAAAGTATTTTGCTGCTTTCCGTTGCTGCCATTGAGTAAAATTCAGCCTGACAATTCTTTCGAAGAACAATGTTACAATTAACTGACGGTAGAAAATAAACTTATTATTCTAACTGATGTTTGCAGTGCAATTTACCTGCATAGCGGCTTAAAGACGGTTAAAGTTCGTTGTTCTGGCATGGCACGGACATTAAATGTGCTTTTCCAGATTTTTGCCGCCTCTTGCTGTTTGTTCTGAGAGGAGATTTGAATTGCTGGTAGCTTTGCAACGTGTTTTCTTGGAATTCGTTGTTGTATTCCACTGAAAAACTTCAGCGTCCTCCCAGCTCTTCTAGCAGATTTCCATGCTGGTGTGCAGTTTGCATCTGGTGTCCTAAAGGGAAGTATAAACTTGTCTAATATGGAAGTTATAAACTTATTTTCCTACCCTCCCCAACCCCACTTCTGTGCTTTTTGCATCTCATCCAGTATTCTGCGAAATCTTTGCAGTTTTACAATTATTTCTGCTGTAGTTTAGAGTGGTTTCAAAGAAAAAAAAAAAGCACATGCCACTGGTGATCCTGCTTATCATAAAGGTGATGACATTGAGTTAAGAAAACAACCTCTAACTGCTGTGACAGGATTTGGATTGTTAGGCCAAAGGTCACGTGTGAAAGCTAATACCTATTCTATGCTCCTGCAAGCAGCTTTTCTCATTTTTTTGAAATTGGCACTCACCTGCTTCAGTCAAAATCTTGAAATATTTATGACAGCTAAAAAAAAAAAACCAAACCAAAACTAAACAAACCCTCAGAGAAACAAATGCCAAGTTTAACTCTGTCTTATCAGAATCTGTGCACCTTGGTTTGGAATGGTAGTTAAATATTTGATGTGCAGCACGGGTTTGACTTCTAAGGGACTGTCAGAGCTAATGGTTGCTTAATTTGTATTTCAGAAGTTGATTTGGGTTACAGTAAAGAGTAAGCTTTGTCTTTACAGCATTAGAAAGTAAATTTGAAATAAGCCTAACAATTAGTAAATGTAATAGTCATCAGGAAAGCCGAGAGCAGAGGAAGTAAGTATTTCTGCAGCTCATGACAAAAACCTGGTGCAGCTGATAGAGAGCAAATCAGAGTGTAGCAGGAGCGAGCACAGTACTACAAGGAGAAACAGCAATGCAGCATTAGAATCACAGCAGTCACATTCTAGTTTTAAAGTAGGTTGTTTCCATGTGCATCTGAGATAAAACACCTTGAAAAATTTGCTTAGACCTACTTGAGAGCTCAGGATTGCACCACCACACTCTTTATTAGAATTTCTTTTTAAAGTTGGTAATTTCCTTTTAGTTGTGCATAGGAAGATAAGAATATATTTTACTGAGGTGAACAACCAGTTAATGGCATTGCAGTTTTTGAGTTTATCTTCTTTAAAAAGAATGCCTACCAAGCAAGTTGTTTTTTTTGCTATGAAATTTGGACTAATGTTTTCTTTCAACCTGCTCTTTACACTACAAATGCTTGATACTTTAACACACTAAAAATTAAGCTTCTCCCAGAGTAGAGGGATTAATATAACAATAATTAAAAAAAAACCAAACCAAAACAAAAACATTTTAGTAAATAAGTTACACATGCAGAAAGTCATAGGCATCCTTTAAACGTGCAGAATAATTCAGGTCTCCTGATGTTCTGTTACCTGTAAGCTTAGTATCATGCAGCATTTGCAGTTGGAAGAGAGGTAATGACCTAGAGACACATCAGCAGCAGCCATCTCATCCTGAGTGCTCGCTCACTCTATTCGCTGAATCAGCTCTTCATTACAGGGGAGGGGGAGGCAAGGGGGGGCCCATGTCGGTGCATACAGTACCTCACCACCTTAAATAGATTAAACTTAAAAGGCAAAAAAACCCAAAACCAAAGCATAAAGACCCTGGTGCCTAATTGGCACCTGCTGCCTTTTCTTGGAATGTTAAAATATGGATGATGTTGTATAGAAATTATACCTTATGTCTGCTGGACTGAGAGTTAGGACTCCAAGGATAGATGCTAGGAAGCCAAGGGAAGGTGAACTTAGCCCACTGTCAGATGAAAATAATCACAGGCAAAAAGAAAAACCCAACCAAAAAAAAAAAAAAAAGAAAAAGGCAAAACCAAGCCCCCAAAAGTTGGAGTCGCTTCCAAAAAAAAAAAAAGCACCAAAAAAAGCGCAATCGTCTCCCCCCTCCCCCGGCAAATATTGGTTTCTTCTAGTTCCTTAGATATTGCACTGCATCTTTTCTTGCTTGAGGTTATGTTTCCAGGCTTAACTGTAGGCAGGTCTGTGGTGAAGCTACTTTCCATCTTCAGAGGTCAAGACAGCGAGCGAGGTCAGGGCTCCCGCACGCACCCTACAGAAGCCACCGGCCGTATTTCCCACTCAGAGGGCACCAGCAAAACTGTTACGGCTTTATAGGCAGCTAAGCATTTGAAACATGCACTCCCAGGCAAACAGGCTCTCTTGTGCCTCTCTCTTCCCTGACCATATTTAGTCAACCATTGCAAAAAATAGTCTCTCAGCTGTCGATTGTCGATCCGGTGGCGGAGGGAGCGTCTATCCAGCTCTCTGCCGATTGATTGTGCAGCCTGCACTTCCACCCAGCCATTTGTCCCCAGGTTTTTTTAGCACTGCCAAATAAAGCTCTCTCGCTCGTGTTTCCAGTTAGATTTCCCAGGTTTTTCACTGAGCTTGCGCTGCTACTAGTAAACCCTGATGAGGTTGTCACTATACTTAGAAACGTTGGAGGGGGTGTAGGGGGGGAGAGAGAGAGAGAGAGAGAGAGAAAGAAGGGGGGAAAAAAAAGGCAGCCCTGCTAGTAGCAAGGGAAAGGCTTCACACAGATATAGAACAATAAATATCCTGTGCTGCCACGGCAGGTTGTGTAACCTGGTTTCTTGAGCGGTGAAAAATGCCATGGGTTAACAACATGCAGATCAACCTGCGGTCTAAGCGGCCTTGTTCTGCATCTAGGTTTAAGTTTTCAACTACAAATCATACTGTTATTTTTATAAATAACAACTTGTGACCCCACGTTTCCGTATTGAAGTCAATAGAAATTCTTGGAAAAACCCTGGATTAATAAATTAATTCCATACTATTGTGCTTAATAATTCCAGAGTATTTTGTTTATATTGCCTAGCCATAAAATTACCTTTTAAAAAATAAATGCATGTACAAGTGAGGTACTACTGTTCTTTGAAAAAACTCAAATGTTTTAAAGAAAATAATAAAAAAAGAAATCAAGGGAACAGCTCAGTCCATTCATCTGACTTTGATATGCACAGAATTGGCCTGTAACAAGACTAATCACTTCACATTAAAAATAGGAAAAGAGGGATTTTTGTTTTCATAGGGAGTATATGCAATGTTTTCTTCTGAAAATAATAAAGTAACTGAAAGTTAGCCATTTAAATATCAGTCAGGAACCTGAATACTTCAAGACTTTCTCTATATTTTTCAGACAAAATTCTTACGCTGCTCAGGAACAAGGACAGTGGTAAAGCTGAAAATCTCTCAATCTAAAATTAAACAAACTTATTAAATGAAAATGTCATCTCAATCAATGTTGATGTAACCAGTACTTATATATTACAGTTCAGTACTGTAGGGGAGAGAGTGAATTATGAAGTCCTGAACAGACCACTATCTTTGATTTATACTTTCCTTTTTGTTCTGTGATTGGTAGCTGCTTACCCTATAGCTTCTGTTGCTGTGTAGCTTTCTGGTAAAAGTCACATGTTTTTCATTTCTCTCTGTTCAATTTCATAATCATACACTAAAGACAAACTTGTTGTGTAAGATCTAGGCTAATACAGAATATGTTTTTATGAATTCCATGTAAATGTATATAACTTATTGTTTCTTTAGTTTCACGTATATTGAAATTAATTTTTCAAATACCAAGAGATCCTTGCACACTGCCTACTTAAACTTGTGCTAACTCAGCTATCAGTCAGATATGAAATATTAAACTCTCATTTCTGGATACAGCCTGATCAATAATACCAGTCTAAGGTATTATTCTATTCCTTGTTTCTTGTTCCTGAGGAATATTTCTTTCTTTGTTCGTCCCATGTAACTCCCTGTTCTGCACGGCAAGTGTGGTGTGAACCCGAGCAGGGAACTGATTTGGCTTGCAGTTGTGTGCTGACGTGCACTGAAGATCGTATCGTTGCCAAAAATAGCAGAATCCTGCTCCTGTGTTACTTCTTGCACTATGTTGGTACAAATATTTCTTTGGCTTCACAGTGAGCAGGCTTAGAGTGCTACTCTGTATGAGAAGCAATCCAACAAAAAGGGGTGACTTTTTAGATGCTGTCTCGGGACTAGGTTGTTTTTTCTGGGAGAGGGATTTTGAGTAGAGGTGGTAGTCAGAGGACAAAAATGGGCTTAGTAAAAAGTAGTCTTGCTTCTCTTTTGTTGTAAAATGCGTGTCAGACCACTTAGCCTTAAAAGAAAACTTCACAATGGAAACTGTCTTTAAATCTGATCTGTTCCTTCACCAAGGATGAAACGGGTGAACAGGTTTAGCCGGGGTGGCAGTAAGCGATGTACAGAGTGTGAGTGAATGAAGAATACTTCAAGCCAGGATTGCTGTAAAATAAATTATGAAACCATGTTGCACTGAGACAGTGAAAAGCTGACCTGAGGGAGGAGAATGGCAGGGGGAGTGGAGAAGCTTGTAGTAGACAGTGCACTGAATCATTATAACCCTTTGACATATGATAACTGGTAAGTTACACTGATCTAAGACTTTGCTTCTTGAAAGGGCAGTCTGCCCTCCCTGCAACTCTGGCTTCAGCATTTACTTATTCCTATGGCTTCTAGTGATCTTGAAGTTGCAGGGTAAGCTGGATTCTCTCATTGATCCATCATAAATCAAACTTGCCACATCGAGAGTCTGGCAGGTTGTTTCACTCACTAGACAGCGACATGTCTGTAGTGCCAACATAATGCAGAGAAAAGTGGGATTGCATCTTTCAGTAGCAATTTAAATTAAATGTGCAGATAGTGAAGTAGTCTCTCCTTTATTTTTTTTTAATGTCCAAGTATCTGTTATTTAAAACAAAAAAAACCAAACACAAACCAACAAAATCAAAACCAAACAAACCCACAACACAAAAACAAAAAAACCCACAAACCAACCTCAAAAGGCTAAGCAAATAAAACCACCTCACCACTATCCCAACCCTCTGCAGTCGAATTGCAGTTGGTAGCAGAGAATTGTCTCTAAGTTGTTTTTTATATGTATATTTTTTAAACAGGGAGGAAGGATGCCTTTGCAGTTAGGAATGCTGAATCTGGAATCTTTAAAACAGCAATGTGCTAGTTTCATCTTGCTTACAAGTACTTTTATCTTGTAGATTTTTCAAATAAATCCTGTATTGTATGTGGCATTCTCAGGTAATGCTGGTGAACATCTGTCAAAATTCTGTAAAATACTGTATAAGGAAAGAGATTTTATATGTGGTTGATAATGAATAATGTACCATATGTTAAAACTTTTGGTTGTAACAATCATTTCTTTTTGCATATCTAATATTGGTAACTGGAGTTGAAACAACTGCTCTTTGTGTCTAAAAGTGAATTAGTGCACTGTTCAGATCTGTGAGGCATTTTATGTTGCAAATACAAAATTTACACTGTTGAATTTGCACTCTGGTATTATTTGTAATCTAAATGTGTCATATATATGTTAAACCGTGGTTCCAGACTCTCTAAAAACCTGAATTAAAGAAAAAAAAGTACTCCTATGGCAAGGTCAGATTAAAGGTACATGCAGCAGCATTTGCTGTTGTTCTTCCACGTCTTAAATTAGTGTAACACAGTATAAACGGATGTACCCTCTACCAAATGAATTCTGACTACTAGAGCCTGGACTGTCATTTTATAGGGATGAGTTATATGAATGATGATGGGCTTTATAAGTCACTGTATCCCCAACTGCTGGACCTGGGAAAGCAACAGATACCTTGATCTGAGGCCCCTATACACACATGTGCTTTCTCATTACCTTTTTCACTGAGCAGTTGCTTAGCTCCTGTGAAAGAAGAACCAGGTTCCTCACCCCTTTCAAAGCTTTTCAGGCAACTTCCTCTCGAATTTTTCCTGAAGTTTTTCTTTCGTTGTCCCATCTAGAAAATTTCAGAAATTGCCAAAGATCATCCAACTGAAAAAGGCCCAAAATCTTTATCAGCTTCCTGCTTCCAAATGCCAAAGCTTACCTGTTAGAGATATTTTTTTTTCATTAGTGATGCTTTAGTAATAATATTTAAATATTTCAATAAGAGTTTTAAGCATCTTAGGAGTAATCTATGCAGCTGCTTAATTAGCCATGTAATCTGTAACAGTTGAATGCACTGAAGGTGCTGGTCTGAAGAGTTTTCTTCAGCTGATTTCATGGTTGGGGTTACTGTTTTGGTGATTTCCTGATCTTTTCAATACAACGACAGTGCAAGTAGTCTGTGGGCTGTTTGAATGTGTACAAGATGAAAGCAAGCTTTCAGGGTCACATCTGTGTTGTGGTGCTGGAAATGGAGTGGTACAATTCGGCGACTTCTTTAATACTTAGTGTGGAAAAGTGAATCAAGAATTACCGTGTGATTGGCATGCAACATTAATTCACTAATATGACTTTTTGTGATACAATGCATGCCTGTTCCAGGGAGTGCTGTTCTGAATGGTAGCCACTTAGCTGTCAAAATTTTGGCAGCAGCTCTAGAAAATCCTGCAAAATAGAATAGCTGTAGGAAGGAAGGCTGGAGTGGGAAGAAGCAGGATCTTGTGCATTGAAAGAAACTGCATCTCAGCTAATGAAAAGGAGGACGCAGCCACTGAGCATCATGGAAGAATTTGCCATTTCTAGCATATTCATATCTTGCACAATTTTAAGGTCTCATGTCCATAAAACTGTCCTTCCATCCTGCTGCCCAGTAATTTAGTCTGGAGGAGAGAGATGTGGTCTCTAACTTGCACAACCGGAGCTGAGGAGTAGTTACTGGTCCTCTGATGCTTCGCTGTGAAAAGTAACAAAAATCTATTATGCACACAAGCTGTTTGTTTGTTTTGTTGGTACTTCGGGTTTTTTTTTTGGTTTTTTTTTTTTTTTTCAGTAGGACCAATGCATTTTAAAAGCATCCAGAAATGTAGCAGGCATCTAATTTTTATGAAAGCAAGATACAGTCTATTTTACAGTTGAACTTAAGATTAAAATTTTCAGGTATTTGGCAGCAAACTAAATAGAGAAAAATTTGAAAGAGGATCTGGTAAGTCTAGCACTCTTACATGTGTTAGGATGAGTGACTTTTTTCATAGCATACAAAATATTAAGCCAATTAATATCTTCTCTCTCAAATACAAAAGGTGTTAAAGAAATGGCAACAATAGTATTTCTGAAGTATATTCACTTCTCAATGCATCTGTTACAGTGTGTGAATGTACTTTAAATTTTATTTTCTTTGTGGAGTTAGCGGTTTCCTTACTTCCTTACTGAAGAACATAAAATATCATCTGAATTGGTTAGGACAGCTCCTTGTTGGAGACAAGCTGGCTATAATTAGAGAAATGCACATTTGAGTGTTGGTGCGTTCCCATAGCGTTTCTCAAGTTGTAGTTGCAGCTGTAAAACAAATGTCTTGACCTTGGGTTTTTTATTAGGTCATTGTTGTTTCACCTTTTACTTGTCGCTCACAGAGGTTGTATTGCTTCAGTCAGTCACAAGAAATTTTCAGGTAATGTTTGTTGTGATTTTTAAATGATCCACAGCAGATACTCTAGAGCCTTATGGCATCTTCAGAAGCCCTGAGCTGGGCAGGTGGAGATCAAGAGCTTACATGACACGATACCCTGTGGGAAGCTGCTGTAGAAAACAGAGCAGCTTGTTGTGCTGCAGGTATCGTGTGTTCCTGAGGTGTTCTCTGCATCAACCCAGCTGGCTGAAGAGCTGATGCTGATGTGACAGGTATAGTCCAGGTGGGACTTGCTGCTTCTCTGTGGCAGCTAGAAACAGTTCTGATGCTGGAAAACGGGGACATGTTTATGTCCTAGGTTTTAAAATACATAATTTGTTTATTATGTTTATCGATGCAACTAATATATGTTTATTTTGCAACATTTCATAACTTGCGTTTTACTAACTTATATCCTTAATTTTGGAAACTCCTGCATAAGTGAATCTCTCAAAGAATTCATGTTGGTGTTTTTTTTAATTTTTTTTTTTTTTTCAGATATTCTAGTCTTTTTTTCCTAGCACAGGACAGAGCTGTAGAAGGTGTTAGGAATAGAAGCTTCACAGTGGTTCACAATGAACCATGTACAATCTGTTAAGTGTTGTTGTCTTAGTTTACTGTGTTAAAAGTGATTAGGAAGTTAAGAAGTTTAGTCCTGCTAGGAGAACTGAAAATCTGAAGACTTTGAGAATGGTTTCTTACTTTTTTGCTTACCTCAAGAAAGCTGTGATGATGATGGATTCTGAAAAGACTGAGATAACCCACACACTGCAGAATCGACTTGTTTCCTGGCCAAGTGCTTATGTCCACTCTGCGGAGGACAAACCTCCAGAGCAGCCTGGCTGTGGATGCTCCAGCAGTTGGTCATAGGTCTCCTGTGGGCCTGTTGCTTAGTTATGCTCCCTCCAGACTGAATCTGGGGAAAAAAGTAACTGTCATCCTGCAACTGCCAGGGTGGTGTATTAAGTGTGAAAATGAGTGTTGATGTTGCATTCTCAGTGCAGTAGCAGGAGAACATGGAGATACTTAAGGAGTCAGGTTCTGTTAGGATAGTGTCCAAGCACTAGGTGAAACTGAGTGCACTTTCTTAATGCTGTAGTAGTCTACTTCAGAGACTCTTCTGCTTTTCAGGTGGGCTCATTGGAGTCAGCTATCCCCAGAGACACAGGGTGGCATGGTTTTGGGATTTCATGGTTTGTTGTTGTTTTGGTTGGTTTGTTTTGTAGTTTTTGTTGTTTTTTATAGGAAACTTGTTGGGTTACTCTAAAAGAGAGCTTAGGAGTGAATAGCACTTACACGGTGTGGACGTTCAAGGTAACAGGTTATTGGAGTGAATTAGGAATTCAGTTATTACTTGATAGCACAGTCATCTTATTGCTGTCTGTTGAGAATATTTTTAAGTAAAAGCTGAGAGGCTCATTTTATAAGTATATTTCTGAGGCTTATTGAGGTCCCACATTTTCAGTATCAGGTGGCTAATGAAGAACTGCTTACTTCAGTTATTGTATCTGCCTTACAAGGCATTCTGTGACTCGAGTGGTTCCTCTTGTATTAGCTATTAGCTTGGATTTTGAAGTTTGAATTTTGTGAAGAAGCTCTGTTTCTCCTGTAACTAGAATGTTGCTTCAATGGTAGGGAAAGATCAGATGACAGAAGAGATTTCCTGGCACAAGACTATAGACATTTCTGGTTTTCTGTTTGTCTCTGAGGAGCTGTCTTAAGGAAGCTGCATGTCAATACAGACAGTAAAGGAATTGTGTTTGCTTACTTGTCTCTTCCAAAAGCTAAGTGAAGCCACATGAGCTTAAGAAAAGAGTATTTCTGCAAGAAAACAAGATTGAGCAATTTGTTTATCTGGCATTGTGTTATTAATACCCTTAACACTGCTGTCCTTGGACTTTATGGATTTTCGTCTCTCTTAATACTCTAGTAACAGAGTTGCTTTTCCCCACCCTTGAATTTGAGGTGTAAAATAATAAATCACCTTCCTTTGGTAGGTATCTTGGTAAGCACATACAGAAGTGGGGTGGAGTACTAGACACTGCTTTGATATGCTACACTCAGCCACTATCTGTTATGAAAATATTCCACTAATATTCACTTTACAGTTTCAGCATTTATTTTGTCTGCGCCTAAGAGGTCTAACTCCAGTTTTATGTCAGAAACTGAAAGTCTTAACTCTTACAGCCCATGACATCAGTTTATAAAGTGGTGATTTTAAAGAAATCTAATATAGTGGGTTATGTTCATTAAATAATTAAGGATACTATAAGGAATTTGAGGGAGATCAACTTCTGTCATCTTTGTTTCAGAACTTGTGTGAATAATTTTTATAAGGTAATTTTTACTGCCAGATAAAATTCTACTGGAAAAGTCTGCCACACTCTGCCTTGGGTATTGTATGGTTTGAGTACTTTAACTAGAAGGAACTGAAGATTAAATTATTATGCTTTGGAACTGTCGGTGTAGCTTTTCACCCATTTTCTCTTTTTGAAAAAATACTAATGTTATTTTAGCTACTACTACCTTGTAGTTCTGAGAATTAATGTTGTTTTACTGTTGTCCTGTTGTCATTTAAAGACTACATTATGTATGCATTTATGCCATCTCTGCATGTTTATTTCAGTGCAATGCGTGTACTGCTGTCCAAGTTACCACGACCCTGGATAGTTGATGAGAAAAAAGATGATGGTTACACCGCTTTGCATCTGGCAGCTCTCAATAATCATGTGGAAGTGGCTGAACTTTTGGTGCATCAGGTAGGACTCTTCTTGGGTAGATTTAAATGTCACACTTCAGTTAACCATCTGATGTGAAAATAAGTTGCTGCTGTATGCCTGCAATCGCAATGCAGAAGCGATGGAGCAGGAAAGGGCATGTGGTAAGCTCTAAAGGTCAAAATCGCCTTTGAGATCATTACAATGGCCTAGTGGTGCAGAGGGACTGAAAAATTTGATACCTAGTTTAGATTCAACAGATTAACATCTGTACAGTGCATAATTAATCACTTCTTCAATCTCCAAATTAGGAATCATATTCAGGGTTGTATTCAGTGCCCTAAGGCACTGCCTTGCACGTAGGTGAATTGCTGGGATGATAACGCTCTAATGCTTTGAATATCTTTCAGGGCAATGCCAACCTGGATATCCAGAATGTTAACCAGCAAACTGCTCTGCACCTTGCCGTTGAACGACAGCATACACAAATTGTTAGGGTAAGTGTCTTATTTGCCATAAGCCATATGGTTAATGGTACTTGACTCAAGCTGATTGTAGCTGTTAAGATGTGGGTACTACGTGACCATTTAAAAAATTATTTAATGACACGTGGCCATAGAATGTTTTTACGATTAATTTTGACCAATTCAGAAACCTACCAACTTGTACAAAAGGTCAGTTTGCATTGTGAAGGATGTTTCAGGAATGCTAAGTTTTTGTACATGTGCATTATAGTTTCCTTTATGCGGTTGCCAATTCCATCATCCCTCCTTGTTGAGTAAGGGAGAATATGTTCTCTGTTACTCATGTGAGTCTTGTGGTCCTGTAATGGGACCTTCACATAGCACTTTTGATGCCTCTTGCTGTATGAGTTATTATTCTTGCTCATAGTTTTTCCAAATTCTAGCTAAGTGAAACATCTTTTTTATGAGTTTAACTACTCGGTCTTCTGACTGTGTGACTTTCCTTGTTCTTAGCTTGGGAGAGCTATAAGCAGTAGCAGAAGTGCCTTAGTGGTGAAAGTAACACTATTTCAGTTTTCTGCTTGCACAGTTGCACAGGTTAATACTTCAGTTTCGCAAAAGTTTGTTACTGGTAGAGTACACGGGGGTCTGGCTGCCCATTCTGTCCTGTGTGCACTGTCCATATGGGACCTGTACAACTCAGTGTTTGCATTGCTACATGAGGCTAGTTGAAGCTCAGAGAGAACAATCCTGTGTATGTTCCCTATAAGTGACTGGCCATCAACCTGGCCTTGGCCCTATGTATAATTTTTTAAATTTGTAGAGTGAGAGTCATATTATGTTAAAAACTGTCTCTTCTTCAGACCTACAGAGAATTGTACCCCTTACACAGACCTATATATTTGGTTCTGTTCAGCATTATTTTGCTGTAAGATTTCTCCATCTGCAAGTGGATGTGATCCCATTACAGTGGAACATATGATATGGCCCTATATCTGGAACTGCTTGCTACCTAAAGAATGGTTTCCTGGAGTCAGTGTCACTTGCATCCTGCAGGTTATTTGGCAGCTTTATTTGATGAGCTCTTGTGTTCCTCTGGAGCTGACAGGGTACCTGAGAACATACAACTAATGTGTGGCAGGTGAGAAGGAAGAACTAGTATGTGCACTGGGCTGACGTGCTTGTATCCGAGAATGTTTAAGTGAATGACCCTGTAGAGTATCCCTACTTCAGAGTTGGATTAACTTTGAGAAGTCCTAAAATAACTCCTGCAACCATGTGAAGAACATGTTGGCTCCCTATTTCAAAATTAATTCCTATTGGGTAGCTTCCAGGGCTGGGTTGTACCCTCAGGCATCTGTGGAATAGTGGTCAAAGGTAGCAGGGTACTTTTAAAAGCCCTGCTGCCGTGACAAAGGGTGCTGGTTTGCCTTTTATATATATAAAAATATATAAATGAATATATATATATACATATATATAAAAAAATATAAATATTTATATATAAAATTATTTATATATATATAATATAGATAAATATATAAATATAAGTATATATATATATATTCTTTTTTTTTAGCTTCTGCAAAGGCTTTGAATTTACATGGTAGCCAAGCATTCCCAGGTTGCCCTGAAAATAGTTCTCTTATAGATTTTCTTCCTGGAGAAACTCTTCAGCAGTAAATAGCTAGTGGCAGACACAAGGTATAATATGAGAAAGAAAAATTTGATCAGAGTAAGTCCATTTAGTGAGCATAAGTAGTTTTGGGGAGACTGTTGCAACTATTAGCTGGTTTTCTTGGTTTCACTTGTGGAAGAGAAGGTTGGTGAAAATGGTAAGCTGCAGTCAAATACAGGCAGGTATTTCCTTGAAAATTAAGTTCTGAATTCCTTTTAAACTATTTTCCTTTTAGACTTCTCTAGAGTCTGAGCTTCTTTGGTTCTGAGATGCTGAGATCGTTGCAAACGTGCGGGTCCTGAAGAGGGAAGATCCCCCTTCATGTATTCGTGTTTCTAGGCTGTACCTGTTGTCTCTGCTGCTAATCCAAATTTTGCAAAGCAGCAAAATTTTGCTCAAAACTGCAATTAAAACTTCAGCTGCTATCTACAGGTTTCTGCACTGCGACAATGACAGGGTTTAATTTTTTGGGGCAATTGTTATTAGTCAGCATGTGTCGATTTGTTCTGTTTAATAGCATATTTAAGGAAGTTCTGGTGCATTGAATTATGAGAGGCCTGACTGCAAAAGCAGTATGGATAGGAGTGCCTGCACAGCCCTGTGCTTGCTTTTGTGTTGTGTGACCTGGAATTTGGGTCTAAAATTAGCCTTAAAGTCAAGTTCGTTACTTTGCAAAATGTTCTGAGATGGTATTTAATAGTGTCAGTGGTTTTTCTGTCTTCTGCTGAATAATTGTAAACCTAACCACTTTGCTAATGGGATGACATTGTAAACTAAGTTGTAAAGTTTAGTGTGGTGTGAAAGTGGTGACTTTTGAGGTGACTGAAACCTAATTGTAAAGAAAATACACATACCTAAAGCATTGCCCACTTGTTCTGTTTGTGATATATTGCTGTAGTATGTTACATCGCTTACAGGCTGTCTTATAAGATTTAAAGGTTTTGGACAGTAGAAAGAATCTTCTAGAACATAACCTCTTGTAGTGTTCCCTCAGAGCACAGACAAGCATTAGGCTTCTGCTGAAATAAGATTGATATTTGAAAGAGGTAAATGTGTTAGTTGAGGTCTGAGCTCTAAGTATAGAAAATAAATGTAAATAAACTCAGCTATGAATTATAGCAAGATAAAAGAATAACCCTTTTCAGCCTCCTAGAGCATCCTAAACCGTAGTTCCACTGAGATTAGTTTTAAAAGGAATAAATAGGGTTTTTTGAGTTTTAAACTGGGTTCTCTCTCTTTTCAGCTCTTAGTCCGTGCAGGTGCTAAGCTGGATATTCAGGATAAAGATGGGGATACTCCCCTGCATGAAGCCCTGAGACATCATACCCTGTCACAGCTTCGCCAACTCCAAGACATGCAAGATGTGGGCAAGGTAGATACTGCTTGGGAGCCATCAAAGAACACAGTAAATAAAATGCATTTATTTATTCTTTTTTTTTCTTTACTCTAACTTTGTCTCTTTATTTGTCTAGTTTGTCTGGTTCTGTGCTGTTGAACTGTTTTTTGGGAGCGTGAGTTTATGTAGACATTCTGCATTAGACTGCAGCGTAGACAGAAATCGTGTTGTTATAAGTGGCTTTTCACATGTAGTCATTGCCTTTGTTAAAGCAAAATATGGGGTATTAAGTTCAAAATGTTCCTACAGATCTGTCTTCCATAGTGAACGTGTGTGACTGCCAAAAAAATCAGAAGTGGCTTTTTAGGAAAGAGAAATAAACAGTATTACAGTACAGAATAAGACTAAAATTATGTTTTCTGTCATTCAACATCTTGCATTTCTTTGTAACTTTAATTGTTTAGCTGCTTCTATAACAGTCTGAAAACTTTTTCTGTTAGAACGAGGCATTCTTAATCTTTGTATCTTTATTATTATGTATCTTTCTGACAGAGTTCATTTCAGAAATTGTTCTGTAGTAATGAAATAGTCAAAGAAACTCCAGGTAATAAAGGTCAAGATGTTTTATTGAAAAAAGAAACACTCACACCCAAAGAGCTGTGTGAACACTGTATGCTGAAAGGCAAAGGAGAAATAAAATTCTGGAGTGATTAGGACTGTGAATAGCAAACAACAATTTTTTATTTAAATGTTAAAGATTCAGAACATTAACAGTGGATCAGATTTGTTGAATCTATAGTTAACAGTGTGATAATATTTTTTCTAATTTATCTGCGGGTGTTAAGTTTTGTATTTAAAAAAAAAAAACCACCAACTTTATTAAAAAACCTTTGTTCAAAACAGTAATTCCACTGTACAACAAATGTTTTTCAAACTGGTTACTGAATTAACTCGCTGAAATACACTGGAATAAACTCTGCAAACAGATTAAATGTGACTGACATATATAAGAAAATGCTTGTGTCCTTTTAAGTGAGAGGAAGAAAGCAATTACAGTGCAGCTGTTTCCATGATCTGAAATGGACCCTGTGAGAGGTGGCTAAAATAATTTGTGTGCATGTATTTAATTGTTAAATGAATGAACAGGAGATAAATACTTTTTCTCCAATTCAGCATTTCATAAATAAGTTTCTGTGTTGCTCATCTCATTAGTGAAATCCATGATGAATCTAGAGTTGTTGTGTTTTGAGGTTTTATTAACACAAGAAATGGGTTTTCTTCTACCAGCTCTTTAAATTTTAGTTTTGGAGGATTTTATGTTTCATAGAATAGGTTGTTTGTGTTTTTTTTTCCCTCTTTCACTTGAGCTGTATCCTGGGTTTAAAAGAAAAATAGTTACACTTTCAGTTTATTTCTATTGAAATAATTTTAAAAAACAAACAAACAAAACCCAAACAAACAAAACTTAGCAAAAACAGCAGGGGGAAGACACCACAACAAAAAAGGAGGATAAATAGGATTAATAATTTACTGTGGGGAAACAGACTCTCTTTTTCTGGATATGACTACTTAAGTTAAATTGATGGAATATGTATTTTTTTTATTAATTTGTATGAATTCCTTTAAAGATTGGGAAAACCTCAGATTCCTTTAGTCTATGTGATAGCAAATCTGAAACGTGAATCCTTAGTACTCTAGAGCTCATTTTTGCTTGTCTAAATGTTAATTAACTTTGGAATGCTGTCTTGAAAATACTAACCTATTGAGCTCCCTAGGGTGCCTCTTCGTAGTATAGTATTTCAACATTTTTTTTTTTTTTCATTTGAATAAACTGAAAAAGAAGAGAAATTTTACTTACAGGATTTTGGATGCTTTTCATATTTGATAAAGTTGATTGGACAGCAACTTCATTGAAATTCTACCATTTGTTACTTTTTGCTTTGAGCGTGGCTTAAAATAGGAAACAAACTTTTTCCTGATCTCGTGAACTTATTTCAGAAGTGGAATTATATGAAATGAGTTCTTAAACATTGATTTTTAGTAGTTCTTCTGGATGTCAACATTAAGCTGTTGTAATAACCAAGACAATTATTTTTCAGGTTTCTTCAGCTGTTTTTTTATATACTACTTAAAATGCATGTAGTGAACAATCTTGATAGTACACAAAGTCATAGACGTTTCAGGTATCAATCTGAAAAACATTTCTGTGTTCAAGTGCTGTGAGCAGTGAACTCCATCTCTTTAAATAAAGTTTTGAAGTTTTTCATCCAGCAAATTGTGATGATTGTAAGGCTGGGAGGAAGAGAAATTTTCTGAAGTACAGTCCAAACCACCACAAAAAAAGTAATTTCAATTGCTTCATTACGGTTGGATTGTTCCTTGGTCTAGGGTACTTTACATTTTAAATAAATGTATTATTCCCCAGGCTCATTTAGTGTAATTTATTTTAATATAGGTATCTTTCAGACCCTTAAAATGCTTTTAAGATTCAAAACGATGCCACTGCCTAAATCCTAACTTTAAGCTAAAGGAACTTTAATGGAAGTGAGTTAGGTGTTTACAGCTTCAAAGACAGCTCAGTAATTACAGTTACTTAGGTGTTATTTATACTGTTCTTGTGGGTTACACCAAGGCTTCTCCCTCGCAGGTGAATTGGCTGGACCTGGCTCGTGTTGGCACATCTCAGGGCCAGCACGCTCCACAGGAGGCTTACTAGGCCATACTAGGCCCTATATTTTTTATATATACATATATATATAAAATATAGATATAATGTTTATTTTTTGTGCATGGCTCGATTTTTGTTTTATTTTATTTTAAATTCTGTGTGCTTGAAATGTTGCAGACTACCAGAGAAGTGTCACGGAATGCAATATTGTCCTGGTGTTTTCAAAGTGTACAGCATGCAGAGGCAGTTTAGGACTCAAGCTTTTATTGAATAATGTTGATGGCTGTTCCAGGTGGAGGAGCCAGTCTTGGTGTAGTTGCATATCCACACCAAGTGAAGCAAACTGTCCCGTTAGTTGTGTTTGATTTTTCTCTTGGAGACACAATAGCTGCTCCTTTCAGAGCCCATAAGGTGCAAGTTTGGATGGTAAGAGAACTCTTGTCCTAGCCAGGTGGAAAGGACTACAGCAAATTGTTTGGTGTAGGCACGCCTTCAAAAAATGCCTATTCTGCCAGCCTCAGAGTAAATCAGCTTTTGCTGAGTGTTGTGCTACCTTGTCTGGATTACTGACATGGTCCGAGGTACCCAGACTGAAGCTAGATAAAATCTCTGCTTCACTTCATCCAGTACTCGAATTGCAGTGCAGACAAATGGTCTGAATTTATAAACAAAAATGTTCTGTGATCTGAACACCACAAAACAATTTCTGTCCATAACTTGCTGGTTTTCCTGGTATGAAGTTTTTCAAGCTATACTTTTCCTACCTGTTTATAGAGAATAATGCAGGACTATGGGTGTCTCTGAACTCATGAAGTGACCTTCAAGAGCTTTGTAGCACCTCAGTAATACTTATTGCTATAAGAACTTGTAACTAGAAAAAAACTTATAGACTGGGGTTTAAAACAATTGCTTCCTTAGAAAACTGGGTGGCTGTTTGATGAGGATAATCTTGCAGTTATCAAGGCAGGGTAAAGACTTCTAATACATACTTCATGTGCTGCAAGACATGGACCCAAACCAAGCCTCTTTCTTCACAAGTTCCCTCTGAGGCATGGGGGGAATAACTAGAGAGGTTTTGAAAACAGTTTTCTTTGTAGTTCAAACTTCAAGGTATGTGGCCTTTAAGGCTGCAGTGACAGGTATCTGATGTTTTAAATTTATTCCTGTATGCTGTTGTGTCTAAAATAGCACCTCTAGTTCTTTAAATACAAAATTATTGTTAATCCAGCCAAAGTTACTTAATTTTTAGGTATGATACTTGACACCCAGCTTTTAGAAGACCAGCTGCAGGGATAGACTGTACAAACTGAAACTGTCGTAGAAAGGTGTACATCAGTCAAGTTGGGCACTTAATGCAAAAGAAGTGCATACAAAATCCTGCCTCTATCCTAGTGTCAAAGTGTAGTTTGAGGGATTCTTCATGGTGCCGGCAGTTTCAGGCGATATGTAGTCTGCGTTATATAGTACTTATGCATTTTACTCATCAGGCTTTAATACAAAAATTTATTGGAGCAAGCCTGGAATGCTCCAGAGCAGGTGAATCCTCTCCTTGCTGGGCTGCAGTAGTGAGCCTTCTCTCGTCATTTTTCTAACTGACTCTGTGAATCACGCGTAATAGATACGCTAATACAGAAATACAGTAATAGCTGTAAAAAGGCAAAGGAGCAGTACATGATTAGAGCAGGACAGGTATGTGAGTTTAAATCCCTCCAGGCTGAGAAAGCAACTGAAATAGTCTTTCTTGGGCAAGTGCTTTACTTGCTAGACTAGAAGTAAGTGTGCATTCATTTCTCTGCCCAGCTATGTTTCAGT
The DNA here is from genome assembly GCF_037038585.1 of Patagioenas fasciata. NCBI lineage: Eukaryota > Metazoa > Chordata > Aves > Columbiformes > Columbidae > Patagioenas > Patagioenas fasciata. Next base: position 50,921,884 of record NC_092521.1, on the reverse strand, counting down.
CTAAGTGTGATGGTGGTAGCATTTTGTCTGACCTCAGCAATTTTGGTATATTTTGGCTGTCTTCTGAATACGCCCAGGGGACTCTGCCCTTTACAGTGCATGTATCGAAGGATAGCTACTTCACAAGTGAGCATTGGTCTACAGGAGATTGAGTGCTTCAGTAGCTGACCTATTCCTTTCTGAATACTAGTTCCTTAAAGGAAAGTTGAGTGTAACTGAGTCAGAATTAAGCAATCATACAATTGTTCTGTTTTTTAGTTCTAAAGATGCTTCCTTGGGCTTGCGGTTTTATAGGTATTTCTGTGTGTATGTGCATGTACACATGTCATTTTCCTTTAGCCAGAGTATTCCTCGCTGTTTAGAGAGTCTCTCAAGTTGCTTACGTATTTGTTTTCTTTCAGTTAATAATGGGACTTGGCACTCAGGGAGCAGAGAAGAAGAGTGCAGCATCTATTGCCTGCTTCCTGGCAGCCAACGGAGCTGACCTCAGCATTCGTAATAAGAAGGGTCAGTCTCCTCTCGATCTCTGCCCCGATCCTAGTCTCTGCAAAGCACTGGCTAAATGTCACAAAGAAAAAGTCAGGTTCGTATATTCATCAAATACGCTGTCTCCAAATCTCTGCTTTCTATAGATTAACCAATGAATTTATAACATTGTGCCTTTATTAGAAACAGTGTTAAAACATGGGAGCTGCTTCTTGAGTTTCAATTAACTCTTTTTATTCTATGGTACATTGAATGCTGTATACAAATACATTAGCTGAAACTGACACAAGTCTTACAGGACTTTCATACAAGTTAATATGGGAGGGAGGGGAATGGGAAGGTGACAACATGCAAGTGGAGGCTGGTAGAACTTCAAAGTGTCCCAGAAAAGGGGGCGGGAGGGAAGTCACTGAAAGAATAACTAAGCATTGGGACAGGTTGCCCAGGGAGGTTGTGAAATCTCTCTCTGTGCGAGTTTTGAAGACTGGAATGGTCAAAGCCTGGTATAACCTGGTGTGAATTCAGCATTGACCCTGCTTTGAGCAGGTGACCTCCTGAGTGCCTGTCAATGTGAATGATTGTATGATTATCTGAAAAGGACAAGGAAGGGGTAGGCCTGATGTCTCGGAAGTAATTCTCTAGGAACTATGATTTCAGTGAAATGTCGTGTTATCAAGTGCGTGCAAAATGAGAAATTTCAGCTTGCTACTTGCCCTAGTTGTGTTCCCACCATTTGCTTTCATGATTCTCATCCTTAATTCCTGTATGGAAATAAAAAATGTACTTTCGACATGTTGTGAATAGAGACTGCTCCCCTGGTGTATAAGGTGCTTATTTTCTTCAGAGTCTCTCTGTGTCTGTCCATCTGTCTCTCATCCTCATCCCTGCGGCTGTTCTTCTTTCTCGCCACCTTTTATGGGCTTGTGAGGGCTGTAGGTCTGAGCTGGTTGGGTTCACCACGCACTCCCTCTGCTGGGCCAGCAGCAGCACAGAATGGAGATCTGGGGAGAGTTAATTCACTGACGGAGTTTGGGGATTCTTTTACAAGCCTGTCATTTGTGAAGTATTGGAGTATATTCAAGATTAAGGTGTTATGCTGTGCAGTTATGAAGCTGCAGGTTATGCCTGTATTAATAAGTAAACTCCTGGGATGGGAGGGAAGAGTTTTTATGTTCACGAGATGCTGTTCTAACTTGTGTGGCCTGTTCCTGTTCAATGTCTTAATTGAATGTGTGACCTTGCATTCTGGTGCCAACTCTACATTTGGGAAAATGCTGTTTGGATTGCTTTATAATGATACACTGATGCCTGAACATGTGGGAACATATAGATAAACAGCCAATTGATGTGCATTTTAAATTAAGAGTTTTAAAAAAATTCTTAGAACTAAGTTTGACTGTGAAGTTTCTTTGTAGTGGTCAGGTTGGATCCCGAAGTCCGTCTATGATCAACAATGATTCTGAAACCTTAGAAGAATGTATGGTGTGTTCAGACATGAAGAGAGATACCCTGTTCGGCCCATGTGGACACATTGCCACGTGTTCTCTGTGCTCACCACGGGTGAAAAAATGCCTCATCTGTAAAGAACAAGTTCAGTCTAGGACAAAGGTAAAAACTTCCAAAGCTTATTGGTTCTCTTTCTGTTTTTAATGGAAAAGTTAAAAAAAGAGGTCAAGGAAAAGTGTAGCATATTTTCAGCAGTATTTTGCCTTACAGATGTCTCACTGGGTGGAGTTAATTTTGCATTGTAATGATATCTTGTCCCAAAATTGTGTGTTACTCTTTTGTGCTTGCCTATATTCATGTCCTGCCTGCCCCTCATTCTGTCCCCACATTTCAATGTCTTTATTGTTCAGGTCCTCAGAGTTCCTAATACAGGCACCTGTGGATGCTTTATTTAAATACATTTCCCACCCCCATGGTATTTTTTTCTCCGTGTTAAGATAAATTGTTGCATTTCCTGAAGTATAACTTCCTTTGGTAATATTCAGTTCTTCGGAGTTGTTTTATTCCTTAGGGCTGCTTGCGAAAAATGATTTGCTTGTACACTGAGTTAGTTAATATGTGCTTGTTTTTGAAGTTAATAATTACATTCTGCTTTCACCTTCTCTTTCTTTGGAGTCATGAATTTCATTATGCCATCTTTCTTCCTTGGAGTATCAAGTAGTTGCACTCTATTTTGGGAACCTAACACCACTAAAGTCCTCAGGTTTCTCAGATAGTTGCTGCCAAATATTTGTGACTTTATAGGTGCATGCTCATTGCTTTTCCGTTTGAGTATTCTTTTATTCCCTGTAATTGCCAAGTCTTGTCATTCTGTGCTATTTGGCTGGTTTTTAAAAAATAAAATAATCTGATGTTCCACACACAGGTATTCTGATCTGTAGAAAGTCCATTCTATTATTTTTATCTTTTGCCAAACGCATTTGACTAGTCCACTTCTGTGGTACTTTTTCTCTGCCTCAGAGTAAATATAGGAATTGTAAATGTTAACATAGTGTGAGCTCCTTTTCTCTAGACTTTCTTTATGGTCAGTGGAAAGGTTCTGCCGCTGATTCAGAGCAGCAAAGTAAGGATCTGCTTTCGCTAATCTATGGAAATCAGCTTTCCCAGGTGAAAGCTAACCTTTGTGGATAACCTTTCTTTGAATCCTTTTGCCAAATTAGACTGAGTGGAATATCTGTTCAATACTTCTCTTACACTCTTTTATGTAAAAGCTTATGGTCACATCTGCAAGGCTAAGACATTAGTGAACTTGGACAGCAATTCTATGAACTGGAAGGGGCAGTCCAGACCAGTGTGAATGGAGTGGTATATGGTGCCTATGGTCACACTATATATACAGTTCATCACATTAAAGAGCTTAAGAAACCCTAGCCCAGAATATTAAAACAAATTACTCTGAAAGTCTCTTCTAAGAGAATTTAAGTATGTATAATGGAACAAAGAAGGAGAAAAGAATAAAGAAAAATAAACATGTACTGTCTTGGTTGCTTCGCTGTGCCTATCAGTGTACTGAACATATAAATATTGCCAATAAATAACTATTCTTAGAAATCAGTATGATGAGTCAAATTTAAGTTGCATTTTGAGGTGCTGAATTAGTTAAAATAACGCTTCTTAAAGTCCATGTGCCTTGCTAAAGAATTAATGTAGAGAGCAAGAGTTAAACTTCTCCTATGTGTGTTTGTTCCTTGCAGATTGAAGAATGTGTAGTATGTTCAGACAAAAAGGCAGCAGTGCTCTTCCAGCCTTGTGGTCATATGTGTGCTTGTGAGAGTAAGTAAACTTGACAGGAAGTTATTTTTGCAGTAATTTTGAAACAGAACATTTTCAATCAGATCGCTAAAAGCTCATTGGTAATCTGACTTCAGGTGCAATTTACTTGATAATCTGATGTGATGGTCAGAATTTTGGCATTATTTGGTGTGTGGTAGTGAAATAACTGGAGGACAAACTGGAAATGTTCAAAAATTCAGAAAGCAAGTGCTCTTCCAAATGAATTATTTAATTGTGAGTAGGCTTGCTGGGGTTATAAAAACCTGCTGTATATCATTAAAGCTTGTGAAGTAATTAGAATTAATTCTGTTGCTTTGTTGCAGCTTTTTTGGGGAGGGGGCATTCAGATGTGCAAATGGTGTTTTAAAGTAATATTGTAAATAAATATTTAATATGCTTCATTACCGATCTACAGATTTGCATAAGGGCTATATTTTTCCGTAAAAGACACATCATACATATTTGTAAAGAGCACCAGTTATGATTCACTCTGATTTATCTTGTGTAGCCAAAAAAAAATATATATATGAGATATCTCCAGCTTGTTTGTTTTGTTGAAGGGCCATTTGCCTAGAGAAGAGCAGTCCTTGTTGCTGAGGATGTACCTAAGAGGGAATGTAATCATTCCCATAAGGAATTACTTACTGAGTCTCACTAAAGAAGTCTAGTTTCTTCCTCTGTTGTGTCTGAGAGACCTGACATTGAATCACTGACCTTACAGTTCTCCTGATCTGGCCTGTTTCACTGTCTTCAGTTGAAAGATGGTGAGAGTTCTTTTGGTGAGTTTCCCGGGAAGAGGACAGCAGAAGAATTGGTTGCTGTGGTGAAGGAATTGAGCAGTGAAATGCAATCACCAAGTCTAAGCTGTAACAAGGACGGGAAAAGGTTTAACAGATATAGATTGTTTCCAACTTATTTTCTGGACATCATGTTCAGGCAGGATGAGAGTCTTCAATTTTGTGTAGTGTATAGGATCCACTCCATTGATTCACAGTAACCCTCAGCATTTATGAGACATAATTATTTGCCTTTTGTAGAAGAATTACAGCTTCCTTTCTAGGATTATATCAAAAGATACATGTTTACTCTTTTGTGAGTAAGGAACCACACCTGTTTGCCTCTGGAGTATTAGGACAGTAAGTTATATCCTTTGTTCTAGAGGGAAAAGCAGGTAGTCAAAGCATTCTTGGTAGTTCTGATCTCAAATGTGTGTGATTTTACTCTTTTAACTTAGCTAATTCTTGTCAAATAAAAATCTATTTGGAGAAAGGGGAACCTGCTTGCTTGAAATATGTTAAAAGAAGATAAACAGAATAGGTTTACTTTGAATCCCAAACTAGAGATTGCTTATAGATGTGATTTGCAGAAAGTGATGTGAAGATTAACACAAGTCGTTATTTGTATTACAAGCATCTATTATGGCATTCCTGTATAGTTACTGTGAATAAACAAGCTCATGGATAGGGAAATAGCAGAGAGAAATAGCAGGATTCAGAGTTAATTTATTCTTCTGTCCTCTCAGATTGTGCAAGCTTGATGAAGAAATGTGTACAATGCCGGGCAGTGGTTGAGCGAAGAGTGCCTTTCATAATGTGCTGCGGAGGGAAAGGTACAGAAGATACCACTGATGATATTTGTGAGTGACTCCAGAACCCATACGCTTTCACATTCCCCCAACAACTTTTTATTCTTGTTCTTTTAAATGAGCTAAATCTTTCCTCTCCTTTCTAAAGAAAAGTTTGATAAAAACAGTGTTAAGCCAGGTATCTGTATGCTGTTTTCACTACTTGCTGCATTGGTAGCAGCAGATGGAATGGTAACACCAGTATTAATGTCCTATGAGGCAAAAGCTGAAGAGTCTTTATAATTGTGCACATGAGCAAATAAATGTATATTTTTTTTTTTTTACTTCTGGAACTCTCTGACTGATAAAGAAATGGTAAATATCTTGCATCTAGGTAAAAGCAACTTTCATGACAGATTGTCTGGTTTTACATCTCCTGCTTTGACTAGTTTTTAAACTTCTTGTGACTTCTCTCAATAACTTCTGTGAATTATTTGTATTTATTCTGTTTGTGTATGTGTGATATGCAGTGTTTGAACTGAGTTTATGGGAACTGGAATATTAGGTCATTCTTACCATACTGTTCCTAAATAGATAAATACAATAATCCTTGAAATCAGGTTTTTAATGCACTGGAAATCTAAAATTTGTAATTAGAAATACTCATTTTTTTTTCTGTTTCTTATAGTAACAGTGCTTCCTGAATCAGTCAAATACAGAAATATTAACATGAGCATGTTCAGATTTTGAACAAATTACTTCCAAGATGCTTGTGCAGTTTTGAACACCAAATAGAATCATTTGTGTAGATAAAAACATCTTTAAAATGTGAAAGGATTTGGCTTTAGTTTTTACATGTGCAAAAACCTGCTGCAGGAACTTCAACAAATTAGAACTCTGAGAACATTAAGGGGCTACAGGCATTTTGAGCATCATTATTGAGGAAATCTTTGTCAAAGCAGCATTGCCACTAGAATCGAAGTTCTTTATTAATTGAACTGCATTGATGTTGTAGTGAATTTAATTAGATTGTCAAGTATGTTTGGCTAATGTTATTTCAGATAATTGAAAAATTGGAGTTAGTATGCTGGAAAGAATTATTCCTGTTGTGTTAGATTGATGCATAATCACATCTTTGTTTTCTCTAAATTACAGCAAGTGGAAACATTCCAGTTTTGCAGAAAGACAAAGACAACACCAATGTCAATGCGGATGTACAGAAGCTGCAGCAACAGTTACAAGACATCAAGGAACAGGTAAAAGTGCTGAATAAAAATTTCATAGGCACCTAAAATAATTGAAAAAAACAATGTATCCTCTATTATTTAAGACAAAATGACATGTGGAAGTGCTTCAGTTCCTGTGTGTTGTGACATTCGGTAATCCATCTGTTAGAGCGTCTGTGTTGGTGTGGCTAAAAAAGGATGCTCTGCCCAGTCAGTATGTTCTCTGCCTGCTTAGCTGACCTGAATATATAGGTACAGCAGAAGCTGTATTCACAGAACAGTAATAAAAGTAGATATTCTTGACTGTTCTGTCACTACCTCAGTGTTTACTTGTCTGTTCATGAAGTAGCTTTGAACAAATGCTGGTAGTTACCTGTCATATGAAGTATTTACTCTTCCAGAAACTGTGTGGTTGCAAAACTAAAAGCTTTGAAAGCTTTAACCTCAGTGGCATGTATGTGAAGAGCTGTTCCTGTCATATGGAGACCTGGACAACACCCAAGTGATAGAAATTCAAATATCCAATTCAAAACAGATTCCTTTGTAGTTTTTGTCCGTAAAAGAACATGCAGATTAAAAATTTTTGTTTGAAACATGCATATCTGTCTTGACAATAACATCTGGAGTTTCTAGATATTTCTGACATATCTACTGTTGAGCTTCTGTTTTACTTTTTAACATTGGATTGAAAGAGTAAGGCTACTACTTGGGCTTTTTAAATGATGCAAAACATGCAGATGGATGCTTAAATACAAGTCATTATTTTCTTCAGATATATTTTTTTCTTTTCTGGTTAACTTATTGTAGGAGTTTAGAAAAGATGGGAGTTATATTTGGGTATGCTAACACTCCTTATGTATAGGGATGTGAAAGGAAAACTTGTTTTTGCAGTTTTTCTTCTTGATTAGATGTTATCTAAGGTTTTTTTTCAGTTTTCCTTGGGTGCTCTTTTATTTGTAACACTTTTGTCTTACCTTTGGGATTTGCCAGCCACAAGCTTGCTAATACCAGAAAGTTATGCTGTATTAGGGAGAAGAGAATAATTGCTTTATACATGTCATTTTCTACTTGTATTTTCTGATTTTTTCCTATTTGCAGTAGTAAGAAAGATCTAATACCGAAATGCTTTGAGAATTTAAGTGCACTCTTTTGCTTTGAAGTGCCCTTTCATCCAATAATTTATTTTAAATCAGCCTAAAACTGAAGGTTGTTCAGTGCCTCTGACTCGAAAGAGGTGGTTCTTGTCTTTCTTGTTGCATCTTTGCTTGAGACTCTTTCATGCTTCCCTTGATGTTTTTTCTGCTTAGTCTAGTGACAGTGAGTTGCGTATCACACTTGTGAGTAGCAAGTTGGATTTGATTAAAATTAGTCATGTCATCTTCTAAATTTGTGCTTGACATGATGCACATTGTTCCACTGTAATTGTGGATTCTTTTGATTTGTGTTTGAACAGTTTAGTCTTCAAGTTATGTTGACATTTTTGTACTTAAAATTAATTAGTTCTCTTTCAGGGGGTATAATCCTGTGTTTCAACTCATACCTTCAGTGATAATCTGATATGTTAGTGCAGCAACGTATTTCTGGTGCTATGCAGAAGCGGTGCTGATGTCATCAGAATCTCCAGCATCTGATGACCAGACCATTCTTCAGTGAACCCTTTCGACTGTAATTGCAATACCTTCACTCCATTTCATACGTAATCACCATCATCTGTTTAATATCTTATGTATGTTCCTTCTCCATACTTATGCCACTTTCTCCTAAAAAATAAATTTGTCACTGTGCACCTGTATATTGTTGGAAAAAACTGGTTTTAGTAGTGAGGAATTGGTATTTCAAGCAGTTTAAAACACCTTGTTAGTGGTAAAAACTAATCTGAATTGCAAACCCAGTTATACTAATACAAAGATGTAACTCTCACATAGAACAGATATAGTGTCTTTTTGTATCATTTGTTTTCCTTTGAAAGATGGTAGTCAAATGTTTCATGCCGATAAACCACGCTCTGCTTTTTTTTTCGTGCCCAAAACATTCTAACGAACTAATAGAAGAATAGAAGCACATATTGCTGATTTCCTGCTGCTGTGGCACGAATTGGGTATAAGGTATGCAGTGAACTTTCGTCCACTGTAGAAGTACCTATAAACTGGTGATTAAGTAATGCATGCACCTCAAAAGTTGGATAAAACTAAGTTATTTGGGCTCATATTGCACTGGGAAACTGCTCAACTAATTGAGAAAACCCTCGTCAGAATAGAATGGCAAAACAAACAGGAAGTTTGTTCCTGCCAGTTGAATTTTCCTGCTGTGTGAAGTAACTTAAAGTAATATATAAAGAAATGAAACAGCTAATGTATTTTAAATACTCTGGTTTTGTGCTACGCAGGAGGAATTGGGCAATTTGCTAATACTGCATGCAATTGCAGAAAAGATCTATGACATGAAAATGTAGGATTTCTGTGCTTCACTGAATTAAATAATCAAAACTAATTTATTTAAGTTTTAAAAAATTATTATTTCTGGGCCTCTTGATGGATGTTTTCATTTTCAAATAAAGGTGCGGCACTTGGAGAAGAAAGGGCCCTTGTAACAACTTCAGTAACTCTGACATTTAGGCACAAAGGCAAATAATCAAGCTAAAAAACATAGAATAAAAGCTACAAGTTTTTTCTCTAAAGATAAGATTTTGGACTTGCTTTGTAAGTCCTTTGTCAAAAGACATCATGTCAACATTGTCAGGTTATGGACATTTGTCACAGCACAGCTATAGATACATTTGGAAACAGCTTTTTCATGGGTATTTGAAGACTGAAGGCTACCGGAGGAAGAATGCTCAGTTGCCTCATTGGGATGTGCAGGTGATGACTTCATATGGATAAGTAAGCAGGACTGACTGACAGTTGGTCTTTTGCAAATATTTAGTTTAAGAGGGTTTTGTTACAATACTGTGGAAATTCTGACAAAGCTGTAGCATGAGCGTGGCGTTTTTGGGAAGAGTGAAGGGGGTTTTGTAAACACAAATTGACATAAGGTTTTATCTGGAAGCTTTACGATCCTGGTAGCCCATTATACTGGTATCCTGGAGATTAAAATAGGCATTTGACCAGATTCCATGCCAATTTAAACAACTCTGCATAAGCAGACTGATGGTGACTTTTTTGGTTTTTTCTAGTCTTCAATTAAGCTATCTACCCTAGGAAGTGATACTTATTGATTCCACAGAAAGTGTGCTTTAAGGTTACGCTGAATAGGGTTCCTGGCGTGGGTTCTCTCTCTGATGAGATGTACAAACTGAAGTAAACCCCAAATGATGAGAATGGAAACAAGTCACAGGTGCATGTTGGTGATAAAATGAATTTGCATTTGAAATACCAGCCCTGTCAACATTTCATATTATATATGAGATTTACATTTAAAAGTGTTAGATATGAATAGTGTGTCTCACATCTAAGGACATTTTAGATTTAATTTGTTGGACTATAGAATGGTCTTAACAATTATAATCTATTATAACATCTCCTCATTTACTAACCTTCGATAACCTGTTATAAATGAAATACTAATATGGCTGCAATATATTTATGGTGAAGGAACATGCCTTACCAAAACTTCAATTTGTGCATGTGACAAAAGGTGAAGGACGTTGTTCCTTAGTGCCTTGGTACAAAATGAACTTTGCTGTTGACGGACTTTAGGAGATCCTTTTTGGGCATTGGTTGTGACTTTAATGTTCAGCAGTTAAAACTGATTTTAAAAGTTTGCCGTGCTACTGTTATAACTGAAGGTCACATATTTATTAAATTGTCCTTCACTTGAAACTCAAGGTTCTTCATTTGAAACTTGTCTGAAGAATTTAGATAGCTTCCATGAACAAAGGCCAGAAATACCAGTATTGAATCTTTATGTGTAATATTGATTATGCAGCATTTTTATTATTTTTGCATGTGTTCAGTGCTTGCTTGGTGTTTAACGGTAAGTATGTGAATGGCTGGGTAGTCTGAGAAGTTGGTGAAACATTGCCCAAGCATTGCATGCGTACAGCTGTTCGTGTTGATTCCTTGGAAGTTTACATAAAGGGGAATGTTGCTGAAGAATTTCTTAATGTTGCAAGCTTGGGTAATGATGTTGAAATGTGATGATAACCTACTACTGGATAACCTTACTTAAAATGATTATATTTGGGGAAAAAAGCTACATATTTTTTTTGTGTCATAATGGTGCAGGAAAAGCCCAAATATTCTGGGTCAATATGAAATAAAAATGTGATTTTAAAAAAATATATCAGTTTACAGATTAATGGCTGGGTTCTGCTATGGAAATGGTCTGCTGCCCTTAAGAGGGCATAATTATTGTAAAATTTCAGTAATTTGTATATTGCATACTCAATACTATATCCCTACTGCCATTGACTATATAATGTATCAAAATCTTTTACAGACTATGTGTCCTGTCTGTTTGGACCGTCTGAAGAATATGATCTTTCTCTGTGGCCATGGAACATGTCAACTTTGTGGAGACCGAATGAGTGAATGCCCTATATGTCGCAAGGCAATTGAACGAAGGATCCTTTTGTATTAAGTAGTGGAAGCAGTGTCTTTTATTAGCTTATGAAATAGTAAGGACATTTTCATGATTTAAAGCTCCTTGAGTCTGAAAGGCAGTAGAGGGTCTAATGAAAACATTTCTAATACTGTAGCACAGCTTCATTACGTGGTAATTGTTTAAAGACTGTGAACATACCGAATAAGAGAACAGTATTTGAACAGTCAGCTTTTAGCATTACTATTAACATCTAAAGCTGAAGCTAATTGAAAGCAGTCTTTTTTCATTTTCTTTCTGTCTTCTTCTTCCCCTTAAAGTGTAAAGGGACAATCTTATATTGGTTTTGTTTGTGTCTTTTTAATGTATGTATTTGGTATCAAGTGATGTAAGGGGTTTTTTATATTGTCAGTTAATATCAAATATAAATACTTAGGATTTTTTTGTTTTATGCTTTTCTGGAGAATGTTCAGATTTCCTGTGACAGTTATGATGCACAAGAATTTCTGCCTTGAAATATAAAATAACATAAAATCAATACAAAGTGTATACACAGTAGTAATAAATATCGTACTATTCCCATAAGATCAGGCCTCAAAATACAATGTTCAAGTAATTCTAACTTTACCTTTGTTGTTGAGGATGGATTGGAAAGGAAACAGTAAAAAGAAAAATCTGATCCAGAAATATTATGTTCCCAAAACTGCACTTCAGTCTAACAGATTCAAGCTAACTTCAATAGTGAACTTTCTCATTCTGCTAACCACATGGTTTTGTATGGAATTGCTTCTAACTTGATTGGAAAAGAAAACATTTGAGCAATGAGTTAGTTATTAATTTCAGATGAGTGAATTTGATCAGTTATAGAGGAACGTATATATGTGTATATATATTTCTGGGTCTATGAATTAGGAAGAACTAGAAATTCTGCAAGATGTCCTCTCTTAAATTCTTTTACTGTCTTCAGGCAAATATTGTCAACAGCAAAAGAGACGATGTAATATTTCTTATTCATCTAAGTCAGGTGTTAACACCAGAACTTATCTGTGAACATGAATGGATAATACTGCAAATGAAGATATTGCTGACAGAGCAGTGAAATTTGTGAGCCATACCTAGGTGGGCTCAAGTTGGCAGAAGGAATTAGCTGTCACTGACCTGACAAAGAGATGTTCCTGACCCCCAAAAATGCTGCTGTCAGGAACAGATGGAAGAAAATATGCTGATTTAAGGATCTCTTGTAGCTAAAAGGAATGTGTGCTTACTTGTGAGTAATTTAGCGGTTTTCTGAGTGCATAGTTTATATAGCCCTTTGCCATTGTGCAGGCTTCATTTGGATGTGCCCTTGCAGAACAATGAAGAAATCCATGCTGGAGTCACTTAGGTGCCTTACTTGCAGCTAAGATTAATTTATCATTTAATTCTCATTGCTTGTGTCAAAAAAAACATGGAAAAAGGGATATTTCAAGGGCAGATCCAAGTAAGAGTAAAGGCATAAAATTGTGATCTCTTCAGAAGATCAATCTTGATCCTTTGAAGCGTAAGTTGATATACATGAATTGTGCAAACATTGGCAGAAGTCTCAGATGAATGTTACTAGTAAACTGTAAAGACAGAACTTTTAACTGGTAAAGTTTAAACACTGGGTAGTGTTCCAGGAAACAACTACAGTGATATATTGGAAAAATGTATGTAGAGTGGCTTTTGACATAGCAAAAGGCTGTAATACACAGTCTTTCTATATCCCTCTTTAATCCTGATCTGGAATTGCAAATGCTCATAATTAATTTCACTAATTTTTCATTGGACACAATCTCAATCTGGAATCAATATAATGTTGTGTTTTATTTTGTATACTAATAGTCATCTGTTCTCAGATAATCCGTGTATCTGTCTTTTTGGCGAAATGAAATAGCCCTTTCTTTCCTTGTTTCTTGAGTCCCTATTCTAAAATACCAGAATTTCAAGGAGCTGTGGAAAGTTTTGATACAGGGCTTTTTTTTTTCAGGTCAGCATTTTGCTATGTCCACTTAAGCTCTGAGTGCATCTGACTGCCCACTGCAATTTTTGTTTGGCCAATATCTATGTCACTAAGTCTGATACTTTTTTGGTAGCTTATTTGATAGCTGAACTTTCAGTAATAGGCTTCACTTTCCTGTCAGTCTCTACAAATAATTGCATAGTAGGACACGCCATTTGACAATCCATTCGGAGTTTGATCCTGTAGTGCATCAGATCTGCACCTTAGTTTCCTCTGGCTCTGGTAGACTTATTTCAAATATTGTGTCCTGTTTATTCTTCAAGGGGACCTCTATAAACTGTTGTCAGCACAAAGGCAGGGTGGATTTCTTCTTGATAACGCAGTTCAGAACTGAAACCTCAGTATAGCAGTTGGCATTTTTCACTGGAGCAAGCCAGAATTACTTGAAAGTATTTCAAATTTGCATCAGTTGGACAATTCAGCTGAGTAAGAACAGATCTAGAGCATCCTGGGTGGGAAACTGGAGTCAAAGTTAAATACTCCTTGTGTGCAGGAGGCACAGGTTGTAACAGAGATAAGTGTGTGCTCTGTTAGGCTTGTACTTTTCAACAGAGAAGCTGTAAGTTACTTTATAGCGCGGTTAGTACTTGGATGTCATCATGGTCCTATGGAAATAGAGCAAATAACTGAAGGTCTTGCTATAGGAGCGACTGTAGTCTTCTATACTGTGGTCACACTGGATGTATGTGACTGCATAAAGGTTTGTGATTGGACTCGTTGGGCAATGTTGAGTGCCAACTGAAATTAAAGTATGTCAGCATTGGGGATTTAATTTGATCCTATCATGGTGCCAGGAGAGGCTGCTGAATTGGTGAAACTAGGCAAGTTGACCACCATGGTTAAATTACTAATGTAGGCTTCTTATTAACAGGTGAAAGCGCTGTGTCTTATTGGGAATGCTACACAGTGCTTGCCTTTCAGAAAACTTAAAGAGGAAAAATGTTTGTAAATCCAGTATCATTTTTGGAAATAGATATTTAGATCCACGCACTGTCTTTGAATTCTGATGTAGAAGGTGAACTGGTGTTGTTGAGGAAGCTAGTAAATTCATTCACTCCATTTAGGCTGGTGTCATTTGTGCAATGTGCACAGAGTGCAGATGTTCAAGTGGATAATGCTTAAATAATTGAAGGATAGAAAGTGGAAACTCGGTTGGAAGCCGAAGGGAATCATATTAATAACAAGTAGGAGAGTTGAGGATATGTAATTGTGCCTCTGCCTTCAGCAAAAGATGAAAGTGCAAATCTGATTATTATCATAACTATTATTAGGGAGCGAAGTGAAAATGGGAGAAAAATCAGTAAGGCATTTATCTCTAATATACTGTAAAATTGTAAAATATAGGATTTGCAAGTTTTGTTTATTATTATTATTCCTCCAGTATTTAGTAGCAGTTTTGAAATTTAATTGGATAAAATATCTCAGTTTCTTTCTTGGAATAATCAGGAAGGCACCTAATAATGTATGTTGTTCAGATATGAGATGTGCCCAGATGTGTAAAACAGTTTTCATTTTTTATATGTAGTAAAATACATAAATGGTCACATTGTTACACAGTGACCTAAAGTATGAAGACAACCTGAGAGACTAACAGAATATGCTAAATACTTGTAGATTGTTAGCTTTTGTATAACAATCCCCCCCTACCCACCCATTTTACTCATGGCACTTCTCAAAATTAGGACTATTGATACCTACTTGCCATTTGTTGAAATGCTGTGCACTTGGATGTTGGGCTTTGGAGGAATCCCTTTTTGATGAAGTGGATACTGAAGATTAGACTGGCAAGAGAACAAACGAATTACTTAGTAAATGTGAAGTTTGATTAGAAGGTATTGTTCTTAACTTGGACTGGGTGAAGATATAGCAGATTTGCACAAGTACTTGTGCCTTGTTAGCATAGTCTTACAATCAGTATTTCAGCTTCTTTTAAAGACAGGAAATGATCTTTATAAACTGAGTTAAGTCCTTATTGTGTAGATATTTTCTAGAGTTGTTTTATGTATGCCTAATTATTTTTAGCAGTGTTAATTGCAAAATTGCAGTTTGTGTAAATGCTAAATTTTTTGAAGAAGCTGCTTTGAGCTAGTGATATAAGCTTCCTCTACAAAATCAAATGTCAGAAACTCAATTTTACTCTTCCAGTAGCAGCTGGTGAACCGAAGAGCCTATCCTGTTCTTTGTGCTGCATGGGTCAAGTTTTCACTTAAAAAACCCAACAACACTACAGCCTAACTTTTAGCAGTGCTACCTCCTTTCTGTCAAAGTACTGAATTCTTCTCTAGTTGTTCTTTGTCTTTGGGAAGGGATGGGGAACACATCAGTTTTGTTTCGCTTCATCGGTTTTGATGTCTGAATACATGGCGAAGGTTTTTACTGGCTGTATAAATTACATACAATAGAAATGTGTGACTTGCCACAATGTACATTGTATATCAGTCTTGCGTAAGTTGCTGGAATTTGTACTATTGTATTTTTATGCATTTCATAACTTGTTTGCATTGACAAAACAAAACCATTATCCGCAGAAGCTGTAGTATGTGCCATTTTTATAGATAATCCTGTGGTAAATACAAAAGTTCTGACTCAGGGCTTTTTAACAACTTAAACATTTTCACAATATTCTTCAGCACATCTTGGAGAATATTAGAGATTTAATGACTGTACAGTGCCTTGATAGAACTATTGAATGGGCAGCAGCCATAGAGACCTTACAGAATGCAGGTATCTTTTGAATCCAGTTGATGAACTGATGTTAATATAACTGTAATACCCATGCCATGGATTGATAAACTTGTATATACTTTCTGTAAAGGAAAATCGGCAAATTTAGGTTTTGTTAAGCTTTCTGGAAGTTCTTTGATTGTCTTGGGGGTCTGAGTGGCATAATATTCAAATTTACAGAAGCACCATTTGAGACAAAGCTGAAAAAAATGTTCTGTATGTGACACTTTTAGTGTGATGGGAGAGGTCATTGTATAAGCAAACATGTAAAAATACCTTATTTACTCTGGCCCAGTAAGTCTTTTGTAAGAGAGAAATAGTTGGCAACAAATCTGTATGTTTGCATGCTGTTTCGTAGTTACAAAAATCTAAGTCTTGTTTTGAGCTTCTAGGAAATACTGTCTTGGTCCCAAGCTTACTGTCTTCTTTATGAATGCAAACTATTCGTATTAGAAAACAGGTTTTACTGAACCGCAAGAACGTTTTTGCTTTTGTTAAAAACGACTTTGTATTTTCAGTAAATTGTAGATTTTGACATGACTGTTTATTGGAGAAACTTAAGGTCGTCTGTGTGAATGTAGTGGATTTCTATATGCAGATAGCATTATGTAATTGCTTTCATTAAAACTGCTTAGCAAGGTCTAAGCGTTTCAAAGGAAATGCTAATGTACTGTATGGTTAATAAAACTTATTATATAAGATGTATACCTACTTTTTCCAAGGCTTTGATTTAAAAGTGTAGTTAAACTGAATTAATACTGATTTTTGTTGCACACATCATTGAGAAGGGAGTGGTGGCTCATTTGTCTTCCACCTTCTTGGTTGTAATGATGTTACATGTCACCACGGAATTAGAAGGTTGGGTACCTGGACAAATTTTGGCAAACTCTGTTAGCTGTTGACATACAGTGTTTAAAAGTACACCAGACTATATTTATTGAGAAGGTTTACAATCCAAACTTCAAAAAATTATGATTTTTTAATGTATCCCTGAAGAGTGAATTTGTAGCAACCTCAGAAATGCTACATGCCTTTGAATCTCCCAGATACTCAAATACTGTTTTAGCAGCGCAGTAGAAGTGTGAAGCTTGGATTATGTTGTAACAACAAAAAGGTTGATTTTAAATTTTTATCTATGGCATATGTGCAAATTTTTCTGTAAATATACAGTTCATAATACTGATTAGAGCTGCTGTTAAATCTATCTTAGACTCCGGGTTTACTTATAATTGAATGGCCTTTACAGATCTGCCTACATGAATGTGATAATTTAAACATCTCCTGCCAGATACGTTAACTCCCATGTTCTGAGACAACAGGTGCTGCATTGTTTATACTTTTAGGATTCGATTCAATGGATGCATTCAAAAATACATACATGTAATGAAAGGCAACAAAAACAACCAGACTTTAATGGCGTAGTGTTTTAATTTATCATAGTGTCTGAGTGAAAAATGAATTGACAGAATAAAAAGTTTGTTGCTTGCTTTCTTAGTTTCATTTTTCAAAATTTCTTCAACTTTGGCTTATATGACAGGTCTATATGAAAACATAATATTTTCAGATTTTTTTTTTTGACTTTTTGTTTGAAAGCAAGTGATGCAAATTGGTCAAAAAAGACATTTTAAATAGCCACTTGTTTTTTGCTTTGTGACATACAGGCGTTTCATGTAGTTTTCCACACCTCTTCATTGAAAGTGATGGGAACAGCACTGGCATAGGCTGAAGACTTGATCTCTAGGGGTTCAGTCCCTAATGTTGGTTGCAATGGAAGCTTCTGTCTTTGCTGGCGTTTGATACCATGTTTTTTAGATTTTCAGAAGGCTGCTTCCTACTGTAATTCATATAATACTTTATCACATACTGTCTAATTAATCT